>NW_022900931.1:55535077-55586107 GCF_012274545.1 Fukomys damarensis
GGGAGAAGCCAGTGAGCACGAGGTTCTTCAGGAGCTCGCAGCCAATACCACCCGCACCCACGACCAGCACCCGGCCCCCGGCCACAGCCTCAGCCAGCTCCCGGGGTAGCCCCCGAGACAGTGCCATGGCGGGACTTCCACGAGCAGCGGCGGAGGCGGAGGCGGGAGAACTGAGCCGCGGACGGAAGCGGGTGGGGGAAGGGCAGCCCAATTTCCGCTACTGCGCACTGCGGCCTCCGCGCGGCGCCTGGCGGGCGTTCCCTGGTGCGTGGCTGCCTGGTCGCCTTTGAGCCAGGGCTTGTGTTGTTTGCAGGTGTCCCAGACCTCCAGGACCTGTGGTGTTCTTCGTAGTAGTACAGGGACCTGCCATCAGGCCTGAGAAGCCAAGGGTAGTCTTTAGCCTGGAGTTAGAACTCCAAACCAAAGATTTCCTTACCTGTGGTTCAGAAAAATGATTGTCCTATATGTAAAGAGTTATTACAAATTAACAAGCAAACTGTCTCTCCCCACTCCCCCAAATACTGGCAAACCAGGTACCGGCACCACCTGTGATCCCAGCACTCTGAGGCTAAAACAAAGATTTAGGGTTTGAGCCCAAGCCAAGCCTGACTCAAGGCATGAGGAGCATTATGAGTTCTGGGCTAGTACATAGGACTGAGAATGTAGCTCAGTGGGAAGGCCCTGGGTTCAATCCCTAATATCACAAAAAAAAAAAACAAGGAAAAAATATTGGCAAAGGATAAAGACTGTGAAGGGGAACACACAAAGAAAATGTATGATGTGGACTTGAGCGCATGCTTAGCGTGCATGAGGCCCTAGCTTTAATTTCCACTGGTGCATAAACAAACCAGCTTTGCACAAAACAGTGTACCTACCTTTTCTCTGTGTTTTGGGGGAAGGGGGTATTTGGGATTGAACCCAGGGCCTCTGCCTTGAACTTCATCCGTAATCCTAGTTTTTTTGGTTTTGTTTTTTTGTTTGTTTCCGAGACAGGGTCTCACTACATCATTAAATTGCTGTGCTCAGATGTGCCATCCTCCTGCCTCAGCCTTGAAGTAGAATGCTGGGATTATAGATATGGGCCAACATCCCGGCTATTTCTATTAAACTAACAAAACAATACCGTAGCACTCAGTCGTCAAAGGATAAGAGAACAAAGCTCTCATGTTTTGGTTTTTGTCCATTGTTCCTGGCTCATAACTCTCCCCAGAAAGCAGGTCCTAGAAACTAGAATGTTATCTTCCCAAGGTGAGTCACAGAAACTAATTCCTCCATCTTCCTGTGGGGGAGCATAAAGAAACTGTCAGACCAGCTCTAATAGTAGGTCATAAGGTCCTCCTCATTCCAGAGAGGCCCTGCCTATACCCTTGAGGGAAAATGCTGCAGAGCACCCAAACTGCCTTGCTGGTAGCATTAGATTATATATTTACTGTCCAGTTTTTAAAATTTGTTTTGGGCTGGAGATTTAGTTCAGTGGTGCTGCTGCCTGCCTCTCAAGAGAAAGGTCCTGAGTTCAATCCCCGGTACCACCCCCCAAAATGTGTTTTCAGTACTGAGGATTGAATCTAGTACCTTCTCATTGCCTGAACTGCATCCCCAGCCCTATTTTAAAAATTTGAGACACGGTCTTGCTAAATTGCCCTGCTGGACCCAAACTCAATCCTCCTGCCTCAGCTTCCCAGAGTAAACCACAAAAGAACAGGGTTAGGGACCAGGGATTTAGCTCTGTGGTGCCTCGGCCTGCCTGGCAAGTTCAAAGTCCTGAGTTCAATCCCCCATACCAAAAAAAAAGGAACAGGATCAGGAGAACTTCTGGGTAGTTAAACACATAGTCACTCAAAGAAGGGAGGGAAGCATCACACACTTCTCCCATACCTTGTCCCATGCACTTCTTCACCTGTAACCTTTGTAAGACCCTTCTAATAAACCAAGAAGTGTGTTTCCCTCACTCCTGTGAGCCTTTCTTTTTTCTTTTTTTTGGGGGGGGTGGTGGCAGGGTCTCACTATGTAATTGAGACTGACCTGGAACTCACTAGGTAGCCCAGGCTGTTCCTGAACTCATAGCGATCCTCCTGCCTCAGCCTCCCAAGTGCTGGGATTACAGGCGTGCGCCACCATGCCCAGCTCACTCCTGTGAGCCTTTCAAATAAATTGACCTGACCTGAGGTTGTGAGAACCCCAATTTATAGCTGCTCGTTCAAAAGCAATATGTATATATTTTTCACCAACGCATTCCCGTACACCCCAGGTAAGAATTTGAAAGCACAACTTTTTCAAAGGGGATTTCAAAGGGCTGGGGATTTAGCTCAGTGGTGCCACCACCTGCCTCAAAAGTGCAAGGTCCCAAATTCGATTCCTAGCACCAAAAAAAAAAAAAAAAAAAAAAAATGCTAAAAGGGGGATTTAGTAATGATTAAAAATTTTTACAAATGTGGACAACTTTTATTTTTCACCTCCTTTTTGAGACAGGGTTTTACAGTGTTTCCCAGGACAGTTTCAAACAACTAGACTTAAGGGATTCTCCTTAGTAGCTGGTTTACAGGCCCATAACCTCATACACAAGGATAAATTTATTTATTTATTCATTTATTTGTACCAGGGATCAAATTCGGGTCCTTGTGCTTGTGAGGCAGGTGCTGGAACCACTAAGCTAAGTCAGTTTTTTTGCAATGCTGGGAATCAAACCTAGGGCTTACTGCATGCTAGGCAAGCACTCTACCACTGAGCCACATCACTGACCCTTGTGCACAGTTCCTGACTCATTCATTCAAATTCTAGTACTTTGTCCTGCACAGAGCTGGGAATGTAGCTCAATGGTGAAGCACTGCTTAGCACGCAGGCATACACATAGACACACGCATACAGAACTGAAAAAAAACTAATTTTGAAAAAGAAAAAGATTTAGTCATGAGAACAAAAATTAGGAAAAAATGACTAAAATTGCATAAAGTTTTGATGAATATTTTGCAGTGATTATGGGAAAATATTTTATTTTAAGAGTAGGAAAATTTATTTGGGAATAGGAATGGGGACCAGAAATGTAGAAAAATAGCATGCTAGGTCAGGAATTTAGCTCAGTGGTGCCACTGCCTGTCCTGCAAGCGCAGAGATCTGTAGTTCAATCCCCGGCATCAAAAAAAAAAAAAAAAAAAAAAAATTGTGAGAAAAAGAGACAAAGCTATTTATACATGTATGGATTCAACTTGATCTGACCGTAGCCACCTGAAGTTGTAACCACTGATTGGCCTTGAATAACCCTGGTCCCCCGACACAACCACCACCAAGGTTTCCCAGCATACTATAAACTAGACAGTAAAAGTGGTACATGGAGCTGTGAGATCCACTGGAATCTGGTGCTGTTAGTGCTAGGAATGTGCCTGACATCCTTGATGGCAGATGGCGATAAATCAGGTAAATTCCAGCTTGGATGAGTCACTATTGTCCTGGCCACTATATAATCTCTGTCCCTGTGACAGAGGATCAGGGGTCCACTAGTCTTCCTGCTACTCTTGATCACGTTTCTGGCAGTGAGTCCCCAGTCAATTGTACTAAATGAAAACCTGGATCTGCCTGCCTTTTGTGGCATCCTACGCCTACTTCTTTGACCCTGGGTTTTCCCAGACAATATGATTAAATTTTGTAAAAAAAAAAAAAAAAAAAAGACTACAATTATGTCAAAAGGCAGGAAGAGCTGGACATGTGACACTTACCTATAATCCCAGCACTTGGGAGGCTGAGGCAGGAGGACTGCTGTGAGTTCAAGGCCAGCCTGGCCACAGTGAATTCAAGACCACTCTGGACTACACAGTAAGACCTTGTCTCAAAAAAGGTAAAAAAACTAAAAAGGTAGGAAGGAAAAAATAATTGATATTTTTGTATATGGTAGCATGTGGTAGAATTGTGGATCATTTTTTAAAAATAATTTTTATTCTTTAAACTTCTTGTTCCCCAAATGCTCATGCTCTATTTTGTGAAGGTTGGAGACAGAATCTCACTATGTAATTCAGGCCTTGACTCACCAGCTAACCCAGGCTGGCCTCGAACTCAAAGCAATCCTCTCACCCACCCAAGTGCTGGGATTATAGGCTGGTACCACCACAGCTGGCTCATACTTTTTTTTCCTTTTTGGTACTGAGGATTGAACTCAGTACTTTGGGCTTGCAAGACAGGCATGGTGCCACTGAGCTAAATCCCCAAACCCAGCTCATATCTTTGATTTAAAGTTAACTTCAAAATAAAAAATAATAAGCTGGGAATGGTGGCACAGTCCTGTAATCGCAGCACCCTGAGAGGCTGAGGCAGAAAAGTTAAATTCAACCTCAGCCTGGGCAACTTCATGATTAGTGAGACTCTCAAAGTACAAAAATAAAGAGATAGGGATGTAGCTCACTGCAAAGGCTCTAGTTTTAATCCCCAGTTCCACAAAAACAAATAAACTAGAAATCCTTGTGGCTCAGGATATAGTTCAGTAGCAGAGTGTACATTTAACATTTGTAGGGCTGGGGATTTAGCTCAGTGGTTCTGCTGCCTGCCTCACAAGCGCAAGGTCCAGAGTTCAATCCTCAGTACCAAAAAAAAAATTTTTTTTTCATAAGGCCCTGGGTTGAATCCCCAGTGCTACAAAAAAATTACTAAAATAAAGTAGAAAAAAAGATTACAGAGAAAAATGACATTTGACTTCTGAGGTCTTTCTCAGCAGTTGCTCATTCACCAACCACAAGGCTGGTCTTTAAGGAATATTTATGCTGTGTTCCTAATGCCTGAAGGGCAAGAAGGGCGAGGGAGCCTGACTAGGGTTGGGGATACCTCTCCTTACCAATGGCTCACTTCTCCCAAAGACCCCATTGTACAATAACCCTAATAGATGGCCTCCTCAGGAGGCTGATCTTCCTTTTCTCAGGACACTCTGTACATAGGTGCCATCTTCTTTCTCTCAGGACACTATACATGGACGCCATCTTACCTCTGTCTCTCAGGACCCTCTATACATGGGTGCCATGTTCTCTCTCTCTGGACACTGTATATGGTTGCCATCTTTCCTCTCTCTCAGGACCTTCTGTACATGGGACCGTCTTCCCTCTTAAGACACTTTGTGTATAGGAGCCATCTCCTTTGGCTTCTCTTCTGCCTGCCCTGTCTTGCCTTTGGCATGGGCTGGGCTTGGTGCCTAATTCTGATAGATTTTGCTTTTCTTTGTGGGTGCTCTGGGTGTGTGTATGCATATGTATAAGTGTAAAATGCTTGCCCAGTTTAATAAGTTCTAACAGGACTCAAGTGCAGGAAATAAAAAGCTGAAAGTCCCACCTACACTACCAGCCTATCCTGTTCGTCAAGACCTTTGCTGTGCAGGTATCTTCCTAGACTTGGGTATTTTACAAGCAATATATAGAATTTTACTTTGTATGTGGAGGTGGTACCAGGGATTTAACCCAGGGCCTTTGCATATCCCCAGGCTTTAAATTTTTTTTTTTATTCTGAGACAGGGTTTCACTGAGTTGCTAAATTGCCCAGATTGGGCTTCAACTTGCAAAATCTCCTGCCTCAAACTTCCACAGCAAAGGGTTTATGCTGGACTTATTTTCTTAAACCTTGCTTTCTTCACAATGTTACATATTTATTTCTGTAAGAACATAGTACCCTGATAATCTGTATTCTATTTACCTGGGTAAGACCTATGCATAAGACAAATGCATATAATTAGATTCAAGAATATGTTTAATCAGCAAGGAATCTGTAGTCTAAAAATAAAAAACAAGTCCAGTAAGGTGTGCACACCTCTAATTCCAGCACTTGGAAGCTGAGGCAGTAGGATCGCAAGCTCAAACCCATACTCAGCAACTTAATGACTTAGTGACACTTAGTGAGACCCTGTCTCAAAAATTAAAAAAAAAAAAAAAAAGGGCGGGGGTTTTAGCTCAGTGGTTTTGGGGCCTCCCCCACAAGCCCAAGGACTTGAGTTCGATCCCTGGTATAAAAAAAAAAAAAAAAAGGGCGGGGGTTTTAGCTCAGTGGTTTTGGGGCCTCCCCCACAAGCCCAAGGACTTGAGTTCGATCCCTGGTATAAAAAAAAAAAAAAAAAGGGCGGGGGTTTTAGCTCAGTGGTTTTGGGGCCTCCCCCACAAGCCCAAGGACTTGAGTTCGATCCCTGGTACTAAAAAAAAAAAAAAAAATGTAGAAACATAAAAAATTAGAAATATATCTGTATTCACTTCTGATCCTTGAAAGGACACTCTTACGCCACAGTTCATCTTCTCATCAGATGGGTGGCCTCCTTGGCCCATTTAAATAAATCCAGAATGCTCTACCTGTAAATCTGAGCAATCACCTTCTGTTCCAGTTGGAATAACTGGTCTGACAGGCTGAAGCAGTCTGCCTACCACAGAAGTGCCATAGGGAAAGGCAGTCCCTTCACCAGCATGACAGAGAGAGAAAAAATCAAAAGTCTGCAGGGCTCTGCTCAGGTTCAGTTCTGCAAATCCAGGCCTCCAGGAGCCTCAGTCTGTACACATGCAGTTGCTTCTCTCAGGGGCCTTGGGGCCGGGGTTGGGGGCAGGGTCGGCTTCTTTTCTCAGAAGTTACACTGCATGGAAGCACACTGCCTCTTGCTATCTGGGACTCATGAACACAGGCAAATGGCACGCCTGCACATGGCTGGCAGAAGTGTTCTCATGTTGCTCTCAGGAGCAGCAGAAAGGAATGGCTGATAACACTGGAACTGAACACAGAAGACTACAAAGGTGGACAGCTGGATGGAGGGACAATGTCTGGAAAGCGGGGGCCCCTTCCTGTGATGCTACAAGACCAAGAAGGGGGACACAGGAGGCAGAGGGAGGATGGGCAGGGAATATGGGGCAAATCTAAGCAGCCAGTACCTCAGGTTTGGGCCTTGAGCAGCTGGAACAGGTTGACTGATTTGGTCTAGCAGCACACAGAGCTGGCAGCAAGGTACAGAGCCAGTAGGGTAAAGGAGCTTTCCAAGCTACCACTGTGCAGAAAGGCCACTGACCTGAAGGATACAGAAGCCCACGATCAAGACGTGCTAGCTTCAGGCCCAGCACAAGAATCAAAAAAGAAAGGGATACCTGAAAACAAAAATTCAAGCTAGGGTGTGACTCAGTGGAACAATGTTTGCCTACCATGAGCAAGGCCGAGTTCCATCCTCAGCATTAAACACACACACACACACATGAGGGTTAAAATGAAGCAAATACACACATACTTGTATAATAAAATTTGTTTTAATTTGTATAAATAAAAGGGAATGCTTTATTTAAATAATAACTCATCTGGATCTTCTTGTGTAATGCAATATTCTTCCAAGGGAGTCTGATGATTTTCTGGCCAGCAACTCTTCTCACATGTGTAAACTAGAATTGTTCCAAATTCCACCAAAAGATCTGAAAGATACAATAAATTCTGGATTTAGCAAAGAAAAATACAAGGTATACTCAAAATATGAACATTTATGCAATGGATAGAGCACAGAATTAGAGCAAGAGAACCTGGGTTCAAATCCCAGCTCTATAATCTTGAGCAATTTACTTTACCTCTCTGTGATAAAGACAGTATTACCAGCACACCTGCTATCCCAGCACTGAGAAAAGGTGGATGGAAGGGAGATTCCAAGTCCAAATTCTCCCTAAAAAACTTAGCAAAACCTTGGAGGTGCATGCCTGTAATACCAGCACTCTGGAAGGGTGCAGGAGGGGTACTGCAATTTGGAGCCCAGTCTGAGCAATTTACCAATTTAGCAAAACCCAGTCTCAATATCAATATAATCAATATAAAATGAAAATCAACATAAAAGGGCTGGGGACCTAGCTCAGTGTAAAGCCCCTAAGTTCAGTACCCAGTAACACACACATCCAGGCAAGGATCTGAAGCAAGAATTGAAGCACATGGGAGAGTGAAGAAAGAGACTTCAACAAAGAAGAGGTGGCAAGTGGTGCATTCCCCTTGAGCCCTGACTCACTGCATGGGAAGGGTAGTTGGAACTGCTGAACACAGTGACTACTGGTGACCCCAGAGGCCTCCATGGTGAGAATCACCAATGGAACAGAACAGTGAACACAGCGGGACTGCAGTGGCTTGTGTGTTATTTCCCCCAGGAAAGGGCGATTGGCTGGTAGCCATTTTAGAGAATGGCCAATTGAGTTCAGAACTCAGAGCAGCTGCTGGCTCCATCTAGTGGCTCTGAGTGTCAGGGTAACTGCCCTCAGGTATTTTGTCATGATAATGTGATGCCGGACCAATTTTCATGATAAAAATGTTAAAGAAGTCAAGTGTGGTGGCACACACTGGTGAAGGCAGAGGCAGGAGGATCACTGCAAGTTCAAGGCCAACTTGGGCTACATAGTGAGTTCAAAGCCAGACTGAACTACATAATGAGACCCTGCCTCAAAAAAACAACAAAATAAAAAAATTTTATTTATTTTTTGCGGGGGTACTGGGGATCAAACTCAGGACCTTGCGCTTGCGAGGCAGGCAGTGGAACCACTGAGCTAAATCTCCGGCCCAATAAATTTTTCTTTTAAATGTTAAGTTAAAAAAAAAAAAGAAAAGTGAAGACTATGTAATAATGATAATGTAAAATAACTGTAACAGAACCAGACATGGCGGCACACACCTATAATCCTAGCTCTTGGGAGGATGAGGCAGGAGGATCACAGTGAGTTCAAGGCCAGCCTGGGATACATAGTGAGACCCTGTCTCAAAAAACAAAACAAAACTGACATTGTTAGAAAGCAATTTATTTATTTATTTTTCACTTGTTTTTGAGATGAGATCTCATTTACATTACCTAGACCTAGGCTGGCTTCGAGACATCTTCTAGCCTCAATCATCCAAACTAGTGGGATGACAGGCACATACCACTATTCCAAGTTAAGTAATGTTTTTATTTGAACATTTTTTTCATCTTTTGAGACAGAGTCTTGCTCTGTAACTCAGGATAGCCTTGAACTCACTATGTAGTCCAGGCTGGCTGGCCTCAACTTGAAGCAATCCTCCTGCTTCAGCTTCGCAAATGCTGGGATTACAGGTATGCATCACTATGCCTGGCTTACGCAATTAAAAAAAAAAAAATGACAGGGCCGGGGATTTAGCTCAGCAGTTCAGTGGCCTGCCTTGCAAGCACAAGGACCCGAGTTCAAACCCCAGTACCAAAAAAAAAAAAAGACAGTATTTTTGTTATATAATAAATGTGATAAAAAAATAAAGGATAGGGCTGGGGATTTAGCTCAGTGGCTTCACCACCTGATTTGCAAGCGGAAGGGCCTGAGTTCAATCCCTGGTACCCCCCAAAATATATATATACGTAAAAGATAAGGGCTGGGGATGTAGCTTAGTGGCACAGTGTCTGCCTGGCAAGTGCAAGGTCCTGAGTTCAATCCCCAGTACCAAAAAAGAAAAAAAAAAATTAAGGATAAAAAATAGCTTTGTGGGGCCAGGGATGTAGCTCAGTGGCATCACGCCTGCCTGGCAAGTTCAAGGTCCTGAGTTCGATTTCCAGTACCAAAAAAAAAAAAGTTTCACTTTAAATCAACCTGTTTATTAGTGCTTGTGTTGGATTGCTGGGCTATAAATTTCTTAATTTTAATTTCCCAAATTTTCCGTAATATGGTATGGTCTTTTTATAATGAAACATTAGTCTTTCAATTTAATATAATTCCAAAATAATGCCAGAAATTAAAGTGTCATGTGACAGATCCATCACCTTGTATACAGGTCTTGTATTACCTTTCTTCATGGGTTAAATTTTCCTCCTTTGCATACCTTTGCATAAAATTAATAAAGGGCTTCTTACCTGAATTAGCACTTCTGAGCATGCTGACCAGTGCCGGCATAAGCTGAAACTCAAACGTCCTCTGGCCTCCACAGTAACTGCAGGCTGGAACCTCAGAGACTTCCAGGATGGGGCATGTCAGAAAGAGTGGCTCTCCACTCCACGAATACCTAGGATGAGGAAGACGAAGAACTGAAGCAAAGCCATATACATTTGAGACACATCCCACCAATGAGGCTTGTCCACTGCAAACTTACTTTCTTGTAGAATTACCAAGAGTAAAAAAACAAGAGAGCAAATCAAAGCCCCAAGAGGCAAAAAACTAGTACCAAGTCTGTAAACCACAGCAAGATACCTGCAGTCCTGTCAATGTTTAACTCAGTCTCAATTAATGCATTGAAGCCAATGTAGAACCAAATCAAACTAAAGCCATAGCAAAATGTAGACCCAACTCAAGTAAAGATTAAATGGACTGAGATCTCCACACTACTGGCTTTCAGAGGAGCATGGATTTTAGGGAGTAAAAATATACTCCAGGATCTACTGTTCTTCAACCCATAGTTTCTGGCAAATAACAAAAAAAACAAAGTTACTAGATATACAAAGGAGGAAAATTTAACCCATAAAGAAAGGTAATACAGGACCCACATACAAGATGACAGATCTGTTACACGACGCTTTATTTTGGTTTTTTAACACAGGGTCTCACTATGATTTCCACCATGCCCATATATAATAAGGATTATAAAGAATCAATAACAAATTGTAAAAAAATGTCATAGTGCCAGGCATGGCGATGCATGCTTGTAATACCAGCACTTGGGAGGCTGAGGCAGGATTGTCAAAAGTTCAAGGCCAGCCTGAACTGCACAGGGAGACCTTGTCTCAAAAAAACAAAAACAAGGCTGGGTATTTAGCTCAGTGGCACCATGCCTGCCTCGCAAGCACAAGGGCCTGAGTTTGATCCAGGGTACCACAAAAAAAAAAAAAAAAAAAAAAAAAAAAAAAAAAAATTAAGAAAAAAAAAAAAAAAAATTGTAGAAAAGGTGAAAAGGTATAAACAGATGAGAAATATGCCACAGAAATGGAAATTAAAAGGGATTGAAATAGAAATGTTAGAAATGAAAAATGCTGTATCAGAAATAAAGAAGTAAGATGGCATGGTGGCACACTCCTATAATCCTAGCTACTTGGGAGGCTGAGGCAGGAGGATCATGAGTTAAAGGTCAGCCTAAGCAACAAAGTCTGTCTCAAAGGCAACCAAAGAAAAAGAAATAACTTCATTCAAGAAAATTTAACATCATAATGGATACAACAATAAGGTGAATTTGAGAAACAGTAAATAGAAATTATTCAAAAAGGAACTAAAAGGAAAAAACCAAAAATAGAGCACTCAGGAGTTATGTTACAAACCAGGAGTGGTGGAGCATGCCTGTGATCCCAGCACTGTGGGAGGCTGAGGGAGGAGGATTGCAAACTCAAGTTCAACCTGGGCCTGTTAGACAGACCCTGGCTCAAATCAAAAGAAAAAAAGAACTCTGGTTTGGTTTTGTTTGAGACAAGGTCTTGCTGTGTAGTTCAGGCTGACCTTGAGCTTGCTGTGATTCTGCTTCAGCCTCCCAAATGCTGGGGTCACAAGCGTGTGCCACTGTGCCCAGCTAAGAAAAGAACTATGGTACAAGTGGGCAGTGTGTCATTTTATATCTAAAGCTGAAAGTAAAAGATTCAAAGTAAAAGCATGGGTGTGGGCTGGAGATGTGAGATCAGCACGAGAGTACTAGCCTAAAATGTGTGAGGCCTTGTGCTCCACCCTCAACACCATCACCACCACCACCAAAAAGTTAAAAAGGGTCTGCATAAACATCAATAATACAAAACTTAAACAATTGGCCATATTAAACATAAATTAAACAAATGCGGCCACATTAATATCAGGCAAAATACACTCGAAGGAAGGGGTATCAGCAGAAATAAATTAAATGTGTCATAACAGGATGAACTCATTAGAAAAATGTAACAATTCCAAATATGCAACAAAATATCTTACAGTAGCATCAAGATTCAGGAGGCAAATTGACAGAACTAAAAATAGAAAAATCTATATCCACAGATACAGGAGTTTCTTGTTTTGGTGGTGTTTGGGATTGTATCTAGGGTCTTGTGCATGAGGATTAGAGGATTTTAATATTCCTCTCTATGTAATTGGTAAACAAGACAAAAACTAATCAGTAATATAAATCCTGGTGTTTCAACAAGTAAATATTCAACTCTGCACCTGCCTGGCGAGCACAAGGTCCTCAGTTCAATTCCAGGTACTGGGGGGGGGAACGTGACCCACTTATTTCACATATTAAAATTCACTAAAGGCCAGGTGTGGTAGCACACATCTGTAATTCCAGTACTCCGGAGGCTGAAGCAGGAGGATTGCTGCGAATTCGAGACCAGCCTGCGCTACACAGTGAGTTCCAGGTCAACATCAACTACGTAGTGAGACCCTGTCTCAAAAAACAACCAAACAAAAAAATTCACTCAAAATGGATCACAGACAGGGCCAGGGATTTAGCTCACTGGTTCCACCACCTGCCTTGCAAGCGCAAGCATGGGAATTCAATTCCTGGTACCTGTTCCCCACAAAATGGATCATAGAATTAAATATTTAAGTCCTAACACTAAAAACAAGATCTCAAAACAACACAAGAAAAATTCTGTTACCTTGGGCTAGGTAGGCAGATTTCACAGGAAGAAAAGGTATGAACCACCAGGCTGGGGTACAGCTTAGCAGTAGCGTGCATGACAATAACCATAAAAAAACCCCAGAACTTGGCTAGGGTTATGTAGCTCAGTGCTAGGATGCTTGTCTAGTGTACCTGAGGTCCTGTGTTCCACCCGCAGCTCTACAAAAAATAAAACCCCTCAAAATTGTTAATTTGGGCATAATCAAAATTTAAAACTTTCCTTCAAAAGTCAGTGTTACTAAGACACACACACAAAAAACTACAGACAAGGAGAAAATATATGAAGTGCATATACCTGAGAAAGGATTTGCATCCCAAACATATGAAAAATTCCTACAACTCATATAAAACAACCCAATAAAAATATGTCAGAGATCTGGGGCTGGGGATTTAGCTCAGTGGTTCTGGTACCTGCTTCACAAGCACAAGGGCTGAAGTTCAATCCCCAGTACCAAAAAAAAAAGTCAGAGATTTGAACTTATTCTTTACTAAAGACTACATACAAGGATTAACAAAAAAATACAGTGCATGTTTAAATTTTTAAAAATGTATTATAGGAAAAGATACATTGGCATTAATCTCCCTCAAAATACTCCCTTTACTCGGAACATACTTATCCCACTTTTCTTTTGGGGGGTTTTGTTTGTTTTGAGATGGGGTCTCACTATGTAATTCAGGCTGACCTTGAGTTCATCTGTAGCCCACCCTGACCATGGACATGTGGAGATCCTCCTGTCTCAGCCGCCAGATGCTGGGATTACAGATATGCACCACTATGTCCAGCTGATTCTTGACACTTTTGGAAGCAGTTCTAGAAGTCCTCTTTGGTAAGTGTCTTGACAAGGTACAAAAAAAAAAATAGTGAGGAGACTGGGGATTTAGCTCAGTGGTTGCACCACCTGCCTTGCAAGTGTAACGTCTCAAGTTCAATCCCTGGTACAAAAAAAAAAAAAAAAAAAAAAAAAAAAAAAAAAAAAACAGTGAGGGCCTGGATTTAGCTCAGTGGTACCGCCACAAATGCAAGGTCCTAAATTCAATCCCCCCGTACCAAAAACAAAAAAACCCCAACAACAGTGAATACTGGTGCTGAGTTCCATCCAACCAAAAGGTGGAGTTGTAAAAACATTACAACGTGTTCTCATCCACCTTATTCACCAGATTTGCAACATACAACTTCTGATTCTTCTCTAAAGTCAAAATGACCATGAGAAGTAAAAGTTCTGAATTGATTTGGGCCATCATGGTAGCCACAACAGCACAACTAAAGATGTAAAAAGGACTTCCAGAACTACTTCACAGTGGCAAGAATGATAAAGTGTTCAAAGTAAAAGGGGGGTAGTATGCAGGGGGTGGATAATGAAAATGTGTCTTTTACTGTAATAAAATTTTAAAATTTCAGAAATTTAGCTCAGTTGTGCCACTCCCTGCCTCGCAAGTGCAAGGTCCTGAGTTAGATCCCCCCCAAAATTTTAAATTTAAACACTGTATTTTTCAATTAAACCTTGTACAAAGGTGAAAAAGTACTGGAAAAATGCTCAACATCTTTTAGTCTTTGGAGAAATGCAAGTTAAAACCACAATCAAATACTACTATATAATTTCTAGAATGACTGACATTAAAAACTTTTTTTTTTTTTTTTTTTGGGGTACTGGAGATCAAACTCAGGACCTTCTGTTTGTAAGTCAGGCACAATGCCACTGAGCTAAATCCCTGGCATTGACATTAAAAACTAAATAGAAGTCTGGGAATAAAGCTCAGTGGTTTTGCTGCCTGCCTCACAAGCACAAGGGCCCGAGTTCGATCCCCGGTACAAGAAAAAAAGAAAAAAAGAAGTTGGGTGCAGTGGCCCACACTTGTAATCCGAGCATGCTGGGAGTCTGAAGCAGGACAGCAGGAGGATCACAAGTTTGAGCCCAGCCTGGGCAACTTAGCAAGACTCTGTCTCAACAAACAAACAAACCCACTGAATATAATGAGTACTGGCAAAGATGTTCTAGAACTAGAACTTTTATACACTTCTTGTGGAGAACATAATTTAAACACCCTGTAAAACACTTTGGTTATTCCTTAAAAAATATAGATATATAGACATATAGATATATATAGATACATATATAGATATAATACATGCTACAACTATTCTAATCTCAGTTACTTAATAGAAATAAAAGGTTATGTTCTCAGTGTACTGAAAAGACCCGGTACTCCAAGATACAGTACAGTTAAAAATGCAGGACACAGAGTATGTAATAGAATGCTTCCTTTTGTGTAAGAAAAAGATCTGGGGGGCTAGGGATTTAGCTCAGTGGTTCTGCTGCCTGCCTCATAAGTACAAGGTCCCAAGTTCGATCCCTGGTACCAAAAAAAAGAAAAAGCTGGGGGGAGGAGGTAATATACAATCATATGGTTTGCATGTGTATAAAGAAACTCTAGAAAAACACATGACAAACGAACAATAGTGTACCTAAGCAGACCAGGAATGGTTTGAAAGGAATTACTTCATTACTTATACATTTATGCTTATATATATGGTTTAACTTTTTTTCTATTTGGGGGGAGAGCGGGGGGAGACACTGCATCTCACTTCATTTTCTGGGTTGGTCTTGGGCATAAAAGCTTAAGAGATTTGCCTTGTCTTAACCTCCATAGATGGGAAGACAGGCATTTACCATCACACCTGGCTATTTTCACAGCTTTCAGCATTATGAATGTTTTTTCTATTGAAATTTTAAGTTTTAAAAAAAGGTCTAGGGTCAGGGATTTAGCTCAGCGGTTCCAGTTGCCTGCCTTGTAAGTGCAAAGTCTCTAGTTCAATCCCTGGTACAAAAACAAAACAAAACAAAAGGTCAAAAAAATACTTTGCAGAATTTTTAATGTTACTCCTTAATACTAGTAAATGCTTATTGAATAAGAGACAAGATATAAATACTTTATAATCCCAGTTATGGTGTTTTTTGTTTATTTTGTTTTAGGTCTGAGTATTGAGTCCAGGGCCTTCTCACTCAACTTCATCTCTAGCCCTTTACTATTTTGAGACAGGATCTTGCTAAGTCCTTAAATTGCCCCACCTCAGCTCCAACTTGTGATCCTCTTGCCTCAGCCTCCCAGAGTGCTGGGATCACAGATGTAGGCTACCATGGCTGGCTTCCATTATGCTTTTAAAAATACACACATACATGTACCTATGTGCACAAAAAATAAAGTGAAAGTAGGGGGCCGGGCAAATGAGAGGTCCAGAGTTTGATCCCCAATACCAGGAAAAAAAAAGTTATGGTAATATTCTAAAAATCTAAGCATTCTCTCCTGGTTTGGGGAACACTGGGATCTTGGTTTTGTCATTATAATTTTCTTAAGATTTTTTTTGTTGCTGCTGAGCCAAGGTATGGCTATGTAGTTCAGGCTGCCTTGAACTCTTGGCAATCCTCCTGCCTCAACCTCTCAAGGGCTAGGATTACAGGTGTGCAACACCACACCCAGCTCCAACACAAATTATTCTTATAATAATAGTGAAAGAAAATGTTCCCCTTTTACCTTAAAATCTGCTCCTGACAAACAGCAATTCTTTTCATGAATTTGTAAAACATTTGATTTCCATTTTTAATTTTGGCCTTCTCGTATTTTTCATCACCATCTCTAGAAAAACTAAAAAAACAGAAATAACTTTTGAGTGTGAATATCCAGAGAATTACATTATTTAGAAGGTAAAATAAAATAATTTTCTTTTCTTTTTCTTTTTCTTTTTTGGCACTGGGAATCAAACTCAGGGCCTTGAGTACAGGTAGGCACTGTACAGCTGAGCTATACTCTGGCCCTATAAAATAATCATCTTTTAAAAGTAACTTTAAGGAGCCAGGGATTTAGCTCAGTGGTGCTGTGCCTGCCTTCCAAGAGCAAGGTCCTGAGTTAAAATCCCCAGTATTGATAAATAAATTAATTAATTAATATTTCAAAATTTAAAGCCAGGCACCATGGTGCACAACTGTAATCTCAGATCAGAGGCAGCAGGATCACTTTGAGTTCCAGGCCAGCTTGGGCTACACAATTCATTCAAGGGCAGCTGTAAGCCAAACACTGGTGATACATGTCTGTAATCCAAGCACTTGGGAGGCTGAGGCAGGAAGATTGGTAAGTGTTGAGGTCAAACTGGGGCTACACAGTGACTTCAAAGTCAGCTTGAACTACATAGTGAAACACTGCGTCAAAAACAAGGGATGGGACTTAGCTCAGTGGTACTGTGCCTGCCTGGCAAGTGCAAAGTCCTGAGTTCAAGTCCCAATTTTTTTTTTGGGGGGGGACAACAACAAAAAAGTCATTATGTCCATTGACGCTTTCCATCAGATTGTTTTCAAACATTAATATGTATCAGGAAGTCCTTTTTAACATTATCCTGAAAAGGACTACAGGTGAGATAGCTCTGATAAGGAAACCAGGTCATCTCTCCAAATATCCTGTTTTAATTCTATCACTGTAATAGCAAAAGTGAACATTGTTACATTTTAGTACTTTGGTTTGGTTTATAAAGCCTTTCAAGATCTTCTCACCTGGTTCCCAAAATTGTTAAAATGGAGAAGAGAGGTATCATCCCTACAATTTTACAGATGAGAACTAAGGATGAGGAAGGGCCTTGAAGGTCTTGAGGTAGCTGTGGAGGTTCAGCCAAGACTCAATAAATAAACAGCACCTTTCTTTCTTTTTTTTTTTTTTGTTTTGAGACAGGGTCTCACTATGTAGTTGAGACTAATCTGGAATGAATGAACTATGTAGCCCAGGCTGGTCTCGAACTCACAGCAATCCTCCTGCCTCAGCCTCCTGAGTGCTGGGATTATAGGCATGCACCACCATGCCTGGCAAACAGCACTTTTCTAATTCACCTGTCTCTGTTATAAAGACATTTAAAAATAGAGCCAGGAGTGGTGGCACAGGCATGTAATCCCAGCTACTCAGGAGGCTGAGGCAGGAAGACTGCAAATTCCAGGCCAGCCTGGGCAACTTAGTAAGACCCTTTCTTAAAATAAAAAAATAAAAAAGGACTGCAGATGTAGCTCAGTGTGAAGATCCTAGGTTCAATCCTCAGTACCAAAATCAATCAATCAATCAATCAATCAATCAAACCATTCAAGGTAGGCTGGGAATGTAGTTTAGCACTCTCTGGGTTTAATCTCTGGTAAAACAAAGGGAAAAAAAAAATGCCATGTGAAACAGCAAAGGGAATGGGGATGTAGCTCAGTGGCAGAGTGCCTGACTAATATATATAAGGCTCTTGGTTTAATACCCAGCAATGAAAATAAGAAAAAGGAATGTTAAAGATATAGTGAATGCATCTTCTGAAAATACTTGGCATCTTTAACTTCTTGTTTATCTCAGTTCTTCTGGAGGGCATTTATGCACAGTCAAGTGTTTTAAAGTTTCCTGAGGCTGGCTGACAAGGACTGTGTTTGTCTCCTTTTCTTACCCAAGAGGAGTGAAGCAGGAATTCTGGATACCTACTGTGGGGGCTTCCTGACCAAGCCACTGCTCAGCACACATGTTCTCACCTCTGGGAAAGCAACTGCTCCATATCAACTCCTTCTCTTTGTTGGTAGTCCCTCAGAAGGCTGTCGGCATGCTCTAGACTAGCAAAGTCTCTGTAGTCACCCTCATCTACGACACAGATATAGTAGGGCAGGAACTGCGGCGTCACAGAAGAAATGGCCACACCTTCCCCTGGAGGTGCAGGATGAGCAGCCGGCAGGAGAGTGTCCTGAAGATGGAGGTCATGGAGCTGGGCAGTGCAGTCTACATCTTTGGCACTGTTAGAATCATTTCCAAGACCCAATGTAAGCTGTGGTGGAGGCACCTCCTCAATGTCACTTCCCCAGTCATCTGCACCGTCGCACCAGTTCTCAGTAGCAAGGTCATTTTCCTGTTTCTCGAAGAATATTCAACGCATTAGGTCTAAGCACATTTAGGTGATTTCATCTATTCCTCTGGATTTAGTCACCCGTCCCTTCACCTTCCTGAGGGAGCCTTCACACAGCCCTTCCCTCTAGCACACTCCAATTCAACTTCCTGGACTCCTATCTACTGAAAAGCATGCCAGAAGTGACTTGAATCCTCCTCTTTTCAGGAACAGAGTGGCAGGTTTAACACATGGTTTCTTCAACCATGGGATTCAAAATCTTCTGTGCTTCATGTATGCCACAGACTGAAAGGGCGATAGCCAACCTGACTCCATTTGTGTATCTGACCCCATTTGTGTAAAGTCCAGTGATTCCAGATGGTCACCTTCCCTTTCTCCCAAGGGAGTCTCCTCTATTAATGCATAACAGAACACTGCATCCTATGTGCCTGCAACTATGTTATCTTTACTACCTTGTAAACCTATGTGACACTTTGTTTTAATTAACATGTGTGAAACTGCTCCTGAGCCCCACTTACTTAGAAAAGTACTGCACCTGTGAAATTCAGCTTCTGTACTTTCTCTCCGTCTCTTAGCCCTCCTCAAATAGAAGAGCCCTTAAAAGGACCCTGCAAACTGCTTTTCCTCTGCCTCCCAGAGTTTGTGGAGGCCTGAGCCCACTCTGGAATACTGGCTATTAATAATAAGGGATTCCATTTAATTCAGAGTGTGGCGCATCTCTATACTTCCAGCTTGCCTGGCCCTACAACAAAAGAAAAATATTTTCCAGACTTCCTGACAACTAGGGTTTCAGATCAGAAAATGTGTAATCAGGGCCATTAGAAACAACCCTCAGACAGAATGAAGTGGAAAGAAATGCCATGAAGCAGAATCAAGGCAGTAGACCAAGGCTAAAGAAACAAAAGTTCTGTGACAAGAGCAGCTTCCAGTTCACAAGACTACACTTAAGCTTCCTAAATGCACAAGATGTAGCGTGATGTGATGGGTCAGTTCTGAGATGTTGTCCAGGAGGTCATTCCTGAAATAGCCTCCTTCAGACTGTTTAAGCAGTTAATAAAGATTTCAATCCTCGTGTTACATCTCTGAGATGAAAAGAGTCGGTGTTTCCCTACTACC
Organism: Fukomys damarensis; assembly: GCF_012274545.1. Lineage (NCBI taxonomy): Eukaryota > Metazoa > Chordata > Mammalia > Rodentia > Bathyergidae > Fukomys > Fukomys damarensis. Next base: position 55,554,612 of record NW_022900931.1, read on the forward strand.
TGCAATTGAACCTTGAATCCTTGTTTTTCCTTGTATTGATAGTATTACACCTGGAACATATAAATACTCAGTATGTAAATAAAGAGACCTCGACAGGCAAAGACAGGCTGAATTTTGTTGTGCAGTACCAACCTGCCTGACTTTTCAATTTAAGACACTTGGATTTCACCTTGCTAAATGTGTTTGTTATAGATGTACATATGTTCATATCACATTAACTATATGTACTATATATGAATTATACCCATGTACAAACCCGGGTATTTTCCCAACAGAAAAAAATCAGTAAACTATGTGTCACAAGACCTTCAGTTTAAATTAAAACAACTCACAAAATCTTTTATGGTCTTGAAAAAGAAAAGCCCATTCCCATTTTACTTCAAAGACTAAGGATTACAGCCAGGCGCGGTGGCGCACACCTGTGATCTCAGCACTCGCAGCATTCCGGAGGCTGAGGCACACTACGTATAGAGAGACCCTATCTCAAAAACAAAACAGAACTCACGGCTTAAAAGTTTGTCTTAAACGACATTCTGAAAAATATTCTCGACTGCATTGCAGCAACACATGACGTGGCAAACCAGTTTACCTGAGCGTCCTGGGTCTCTTTTTCTCGCACCTCCAGGCACTGGGAGCGGAACACCTTCCAGCTTCAGGGCACAGACACACGAGCGTGAGCGCTTCACCCCGCCCGTCCCAGCCCGGCGCGGCTCCCCAGACACCGCCCTCTCCCAGTGACGGCTCCCCGGCGTGTCTCCCGCCTACCTGCGCGCCCCGTGGTCGCCGCACTTAGGACTGGCGCAAGCAAACACGTGCAGTTGCCGATGAAAGGGGGAACCTTCCAGGGGGCAGTACACCTGCACGACCAAGACGAGCGGCTGCCTGCAGCGTTCACACTCCGGCCTCGGCACTGCTACGGCGGGCAGGACATCCTGAGAAGGGGATGTGAAACGCTTCAGATCCCGACTCTATACCCGGACCGCGCCCACTTCCTCACAGCGTGCCCTTCACCGGCACCCGCCGACCCTGGCTCCGGCGTCCGTCCTTACTGGAACGCCGCCCAACTTGCTCGTAGTCCAGGAGCTCGACCCTGTGGAGCTGCCTTGCACTGCCACGTCTCGAAGCCCTAACAGCACTGGCTTCCGAGAAGCCGCCATGACGACTGGGCGAGCACGTGAAAAGAAAAACTACGGCAGCCGAAAGGTGGCACCTCTCCGCGCAAGCGCGTTTTCTACATCACGGAGATGGCCCCGCCCCCGGTTAACATCTACAGGGAATACTGAGGTGTACATTTACTTTACTGTAAAGCGCGTGGACTTGGTTTCTCGAATGTACAAACAGCTGATGTCACGGGCTCGAGATCTAAGAGCCCCTAACACATCATCTGCTATAAAATTAGCCTTGCCAGCAAACAAAAATTGTAGGCGAGATAATGGTTATCTACAGATAACAAAAGGAAAACAAAAAATTTGAGAGATAAACTGGGTGTAGCGGTGCATTCCTGTAATCCTAGCACTCAGGAGGCTGACGCAGAAAGATCAACACGAGTTCGAGGCCGGCCTAGGCTACATAGCCAGACTCTGTTTCAAAACAAAAAAGGGATATACACTGAAATGCATATAATAAAATGATGTGTCTGGGTTTGCTATACCAAAAAGGGGTATTGTCAATGCAATAAAATTGGGCATGTTAGCATAATTGCTAACATTTAGTGCCAGACATGGAAGGAGGTTTATTATACTATTCAACTTTTATGTTGGGAATTTCCCATAATACAGTCTTCAAATGCCTGTGATATAGCATGAATGAATTTGAAAAGCATTATGCTAAGGGGAAGAAGCCAAACAAAAAAGGCTGTGTTCTGGGAAGAGCAAAATTTAAGTGAAAGAAAACAGATCAATGGTTCCCAAGATTTAGGGGGTCAGGTTTGATCACAAAGGGGTGCCATGAAATTTTTTTTTTTTTGGTACCAGGGACCGAACTCGGGTCCTTGCGCTTGCGAGGCAGTCACCAGAATCACTGAGCTAAATTCCTGACCCAGGGTGCCATGAACTTTGAGGTGAGGAAAATGCTGAATGTCCCAATTGTGGTCATTGATTGCATACTACATACGTCAAAACTCAGAATTGTTTACCAAAGAAAGGTATTATATGTATAAATTATCCCCCAATAAACCTAGGGTGCTCTAGCATATGACTGAAATCTCAGTACTCTGGGAAGCTGAGGCACAATTGCAAGTTCAAGTTCAAGCCCAGCCCTGGCAACAGCCCTGTCTCAAAATAAAAAATAAAAAGGGCTGAGGGTGTAACTTAAGGCAGAGGCCCTGGGTTTGATCTCCTTGAACTTGCCAGGCAGGCCTGGTGCCACTGAGCTAAATCTGGCCCTTTTTTGTTTTATCGAGACAGGGTCTCACTATGTAATTCAGGCTTTCTCCAACTCTTGACAATCCACCTGCCTCAGCTTCTGGAGTACTGGCATTACAAGCACAGCAGTAGCATCTACTTTTGGTTTTTTGTTTTGTTTTGGAGAGAGAGTCTTGCTATGTAGTTCACACTGATGTTCGGTCCACTATGTAGCCCAATCTGGCTTCAAACTTGCAGCAGTCTTCTTGCCTCAGACTCCTGAGTGCTGGGATTACAGGCATGTGTCACCATGCCTAGCAGCCCTTGCTTTTGAAGCAATCTTGCTAAAATTGCCCAGGCTGAACTCGAAATTTGAGATCCTTTTTCCTCTGCCTCCCCGGTAGCCATGATTACAGGTGTGTGCCACTGTGCTCCACTAAACATTGACTGATATTTATTTGTTTTTTGAGACAAAGTCTCACTATGTAGTTCAAGATGGCCTTGAACTCAGAGTGATCCTCCTGCCTCAGCCTCCCAAATGCTGGAATTACAGGTGTGTCCTACCATGCCAGGCTAAAGATTTATTTTGATACCAGGGATCAAACTCAGGACCTTGCACTTGTAGATTTTTTTTTGGTACCAGGGATCAAACTCTGGCCCTTGCACTTGCAAGACAGGTGACAGAACCACTAAGCCAAATCCCCGGTCCCACGCACCTTGAACTTGTGAGGCAGACATGGTGTCACTGAGCTAAATATCCGGCCCCAGGTTGTTCTTAAAAAAAAAAAAAAAAAAAAAAAAAGTCTTGCAGAGGCATCTCCCAGCTTCCAGCATATCCATAAGGATCCTGCTATGGATCCTCTAACAAGTGCAAGTCACAGAGCAAATCTGGATGGAATCATCCGGGTCTCTTGGAGGAGAAAATTGATGGATCTGGAGCTTGGTAGTGGAAGAGACAATAGCCCGAGTGTGGAAGACCCCTTGCTCTATAAGAGGAAGTACCCATGACAAGAGCAAGCCTTCACTTCGTCAGCTGTATTAAGGTGGAGAAGGGCCAGGGATTTGGCTCAGTGGCACTGCACCTGCTTCACAAGCGCAAGGTCCCAAGTTCAACCCCTGGTACCAATTAAAAAAAAAAAAGGTGGAAAGTCTAGGGGGTGTAGCTCAATGGTAAGGTATTGCTTACCATGCAAGGGGCTATGGGTTCCACTGCCAACACCAAAAATGAAGGAAGGTGGATCACCAGGGACCTCTACAGAGCTTGATGGTCAAACAACGTCTGTTACCTCTACAGAGATCAAGAGGAAAGAGCATTTATATTTGGAGCTGAAATATATTAAACAAAAAAACCTAGAAAATCTCCAAAACAAAAAAATCAATTCAAAGTGCCAATTTCTCAGTGTATTTTTAGTGGACATTTGTGTATGTGTGGTCACTTTGTATAATTAGGGCATCCCTCACGCAGTCTTACATTTGCCTCCCCCTCCTAAGAGCAGAAAATACCAATGCTTGCTGTGTCTATTTTGGGAAAAGCATGTAACTAAGCTAGAATGCCACGGAGAAGTGGGTGACGCAGGAGGTGGGGCAGAGGCAGTTCTGCCCAGTGCTGGGACAGCAGTTGCCTCACCCGGACCACTCTGGATCAGGAGCTGAGGTGTAGGTGCTGGGAGCTCAGCCTCTCGCCTGCCTACCAATGCCTGACCTTTTTTTAGGTGGTACTCAGGATTAAACTTGGGGCTTCGAGTATGGTTTAAGTACTCTTCTCATGAGCTACATCTCCATACCACTGTTTTTTGGGGGAGACAGGGTCTCATCATAATGCTCAGCCTCATTACAATCCTCAAACTTTCAATCCTCTCGCTTCAGTGTTCTAAGTAGATGAGATTATAGGCATGTGCCATTGGACCCAGCTTGTCCACTGACTCCAAATCAAGGTCCTTTTCTCCTTAATTGGCCAAAAATACTATTTAATATCTTTTGGGGTTTTTTTTTCTATTTTTTTGAGACAGGGTCTCTCTTTGTAGTGCAGGCTGGCCTCAAACTCTCAGCCACCCTCCTGCGTTGGCCTCTTGAGTGCTGAATTATAGGTGTGCACCATCACACCTGGATACTATTTAATATTCCGAGACATAAAGGCAATTACTTAAGGAAAGGATTAAGTACCTGGTCAGAAGATGGGACTCACCCTTGATCATGTCCAGGAATTTACCTGAAAGTCACAATCTCACTGTGCTTTGAAAAACTATTCAATGAGCAGAGTAGGTGTTCTCTCTGAAGTTATAGAGGCAAGGCGTGGAAGGTGGTGATGAGATCTGATTAGAGGTTGTGGCTTGTGTCTAGATGTCTCCCCAAAGCCTCATGCAGTCTCTTTTGAAGGCAGCTAAATCCATAAAGTGTGATGCTGGGGTTAAGGGCCTGTGATTACTAAAGCACTACACGTGAGTGACTAGTTTGGCACAGCCCCAATCCCTTTAGTCTGAATAAGATAAAGGGAGCAAGCTGTGCCCTCTGCCTTGGAGCTGGCCAATTATGGACTGAAACCTCTACCGAAAGTAAGCTAAATTAATCCTCTCTTTGAGTATTGGGTATTTTGTCTCAGCAAAAAGTGGAAAGTAACTAAGTCAGAGGCCAAGATGCCCTCCTGACTGCCTACCCTCTTCTCTCCTCAAGTCTTCCACTCTGGTCCTGCTCCCACTAACAGTCAAGTGTCAATTGAGGCACACTGTTTTACTACCAGGCACTCTGACCACCGTGAGAAGCCCCATCTTAGCAAACAGTAAAAAGCTGAGCCCACATTCACCTTTGTGGTATCTTTATTTTTCTACTTGGGACATGAACCATGTGAACACAGGTCAAAAATATCAGCTGCACTGAAGCACTTCAGGCGATTGAGAACAGGGAGATTGGGCTGGAGGGGTGGGGTGGTTAATTCCAGACCAGCTTCCCCCAAAGGGCTTGTGGTCCAAGCCCGCGAGGTGCTCGGGCAGAGAGGGGCAGGACCATGCAGTGCAGAGTATGCCAAGGAAGGCCAAGTCACAGCTGGGGCTACAAGGTATTTATTCAGTTCTGGCCTCCCGCTGCTGTTTGATGAAGTTGATCAACCCATTGGTGGAAGAATCATGAGAGGTCACTGCATTACTGCCATCAAGCTCAGGTTCGATTTTCTTAGCCAGCTGCTTTCCCAGCTCCACTCTGCCAGAAAGGAGAAGAGGAGGAAGAAGTGTGAGGTTTCAGTGTAGCTGAAATCTTCCAGCCAGCTTTTCCCCATCCTCCTGAGTCGGCAACTCACCCCCACTGGTCAAAGCTGTTGATATCCCAGATGACGCCCTGGACGAAGATCTTGTGCTCATACAGAGCTGCAGAGGTGGCAGACAGTGCACATTAGGGCCTCCCTTGCCCCATCCAACGGACTCCAAGCCAGTTATTTCCCCTACTCACCGATCAAGGCCCCAAGGATAAATGGTGTTAACTTGGTGAACACAATCGAGTTAGTTGGGCGATTTCCTTCAAAGACCTTCAGAAAACAACAAAGAATGTCCTCAAGTTAACCCTGATTCCCAACCCCTAAAAGAGAAACTCCAGTGTGTGGGAGGAAGGAACTCCCCACTGTATAGGACAAGCTAGGCCCCCTGCAAACCCATGCCGACTTTGTAACAGCATCCCTCCAGCCCCAGCATGCCCCTTCAGTAGTGCTGACCTTGTGTGGCAACAGCTTCTCAAGATCCCCCGGACTCTTTCCAGCAGCCTGGAGCTCCTTTCGGGCCTCCTCAGTTGACTTGCCCTTCATCAGGGCCTCAGTCTGGGCTAAAAAGTTGGCCAGGAGTATCTGACAAGACAGATATCTAATATGTGTAAAATACCAGAATAATTTATCTAATGTGAGAAACTGAACGTACAAATAAGGACTAAAAGGTATAACAGATAATGTGAAATAGGAAAAAAAGGTGCAAAGGGGAAGGGGAAGTGGGAGGGGCAGGGACAAAGAAAGATGGGAATGGAATTAACATGAGAAAAAGAAAAAATGGACCAGGGATTTAGCTCAGTGGTTCCTCCGCCTGCCTCGCAAGCACAAGGACCCGAGTTCGAGCCCCAGTACCAAAAAAAAAAAAAAAAAAAAAAAAAAAAAAAAGAAATGGAACCAAAGTCTTTGGAGATAGGGAGGGGTGGAGGGGTTGAAGGGGAGGGCAGAGGAATGGGGGGAAAAATAAGAACCAAGATGTACTATGTAAAGGTGCAAATTTCCAATGAAGAATGGCACTACATTGTATACCTTAAATGTACCAATAAAATTAATTAATTAAAAAAAAAAAAAGAGGGCCAGGGATTTAGCCCAGTGGTGCCACCACCTGCCTTGCAAGCACAAGGACCTGTATTTGATCCCCATATGGGGGAGGGCCATTCAGTCACACTTGAGAACACTGCTGGAGCTTTAAGCCAAGGGACAGGATCATCTGGCACCTCCTGAGCCAGCTTAGTCCTGTGAGGACACTCACTGCATAGCAGCTGCAACGGAGGATGTAAGGGCACAGCCAATGGCACCACAGGGTAGGCAGCAATACCAACCACTCCCTGAGGGCACCAATCACTGCCAAGGGCCCTGCTGGCAACTGTGCCGACATCTACCTTTTAGGACCCTAAGAGGGGCCTGGGGATATAGCTCAGGAGTAGAGAGCATTATCCTAGCATGCACAAGGCCCTAGGCTCCAGCCCTGGGAGGGGGAAACAAAAAAGGACCCTGTAAGAGGTGTTACCCACTCCTCTCCTCAGGTCAGCAGCACTGGATAACAGAACTACAGAGGGAAAGAATCAGAATCCAACCCTAGCTCACCGAGGAAAGCCTTAGCCACATAACCCTAAACTACTCTACATACCTAAGACAAGTACAGTAAATCCCGTTTGGGACTTAGGTTGGGAACTAGGTTGCTGATGTGACAGGTAGGACCTTCGCGTCTTTGTCCCTCCCTGATATGCCTGAGCATGTTACACCACATGGCAAAACAAGTTTTCCACATGGAATTGAGGTTATGGACATTCACCAGGGAGATTATCCTGGATGACCTGGTGAGCCCAGGCTAATCACATGGGCCCTTACAAGTAAAAGAGGAAATAGAATAGGAAGGCAGAGTCAGTCAGAGACTTAGGAGAGTTAAAAGATTAAAAAAAGCTGGGCATGGTGGCACAAGCCTGTAATTCTACCCAAGAGGCTGAGGCAAGAGGTCTAACAAGAGTTTGAGAGGGCCGAGGGATTTAGCTCAGTGGTTCTGTCTACCTTGCAAGCGCAAGGACCTGAGTTCGATCCCCAGCACCAGAAAGAAAAAGAAAACAAGAGTTTGAGGCCTGGGTTACATACTGAGTTCAAGGCCAGCCTGAACTACACAATGAGACCCTGTCTCAAAAAATAAATAAATAACTCTAAGAGGCTGAGGCAGGAGGATTGTGAATTTGAGTCCAACCTATCTGTGTGACCCAGTAACCTAGCAAGACCCTGTCTCAAAATAAAAAATAAAAAGGGCTGAGATGCAGCTCAATGTGAAAGCCCTGCTTTCAACCCTACTACTGCAAAAAACAATAACAACCACAAAAGTACTTCATCTGCCATGGCTGGTTCCAAGACGAAAGGAGCCACATAGGGAACACTGGTGGCTTTAGAGCAAGTCCTTACCAGGTCTAGGTGTGATGTGAGCCTGAGAGAATGAGGGATGGGACAGGGCCCTCACCTTGTGATGCAGACCTTTCCGGATTGGATGCTGGGTCTGGACCGGGATAAGGAAGTCACAGGGTATCATCTTGGTGCCTGCGAAGGACACTGGTTATCTATGCAACCCCATCCCACGAGAGCTACCACACAGCCCACAGCGGGGCACGGATCTAAGTGCAAAGCCCCTGACCCGCCAGATGGGCCCTACCTTGGTGGATGAGCTGGTAGAACGCATGCTGGCCATTGGTCCCTGGCTCCCCCCACACGATAGGGCCTGTCTGGTGGTCCACACGGACGCCTGGCTTGGTGATGTACTTCCCGTTGGACTCCATGTCACCCTGGAATGGGGACAGAAACTCAGCTCCCACCTGCGAGTTTTGCTCCTTCATGTACTATACCTAAGTGCTGCCTAGGATGCCCCAGGTCTGTAAGCCAGACCTATAACTACTGGGGTCCACAGGCTTTCTGACCTAGACTACTCTGCAGGAAGGGCCCATGAAAAGAAGTTGGGTCTAGAGGTGGGTAGATGACCTCCAACAAACAAAATTTGGGGCTTGGGGGTTTAGTGTGTGATTAGTACGCATGAGTCCTAGGTACGAAGCTCAGCACCCAAACAAAAACAAAACAATAAAAGCAACAAAAACAAAGTTGGTAACAAAATCTTTAGCTGATTTATTAAGGCTTTTTGGGGGAAGTCACCTCAGGTAGATGCTGGCCCTTGGACATCCACTTGGACCCTGGTCATGGCACCCCTCACGCAAGCAGCTGGGGCCTGGGGAATTTAACACCTACCTTCAATCGCAGGATTCACCTTTTGATGTTGGGGATCATTTACTGAGCCAGCCCCAAGGAGCCCAGAGATGGAGGGGAGGGACTACTCTTACTAAACAAAGCAGGGACAGATGGAGGGACGGCTTGTCTCCAGGGATTCTGAGGATTCCAGGGGACAGAGATCTGTGGAACCCACAGACAGCACTGATGGGGTGTGAACGCTTTTTTTTTTTTGAGTAATGAAGGCAGTGCAAGGTCAGTGGTCCCAGCTCACAGCCTCACCCTATGGTAGGCATACCAAGTGACATCCAAGAATGTGACTTTAGTTGAGACACATGCCTGGAGCCAAGCCAGGACCCAAGTGGTGAGGGCACAATGGCCAGTTGTGCCCCAACACAGTGGGCAGACTCAGCTGACACTAAGTTGGATCAAGTCTTGGTTGGTAAGATGCACCCTGAGTCGGAGAGAGGGGCACAGGTGGGAGCTCGCCAGGCTCAAGGGCAAGCAATTTCTGGAAGAGCTGACACCAGGGCCGGTGGACCTCCGGGGACCCAACAGACCCAGCCCACTCCAAGGCCGGGCCTGGCAGCTGGTACCTGCTGGAAGTAGGCAGGAAAACGATGCAGGTACTGGTCATAGGGCAGCAAGGCCTGTGTCTCACACCCGAAGCAGTTGATGTACCAGACTCCCAGTAGTGCCAGCAAGGCGGGGGCATTCTTTTCCAGGGGTGCTGTTCGGAAGTGCTGGTCCTGAAACAAGACCAGGGTGGGTGCGAGCTGAAGGGCTGCTGGGCAGGAACAGAGAGAGGGACCTGCACTGACACACAGATCTTCAGCCACTCAGCACTCACCATCCAGTGAGCCCCAGACAGCAGCTGCTCAAAGTTGTCAAAACCTGCAACACAAAAGCAATGTCATCAGAAATAGCCACAGCCTGCATCCTCCTGGCAGTGGATACAGCTTCTTCTGGAACCAAAAAAGGCTGGAAGAAACTGCACCTGGGAGAACTGGGCCCTACAGAAAGCCTTTCTAATCAAGAGTTGGCTTTGGGCTGGGGATTGAGCTCAGTGATTCTGCCACCTGCCTTGCAAGTGCAAGGACCTGAGTTCAATCCCTGGTACAAAAAAAAAAATAAATAAAAATAAAATAAAAGAGCTGGTCTTGAGCAGAGTTAGATCTACCTTGCCCTAGGACCGGGGACCAACAGAGAGGTTAGAAAGATGGAGAAAGGCCAATCTAAACCCCAAAGAAAACTCAAGCCTCCCTCCCTTCCCAGATCTGAAAGAAACATTCTAGCTAAGAGTAGAGAGACCAGCAACGTGTGGAGACGGCAAGGTGTTCAGGAACACAAGACCTCCCTCCCCTAACCTCAGATTGCAGTATCCTCATCCTTGGGGGCTACAAGACTCAGAAACACACACTCACCCACATGCAGCGCGATGGAGAGTCCGATGGCTGACCACAGAGAGTAGCGTCCACCTACCCACTAGGAGAGACAGGAAGAGGTGCTGAGGGAAGGCCAGCACACCCCGCCCCCCTCCCTCCTGCCATGAACTTGGCCCAGGAGAGAGCACTGCTCTTCCACAGGTGCAGCCAGGGGGCCTGGGACAAACCCACCTCTGGCAAGCAAGACAGCAGGCCAGGCGCTGGCGACTCTCTGGGCTGACCAACAGGGCAGACTACACATGGAACTGACCAGAGCCATGGACTCAACCAAACACCTTACCATGGCTGATCTTGTCACTCGGAAGACCCACAGCTTGGTACCTGTGCCTAGCTCACTCCTCAGACACTGACATACACAGAGTCTTGTACCTGTGCCAGCTCCTGCCTCCTCAGATACTGGCAGTCCTACTGCTTCCTACCTGTGCTCAACCTGCCTCCTCAGACACTGACAGACAGAAAGCCACATACCTGTGCTACCTCCTCCTCGGACACTGGCAGACCCAGTCTCGTACTTGTGCCTCACCTGCCTCCTAGGACACTGGCAGACCCAGTCCCATACCTGTGGTTCACCTGCCTCCTCAGATGCTAGCAGACCCAGAACCCCATACCTGTGTCTCACCTTCTCCTCGGACACTGGCAGGCCCAGTCTCATACCTGTGCCTCCCCTGCTTCCTCAGACACTGGCAGACCCAGAACCCCATACCTGCGCCTCACCTACCTCTTCAGACACTGGCAGACCCAGTCTCATACCTGTGGTTTACCTGCCTCCTTGGACAATGGCAGACCCAGAGCCCCATACCTGTGCCTCACCTGCCTCCTCGGACAATGGCAGACCCAGTCTCATACCTGTACCTCCCTTGCTTCTTCCGATGCTGGCAGACCTGTCTCATACCTGTGCCTCACCTTCTTCCTCGGAACCTGGCAGACCCAGTCTCATACCTGAGTCTCACCTTCCTCCTGCGACACTGACAGACCCAGAGCCCCATACCTGTGCCTTACCTGCCCTCTTGGTCACTGACAAACCTGTATACCTGTGCCTCTCCTGCCTCCTTAGACACTTACACATCCCTTCTCGGACACTGACTGACCTAGAGCCTTGTACCTGTGCCTTCCTTTCCTCCTTAAGACGCTGACAGAGCCTACCCTGCCTTCTCAAATGCTGGAAGAAACACAGAGCCTCATACCTGTTCCTGGCCTGGCCTCTTCAGACACATGACAGACCAAAGCCTCATACCTGTGCCTGTTTGTTCGCCTCCTCAGACACTGAGAGGCCCAAAGCCTCACACCTGTGAGCAGGCCCAGGCCCAGCACCTCACACCTATGCCCAAGTACAGTTCCTTGGGCCATGACAGACTCGGCACCCCCTACTTGTGCCTGGCCTTGCCTCCTTGGACACATAGACCTTGTACCCACCAGGTGGTTGTGGTCTTGGCACAGCCATTCCTGTGGCCAAGCCTACATCGTGAACACTGACCCAGTGTTTCTTACCTTTACTAGACCCTACCTTCTCAGATCCTGACAGGATCTACCTAAGCTCATTCCCGACTCCTCGAGCAATACTGACAGACCTTGAACCTTGGGCCTATGCCTCCTGGGACACAGGCCCGGTGCCTTATACCTGGGCTTGACTGATCTTTTCAGCCTTGGTTTCAAGACACACCTAGACCTGTAGTTCACACTGTGCCTTCTCATGCTACACCTGCAGACTCTCCCATGTATTATCAGAATCTCTAGAGCGCCATGCACATCTTCCCAGCAACTATTTATGGAATACCATTCCCAGCACAGGCAACATAAGTTTAGTGGGGGACAGAGATAAATAATCATGCTAATAAATGTGAACCTGTGAACTCGGGAAAAGGTGAAATTGGTGCAGAGACCAGTTATAAAAGAAATCTGCCAAGAGGCCAGGGGTTCAGCTCAGTGGTTCTGCCACCTGCCTTGCAAATGCAAGGTGCCGAGTACCATCCCCTGTACCATTTAAAAAAAAAAAAAAGAGCTGGAAAACTTGAGTGTGTGGGTGAGGAGATAAGGAAGCACAGAAACCACTCATGAGCATCAGTGGTTATCCACGACTATAGGATAGGAAGTGTGGAAAATTTATGTGAGGAGTTCATTCAAATAGAATGAATTAGAAGAATAACAGTGGCCCAGAGATGCCTGGCTTGGAGAGTAAGATGAACAGTGGGGTCCTTTACCTGAAAGAGTCAAGGTTTTGAGGGAACCTTACCTGGACACAGTCCCACAGACCACATGGTATTTGACAAAATCTTGGACATCTTACCGAACAGACTGTTCTAGAAACTGGACCTGAGCATAGGGCCGGTCCTCAGACTGACAGACCCAGCCTCTGACTGGGTCCTCAGATTCCACTTCTAGGACAGCCCAGCAATGGTGGCGTCTGACCTGAGCTGATCACCTTCAATCTGCAGAGTTTCAAGACCTTACCTTCACCTGCAATGGGGCTCTCATGCCATACCTTAGTCAGGTGGATGTTATGTGGCTCCTGCCCCAGTCTATGCCTTACCTTTCCTAATTTGGACAACTAGGACCCTATGCCAACAAGAAGCAATGCTACATACCAGTCTGATTGCTTATGGATCCTCAGACTTCTGCACTGCCTGAGTGCTGCCTGTCACTGTGACCAGGGTGCTGGGAACAGGCAGATGCTCCCGCCCAGGACATTCTTAACTGATCCTAGGTGCTACTGGCACCTCACTGGTGAGATCTAGGTATACATCGATCACTATGGTTTTCTTCCTACCTATGTTTATCCTACCACTGAAGGCCACACCAGTGTCTGACTCTCCTTGGGCCTGACCAGAAACACCAATTAAGGGTTCCTGGGCTGACCCTGCCCCACCCCTTTTACCCAACAAACCTGGGGAATCTTTGTGTCTGAACCCAGGTAGCAAGAACCCACCTCAAAACATGTTTATATACCTCTTCCAAACTGATCCTGGATCCACATCAGACCCAGTGACAAAACCAGCACTGGGCACAGACACAGTGGCCTCCCCTGGGAGATCCAGCTCTCCTACCTGTGTTCAACTCCAGCACCCCTGCTACAGTTTTATATACCTGGCAGAACCAGATGTCACAGCTGTTAGCCAGGCTTCACATACCTGTCTCCAACTTTTACCTCTTCAACTCAAGGGACAGACAATGATCCAGATCCCTGAGCCCAACCCCGAGTTCTCACATCTTCCTAGAGATCCAGCTGTGTGTACATGGCTCTGACCCAGCTATCTTTATCCTGTCTGGCCGAGGAGCCAGACAAATCCAACACTGAAAATTTCAGCTTACTCCCAGCGTCAGCAACTCCACCAAATCCTCATCAAAACACCTGTGCTGCAGAGCCTACCTGAGATGTGTTCTACCCATTTATGACAGCCATGCTCCCCAGGCCTAACCTCTAAGGTCTGGCTCAACACATCCCAACCAGAATCATGCCCCAAGGACTTCATTTGTAAGACCCTAGGTGTACCTACCCCTGTCTCCAAGTCCTTGCTTGAGAGAGCCCACCTTTACCTGCTCATATCTACACAAAGGGCCTGCAGACTTCCTGCAAGATCCATAGCACTGCAGATTCCAGGGCTGTAAGTCTGACCTGAGAGGTTGCCCCACTCATACAAGCCTCACCATGAAGGACCTGGGTCTCAATTAATTTCTGGAAAAAAAAAACCCAAACCCCCAAAACACAACCCAACTCTACCAACCTGTGTTCATCCTCAAGACAGCATCTGGCAGACCAGCTCACCCCCATACCTGGATGGTCAGCTCTACCTACCTGTATAGAACTCTGGCTCTTTAGATCATACCTGGTGGACCAGCTCTGTCTACTTGTACATGACCCTGGCTCCTGAAACCAGATCTCACAGGGCAGCGGCTACCTACCTGGGCTTGGCCCTGGCTTCTTATAATGCATTTGATGGGTCAGCTCTATCTACCTTTGGCTTGATTTTGGTGTCCTGACCTCACCTGGCAGGCCAGCCCTGTCTGTCTGAGCCTGGCTTCTAAGACTTCACTTGATAGGCTAGCTCCGCCTACCTATGTCTGACCCTAGGTCCTCATACTTTACCTAGAAGGCCATGTCTGCTCATGTGTGATCTGCCTCTTCAGATCACAAGAGGACAGTTCATACTTGAGCCTAACTCTGGATCCTCATACTACACCTTGATAGCCAGCTTTAACTACCTGACCCTGACTAGGTTTTTTCACATGTTATCACAAAGACCCAAGTTTATACACATTTGACTAAGTCAACCTTACCTACCTGTGTTCAACCCTAACTCTTCAAGCCTCAAGAACATCTGGGAGATCAGCTCTGCTTATGCATCTTGGTGCTTATTCCCTGACAACACTTGATCGGCAGCTCTGCCTACCTGTATGGGAACCTGACTTATAAGACCACATCTAGATGGCCTGCTCTGTGTGCTTGTACATGAACCTGGCTTTTCAGACCATACCTCATGGGCCAGCTCTACCTACCTGTACAGAACTCTGGTTCTTAAGACCACACGTGGATGGCCAGCTCTACCTACCTCAGCTTGACCTAGGGTCCACATACTGCCCATGGTGGGCCAGCTCCACCTGCCTGTCCTTGTTGCTGGCTCCTGAGATAGCACCTGGTAGCCACTCTGCCTACCTGTACCTCACACCTCAGTCGCTTCTTCCTCATCCAACACGTTCACTTGTTCCTACTCAGGCTTGACTCTGACTTCCTGGCTCTCCTTGGATACAGTCAGTTGTGTGAAGTCTCCACCGATAGACCTTACCTGAAAAGCCCTGCTCTGCCCATTTGCTTAACGAGCATTCCTCAGACTGGACAGATCCAAAGATACAAATCCATGCCAAACACATGCTCTCTAGAACTTACCCACGAGGCCTGATTCCACACTACCTGGCCACAACTCCTCAGCCTCACAAAAAAGGTAAAAAGTTCTCCCTACCAATCTCAACCTACCTGGGAGATTTAGAGCTGCTCATCAGTGCCAGATCCTAGTTCCTCAGCTCTCAAACCTGGGAGACCCACTTCTCTCCGGCCATCTTCCCTCCACTTCCCCAAGCAATCCAGTTATTTCGAGATGACCCTACTCCTGGTTCCTCAGGCCTCACCTGACAGCAGCTTTCTTCCTATGCCCGACTCAAATGTGAAACAGAGGTTAATGAATCTAACCAAGGCTTTTCACATCAACCTACTTTTGCTTGTCCATGGTTTCATAGACCAAATTACCTGACAAACTCTCCACAGGGCTGGACTCAGCCTCTTAGACTTGGAAAACAAACTAGGGCCTACTTCAGCAGCTCAGACCTTACCTGTGAGACCCCAAAGCATAAAACTGTGTCTCACCTTAACTCCTCAAACCTCCCTGCCAGACTTACTGTACATACCTGTGCCAGACCCAGGCTACATAAATTTTCCAGATGGCTGCAGCTCTACATCCCCTTATCTGATGCCAGCTCTTCAGAATTTTGCCAGGGGACCTAGGACTACCCACCTGGCTATCATCACAGCTGCTTAGATGTTATGTGGCCCCAATCATGGATTTTTTTTTTTTTTAATCCTCACTTTTCAGACTCAGTTTTCCCTGCTCCTGCAGGAAAAACCCCTAGCTGTAGTTCCAATGCTGGTACCCAGCTAACCCAATTATATCCACATGTGCCAAATCTGGCTCCTCAGATCACCCTGAAAAAGCTCACTACACTGAGATAACACCTTTGACTGATCCCAGCTCCTGAGACCTCAGGCACAGCCTACAGAATGCATGATACACACCTAACCAAAGAGACCTAACAGAGAGCCCTGCAGCTTACCTAGGCCTGCAGGGAACCTGGAGAGAACTTCTCGTGGCCATCCTGTAGACTTGGATCTCTAGACCTTTATCTACCATAAGCCTCACAAACCACATTTTAGTTGTTTTATTTTTTAAACAGGGCCTCTTATGTTTCAGGTTGGCCTTGAACTTGTGATCTTCCTGCCTCAGCCTCTCAAAGGTTGGGATTTGCAGGTGTGTAAGCCCACACCTGACTTTAAACTGAAATTTAGTGGCACAATTCTCTGGTGCACCCGTCTATGTCTCTCCTACCCCAGGTCCTGTCTTTATCCTTTATTATCCTACCTCTCCCTCACCTGGGCTCTTCAGCCAGACCTGCTGTCACAGACCACTCCTTGGACTTGTTAAGGATCCTCAGTGGCCTGATACCCTGAGCTCTGCCCATCGTACCTGGTCAGGATACAGAGGACCATCCATGGGGTATACCTATGTTTGCCCACTCCAAGGTTCTCAACACCTCATCCAAGGGATGAGTCAACCACTACCCAATCCCTACCTTTCACAACTGCAAGAGAACCCCATGTACACACCTCTCCCATGTCCAGATCTAGCCCTCTTTTCACACAACTGGACTTAAGGACCTGTACCTGACCTTGGTTCTCCAGGCCTCACTGGACAGAACCATCTCTAAATACCTGTGTTCGGAATTCACAAATCTTACCTGCACCTTTCCTTGTCCTGGTTCCGTCTCTGAATTCACTATACCTTTCCTGGCTCCTCTTCAGATCTCTCCAGCCAAAATTAGCTCTCCTGTGTGCTGACTCAGGATGAGTTCTGAACGACTCCGGTTTACCACAGTACCTCTGCTTGACATAAGATGCTGCCTCCTCATGTGCATCCACCAATACTAGACTGGACTCTTCCGACCCCACCTAAGGGGAGACCTGTATCCCTCTGCCTGACCTCTTGCCTTTAGCTCACCTATTCGTGCCCTGGCCTCCTCAGATTATCGTCTTGATTCAACAGTGCCTACCCTAGTTCCTCCTCCAGGTGCTGTGCTAGGTGACCCAGAAGCCCTCCACTGTTCCCACCTGGCCTCATTTACCTGACCTGGCTCCACCGTCATTCCTAGGCCTTCTGGGCAGGACCCACCCCTCTCCCTAAGTCACACCCCAACTCCTCCCCACATGGTGGGCAGTTATGGACAGTGAGAACCCTGCTTGTTATATTCCTTGGCTAGAGGGGCACCCCACATTCATGCCCACCAACTGCTCAGGAACCAAATCCCAGGGAGGAGGTGAAAGGTGCCTTTGCTCCTTTACCAGGCATGCAACATTTGTTAGAAGCTGCACAATTTCCCCACCAGGGTTCCTTAGCTGAGCCAGGGAATGCAGAAAATGCTTTGAGTGACTCTTCTCAATTCTTCCAAGGATGGTACATAATTAGTCCCATTCTAGAAAGAAGTTAACTCATTATACACAATGAATGGCTTTGTGCACTGGGGTTTCATTCTCTCCCAGACCCCATCAAGAGAAAGGTTTTTGGTTTGTTTTTATAGTACTGAGGATTGATCCCAGGGCCTGTGCACTGAGCTATGTTCCCAGCCCTACGTTTTATTTTACTTTTCATCTTGAGACAAGGTCTCAATAAGTAACTAAGTTGGTCAGGCTGGGCTCAAACTTGTGATCCTTCGGCCTCAACCTGCCAGAGTGGTGAGATTACAGGTGTACACCACTACACCTGGCAGGCAAAGGCTTTTAGAGAATTCAAGTAAGGTTACTGCAGATGCTTCCACCAAACAGTCTCCACCCCAAAGGCTAGTGAGACAATGCCTAAATGGGCGAGGAGGCCCAAATGGGTATGCCTACCACGGCCGTGTTAGAGTGCTATGCAAATGTCCAGCCGAGCTCACCGCATCCAGAGCCCAACCACACCATGCACAGCATCCTCGCACCCCAAGCCCTCGCAGCACTGCCGCACTCAGGTAAGCTGCAAGGAAAGCAATACAATCTTTGGCTCCAGCAGAGGCTGAGTCCATACGACCACCTCTCACAACAGAGCAGCCTGTAGGCTGCTATTTGAGGCAAGGTTTGCTGTGCGAGCTGCCTGGGCCCTCCCTGCCACCCTACAGCTCCTATCATTCCTTTCCCAGTCTACCAGATCCCACCTTCTGCCTCCACCTGCCCCTTGACCTTTAGAGACTGTGGCTGTGGCTTGAAGAAAGGTCATTACTGAGAATAACTCAGCTCAGGGCGGCTCCAGTTACTCTAATGGGTGCTGCTGTCAAGTATCCAGGGGACTGAAACTTGGCCCTCCACACTCAGCCCTCACTCCCAACCTGCAAGCCTGTCTGAGGGCCCCTGAGCTTTTCCCAAAGTTTAACATTAAGTGCTCAATAAATGCTGACCTGACCTCATGGACACCTCCATCTGTGGCTCAACAGCCATAAATTGGCAAAGGACACATACTTCACCCAGCACAGGAAGTGCCTGTACTTACATCCCAGAACTCGAACATGTTTTGAGGGTCAATTCCAAACTCCTTCACTTTGGCCTAAAAAGGGCAAAGGGAGAAATGTTAAAGGAATCATTTGTTAGCTGGGCAAGAACAGGCACTCCAGGAAGTGAGGAACTCTGCCAGACAAGCTGTAGGACCAACTCATGCTCCTCCAAACCCCATGGCGGGCAAGGCAGGGAAGAGTCAACCTCTAAGTGGAGGGTGGGGCTTTGCTTACAGCAAAGCCTCCTGCTGAGACCAACCACTCCCCTCTCCCTAGTGAGGCCCAGAGTATTCCTTATCACCGAGAACTACAGAAATAACAGAGAATGCTCCCACCCAGCACCTCTGGGAACCACAGCCTAGGGCAGAGGCCAAACCAGACACGCCCAAGCCAGGCACATAACACACAGCCTGGGGAGGCGCCCAGCCCTTCCCAGATCTGGGAGGTGACTATCCCAGAGAGATCTAAAGAGATGACAATCTTGCTCTCCAGGTGTGTAGGTCCCTGGGCTGGCAAGGCCAGCAGCCCCTTCACTATTTCCCAAATGGAGGAAGCCCGATGCAATCTGAGCACTGTCTGCAGAAGGCAGACAAGGCTGGTGTGGCTCCCCACAGTGGACAGGTCAGCACTAGAGGCGAAGGTGGGGGCTGGAGTTTCAGAAAGCCCTGGGCAGGTTCCCAGCTCTGCTGTAGCCCAGCACAGGGCCAAATACCCCAGCAGGGCTCTGAAAAGTTTCCATGTGCTTGCTGTGTTTCCTGAAGCACACACTGCTGAGCCCACCTCCCCTGCTGCCCACAGGCTCCGTACCAGGCACACAGTGAGGACCGGCAGGGGGTAACGACCTCAAACAAGCACTAGCAGGAAGCCACATCTTTTCCCTGGAGCTTAATGTCCTTATGCCCCAAACCTATGGACATCTTGGCTTGTGTCTTCCAAGAGGCTATGACCGTGACATGGCCTGGACTCTCCCAAGGAGAGCGTGGGAAGCCACACAGGCACTTACCGTATTGGTAGAAAGGGCAACAAAGTGCTTTGCAACTGCGGAAGCCTACAAGAAATAGACTCAAAGTTATACCAAACCCACTCCAGTGGGGCCATCCAAGGGTAATGATCCTACTGCAGAAACCAAAGCCCTGCATAGTCCTTGGTTCTGAGGCTGTGGGAAGGGCCCATATCAAGGTCAAGGATAGGCTAGCCTGCTATCTTACCTAATAGGCCCACAAGGCCTAGGAAGTATACCAGGCCTCTGTGAAATGGGTGAGGCCAGGAGCAGAGATGATCTGCCAGGGACAGGGAGCTGAAAGAAGGGCCCTTTATCCAGCACCACAAACAGAAAGGAAGGAAGGATCCTTAGTTCTAGCACCATAAAATGGAAAAAGAAAAGACCTTTAGCAGGTCAGAGCATGCTCTGACAGGTTTGGTGTGCCTGGCTGGGGCGGACAAGGTCAAAGATGATCAGTGTTAACTGGAAAGGCAGGTGACAAAAAGGCTACTTTTTTGCTTTCCTTCCAACGTTAGGAGAAAATAGGGCCATTCAGATGAACAAGTGGCTCATCCTGTTCTTCCCAGCCTACACACTGCCTACCACCCACCCAACCCTGAAGGGAGGCCCCACTCCCCACTCACATCCTTGGCAGACTTAAGAAACCATTCTTTTGCCGTTTCTGCATTGGTGATGGTCTCCTGGGTGGTAAAGGTCTGCAACCAGAGAGCACAGTAGTCAGGTGCTAGCTCAGGGCAAGAGCAGCCCCAAGCCAAGGCTCAGCTGCAGAAGACCCTGTTGGTGGCCATTTGTCACAAGGAGCAGTATGTGTGGGTCAGTGACACTCCACATACCCAGTAACCCTGTCTTCATAGCTGTGTCTGAGGCAGACGCTTGGAGGCAGCAGCATTACCCTGTGAGCCCAGAACTTTACAACCAGAGGGAGGACCCTAAAAAAACGGTGCAATCCCCTAATCCTGCAGGACAAAGTCCAGGTCACCTCCCTGGAGTTCAGCTAGACTGGGGCTCTCTTCAGCCCAGGTCAGCTGTTCTCAGAATTCAGACAGAATTAATTCATTCATCATTTGCAACAGGATCTCATTAAGTAGCTCAGGCTGGCCTTGAACTCACTATGTAGCTCATGCTGGCCTCAAAGTCATAGCAATCCTCCTGCCTCAGCCTCTCAAGCACTGGGGTTATAGGCATGTGCTACCACCCTGGCTCAGATGGACTCTTTTTCTTTGAGGGGGGAGCGAGGTACCAGGAATCAAACTTAGGGCCTTGCACTTGCCAGGCAGGCACTGCTCCCGAGTTGCACTCCTGGCCCCTGGACTTCTTAATCTTTTACGTGGATTAAAGTGAGTACAGAGGGCAGAAATGATAATAAACACCTGTATTATCAGGGCATGCCTCTGAGATCAGAAAAAATCAAACATAAGGGACAGATCTGTAGAAAGCACAGTGCAGACTGGGCAGAGGTTCCACAAAGTGAGAGCAGGCCTTAGGACAGAAGTTCAAATTGACCAACTATATTTGCTGCCAGGTAAGGAAACAACCTGAGGGCAGCTACACTGATCCTATCCACAAAGCATGGGTCACGCAGAACCAATCCCGAGGCTCCAATGCCCGGGGCAATGGCAGAGCACCATCCTTCCATCCCTCCATGGGCCCATACCTTGGAGGCGATGATAAACAGTGAAGTCTCAGGGTTCAGGCTGGCCAGGGTTTTGGCAATGTGGGTCCCATCGATGTTGGAGACAAACCAGACCCGGGGACCTCCCGCAGAATATGGCTTAAGGGCTTCTGTCACCATAAGGGGTCCCTATGGAGAGATACAGCATCAGAGAGCAAGATTTCTAGTCCCATCCCCGGAGAAACCAGAGACTGAGGTGGGACTGACAGTTCCAACACCTCACCCACCCCAAAGCAGCCCTCTCCTCACCAGGTCAGAGCCTCCAATGCCGATGTTGATGACGTCCGTGATGGCTTTTCCTGTGTATCCCTTCCAGTCGCCACTCCGAACACGCTGGGACAGAGCAGGGAGATGCAATCAGCCAGAACCTCTGCATACAACACTGCTCAAAGTCACCATTACTTCTGCGTCCTTACTTCTCAGTTCCAACTTTCAGGCCTTCACAGGAGCCTCTTGGAACCACAGCAATAGATCCACACCACTCTCACCACCCACTGGACTTATTTCCTCATTAGAAAAATGCGGCCACATCCTCACTTCCCAGTAGGAGTGGTGGACTTTGCAAAACAAGGATGAATTCTCAGCAGAATCTAGTGCCAGAGACCAAGAGGTGAAATGCCAACTATTGCCACAGGTCTTGACCAGAGACAGGAATTTCAGACATGCAGCCAGTCTTTAAGCAGACTTCCAAAGGATTCTTGCTTCCTGGTATTCACACCCCTACACAGTTCCACCTGTGTTGAATGTGACTGATCTGCATGCCTATTAAGATATGCTGAAAAGTAACAGTGCATGCTAGAAGCTTGGTCATGAAAGAATTTGAATCCTCTACCTAGTCCTCTGGGATCACTCACTTTTGGGGAAACCACCTACCAGGCTATGAGGCCAAAACAGTTCTACGTAGTAGCTCATGTGACAAGGAATTGAGAGCCCCTTCAAAGAGCCAGCAGCAGCTTGCCGTCTATACACAGGAATGCCTCAGAAGACAATCTTCCAGAACTCACGAAACTTTCAGAGAGATCAGGCATGCTGGTGCACACCTGTAATCACAGCACCCGATGAGGCTGAGGCAGGAGGATTGCCCCAAGTTCAAGGCCAGCCTGGGCTACATTAGCAAGACCTTGTCTCAAAAAACCAGAACTAAAAACAAATAAATGAACTTTCAGAGAATTGCAGCACTGGTCAGTATCTTCACAACAAACTCAAAAGAAACCCCTAGCCAGCCGTGATGGGCACACCTAAAATCCTAGCGCTCAGGAAGTTGAGGCACAAGGACTGCTGTGAGTTCGAGGCCAGCCTGGGCTACATGGCGGGTTCAAGGCCTCCCTGAACTACATGGCGAGACTTTTGTTTCAAAGAAACTAAAACAAACATACAAAAAGAGATCCCTAAACCAAGACCAACTAGAGAAGTCCCACTCCAACATCTGACCTAGAGAAATCATGTAAGGTAATTAATGTTCACTGCTGTTGTGGTATAATTCTGTATAAACACATTCTTTATTAATTAAATTAAAAATTGTATTTATGTTTTAGTGCTAGAGATGAAACCCACGGTCTTATTCAGGGTGGGTAATCACTGAACCACATCCCCAACCCCACTGGTATAATTTTTGATTTTTTTTTTTTGGAGACAGGGTCTCACCATGTTGTTGAGACTGACCTGTAACTCACTATGTAGACTAGGGTGGTCTTGAACTCACAGCGATCCTCCTACCTCAGCCTCCTGAGTGCTGGGATTACAGGCATGCGCCACCACGCCCAGCTTGATTTCTGATTTTTTTTTTGGTCCACGGGTATAATTTTTAATAAAATGACAACTGAGCCAGATTTCGGTACCAGAAGTAGGGTGTGGTCGTAATAAAGACCTACGCAGGTTGGTAAAGACTGCTGAGTAGAGGCCTGACAAACCTCAAGGAGGCTGCCAGTATGGGTTTGAGGAAAATACTACAGGAAACTGGATGGAAGAGAATCCTTGTAAAAGATGTATTTTTTTAAAATCTAGATGATTAAAATCTAGATGCACACTCTAAGGAGGATGAGCAGAAGGAACACTGCAAGTTCCAGGCCAGCCTGAACTATAGAGACCCTGTCTCAAAAACAAAGCAAAAAACAGATCTGGACAATGCAGCTGGAGATAGGAATACTCAGGCTATGCTGGAGCAAGTGCCTGGATTCTTGATTTTTAGAATGAAATTTGATTGGGCCGGGGATTTAGCTCAGTGGTTCTGTTGCCTGCTTTGCAAGCGCAAGGATCCAAGTTCGATCCCCAGTACCAGGAAAAAAAAAAGAAATGTGACTAGAAAAATGAACTAAATGAAGAACTTCTTTTAAATAGAACATAGCCAAAGTATTGGGTTTGAAAATCCCAGCCCCTTCAGGCAACAATCAATGCTAAAATTAAGAGGGCTCCTTATCAAAGATCAAATGTAGGGCAGTCACATAAGCATAATACAAAGTTGAAGCCAATGGTGTAGCTATAAACCCTTTGTTAGCCCTCAGGAAGAAGAAAGGGAGATACATGGAGGCACTTCTGTTCAAATGCAAGGCTTCTGAGTGACTTATTGTCTCTGTGGGCTCAGAAGTAAAAACAGAAGATTGGGCATGTGGTATAAGATGTAGCTCCGTGCAAAGACCCTGGGTTTAATCCTCATTATTAAAAATAAAAGTGTAGGGGGCCGGGGATTTAGCTCAGTGGTTCTGCTGCCTGCCTTGAAAGCACAAGGTCCTGAATTCGATCTCTGGCACCCACCTCCCCCCAAAATAATAAAAGCCTAGGGAGGACTCAGTTTGAAGAAGTTTGTGTGTGGCTTTTGCCTAGAGGAGTGAAGCCTTGCCCAATAATCTTCCTAGGAGACCCACAAAGTTTTAAAAGTAACGGAATTGTCAGAAACAACACTAACTTGAACAGAATGGGACAAGAGACTGTATAAAAGGAGAAAAGGTCCTTAGACATAGAACACTACACAGCTGTGAACACAGGCTACCTTCCATGTGAGAAAGATTAGTGACAGTGAATGGGGCCAAGAGCCTTTAAGAATTATTCCTAGGTCTTTGAACACTAACCAATTGGCAACATGTCCTGCTGGGCTTCAGAATTCCTATTGATGACTTTTTATGCCTTCTGTTTTCGTCTTCCTCTCCCTCCCTCCCACCCCTCCCCTTCCCTCTCCCTCTTTCTCTGAAAAGTAATTATCTGGATCAGTTACCCTATGCCTATCTTACCATGCTATGCTTCATCTAAGGGGTAGACAACATGTCTCTCAGATCCAAAGGAACCACACTGGAGGTGTACTAAAGCAAATTGAGGAACTACTATCCCTGTACCTAACCTAGATGATAAGGTCTGGCCTTCTAGCTGTACTGTAATGGGTTGGTCTAGGAGAAACAGTCGGTGTCTTACACATGGAAAGATGACGAAACATGGGGAGCCAGAGGCAGACTATGACAGCCACTTCCAAGCTGATTCTTTTTCAAGGTCAAACAGAGCTGACTGTACAACCAACAGGGTGCTACAGGAATAGGCACTACCTTGCACTCTGATGGGTTATTCACTCAACCAGCTGTCTTGACAAGAGGGTACTTAAACTGTTTGTGGAGAGGACACAGAGTGAGGAACTAAAGCCCCCCCAAGGCCAATGCTAACTGCTAGTACGCTATCAAGTCCTCTGATGACTATAACCATGGCCAACATCTTCATACAACCTATGGAACCTGAGCTAGAACCACACACTGCATAAGCCACTGCAAATTCTTGACTCAAAGTAAAGGCAATTGCTGTTTCCAGCTGCTAAGTTTTACAATAATGTCCCACATATAAATAGCAATCTAGGGCACATGCCTCAACAAACCAACAAGACCTATGAACATTTTTTCTTTAAATAAAAAAGTATAAGGTGAAACAAAAGATGTTTATGATAATAAGAAAATCAAATTAAATATCCTTGGAAAATTTTTTTAAAAAGTAAAAGGGGCTGGGGATTTAGCTCAGTGGCACTGTGACTGCCTTGCAAGATCAAGGTCGTGAGTTTGATCCTCAGTACCAAAAACAAAGTAATTACCACTGGAAAATTTCCCATTAATTCAAAGGGGGTTTAACTCAGTGGTTCCGCTGCTTGCCTCACAAGCAGGTCCCAAGTTCGATCCCAGTACCAAAAAAAAAAAATTGCTTGCTTAGCTTCTCAACCCTCAATCTCACTACCAAAAGTTTGTTATAATGAAGCATCCAAAAAAAAAATCCCAGATGGTGGGGGGAGATAAGATATAGGTATCTGTATCTTTTGTTTTTTCCTAGTCCAGGGGATCGAACTCAGGACCTTGTGCTTGTGAGGCAGGTGCGGCACCACTGAGCTAAACCCCCAGCCTGAGGACCCTTTTTATTCTGAGACAGATTCTCACTAAATTGTTAAATTGTCCAGGCAGAGCTTGAATTTAAAATCATGCTGTGGGCCAGGGATTTAGCTCAGTGGTTCTGCTGGCTGCTTTGCAAGCACAAGGTCTCTAGTTCAATCTTTAGTGCCAAAAAAAAAAAAAAAAGCATGCTGCCTCAGTCTCCCAAGGCACTGGGATTACAGGTGTGCACCATATGCAGTTCCATATCATTCATTCATTCATTTTTATTTATTTCTTTTGTACTAGGGATTGAACTCAGGACCTTCTGCTTGCAAGGCAGGTGGCAGTATCACTGAGCTAAATCCCCAGGCCCATTCATTTATTTTTTGGATTTTTTGAGACAGGGTCTCACTATGTAGTTCATGCTGGCCTTTAACTTACTGTGTGGCCCATGCTCATCCCAAATGTGTGGGAAATCCTCTCAAGTGCTGGCATTACAGGTGTGTGCCACCACACCTGGCCTAGTTCTATACCCTTTAAACATTTCTTTTGGAGGGGGCCAGGGATTTAGCTCAGTGGTGCCTCACAAGCACAAGGTTCTGAGTTCAATGCGCAGTACCCCCCCAAAAAATGTGTGTATATAACATCAGAAGGATAATGTGCTGACATAACAAGGTTCAAGGATCAAACATCTCAAACAATGGTGTGAATACCCCACTCCATCATCACACTTAGGAACTAAAGGATGTCTTTCTTAATTGACACATAATAATTACAGGTATTTATGAGGTACAAGTGTGCCATTTCAATACACATATACAATGTGTAATGATTCGATCAGGGTAACAGGTCCATCACTTCAAACATTTATCATTTATTTCTTTGTGATGGGAACATTCAAAATTCTCTCCATCACCTTTTGAAATAGGCAATTTGTTTTGGGTTTTACCACTACAATCAAGGTCACAGTGAACACCTGCTTGGTGTGTGGTGCTGGGAATAGAACCCAAGGCTTTCTGCATGGTAAGGAAGTGATCTACCACTGAGCTGCACCCTGAGCCCCTTGATGAACTTTTGACATCAACAGCCACTGTAGAATTGCTGTTCAGCGGCATGTTTGTTTTTTTTTGGTACCGGGACCAAACTCCAATCCTTGCACTTGCCAGGCAGGCGACAGAATCACTGAGCTAAATCACGGCCCTGCAGAAAATCTGAACTATAAATACTCCATCAGTCTAAATCAGGCATCCAATAACAAGCTCTAAGGAAGGCTATCCTGGAAAGAGCACTTAAGATGGGTAGTGCCACACTGCTCGTGCACACACACACAGAGGCTGGTCAAACAGAGCAGCACCAAGCACCTGAGGCCTGTCAGCTCTGCCTCTCACAGCAGAGAGGTGAACACACCCTTCCTCATGAACCAAACACCCAAAAGAACACTCTGGAATCCAGATTCCCATCAGGATGCCATTCCTTCCCTCTTGTGTGTCTGCTACACCTTGAAGATTCATACCAAAATCACCTCCGACTCCCCAGTATTATTTTCAGGTCTGAAATGGCTCTTGGCCAAAGCAGTCAGACTTTGACCAGTCACACGAGAGAGCTGCAGTTTTCAGCAATGAGCAGTGAAAGATCACAGCTGACCAGATGATCACTCCCAGAGCACGCATCTCTCAGGGACAGGCATACGTGCATTCACCCTTGGACTCCAGGCTGGTTGCTGTCTATCTTGTTATCCTTGCAGAATCACCTCTGGGTTGTTGAGGCAGCAGTGACAGATATGGGAATCCCCAAATACCCACCACACACACAAGGAGAGAGGCATGGTTATGTGCACGGAATCCAACCCAGTGGAATCACTTATCACTCCCCACACACCATGTATGTACTGGGGATTAAACTCAGAGACTTTGCAGTGAGCTATATTCTGAGCCCCCCTCTTTTTTATTTTGAGACAGAGTCTCACTAAATCACCAAGTTGCCAAGCCTGGGCTTGAACTTGTGATTCTCTTGCTTCAGCCTGCCAGAGTGCTAGGATTATAGGTATGCACCACCATATACAACACTCTTACATGTTTCTAAGTGCAAATAAGCTCTAGGAGAGCAAGTGGATGTATGTGTTTCAAACAGAAGACAGACGCCTATATATCATATATGCTAGTACATGGATAGGAACTTGGGGGAAGATTTCCTACAATCTATAAAGGCTGCCTCTGGAGAGCTGGCTGAGAGTGGGGTCCAGAAACTTATGCAACTTTTTTTTTTTTGTTTTGTTTTACATTTGATTCTGGCTAGGAAATAAGGAAAGGTACACAACTGAAGAGATGGGACAGAGCAAGTCTCTTCCCTTCACCACTCCATCTGTCTTAATTTCAGGCCTCTGTCCCTGGCCAGCTTGAACCCAGAGGTATCTAGAGCTCAAAAAAGAGGCTGCCCGAATTGCTGTCAGGGTGGCTCCCTCTGAGCAGAGACTCCAGGGTCACACAGGCTGCCCATACCTGAGGCTGAAGCGAGGGGCTGCATCCTGCTTCTAAAGTAGTGGTGGAGTCATGAATAAGGCCTCCCTGACTCCCAGACACAGGCACACAAGTGGCCAAGGGCAAGTCCAGTCCAGTCACTGCTTACCTGGCAGAAAGACTTCATCTTGTCCAGAACCCTGTTGATTTCTGGCATCACATCCTTGCCATCCACCAGCATGGGTGTATTTGACCGGTTTCGCAGGGCCACATGCAATACTGCCCGATCCTGGGGACAAGGGTCAGAGTGTGAAGAAGCCCTCCCCCCCACACTCAGGGAGCCACACTCCACACTGGGTGCAGCAGGGCCCAAGAGTCAGCTCAGCCCTCTACTCAAGATGGCAGTCCTTAAGTGTCTATTTGTACCATAGTCTCATACCAAGGTCCTACGGTATGATTATGGGGGTAGGAGCCAGCCCAGGACTCCAGAGGAGGCAAAGCACATCCCATGTTCTGGTATGTTACAGATACGAGTAATGGGTGGAACAGGGCCTAAACATGCTCAGCTCAGGTCTCAAAGCCCATCAGTGGTCAGGAAGCAAACAGCCAGAGGAACGAGGAAGAGCACAAGCAAAGGCAGAGTGGTGACAACACAGGGCAGAGATGAGCACTAAATGCCTACAGTGTACCAGGCTCCTTAGGCCTGAGGTAACCTCACCCTCCTGATGAAAGGACATGGCATCTGCTAGCAACTTTTGAAGGGTCCTCAGCCATCTGGATGTGGAGCAAAGGCAGGCAATACAAGCCACCCTCACCAAGTGAGTTGATCGCTACAAGCTTCCCCAAACCAAACCAGACCTGAAGTCTGTGACAGGTGGCAGGCAAAGGGCCTGAATAAACAAGAATGAAATGGCTCCATCCAGCTGAAGCTCATGGAGGACTCTCTGTGTGCAGGGGAGGGATTATCTCAGGATGTCAACACAGTGAGAAGCTCATTCAGATGGAGGGCTGCAGGGCATGCCATCTCCACCCTGCTCAACCTTCTCTACTCCTCCCACATTCCACAGGCAACTGCACCCCTACAGGAAGCCCTCCATGATTGAAGCCTCCCTTACTCTCACCCAGCAGACCAAGATAGGCTTATTTTTGGTTTTGTTTTGAGATAGGGTCTTACTCCATAGTCCAGGCTGGTCTCAAACTCTCTGCAATCCTGCCTCAGCCTCTCAAGTGCTGGGATTACAGGCAAGCACTAACACACCCAGCTTCAAAGCAGGTTGCATTTGAATCCCAGTTCTGCCTCTTACAGAAACCACATCTTGGGTAAGGGACGGGACTTCCAAGCATCAGATTCCTCAAGCAAAACAGGAGGAAAATGATAGCATGAGGAAAGAGAGTGAGTGTTTAATGCTTACTTTACCTCAGACTTTCATAGCAAGTCAGGAACAGGGTCCCCAGTGCCTGGCCTCACCACTGCTTCCTACTGACTTCTGTCACTGAGGAAGTTAAATTGTGACACAAGAGTCTTCTTGATAAATCAAGCAAGTTAAGTTCTCTAAGAAAATGTTGGACAAGCCTTGAGAAATTCTCTCCCTTTAGGCGTAAGATGTGCTCCTCCCTGAGCCAACACTGGGAGTCATTCCAATTTGCTCAACAAAGCCAGTCTGCCAGTCTCGGGGAAGAAAGGCCCTAAGTCCCTTCAACCAGCCCCCAAGAAACAGGCCTCCTGGCCCCTCATTAAGCAAAAGCATTGCCTAAGAGAAAGAAAGAAGACACAGGGTGATGATGACAGTCAGATGAACCTCAAAGGGAAGGAAGAGGCATCCACCAGGGCTGCTCACCTCAGTGTAGTTGATCTTTTCACCACTGAACATGCGCTCCCGGGCAGCCTCCACACCCCTGGACTTGGCCTAGGAAGAGAAGATACTCAGGCCTGGTGTTATCACGTTGATCACAAGTCCCAGACCCCAACACAAGGTAGGGTCATGCTGTCAAAACGCTGGCAGATGGCCAGAAGTTTAGCTCAGTGGTGCTGCCACCTGCTTTGCAAGCACAAGGTCCCAAGTTCGATCCCCCGTACACAAACACACACACAAAAAAGCTGGCAGATAGCTGCAACATGTCTCCACCTCCCACTGTCTGGAGCCAATGTGCTTAAATATTAGGCACTAGGATTTCCGGCAATGCTGCTCAGAACCTGACCAAGGCCAGGCTTTTGGAGCCCTGCTGCAGCATACAGGTGGTTATTGAGATCCACTTGCTCATGGACCTGGGGTTACCAAGAGCTCAGCTCACCCGCTCTACTGAGGGTCACAGGTCAAAGTTCCCCAAACAGAATTATTACCAGTTCCACCAGCATCTTCATGACCTCCTCTGTCACAAGGTTCTTGGAGTAATCCAACAGAATGTGCCCATGGTTGGTCTTAAGAGTCAAGCTGAAGAAAGATGCAGAGGCCGCTGACCACACCCAGTTATCCTCAGCCAGCCCCCCTCACCAGACCAGAGGCAGGAGCTGCTTCCAGAAGAACCATCCTTCCTGTGCCACACCCCAAAAGGGCTCCGGTTGCCCAGCTGCTCTGCAGCAGCTGCACAGTGGAAGCCATGCCACAAAACTGAAACGAAGACAGACCCTGGGCAAGGAATCATAGCCTGGGGAGACAAGGGATGCAACTGCCCTGCAGCACCCGGGGAATGACACCTCCTCCCAGCGTCTCCTTAGGCACCCACCCAGACGTCTGGGCTAGCCAGCTGGGAGCCATAGGCAGTCCTCCCGTCCCCTCCTGTCGCTCCTCTTCTAACACCAGCGGTCAGGGCACGCTGAGACGAATCCCGACCCATGATTTCCTCCCACATTCCTTTCCGTTTCTCCGTGGTTCATCAGCTTCTCGTCTTAGCCAGGAACCAGGTCCAGACATTTCCGCTCTGAACACACCAACTCCCTGCAAACCACCCCCTACCTGCCCACCCTGCCCGCTCGCGGCCCCAAGCCCACTTGTGGCCCGGGGGAGGCGGGCGGGGGCAGCTCTTCCCTGCCTGCTGCTTCGGCGCGGGCCTCTCCTCACCGGGGCGTTAGGAGGCGCTCTCACCTGGCTGGGGCCGTGAGGGGGCGAAGGAGAGAAGGAGGAGTCCCTTCCCCCCATGACTAAGCAGCCCCGAGCCCCAGGCCACCCGGCCCCAGCTCCAAGGTAGCGTCAAGGGCAAAATGTGGCCACGGCCCGAGCCCTGTCTGCGTCCGGGGGTCCCAATTGCGCACCTGAAATGGTTGAAGCGTTCTTTGTCGGCTTCGAACAGACGGCGCAGGTTGAGGTCAGAGCCGTGCTCGCGGTGCCACTGCTGCAGCTTCTGGAACTGCGGGTTCCGGGTGAGAGCCGCCATGGCGGGACCAAAAGGGAGCACGAATTGGGGCGTGCGCGAGGAAGAAGGAGCAGGAGGGGCGGGAGGCGCAGCGAGCGGAACGAAGACTCGGCGCACAGCGGCCTTTGTGGCGCAGGCGCAGGCGCCGGG
>NW_022900931.1:55586194-55591527 GCF_012274545.1 Fukomys damarensis
CCCCGCCCCCGGCTCCGCCCCGCATCCCGGCCTCTGCCTCGCTTTCCGCCGTCCGCTGCGCGACCTTGCGAATCTGTAGTCGCCCCAGGCCTACGCTGGGCATTCTTAACACAGGGTGGTCACTTGCTTCGTCGCTCGGTTGGCTACTGCCCGAAAGTGACTGGGGTCGGGGGCAGAGGCCAAGCTCCCAGATCGCATTCATTCATTCATTCAGTCCATCAAAACTCTGTGGAACACCTTCCATGTTAACAGGTAGTGTTCCAGGTGCCGTCGGTACAGTGTTGAGTAAGTAGAATGTATAGGGTACGTCAGATGCTGGTACGTGCAATTGAGAAAAATCGACCTGAGAGGATGGGGTTGCAGTTTTCCAAAACGGTCAAGAAAAAAATCTCTGATGAGGTGACACTGAGTCAAAGCCTTAATAAGGTAGGGGAGTGAGCCACTTGTCTATCTTGGAGGAAAGTGAAGGCAAAGGGAGCAGCAACTGCAAAATTCCTGAGGAAAGACTATGCTTAGATATCCCAGAAACAGAAGCAAATGTGAATGGAGTGAAGGAGAAAGGGACGGATGATGATATCAGAGCAAAGGGAAGGCAACAAGTTCACAAAGGGTCTTATAAATTATTGTAAGAATTGGCTTTGGTGGCTCCTGCCTGTAATCCCAGAACTCTGGGAAGCTGAGGCAGGAAGACTGCAAATTTGAGCACAGGCTGGACAATTTAGAACTTAGCAAGACCCTGTCTCAAACTAAAAAGTAAAAGAGGGCTAGAGATGTAGGTCAGTGAGAAGGCACTAGGTTCAATCCTCAGTACTGAAAATCAATCAATCATTGTACAGATTTTGGTCTTTTGTTTGTTTTTGGTTTTTTTTATTTTTATTTTTTTGGGTACCTGGGATCTAATTTACGACCTCACGCTTGCAAGGCAGGCAGAGGAACCACTGAGCTAAATCCCCGGCCCCAGACTTTGGCTTTTGTTCTGCAAAAAGAAAAGGAAGTCACTGGAGGATTTTTAGTAGAAGAGGGACATCATCTGACATGTTCTGCAAAGGATTAGACTGATAGGCAATAGGAACAGAAGGATACAAATAGACTAGTGCAATACTGCAGGCCAGAGAGGAAGGCAGTTTAGTCATGGTGGTAGGAGTTGGGCATGGAGGTCTGGATGAAGGAAAAATTCAAAATGTCATGGTGATAGGGGCCGCTTAGTGTTACAGTGCCTGCCTGGCAAGTATGAGGCCCTGAGTTCGATTCCCAGTACAAGAAAAAATTGTCATGGTAATAGAAAGGTCAGGATGACATCTAGTTTTAGACTTAAATTCTTGGAGAAATAGAATTATCAACAATTCCAATAAAGAATTAAGGAGGAGTTCCAATGAGGAAGAGGAGTGCAGATAGCTAAGTGGTAGGGTGCTTGCCTAGCATGCCCAAGTCCCTGGAATCAATCAGTGCTGCAAAACAGTAAAATCAATAAGGAAGACTGGAAGAGGTACAAGTTTGATCTTGATGTTTAGACATGTGAAGTTACCAAAACCAGTAAAACTTTTTTTTTTTTTTTTTTAAGACAGGGTTGGGGATTTAGCTCAGTGGCACCATGCCTTCCTAGCAAATGCAAAGTCTTAAGTTCAATTCCTGACACTGAAAAAAGCAAAAAAACAAACACAAAAATACCAAAAAAGACAGGGTCTATGTAGCTCATGCAGGCCTTCAACTTGTAGCAATCCTCCTGTTTCCTTTTCTTTTTTGGTACCAAGATTGAACTCAGGATCTTGTGCTTGTGAGGCAGGCAGTGGAACCACTGAACTAAATCCCTGGCTACAATCCTCCTGCTTCTACTTCCTGAGTGCTGGGATTACAGTCATGCCTTATGACACTTGGCTTCTGATAGACATCTAAGTAGACTAAGTGGAGATACTGAGTTGGGTGTCCCTGTCTGAAGTGCAGGGGAAAGGCTGAACTAATGGAGAAACTTAGGAGTCTTGAGTGAATAAACAGTACCTGGATTCCTGAGCCTGGATGAGAGGGGACCCAAGTCTTAAATCAAGCTAATGTGTCACCTGGTTCCCCAGAAAGGCCAACCAGCCAGGGAGTGGGTTCATCCTGCTGTAGTCCCAGGTCTTCCTGGGCCCACTACCTAACTCCATGCAGCTGCTCTACAAATGGTCTTAGTCTCTGTACCCAGAACAATTTGGGGTCCTAAAGAAGAAAAAGGAAAACAGCGGTGGGAAGGTGAGAAATAAGTGGTCACAGGACTTTCCAGAGAACAGTCCTATCCACATAGCCCTTTGATTCCCAGGGTTTTGGGCCAACTCTCAACTCTGAGATGTAACTGAGTTTCCATCCCATACCCTGCACAATCATGCAACCTTAACATTGCTGAACAGAGTTTTTTGGTTTGCTTTTCTCCATCACTGGAGAAGGAAACCCAGGGCTTCATGCATACCAGGCAACCATTCTACCACCGAGCTATTACCCTAGTATCTGTTCTATTGGAGCTCCAGCAAAATCTTTCAACCACTTTCCCATTCAAGACTGCTACTCACCTAACAAAACAGTACTCCAAACTCAAATCCTGCTTCATAACAACCTCAACTAAATAGGAAGGCAATAGCTATGCTCCTTTGCCACTCATTCCATGATTACTCAGATGATTGTAGCCCAAAAGTAGCCCCTGACTTCCTTTTTCTTTTTTGTGATACTGGGGTTTTGAACCCAGGGCCCTTTATTAGAACTCTGCTTTTGGGGGGTTAAGATGCCTGTCTGAAAGGACAAACCTGAAATTCCCTAGTTTTTTTTTTTTTAAGAGTAGGAAAATTTGGGGGGATTAGGAATGTGGAATGAGCATAGCTCCTGAGAGACAGGAGGAATCCTGAATGAATTACCTCAGTCCCTAGTTTTATTTATGTATTTGGTACCAGGGATCAAACTTAGGACCTTGTGCTTGTGAGGCAGGAAGTGGAACTATGGAGCTTTCTCCCCAGCCAGTCCCTAGTTTAAAAAGGAAACAAAGAGAATAACCCTGAGAGATACACAAGAGTGAACGAAACTCACATTGCCCCAGTGCCTGCTGCCAGGCCAACTCTGCCTGTAGCAGATTTTATGGGAGTTCACCTGCTCATCATCACACTGTCTTCCCCATCGTTCTCTTCCATCCAGGCTTGAGCATTAGGTTAAATCAGGCCAACCTATAGGAGCAGCCCTGCCTATTGAGGAAGAGGCAGGAGGTGAGGTCTCTCTTGATTGCTATTATGAATCTGTTTTGTTTTGTTTTGTTTTATTTTTTTGTCTGCAAGGCAGGCACAACACCACTGAGCTAAATCCTCAGCCACCTTCCTTTTGATATTCTGTACTGTAGTCCTCTAGCAGTTGGCCTCTGTGATGCCCAGCAGCTTCAACTACTGGACATTTCCTCACAACATCTTAAGTTTAACAATGAAATTCTAAAGTTGCATGGATTTTTTTCTCCCCTGATACTGGGGATTGAACCCAGGGCCTTCACACGGAGGTACATCCCCAGTCCTTTGTATTTTTAAAAATTTTCAGTGTCTAAGTTGATAAATGGCCCAGGTTGGGCATGAACTCTTGTCTTGGCCTTCCAAAATGCTGGGATTACTGGTGTGTACCACCACATCCAGCTTGGGTTTTCTATATTAGCAGGAGACTAGGGCCATGTCTGGGGGATTATAGGCCATAGTAGCAAGGAAGAAAAAACACAAAAATGGAATATCAACTAGGCCTCTAAGATATGAATACTGAATTAACAGTAGAATGTCACAAGTGGACATGGCCAGATGTGCCAATTCAAAGAGAAAAGACAGCAGTCTAGGGAAATGCTGAGCAATCCAGCCAATGACCTCAATGCCAGTCCTCTTGGATCAGTGTGGGACATTAGGGAAACAAGACACCCACCAGGAAGAATGTAGCATCCAGGAGTGTGATCAGTCACTGGAGATGACATCTCTGATGGAATGGGGGTGGTGGTGGAGTGGGATATATAGTTTAGAAAATCATCAGGGAGGGCCAGGGATTTAGCTGGGGCACCGCGCCTGCCTTGCAAGTGCAAGGTCTTGAGTTTGATCCCTGGTACCAAAAAAAAAAAAAAAAAAAAAAAAAAAAAAAAAAAAAAAAAATTGTGTACATCACTGAACAAAAAGAGAAAAAAAAAAAAAAAAAAAAAAAAATCAACGTAAGGTACTTGCATATTCTAAAGAGTGTTAAACCTCTGCTGTCTACTTCTATAACCACCACCACCACCACCACGTTGTGCCAAATGCAGCAAACAAGAGTATAAGGTTCAGAAGCACAGGGATCCTGGACTCAAGAGAAGCTCCTTGGGGTTCATGCTCCCAAACCAGAGACGAAGGAGAAACAAACAAACAAAACCCCAAAGAAAATCTGGCACAAAACCCCAAGAGATCCTCATCCAGCACCAACTACCCTCAAGAGCCTTCAAGATGCTCTGGCCCCTGCCAATTGGATCAAAGGGGAGTTAGTGTAAGCAAATTTAGGAAGTCCAGGGTCAGCCCTAACAGCGCTGGAAAAGCAGGTGACTCCTAGACTCTTAAGAAACTAGCACCTGCTACAGCCTGTGGAGGCCACAGTTCCAAACACATCCTAAAGATGAGGAAACTGAGGCAAAGGCTTGTAGATAAAGCAGGTCTTCATTTCTGGACCCTGGATAGGGGTCCATCTGGACGCGGAGCCCAACTGATCAGGAGAGTAAAGGACGAGCCTGCAGGAAGTGGGAAGCTGGGAGCGCCGTTTCCACGCTGACAGACGTTCAGGAGCAGTTCGCAGGACTCTACCACCCCAGGACGCTGAGTCACGGTGGCTGAGAGAGCGGAAGGCCGCGCCTCCTTGTGGCTAAACTAAGCGCCACAGGAGCAGGAGTCCACGCGCAAGTACTGATGAGGGAGGTAGAGGGCGTCTGCGTGTGGGCTGACACGTTCGGTGTGGCAGAGCGAGCGCGTGTGCGATGTGCGCGTGTGCGCGCGCCGGGACCGGGGTAGGGACCGCGAAAGGGGAACTGGGGAACGTCCTAGTTCGCACGTCAGGGATGGACGTAGTGTGCGCTTCTGAGCATGCTCAGTGGGGGCGGAGTACGCATGAGCTCCGTGGTGGACACGCGCGAGGGGTGTGTGCGCCCTGCCCTTGATAGGATGATTGCTCGCTTTGGTTTCTGTAGTCGCGGCTTTTCGCTGTGAATCCGCTCGCGCTTCAAAAAAATTTGGCCCGGGGCCGGGGATTTAGCGTAGTGGCACCGCGCCTGCCCCACAAGCGCGAGGTTCTGAGTTCGATACCGGCACCGCAAAAAAAAAAAAAAAAAAAAAACCCCC
>NW_022900931.1:55591794-55595421 GCF_012274545.1 Fukomys damarensis
AGCTACAGCCCCAGCTCTTTTTGAGGCAGGGTTGCGTTAAGTTGTACAGGCTGTGCTTGTACTTGTGATTCTCGCCACCGCGCCCGGTGTTCGCTTTTAGTCCAACGTGCGGGCCTTTAAAAAAAAATCTAGGCCAAGCCAGGCGTGGTGGCGCACGCCTGTAATCCCAGCACTCGGGAGGCTGAGGCAGGAGGATCGCTGTGAGTTCGAGACCAGCCTGAGCTACATAGTGAGTTCCAGGTCAGTCTCAACTAAGACCCTGTCTCAAAAAACAAAGAAAATAATGGCCGGGGATTTAGCTCAGCGGTTCGGTGGCCTGCCTTGCAAGCTCAAGGACCCAAGTTCAATCCCTGGTACCAAAAACAAAAACAAACAAAATCTAGGCCAGCCCTTGTGGTGCACAGCACTCTAGAGGCGAAGACAGGAAGAGCACTGCAAGTTTGAGGCCAGCTCTGTCAACCTACGATACAAAGCGAGACCCTGGGGGGGGGTGTCGTTTGATTGATTGATGCTGTGTGTTAGAATTAGCAAACTCTGGCCCTAGCAGCACCTCCTTTCATCTGTCTCAGGTTTCTTGGCTGTGGTACTGGGGACTGTGCTTCTCCCTGGACCCATGGCCTTGGACAAGTCTCTCCTTAGGCCTGGGGATTTAGCTCAGTGGCACCACGCCTGCCTGGCAAGTGCAAGATTCTGAGTTCCTGTGGGGGGGGAGGGGACGCAAATGCCAACACACAAGATTCCAGCACAATGCTCAGTGCTGTGATGGATGAAAAACAGGTTAAAAGATGGCCCCAGATTACTGATAATTTTATTTGAGACAGTGTCTTGATATGTAGTTAACACTGGCATTGAATTCAATATGTAGCCCAAGCTGGTCTCAAACTCATGGAAACCTTTCCTTAACCTCCTGAGTGCTGGGATTATAGGTGTGCACCACCACACTTCAGAGTAGTGGATTTTTTTTTCTGAGACAAGGTGTCTTTATCTAGTCCAGGCTGGCCTCTTAAAGTTGTGATGATTCTCCTGCCTTGGCCTCCCAAGTGCTGGTATTACAGGTATCCATCACCATTCCCAGCTTGCATCGAACTCCAGACCACTGAGCTAAACCTCTAGCCCCTCTTTTTTCTTTTGCTACCTGGGATAGAACTCTGGACCTTGTGCTTGCGAGGCAGGTGGCAGAACCACTGAGCTAAATCCCTGGCCCTCGTTTTTTCTTTTGAGTCAGGGTATCACCCCCTGCCTCTGCCTCCCAAGTGATTACAAGTATGTAACCATGCTTTTTTTTTTTTTTTTTTTTTTTTTTTTTTTTTTATTTTTTTTGCAGTACTGGGGATTTCCAGGGCCTTCACATTGACCTACCCGCCTCCAATCCACCCCCTTTTTGAGACAGGATCTAAGTTGCCACATTTCACAAGCTGGGCTCAAACTTGTAGTCCTCTTGCCTCAGGTTGTTACAGGAGTGTGTTAACCAAGCCCAGATGGAAGGTGTTTATTTCTATTTTTTTTACAGATTGGGAGGCACTGGCCACACAGCACCCAGGGGGGCACCTCTCACAGCCTAGAGCTGCTATGTGGCAGGAGCACCTGAAGTAGGAAAGGAGGCTTACAAAACTGAGTACCTCAGCTGATTTGTGCTCTTCATTTCTCAAATGGGCAAGGCCTCCAAGAGCCCTCTAAGAGCCCAAGTGTAACATTTGTATTTGTTTCACAGAATCAAACACAAAACCCCAAAAACATTCCACTTCCACCCATCCATCCAGCACATAGCAGAGCTGCAGGACTTTTGTCTTATCTCCACTGCTGCTGTGAACTGAAGCCAGTGAACAGCTCTGGTCATTTTTGTTAAGCAGGAACACAAGAATAGTGGGAGTTTCTTCTGCTAGCCATTTATTAATTTATGGGTGCTGGGGATTGGATGCAGGACCTTGGGCATGCTAAGCATGTGCTCTACCACTGAGCTACACCTCCCAGCCCCCTGCTAGCATTTTAATATGATTTTCCAATGGGACTACAATGCAACATGGCTGTTACCTCAGCATCCTTGTTCTAAGGTACACTTGGAAGGCCCTGGGACTGGTTCCTGTGCTCAACTTCAGGGCATCTCAGTATAGTAAGCCTGAATGGCTTGTGGGTTATATGAATGCTCACATTACTCCATTTTCCTAAGTTCAAGAAAAAACCTTCAGTGATGTGCTGTCTATTTGTAGGTAAAACTGAGTTGAAATTCCCTTGTAGTTTACCATCCATTCGTGGTTTTCAGGATACAGTCTGTCTTTTTTGTGGCATCATCCAGGGAGACAGGTTCTTTTTGTCCCTGTGTGGGAAGGTCGCTCAGCACAGACTGAGGTCCCTGGTGGCAGAGGGTAGAACAAATCCTCTTCCCTGGGTCTGCTCCCTGGAAAGGCTGGCAGGCAGGTCACAGCACCTGCACTTGGGACACGGGTGTTAGCAGATCCCAACTCAAGATAGAGTGCCTGCCTCCTTCACCTCTGTGTGAGCGCCACCTGCACAGAGGCGAAAGCAGCTATGGTCTTAGGGAAGCCGGTGGGGTGGGGTGGGGCTGTAGTTGGCTGCCCATGCACTCCAGGGCCTCCAAATACTCTAACCCATCTTTCCCTTGACAGGTCTCCCAGTCAGAGAACAGACCGACCTAAAAAGCAACTCGTGCGCAGCTTTTCAGTGATGAGTCAGGGAGCCCTCTAACTGGGGTCTGCTGTGGTTCATTTTAAATAAAGATACAGAGTATTAAATGTATATTTTTTAATAAAGCCAATAGTTATTTTACTTATAGGAGCTTTAAAAGTAAGATACAAAATGTAGAGTTCCAGTTTGGAAGCATTGTAACTATTCACAAAATGTCCTGCTGATGCCCGAGCAAGGCAGCCACGCCCGGCCATGCCCAGGACACACACACTCAAGCACGCGCGCGCACACACACACATGCGCTTTGGCGAGACCCCTCTGCCGAGCGCAGCACCTGGAATTACCAGTGTTCAGAGCAAGGTGGTGCTGGGAACACAGCACCTACACAAAGACTACACAAACAGCTTCACACAGTCTCACAGCCCATGGAGATGCAATTACAAACTCTCTTCTTAAATAGAGAAGAACAAACTGGAAAGTGACAATTAGTGATGTCACTTACACTGGGGCATGGAGGACTGACTTCTGTCCAGGGTGAGGTCTTTGGGGAGGCACTAAACAAAAGTACTTCAGCATAATAGAACTCGAAATACAGGGTACTCTGGACACATTACTGAAGGAAATAGAAAACTATCTTACAAGTAAAACAGCCACAAAGAACTATTAACAGAGATTAGTGTGCATACTGTGACAGCTAATACAGACAAGAGCCACACAGGGTTGGTGCAAAGCATGTGCCTGGAAAACTCTATGTACAAAATAGTTTTCTGTAAACATGGTGAGGTGAATGTTCAGAACCCACGGTAAAAGGATCATTAAGTACAGGCAGCAATGACATCCTCACACAGCACAAAGGACAACACCTGAGGCCTGGAAACAGCCCGACAACACAGTACTAAAAATGAAGGTAGCTGGGCTCAGACAACCTAAGGGTCCTCTATAATTTGTGTGTGTGTGTATGGTATGTGTACATACATATATATA
>NW_022900931.1:55595490-55655404 GCF_012274545.1 Fukomys damarensis
TTCTTTTTGGTATTTTTAAATATAAATTTACTTATATCTATAGAAAAATGAGAACATAAATGTGTTATTACAATCTTTGCTGGAAAAGCTTATATGGAGTTAGAAAGAATAAACCATTTATTAGTAGTTAACATATATTAAAATGGTTTAATGATTTAAGAAAATATAAAAAAAATATTAATACTGTCAAACTTTCATACCAGAAAATATCATGGATTTTTTAATTAGACTTTTTCAAACATGAAATATGAAAAATTTAAATAAGTTTTATATAAAGAACTTTCTGCAACCTCAATTATACAGTGGGATATGTCTATTCTATATAGATGTATTTATTATTTCTCAATTTAAGCACCATTCAATTCTGGATCCATTCTGGCTGGAAAATATCCCTAAATCCACAAGATGTTATTTACTTAATGGCACATTAACTGAAAATGTTATTTTTTTTTTAAAGAAAACACTAATTCTTGTCTACATCTCAAATTGGTTTGTTTTCTGAGCCAGCTCACAGATGTTACTGCAGTTTCAAGTGCAGGTGTCTCTGTGCAGCCCAGTGACTGAGTTTGCCACCCCAAGGATGGAACAGTGCCTCCGGCCATGTGTGGAAGGTCTGAGGGCAGCAGGTGCAGCTGTGTGCCCCGGACATCAGCCAGCTGGCTCCTCTCCCGCACCCTCAGCAATGGACCTCCGACAACAGTTTCACAATCCTGCTTTCATGAACCTGGTGAGGGCTACATCCCCCTGGTAGAAAAGGCTGCCCACCCACAGAATGTCCAGGTGATTGCTTCTGATCACATATATTCCCTACCTTACCCATTTCATGTAAGTTTAAATATAGTGTTGAGCAAACCTCCAGTCTGTGTATCTGTTATCTTAAAATATTAAATGCATTTTAGGCAGATGTCTTAACTAAAAACTTATATAAACAATAGCTATGAAATCCGTGATTGGTGTGGTCACCACTCAATGTGTTAAGGAGGGAAAAGGAGAAGCTTTTAAAAGAATGGTCAGTTTTGCTCTCAGCCTTTGGGGCCTGACACCTTCCCAAAACACAACAGGATTAGCAGCCTTAGAACTGTATTTCTCAAAGTGTAGCTTCTAGCCACCTGTATCAGAATCACCTGAGGTGCTTAGTTAAACATACTTAGTTATCCAGCATTCCCCTGAATATCAGAAATCTCCATCTTCAGCTGATTCTCCAGGGGTCTGCTGCCTTCAAAGTTTGAGAAACCAGGCTATAAAGGCTCGGAGCTGCCAATACCCCTGTTGCCAAGGAACCCTCCTTGGGACGGGGTGCACTGGTCCTCTGCGGGCTGGTATAGCTAGTCGGCCCTAGGGTGGGGACACTGGCCCCAACAGCTCTGGGCAGGCAGGCAGGCAGGCTGGCTCTGCATCAGTACTGGGGCAAGTAGGCCGGCCTGCGCTCAGCCTTCCCAGGGAAGGCCTTGAAGCCCTTGGGTGCCGCCTTGTGTGCTGGTGGGGGTGGGGGCTGCGGCGGAGTCTGCATGTAGGTGAAGGAGGTGGCATTGCAGTCGTTGGTTGCAGCCCACACAGGGGACTGCAGCATCTGCATGGTGTCGTTCCACTGGCTGCCCAGGCTGGTGACTGCATAGAGTGGTGCACTTGGGCTGGGCAGTGTGCTGGGGAGCGGAGAAGGGTGCTGCCAGGGTGCTTTGGGTGGCCATGTTTTGGTTTTGTTATCCTGAGAGACAGAAGAGAATTCTTAGCGGCATTTCTGGTGATTTATCATCTTTTCCCTCCTCCCCAGATCTCTGGCCTTTCTTTCTACCTACCAGGCAGGGTGTGAGCCCCAGCCCTTCCCAAGGCCTTAAGCATTAGAACTTCTTACAATGGCAGTAGTGTTCTATGCCTTCACTGCCCAGTACAGAAGCCTCCAGCCATATATCCAAGAAATAGTGAAAGCAGCTGTGGAACTGAATAAACAGCTGCATGTGGCAAGTCGCTATTATACCAGACAGTACCACCCTAGAGCTTCTTCTACATCTGGCTGAGCCAGCTGAGGTAGCTAATCATTTAGACAAAATCATGAGAAAAAGTGGTTCAGCACAAAGAACCCTCATGACTTAAGAGGTCCTCCTAAAACCAAAGCTCTGGAACTCTGCCCCTGGGCCAGCTGCCAATACCTGGTTCATGTCCTCCACTGTAGTAAGTAGAGGTGGAGAAGGCAGTGTGCTGGTGTCTTGCTCTCCACTGCTGTGTTTCCTGAAAGAACCAAGAACTCAGAACAGTAGTTGCCCGGCTGCTTCTCCAGTTGAGCTCTGGGGGACATCCTAGCTGCTTGTCTGATGTCTCAGGGCCCAGTTCTATGTGAGGCCTTGGGTCCATCATGCTCAGGGGTAAGGAGGTCAGCACTGAATGGTGTGTGCCTCTGCTGCCAGCACATGCAGGTGGGTGGGATGGAGCAGGGGAGGCAGGCATAATGAAGGGCACTGGCTTTTATCATCTGCTCTCTGAGACTACCAGCTTTGGCTTTTGTTAACTTGTTCAGTAGACCCTGAGTGTTCAGCAAACTGAACCCTGAATGAGAAAGGCAGGATGCGGGTCAGGGCCAATGCTCCCCTGTGCACATGGCAGTCTCTGCAGAGGTGGCTCCAGGGGTGATTTCTAGATGTCTAACCAGACACAGGTCTAAATCCCCAGCAGGCTCCAGTCTCAGTTCACAGCAGTGCTGCATGCCGCCACAGGGGCCTAGCACACGCCTTAGCACCCTTACTTCTTTGCCTTCACCTCTACCAGCCATTCCCTTACTTCAGTCAGCCCCCTTTCTTTAGAGGCCTCCCAGCCACCCTTCTCAAAGGAGAAAAATCCACACGATCCTACATTTTCAACCCTCACACTCTGATTTATTTTTTTTTCATAACACCTAACCCAAACTAATACTTTGTAAAATCTGCCTTCCCTCACTCAACTATAATTTCCATGATGAAGGAAAGGAACTTTTTGTTTGCGGCTGTATCACTAAGGCCTAGCATATAATAGATGCTGATGTATGAAAGAAGAATGAATGAATAAATGAACACATTTTACTTTGAGCTCCAGTTTCCACATCTGTAAATTTTGGACAGAACAGTACTTATACAGTGACTATTACAGGCTGTGCTATGTCCTCTATCAATTCATATGTTGAAGTTCTAAGCTCTTGTGCCCTACAATGTGACTGCATTTAGAGATAGAGCCTTAAAGAGGTAATTAAGTTAAAATGAAGCATTTGGCTGGGGATTTAGCTCAGTGGTTCTACCACCTGCTCAAGGACCAGAGTTTTAATCCCCGGTACAAATAAATGAATGAATGAATGAATGAGGCACGAGAGTGCCAGGGATTTAGCTCAGTGGCACTGTACCTGCCTTTCAAGCACAAGGTCCTGAGTTTGATCCCTATTACTGGGGAGGGGGCAACACATGGCTGGACCCAAAAACAGTAAAATGAGACATTACGTTGGGCCCTGATCCAGTCTGATTTATAGGAAGACACAGACATACTTAAGGGAGACAGAGGAAGAAGCTGGTGAAGAAGCTAGCTATCACCACCCTGAGGTGGTGAGACAGGCTTTCAGCACCTTTCCAGGAGGAGGGCCTAAGAAGAAACTGACACTGCCAATATCTTGATCTTAGATTTCTAGTGTATAGAGATATGAGAAAATAAATATTTGTTGCTAATGTCATCTAGTCTGTGGTACTTTGTTACAGCCGAGATACCTAACAAATGAACACAGGGACAGTGAGAATTAAATGAGGAAATCCATGCAAGGTGGTAA
The DNA here is from genome assembly GCF_012274545.1 of Fukomys damarensis. Classification (NCBI taxonomy): domain Eukaryota; kingdom Metazoa; phylum Chordata; class Mammalia; order Rodentia; family Bathyergidae; genus Fukomys; species Fukomys damarensis. Next base: position 55,599,269 of record NW_022900931.1, read on the forward strand.
CTCAAGCCCTGGCCTACAGAGAGTACCCTAATTTGTCATCATGGTCAGCATTACTGACATTATTCTATGTATCCTCACCCTTCCTCTTCATCTTTGTGCTCCTCAGGAGCACCCACTGAAGCCTGGTCCCTCACACAGGGGCCCTGGAACCTGGCCTCCCTTTCCACTCCACAGCATGACCTCTCTCGCCTTGGTGCCCTGCATGCTTTTATATTCTGCCCATGCCCCTTAGTCTTCAACTGTTTTTTTGAGCTGGGATTAAACCCAGGGCCTTCACACTGAGCTGTATCTGCAGCCTTTTTTTTTTTTTTTAAAGACAGGGTCTCCCTATATAGTTCAGACTGCCCTTAAACTCACTATGTAGCCCAGGTTGGCCTCAAATTCTTAGCAATCCTCTTGCCGCAGTCTCCCAAGTGCTGGCATTATAGGTGTGTGCCATCATGCCTGGGTGTTTTGTTTTGTTTTCAGACACAGTCTTGCTAAGTCACTGAGTTGCCCAGCTGGACTTGGACTTGAAACTCTCTTTCCTCAGCCTCCCAGATTGCTGGGATTACAGGCATGAGTCACCATGCCTGGCTTCTCCACTGCTTTTTAATCAAATTTGCCTCTTTATTTCAAGGCCCCTGTAATTTTTATCACTATTTTTGCAACTATCTTAGATCTGAACATGTGATACTACTTTTTCAACTATGAATACCATTCAGAGGTCATTTTACCTAGTAACCTCTTTGACAGAGAAACTGTGTCAGAGAGGGCCAGGCCCTTGCCTGTAATTGCAGAGGTTTTTGGTGAGTCTAGGTTAGACATTATCCTGGCCCTGCTTCTCCCACAGAAAAGGCTGTCTCCTATAAGAAAGAGACCACCACCGAATAGACCTTGTCTCTCGAGTCCTCTTAAATTCAAGTATGATGGGCTTACTCATGTTGGTATTTTTGTCTACCATGAACCTGTTCTGCCAGTAAGAACTCAACCTCATTAAGTCACTTGGCCTATGAGCCTGTGTGGTAGCCCTTCAGAGGCCTCACTAGACCAGGCCCCTTCTTGTAGAATTACCTACTGAAGGTGCTCTCTAGAGGCCCTCTGCCAGATAGTGCTAGAAGAGTCCTTCTACCTCTCTCACAAGGCAGCCTGACAGCACTGGGATTCCTAACTTCCTCAGAGGAATATGCTTTGGGTCATTCTCCTCTCTTTGGTTTAGAGATCTCATCCTACCTTCTCTGCTTGACAGCAGCAACGAGGTCAGGCCCGGAAAACATGGAGAACAAGCTGTCCCCATTGGCTGAAGATGTCTCATCACTGGAGGTGGCTGAGTCTCCCTGAGCGCCTGACCAGCCGCCATGCAGGCTGTCCCTAGAAGCCAAAGAGAAGCTGGTTCCCAGCCTCTGGCAGCCAACCTGTACACTGGCTGAACAGCCGAGGCAGCATCTCCCTCCACCCAGCCCTAAAGGAGCAGTCCTTACCCTGCACTTGTCTCCTATCGAAAACTTATAGTTTTCTTCCTTTCTCATATTTCAAAAGTAATACATAATTCAGTACCTCTTTTTCTTTTATTCCACACAGAAGCCTCTGGCTTGTATGGAAAGTTTATTTTAGAGAAAAAACTTGAACGCTCTTTTGGCATCCAGATTTAGCAGCAGGGTAACAACATGGACTGTGAGAAATCCCCTTATTTTTGTGATCAAAATCCACAGTTCTTTCAATAGACTGGAATCTGAATTTATATCTATATGTAAAAATTTATATTATATAAATATGTAAATTATACATAGGTATATATATAAACCAGGGGTCAGAGTTTTTATGACCGTAGGCTATCAAGTTGTATGATGTGCCCCTATGTATACACCACTGATATGAATTCATGATTTAAAACAAACTTTTCTATCCAAGACAAAGATCTTATTGGATGGTGTCTGTAATATAATTGGTTATTAAACATCATCTTTATACTGCAGTGAGCATGAGTGGATCCCACGTGAATTATGAATGCTATCATTGTATCCTACAAGAAGCAAGGGTGGGACTGGGGCATGGCTCAGTGGCAGAGCACTTGCCTGACATGTGCAAGGCCCTGGGTTCCATCCCCAGCACACCACTACCGCCGCCACCACAAAAAAAATGCCAAGTATGGTGGTGTCTAATATAATAATATAATCTCAGCTACTATGGAGGCTCAGATTATAATTAATTATATAACTGTATATATGTATGTGTGTATGTGTGTGTATATCTCTCTCTCTATATATATCTCCTTGTGTCACTCTCTCATGGGGGACTTGGAACTGAACTGGTGACCAGAGTACCAAAGGTCAATGAGACTCCCTTCTCACACACCCCATTTGGGACACCCACACCCCAAACTTAGGTTTCCTGCTGTACCCAGCACTTACCCTTCTGTGAAGAACTCTGGGAAAGGCCAGGTCCGGTGGGCATCATCCATGGGTGGCCAGTTGCCCCGGGGGTTGGCTGGGCGGCGACTGTGCTGGGTTTGCCGCTTCTGCTGCATTGCCTGGCTCACACCCGCCACGTAGCGTACAAATTCTGGGTCTGAGCCCACTGTGTTGAGACAAAGGAACAAACAGGATTTGGGGCCTAACTGGTCTCTCGGTTCCTTCCACAGCCAGTGAGGATGTAGCCACACACAATGGAAAGTGGGAAGGAGCTGCCACGTTGTACCCCCAAGAGTTGGCTGCAAGCTATGTCTGGTAGGGGTGAGGTAGGACTTTCAGCACACAGCTCTGAATGTGAGGATGGTGTATACAGGGACTGTCAGAAAGAGCTATGCTTAGAAAAAAGGCAGGCTGAATGGGAAAAGCAGAAAGAAAGGAGGGCTGGGGATTTAGCTCAGCGGGTCCGCTGCCTGCCTTGCAAGTGCAAGGACCCAACCGAGATTGATCCCTGTACAAAAAAAAAAAAAAAAAAAAAAAAAAAAAAAAAAAAAAAAAAAAGAAAAAAGAAAAAAAAGAAAGGAAAAAAATTGATTTTATCTATGACCACATTTTATTTAAAAATTTTTTTGAGATGGGATCGCACTGTGTATCTGAGATTGACCTGGAACTCATAATGTAGCCCAGGCTGGTCATGAACTCACAGTGATCCTCCTGCCTCAGCCTCCCGAGTGCTAGGATTACAGGTGTGCGCCACCATGCCCAACACTCTATTAGTACATTTTAAAGACAAATGTAAGCCTAACAACTTAAGAAATCAGATGACAGAGCCGGGCAGCTCCATGAGGTTTCCTGAAAGAAGCTAACATGTCTTTCTGTTAATAGTTAATGCTAGGGTGTTTTAGTGAGGAATCTTTCTCTGGTGGCTATTTACTTGGACAAATATTTGCTATGCTTATTTATAGTATGTCTTGGTATTCCCCCTATGGAAGGAATAAATTTACATACCTATATAGTATGTACTTATCATATGCTCTTAATAATTTAGAAGGTTGTTTTTGGAGCGGGGAGTTGCTTTTTTAGTTCTATTACCAGCAAAGAGATGTGCTTTTTAGGGGATGGATGGCTGGGGATTAGATTTAGGGCCTTCCTTGGGCAGGGATTAGCTCAATGGCCTGCACCTGCCTCAAAAGTGCAAGGTCCTAGCCGGGTGTGGTGGCGCACACCTGTAATGCCAACACTCGGGAGGCTGAGGCAGGAGGATCGCTGGGAGTTGAGACCAGCCTGGGCTACACAGTAAGTTCAAGGTCAGACTCAACTACATAGTGAGACACTGTCTCAAAAAAACAAAGCAAAACAAAACAAAAAAAAGTGCAAGGTCCTCAGTTTGATCCCTGATACTGAAAAGAAAAAAAGAAAAATTCAGGGCCTTCCAACTGAGATACATCCCCAGCCCTTTTCAAAATTTTTTCATTTTGAAGGTGGGGGATTTAGCTCAGTGATGCTGCTGCCTGCCTCAAAAGTACAAGGTCCTTAGTTTGATCCTTAGTTTTCATTTTGAGACAGGGTCTAAATCACTAAATTGTCCAGGATAAGCTCAAATACTGAACCTCCTGCCTCTGCCTCCCACAGTGCTGAAATTACTGGTGTGTACCACTTTGCCTAGTGAAATATACTTTTGTTAATCTATCATTTTCCAGAGCTTGTATAGCTTTTTTTTTTTTTTAGCTTATTTTGTTTTTGTCTTGCTGCATTTGCTAGAAATTCTATAACAAAGTTACATATTACTGGTTATAACAATTAACCCTGACTGTTTTTGGTTTTGGTACTGGGGATTGAACTTGGGTCCTTGTGCTTGCAAGGCAGGCAGCAGAACCACTGAGCTAAATCCCCAGTCCTAACCCTGATTGTTTAATGACTTTTTATTTTTGGTACTGGGGATCTATCTTGGGTCCTTGTGCTTGTGGGGCAGGTGGTGGTACCACTGAGCTAAATCCCCGGCCCTGTTTACTGATTTTTTATTGAAATGATTTTTGTTTCATTATGTAAGATATCACTTGCTACTGGCTTTTGGTAGACAATCTTTTTTCCTTTTCTTTTTTCTTTTGGTACCAAAGATCGAACTCAGGACCTTTGTGCTTCCGAGGTAGGTGGTGGCACCAATGAGCTAAATCCCTGGCCCTAGACAATCTTTTTTCTATATTCAAGAAATTTCTATGAGGCGTGGTAGCACATGTCTAATCTCAGCACTCAGGAAGCTGAGGCAGGAGGATCACTGGGAGTTTGAGGCCAGCATGAACTCCTAGGGAGACCCTGCCTCCAAAAAACCCCCCAAAATTTTCTTCTATTCATATTTTACTTTGAGGAGCTTACAGGCTAGTCTTGAACTCACAGGGATACTCCTGTAGCCTCCCAAGTGCTAGGATTACAGGCGTGTGCTACCACGCCTGGCCTGAGGAGCTTGCTTTTATTTTGCTTAAAAATTACTAGCGTCTTTTATAAAAATTTTTATAGCAGCTTTTTTTTTTTTTTGGTGGGGGGGGGTACCAGGGATTGAACTCCGGTCCTTGTGCTTTCAAGGCAGATGGCATAACCACTGAGTTAAATCCCTGGCTCATAGCATCTATTGATAAGATTAGTTTTTCTTATTTCATTGGTTGATATACAGTACTGGATTATTGTGTAATAGCAGAGCTCCTTATAGGAACCATTCTTACACCCCTGAAATAAAACTTTTAGCAGAAGTTATGCTTTGAAACACTGCTAGATTTTCTTGCATCTATCCATATTCACCATATTCATAAATGAGACTCACTACAGTTTGTTTTTTTTTCTTTGTTCCTGGAGATCAAACTCTGGTCCTTGCATTTCTGAGGGAGGTGACAGAACCATTGAGCTAAAACCCCCTCCTTCACACTTTGCTATTTAAAATAATCATAAGCCGGGTGTGGTGGCACACGCCTATAATCCCAGCACTCAGGGAGGCTGAGGCAGGAGGACTGCTGTGAGTTCGAGACCAGCCTGGGCTACATAGTTCCAGGTCAGTCTCAACTACATAGTGAGACCCTGTCTCCAAAAAAAAAAAAAAATCATAAAGTTGATCCCTCTACTTTAGCCTCCCTGAATGCTGAGGTTACAGGTGTGCGCCACCATGCCCGGCTAATCATAAAGTTTTTATGGTAAAGTTATATTGTCTTCATAAAGGTGATTTAGGATATTGTTTCCCTCTTTCTGGAGTTTAAATAACTTGGATTCATCTGTGCCTTAAAACTTGGAAAAAAGTTGCCTATGAATCCACTGCTCCTGGTATCATTTCAACATTGCCTTACCTAAGAAAATAATATACATACATTGTCATATATCCCCTCCCCCAGGTATGAACCCAGAGCCTTTGCATTAAGCTATATACCCAGTCCTGGGGATTAAACTCTGGATCTTGTGCTTGTGAGGCAGGTGTAGCACCACTGAGCTAAATCCCTGGCCCCATTTTTAAATTTTTTGTTTTGAGACAAGGTCTTGCTAAATTGCCCAGGCTGAGGTTGAACTTGATTTTCCTGCCTCACCCTCTTGGAGTGCTAGGATTACATGTAAGCACCACCATGCCTGGTTATATTTTTCTTTGTAACATAATTTGGTTTTATCCTTATTTTAGCTTTGTATCTAAGTTCTTTCTCTAATTTGTTAGCGTGAATCTAATGGTAGTTTCTTGCTGTCTCAGCCAGGAGAAGCTCCATTTTATGGAGGCAGGTCAGTGCTCTACCATCTCTTTTTTTTTTGGTACCAAGGATCGAACTCGGGACCTTGCGCTTGAGAGGCAGGTGGCAGAACCACTGAGCTAAATCACCAGCCCGGTGCGCTACCATCTTGAGATCCCCCCCCAGTACTGGGGACTGAACTCAAGACCTTGAGCTTGCGAGCCAGGCATGGTGCCACTGAGCTAAATCTGCAGCCCTTTACCATCTTAAATAGTACTAGAGTTTAGGAGGAAAGAGCACAACAAGATCAAGTTGTATGATCAGGGAAAAAGTCACATATGAAGGGCCATCTGCCTTGGCTCCTAGAAGCAGGAGGGCCTAGATTGATATCCATTTAAACTATAGGATTATGAGCCATTCAAGTAACTTCTCTTAGCCTCAATCCTCTATAATGTCCTATATAATGTGAAACATAGTTGCAATTACCTTTTCCATCTCTTATTCACTGTTTTTCGTTTTGGAGGTGGGTACCAGGGATTGAATTTGGGACTTTGAGCTTGCTAGGCAGGTGAATGCTTTTCCCTCTTGCTAGATCTGGCTTGCACTTGTCTCTCACACAGCAAGAAAGGGTCAAGGGGCCAGGGATTTAACTCAGTGGTGTTACCGCCTGACTCATAAGCACAACGTCCTGAGTTCGAACCCCAGTACTAAAACAAACAAACAAACAAAAACCCCAAACAAACAAAAAAAGAAAAGGTCTTAAAGGGGGATTAAATTATTTTACCATGATAAATAACGGTGTCACAGACAGGGCTTAAGAAGCCCCCCCCAATTTTGAGACAGGTTCTTGCTATATATTTCACACTGACCTTGAACTTGTGGCAATCCTGCCTCAGCCTCCTAAGTGCTGGGGTTCCAGGGATGCGCCACCTCACCCAGTCAGAGAAGTCCTACATTTTATGTTCAAATGGGGTAGAAGTGGGGAGGCCTCACATACCTGCAGGATCAAAAGGTAGAATCTCTCCCAACATTCCAAAGACTCCATCGCCTTGGTCTCGATTTGGCCAGGTGTTATTTCTAGGTCCCTGTGGCTTCTGTCCCAAAACCTCCGACATCACATTATCCATATAGCTGCTCACTAGACCCAAGCTGTACAAGTCAGAACTGAGATCAGATATGCCAGGCCACTGAGCAAGAGGAGACAGACTTGCTCCCATGGGCTGTGCTGGCTGTGTGGCTGAGCCATGCACCCATTTTCCAGGTGCACGAGGCTGAGATGGGGGCTGCTGTGGCCCAATGGGTTGCAATAGGTGTTGGTAGTATTGGACCTGGGGATGCTGTTGCTTTGGGGACTGTTGCTGAGGTGCAAGACCCGCCTGGGGTGTCAGAGGTGTGTGTACCCCAGTCTGTGTTGGTCGTGGTGGAGGGGGCACTGGCAGTGATGGCTGCTGTGGCTGCATAGCTCCTGCCTTCTGCTCAGTCACCATGGCTGTGGCAGCAGAATTACGCCTTGTCACCAATGGGGAGCCCTGATGCGACTGGCCCATGTTAAAACCTGAGAGAAAATCTATCACCTCCTGCATTTCCTGATCAGTCGGTAAGTTCATACCCTTCTCATCCTTGCCATCATCCCCATGCAGGAAGGTCTCACACCGCTCCAGGAGAAAACCATTGGCCATTAGATTGCTTGAATTCTGAGCCGACTGTGAAGGATCTGTAGTCCTAGGGAAATTACCAATGTTCAAAATGCTTTGTAACCGGGTGTCGATATTACCGGGCATTTTGGCCTTTTCTTCTGAACACCCAGCTATGAAGACATTTTTGGAAGGGGTATTTGGGATAGAATAATTTGTGCTGCTGCTAGAGCTGGTACATGATGCTTTCTTGGTGAACCGGGATGTCAGTTTGGAGAATGTCTTCTGGAGGCCACCTGAAGATTTATTTCCATTTCCAGAAGGCAGGTCAGCCTGATTCCCAAAGTCACAGATCTCCCTTTGAAGCTGGATCTGTATGCAAGGTAAAGCTTGTTCCCTATTTAAACAAGACAAAAACAAAAACATGAAATTTACATAATGGAGAATGAAATGGACCTTTTTGCATATAAGGCAGACTGTGATGCCTAGCATGAGGTTCACTATTCAGGATCACACACAAAGATTTTAACAAGAAAGACCCCTCTGGTTGATATCAGGTTTACTTATTTTTAGATAAATAAATGAACACTCAAGGGGTTTCAGTGTATATAATCTATAGCCTCTAACACAGGGCTGAGAAGTAGTAACACTTGGTAGCAAAGAAAAGCAAAGCATGACTTGATCAAGAGATGCAACTGGCAGATCCTGGCTCTGTGCCTTCAGGTCAGGAACCAAGAGACAGGCAGATCAAGAGCAGTGGACAAATCTACACAGTCAAGGGTGGTGTGGGGAGGACTCAGGGCACTGCACTCGTGTTGTTGAATGGATGGCTGTTACTTCCAAAGATCTCTGAGAGCTCTCTTCCTGTGCTACAAGAGAACACTAAAGATAGGGGCAGGAGCTCAGGCAGGTGATGGGTGGTGTAACTGTACAGATCGTGTCACTGCTATCAACCTTTGTGTCCTCAAGAGTTAAGAAATGGAGTGGTAGGGCCAGGTATTTAGTTCAGTGGTTCTGCCACCTGCCTTCCAAGTGCAAAGGTCCTGAGTTAGATCCCCGGCACCAAAAACAAACAAAGAAATAAAACAACAAAGAAACAGCGGTGGGCTGGAGATTTAGCTCCGTGGTGCTGCACCTGCCTCGCAAGTGCAAGGTCCTGAGTTCTATCCCCCATATCAGAAAAAAGAAAACAGAGAGGAGGCATAGCCAGATATTTCAAATTTTTATCAGTTTCAAAATTAACAGTTCCTAGAGATAACCTCGCAGCTGTCAGCTACTTTTGGATATAATTAAATTTCATGAAGTATATAAGTAAATTTTCTAAACATTTTTCTGCTCTTAGTTCATAAGGAGATTATTAATTGGGTGCAAAGTTCTCTTGGATTTACTCTCATTATAAAAACCAATGAGTTCAAAGTGTGTACAAACTGGGGAATCTGAATAAGTGGCAAAGAGCAATTCTTTGTTCTGTTTTTTCAGCTGTTCCATTTTGAATTTACCTCAAAATAAAAAGTTACTAAGGTTCTCAGATAAAGAAACAGAAATGGCAAATAAATATAGGAAAAATGTTCAACATCACTGGTCATTCGAGAGATGCAGATGAAAACATTGCTGAGATTCTATCTCACCCCAGAAAGAATGGCTGCTATCATAAAGTCAACCAATAACAAACTGCTGGCGGGGCCATGGGGAAAAAGAAACTCTTCTCCAGGGTGGGTGGGAGTGCAGACTGGTGCAACCACTGTGGAAATCAGTATGGGGACACCTCAGAGAAGTAGGACTAGAGGTCCCATTTGACCCAGCTATTCCCCTGCTGGATATCTTCCTAAAAGAATTAAAAGAATCATACCACAGTGATATATGCACACCCGTTTATAGCAGCTGTTTGTAATAGCTAAAACTTGTAAACAGGCCAATTGCCCATAAACTGGAGACTGCATAAAGAAAATGTGTTTTTTTCTTTAATAAAATGGAGTACTACTCAGCCACAAAGAATGAGAAATTAGAGGTATTTATAATTAAAGAGATGCAAATTGAGGTCATAATCTTAAGTGAAATAAATAGGACACAAATGTATAAATACTGAATAGCTTTTCTAGTGTGAGAAACTAAAAGTATAAATAAGGATCAAAATGTATAATAGATAATGCGAAATAGGAAGAAAAGTTGCAAAGGGAAAGTGGAAGTGGGAGCGGTAGGGAAATAGAATTATATGAGAAAATGAAAAAATGGAAACAAAGTTTTTGTAAAGAGGGAGGGGTGGAAAGGTTGAAGGGAGGGCAGGGGAAACGGAAAAAAATAATCAAGATATATTGTGTAAAGGTACAAATCTCCACTGACGAATGTCATTATATTGTAATGTCATTATATTAACTGAAAAAATATTAAATTAAAAATACTATTAATATTATTAAATTTAAAAATACTATTAATTTTTAAAAAAGTTACTGAGGGCCAGGGATTTAGCTCAGTGGCATCAAGCCTGTCTTGCAAGCACAAAGTCCTGAGTTCAATCCCCAGTACTAGGAAAAACAAAAAGTTACTGAAGAATTCTCTTTTTGCCTATTTACCCACACACTAACAGTGACATGCACACACTTAAGATGGTATGAGGTCACATCATTGCTGGGTGTGGACCCAAATGCAGATCTCTAGCACAGACAATTCAAGTGACTGGTGGGGACACCAACCTCCCTGCTCTCCAGCGGTTTAGGTCCAGTACAGCTGTGTAGAGCACATCTACCAGACCCAGAGTCTTCTCAGGATCCAGGCTTCTCTGCAGGAGCGACATGGTGGCAGGGTCTTCTTTCAGGCACCTAAGCACAAAATAGGCTGCATTAATTTTGGTGGCACTTCTCTGTGAACAGGTTTCACGCAAGTTTCATGGAAAAGACTACAACCCTTACAAACTTTCAGCATCCAGGAATTATAAGAACATTTAGAGAATGACAGGGCTTACACTGGAACTCACTGCTCTGCAAAAAGTAGAAGAAACAATAGCACATGGGGTCTTGTGACAGTAAGAAAAATAAAATAATACTTCCAGTGGGGCTATGTCCTGAAAAGCCCACTATAAAAAGAAAACACTGTAAGTAAAAAATGCATTTTTTACATATCTGACCTAAAAAAAAAAATCACACCTTTTTGTCAAACCTACCTTAATTATGCTCAGAACACATGAATAGCCTACTACTAGACAAAATCATCTAACACAAGCCCATTTTATGTTGAATGTCTTATGTAATTTACTGTATGCTATATGGAAAGTGAAAAACAATGGTTGTGTGAACAAATTTTCATACTATTGTAAAGTTGAAAAACTACTAAATTGAATCATAATGTCAAAGACCATCTGCAAAAATTTAGTTTCTGTCTCCAACTCCTGACACACAACTCCTAAAACCCTGTAACTTCCTGGGTGAAAAGAGCAGCTTTTGTTCTGATACTTGGTCTTTGACCCCAGTCCCTGACATAGATCCCAAATCCCTTGGAATTTTCTGTGTCTTCTGGTCTTCTATACTAGTGAAATCACTTTTTTTTTTTTTTTTTGGTACCGGGCATCTAACTCGGGAACTTGCACTTGCAAGGCATGCGGCAGAACCACTGAGCTAAATCCCTGGCCTGTGAAATCACTTTTGATAGGCTTCTGAATATCTTCAGGATGAGGGTAAGTCACCAGAAAGTCCAAGCCATCATGAAAAGCTTGGGACTTTCAGCTCTTCCCCAACTCCCTGGAGAGGGAAGTGGGCAAAGCTCTAGACTGTCTAATCATGCCTACACAGCTACCATAAACTACCATGAAAATCCTTAAACTCGGGTTTGGAGAGGTGCTCAGAGAAGGGCATCCTCAGGGAGGGCAGGGTGGCTGTGCACTTTTTCCCATACCTGTTGCCCAGTATACCTCTTCATCTGGCTGATCCTCTGTAACTGCTGTAATATCCTTTACGAGAAGCCAATAAAAGTAAGCAAATGTGCCTCTGAGTTCTGTGAGCCTTTATAGCAAGTTATCAAACCCGAAGAAGGGTTATGGGAACACTCAATTTACAGTTAGTTGGTCAGCACATGTGACAACTGAGGCTACAGCCTGGGGTCTGAAGTAGGATGGGAGTCTTGTGGGGCTGAGCCCTCAGCTTCTGTACTCTGTGCCAACTCAGGGTAATGAGTGTCAGAATGAACATGTAGGACACCCAGGTTGTCAGCTGTAGGAAACGTACACACTTAAGTGTCACAAGTGTGTGCATAAAGGACTTTGTAGGCCTCCATGGACTCCTTTTTATGTTGAGTCTGTTTAGGAGGAAGAGAAGAACTCAGCAAAGGGGCTGCCTTCAGGGGCCCTAATGTCTTCCTACTGTGCAACACCCAGTTCAGCCCCGAATTTCCTCTGCGCGCTGCTCTGATTCTATGGTCTCGCACAAAACCTACTCCTCTATGAACTCTTTTCTGCAAAGCTCCCGCCCCTCTCTTCCTCTAAAGCTCTTCATGCCTATTATTAAGAAGGTGATGGGCCGGGGATTTAGCTTAGTGGTTCCACCGCTTGCCTTGCAAGTGCAGGGACCCGTTGATCTCCGGTACTAAAAACACACACACACACACACACACACACACACACACACACACACACAAGCTGCCACACGAGGTGGCGCACACCTGTAATCCCAGCACTCGGGAGGCTGAGGCAGGAGGATTGCTGTGAGTTCGAAACCAGCCTGGGCTACATAGTGAGTTCCAGGTCAGTCTCAACTACATAGTGAGACCTGTCTCAAAAAATCAAAAAACCAACCTCCCCCCAAAGAAAGTCAGAGTCAATGAAGGAAAAAGGAAAAACATCCTCACAGTCTGCCATCTGCACTCACTGTGAATTTCAGACAAGCAACAAACATGGCCTCTTTATAAATTAACTTTATCCCACTTCAGATGAATATTCCTGCTAGGCAAGGCAGTCAATGTCTGGAATCCCAGAACTCTGGGAAGCTAAAGCACAAAGATCCCTCGTTCAAGCTCAGACTGGGCAACTTAGCGAGCCTGTCTCAGAAAGAAAAAAATAAAATGGGCTGGGTATGGAGCTCAGTGCTAAGATGATGGGTTCAATCTTCAGTACTGCCAAAAAAAAAAAAGACTATTTCACACCTTTTTCTCCCCAATGCAATGACGTGCCTATCACCTCTTCCATTCTTTCCTACCTCAACTCTCAATAACTAAGAAAATACATGCAATCAGATGAGAGCTACTTCATTTTCATTTTCCACTAATTCCACCAGTTCACCTGCCTCTGTGTCTACACCCCCCGCCCCCGTATTAACACAGACACTCTGTTGCTACAGACTGGCGCCTACGTGAGTGCTGCAGTGTGTCCTCTTGCCTTCCCAAGGATCACAGAATGAGCCTGTGTCTCACTGAGTGACACTACTTTGGCAAAGAAATCAGTGCCCTCAACCACCGCTTCAGACCTCCAATCCATTCCAAGTCCTTCTACTTCACTCCCTCTGTTAGCAAACAGGCTCCTCTTCTTCCTTTGCTCCCTTTGCTCCCTTTGGACTGGACTTTTATCATCTAACTCCACTAAAACAGCTTTTTATTTGTTCCTTTTCAACTTTCTCCTCACTCCTAAGATAAGATCGTGCTATGTTGCTCACATTGGTTTTAAACTCCTGGACACAAGTGATTCTCCTGCCTCACTCACCCAAGTATTGGGACTACCCACATGCAGCACAGTGTCTGCCTTAAAGTAGCTTTTTAAAATATAACTTAGATCTTGCCAATTTAACCTCTCAGTGACATTTTGCATGCTTCTTCCTCCCAGAAGTACTATCTTGCTTAGCTCCATTTTCCTCCTACCTCACTAGCAGGCTCCTTTTGGGTCTGCCCTGATGACCTCCCCTACTTCTCTACTCCTTCAGCATTTCCGTATGGCAAAATTCTCCAGACCTTTCTCCTCTTTCCCTAGAGTCTTTATTGATCATCCCTAGACTTTCTTCCTAAACTACAACCTCACAGACACTGCTGCATGCCTGACATCGTTCTTGTACAGCTGATGGGCACCTCCAAGGTAACCTCACTAACAGCACAACTCCTGAATTCTCTCCCTGACCAAACAAACAACTCAAAAACAAAACAAAAAAACCTACAAACTTCTCTAATACATAAATAACACAAGCATCTATTCCATAGTCTATGAATCATTTCTAGTTTCCTTACATCCCCATCTAATCCGCCAACAAATCCTGAGAACTCATCTTCTAAAACATTCTGAATCCAGACACTTCTCACTTCTTCTCTTAATACCACTCTATTCCAGGAATCTAAAACAGAAATTAGCTCCCATTTTGTCTCTTTCTACTCCTATTCCTCCAAACCCTTCACACAGCAGCCAGAGTAAGCATCCTATAATGCAAATAGGATCACACCACCCCTGCTTTAAACACTCCAATGGCATCTCATCATGACAGAAATGAAATCTAAATCCCTTACCAGGGCCATAAAGTCCTGTGTCACCTGGCCCCTCTACCTTATTCCTAAGGTTTTCTCTTGTTCTCTGAGTGAGCTTGCTCACATCTGAGGACCTTTTGCCTGGACTGTTTTTCCTCGCGATCTTGGTATGGTCTGCTGCTTGTCATTACTCAGGTCTACACTGTCCTTTCAGGGCACCTCCACAAGTGACCTTTTCTGAGAGAAAGAACTGTCAGAAAAACAGTCCACCAGGAATGTGCTGTCTGTCAGCTCCTGGGCATGCGGGGAGTTACCATGGAAATGAGGCTTATGAAGCTGCCCTGAGGAAGCAGCAGTACTCCCCAACAGGTCGTGCCTCAAGAAGATCTATCTGTGAGGATGAGAGTGGCCAGCCTCTGTAGCCCGGTAAAAGGTGTGCAACAAGGCAAGCATTGCCAGTTCTCAACTAGATTCCTAGGGGAGAATAATTTTTTTTTCGGTACCAGGGATCGAACTTGGGACCTTGTGCTTGTGAGGCAGGCAGTGGCACTATTGAGCTAAATCCCTGGGCCCGTAGAATTCCCTCAACCTGGACACACATGCTCTATGCTCCCAAGCTGAGTGCAGTGATTTGGCTTATCACTGTGATTTTGTCCACTAGGAGATTATGTGCTGGTCATGCAGATGTGAGTAATCCAGCTCCAAGTGGTAATAATTTCTTTTTCTAAAAAATCAACAAAGCAGCATTTTTACATTCATCAATCTTGCAAACTGATAAAATGCCCTTAAGAGACAATCTAAGCTGGGTATGGCAGTGAACAATTGTGATCCCAAATTTGGAGAGGCTGAGGCACTAGAATTACAAGTGCAAGCTTAGCCTGGGCAACTTGAGAGACTTAGCTAGACCTTGTCTAAAAACAAGAAAATAAAAAAGGGCTGAGGATGTAGCTCTGAGTGAAGGCCCTGTGTTTAATTCCTAGTACCAGAAAAACAAGAACAAAAAGGGGACTAAACCATCCCCTTTACCAATTAAGATTTGCTTAAAATCCTCTACCTATACTTAAAATAAAAATCCAATCCCTCAAGGTCCTGAAAATCTTGACTTCTACAATCCGCTCATCATCATCACCATCCTAACCATGCCAGTTTATCCTGCAGGCCTTTGCATTTGCTGTTCCTTCTGCCTGGAATCCTTTATCCATCTGTTCTCAGCAGGGCCAGCTCCTCTCAAATCAAATATCACATCCTTAAATTAAATATCACAACATTTCTGAGTGACCTCACCATCTGAAATAGTCTCCCCTTCTACTCTACCTTATTTTCAATCATATGTCACTGTCCTCGAACACCCTTCATTCATTTGCTAGCCCTTGAACTCACCTCTTTAGCTTATTAGCCATTTCCTCCCTTCCCCATTAAAAAGTCAGCTCTATTAGAGGCAGAGACCCTGTCTATCTTGCCCATTATTATTATTATTATTTGTACTGGGGATCAAACTCAGGTCATCAGGTCCTTGTACTTATAAGGCAGGAGGTGGCACCACCAAGCTAAATCCCTGGCCATGTCTTGCTCATTAACGCCCCAGAGCCCAGAGCAGTGCAGAGTACAAAGCAGTTAAGTTTCTTTCTTTCTTTCTTTCTTTTTTTTTTGGACCAGGGATTGAACTCAGAATCCTCAGCTTGTGAGGTAGGTGGCAGAAACACTGAGCTAAATCCCTGGTCCTTAGTGAATGTTGTTGAAAGAAACAATGGATGATAGTTAAAAAAAAAAAAGTTTAAACTGGTAAGGTAGGAACTGTTTGGAAAAAATACAGTATTATTGGGCAGCTGGACATTATTGGTGGTAGTGCTCTGGATTAAACCCAGGGCTACATGCATGCTAGGCAAGCACTCTGCCACTGAGCTACATCCCTAGTCTGTATATAATAAAATATTTTTTTTTTCAGACAGGGTCTCACCATATAGTTGAGTGTGACCTAGAACTATGTAGCCCAGGCTGGTATTGAACTCACAGAGAACCTCCTGCCTCAGCCTCCTGAGTGCTGGGATTACAGGCATGTGCCAACATGCCCGGGTGCATATAATAAACTCTTGACTTGCTTTGGTAACAATATTTTTCCAAAGATGGTTAGATTAAGCAATCATTCCTGTTTGTCTTTTATTTTTTGGTACTGGGGATTGAACTCAGGATCTTACGTTTGTGAGGCAGTCAGTGGCACCGCTGAGCTAAATCTGTCAAAAATACTGTATTTGAAATATGAGATACTTCTGGTCTCAGTCAATTCACATGAGAGATACTCAAACTATTATTTCAAAGAAAAAATCCCCCCCAAAAGAAACCCCAAAACACCCTTAAGATTTTGCATCATTACCAAAGGCAGACACCAGAGGGAGCCACAGCAAGGAATCACTCCGGTTTTTTCTTGGAAAAAGGAAACCGACTATACAAGGAGAGTTTTGTAAGACAAACCATTTTAGTACTAGCTGTTTATATTCATCCAAACATATAAAATTTCAGTCTGTTTTCATCAGAATGAGAATCCTAATAAAGCTGAGTATTTTTCAGTAAGAATTTGAACTGAATTGGAAAATCAGAAATTTGGGAACTCAAAATCTTACAAAAAATGATCTTTTAAATTTACTGTTTGATAGAAATGAAGGTATGTATATAAATTACCAATAATTTCAGACAGTATAACACTTCAACAATCAAAGCAAAACTTTGAGCAAGGTGTGGTGTGGTATATAGGCCTAGAACTTGGAAGGATGAGGGAGAAGGATCAAAATTTGAGGAACTGTGAGTTCAAGGTCAGCTAGATTTACATAGCTTTGTTTTTGTTTTTTTAGAAAGGAGGTTTTGGGACATAAAATGAATTGATAACTTTATATATTAAAAAGGTTTTAAACTCTTCTGTCTAAATCTACCACTGTTTCAAGAATAAATGGTTTAAAAAAAGAAAAAGAATAAATGGTTTAGGGGGCTGGGAATTCAGCTCAGTGGTTCCACTGCCTGCCTTGTAACATCCTGAGTTCGATCCCCAGTACCAAAAAAGAATAAATGGTTTAGGACTGGGATTGTAGCTCAGAGCACCTGACTAACAACCTATGTAAGGCCTTTGGTTCAACCTGAAAGCTAAGCACAGTAGTGCACACCTATAATCCTAGCACTGGGAAGCTGAGGGTGAAGGGTCACAAGTTCAAGCGCACCTAGGCAACTCAGAAACTTAGTGAGACTTTGTCTCAAAATACAACATAAAAAAGGACTGTGGCTGGTGTGAAGGCTCTGAGTTCAATTCCCAGTACTGTACTGAAAACAAACATGTATGCATTACCCAACCACTTCAGTGCACACAAGGACCAACAATAGTGTCTTTGTTTCTTGTTACTTCTTCCTATTTAAGAAATTTAAACATTTTTTTCTATAGTTAAATATGCATCCAGATCACAATTTTAATAGCAAAAATTTACATTGTAAAACATTTGCTATGTGCTATTAATAAAACTCTGTACACACTGTATAGCAAATCTATATGTATACCGGAAGAACAAATCCTTTGAGTTAGAATTGTGTGGCTGCCTTGATCATATCTTTATTTTAGGATTCTGATATAGTAAACTATTCCTCCAAAAAGGATGTGTAATTTATTCTCTGTTCAACAACCTTTGCCTCTTTGGGCTTCTACTACAGCCTAAACCAGTACTGCCAAATTATTTAGCATTGTTATTCTAAAATATTTAACATTTTCAGCAAAATGCCGTCAACTTTATTTTCCTTTCATCTTTAGGAAAGGTTACATATTTTCTTAAAATATCTGTTGATCACAAGAATTTTGTTTCCCCACTGTATTTAGGGCCTCCGCAATGAGTTATATCCCCAGCCCTTTAAAAAAAGTTAATTAACTGCAGTACTGGGGACCAAATTCAGTACTTGGCTTGCGTCAGATGCAGCGCCACTGAGCTATATCCCCAGCCTTTTTAAGACAAGATCTCAAAAAATTGCTAAGTTTCCCAGACTGGACTCAAAACTTATCCTCTTGCTTCAGACTCACTGCTGGGATTACAGGGATTTGCCACCATGCCCAGATGTTACTATTATTATTATTGTTTTTTTGGTACCGGGGATGAAACTTGGGACCTTGTGCTTGTGAGGCAGGCAGTGGAACCACTGAACTAAATCCCTGGCCCCAGCCCTAACTTTTTGAGACAAGATCTCACTGTATTGTTTGGGCCGGCCCTGCACTCTCAATCTTCCCTCCTTGGCTTCCTGAGTAGCTGGCTCACAGGTGTGTGCCACTGTGCATGGTAACCATTACGCCTTCCTTCTATCTGGTCACAGCCCTTGCCTGGTTTCTACTGACTTGTAGGGGCCTTTTTTTTTTTGCCCTTCAGTACTGGGGACTGAACCCAGAAGCACTCTGCCACTGAGTTACATTCCCCAGCTCTTTTTTGAAAACACTCCTCAGTGGGCTGGGGGTTTAGTTCAGTGGTGCCATACCTGCCTCACAAGCGCAATGTCCTGAGTTCAATTCCCAGTACCATAAAAACAAACAAAATCCCTCAATTTTTTTTTTTTTTTTTTTTAGTTTTTTGAGACAGGGTCTTGCTATGTAGTCCAAGCTGGCCCTGAACTCATAATCCTCTTCTTCCAGCCTCTCAACTGCTGCGATTATAATGTATTCAAACATTCATGGTTTATTTGGTGAGAAGGATTGAATCTAGGGCTTTCACAATGAAGTATATCCCAGCCCACCGCCCACCTCCTTTTTTGAGACAGGGTCTCACTATGTAGTTGAGTGAGACTGACCTAGAACTCACTATGTAGCCCAGGCTGGTCTTGAACTCACAGCAATCCTCCTGTCTCAGCTTCCTGAGTGCTGGGATTACAGGCGTGTGCCACCATGCCCAGCCTCCCCAGCCCTTTTAATTTTCTTTTCTTTTTTTGTGTGTGGTACCAAGGATCACACTCAGGACCTTGCACATCAAGGCAGGTGCGGTGCCACTGAGCTAAATCCTCTGCTCAATTAAAAAAAAAATCTTTTTATTTTTATTTTTCAGTACTAGGGATCAACCTATGCCCTTTGCACTGAGCTACACCCCCAACCTCACCCCTCCTTTTTTAAATTCTGAAGCAGGGTCTTGTTAAATTGCTAAATTACCCTGGCTAGGGTTGAATTTGCAATCCTCCTGCCTCAATCACCCAAAATGCTGGGATTATAGGTGTGTACTTTCATTACTCCCAGCCTTATTTTTTATCTTGAGACAGGGTTTTGCTAAACTGACTTGGCTAGCCTGAACTTGCCATCCTCCTGCTTCAGCCTCCTAATTAGCTGGAATTACAAATGTGTGCCACTATACCTGGCATAGGAACTTAAAAAAAAAAAAAGTAGTACATTAAGAATAATAGGGCCAGGGCCGAGGATTTAGCTCAGCGGTGCTACCGCCTGCCTTGCAAGCACAAGGTCCTGAGTTCAATCCCTGGTACCAAAAAAAAAAAAAAAAAAAAAAAAAAAAGTATGTAGCTCAGCGGTTCTGCACCTGCCTGACAAGTGCAAGTTCTTGAGTTTAATTCCCAGTACTGGAAAAAAGAATAATCCTTTGTAAGTGTTACACATATAATTAAAAAAGGTTGTGTTTATCCCCAGATGTGCAGTGACACTGGGTATGTGATAACATGAACTTGAGAGCATCAGGCTTGTGGCTGGGATAGACAGAGGAGGAATTCTGTTTTCTATTGTGCTTTAGAGAAGTAATGGCTGAGAAAGAGAAAATTGTACACTAAGAGAAATGACATACTGTATTAAGTTTAGAAGCTGTGGACTAAGTAACAAAGAAAAGATAATGCTGCTCATTATAGTCCAAGACTACTGACACTTTAGTTACATTATGGCAGTGAGACTATCTTTCAGGCATCTTGGCCTCCTTATCCTAAACCAACCTATGGCACATGTGCCACAATGGTTTGTCATTACTAAAAGCTCTAAAAGGTTTGCCATCACTGTCCTAGGCCAATAATCAAAACATATGCTGATAACATACCACTAATGCCCATAAACCTGCACATGTAGCAATATCTGTTGTGCCAATCAGCACAGGGTCTGTTCAAAACAAAGTAATCGTTCAAAGGTGAGCAAATGTCAATCAGCTTAGGCTTCTGGTAATGTAAAAGTCAAGTTACCATGTGGATGGGACTTGAACCACGATTCTGGAGCCTTCTAAACTGATTTGGGGGGCGTAGGCTTCTTTATTTTCAATCTGTGCTGTGTCAACCACCACCTAAGAGAGAAATAAGAACAGCCACCAGCTTTCAGAAAGGAAAATGGATCACAAACTTATCCAATGCATAAGCCTGTCAGCAGTGCTGAATGACTGGCCAGAACTATTTCCCTGGCAGTGCAGTTATAACAAGGCCAGTTAGGCTCCCAGGTAGACAATAGCAGGTAATGAATACAAAAACAATTAAACAAAAACCAGTTTTAGGACGTGGAATTTTTTTGAATTTTCTAAGCACCTCTAGCACTTTTCCACACCATGAATGTTAATCAGGAATTATTCTTTCTTTTATCTTAGTATTTTTTAATTTTCTGTATTTGAAAGAAGTAAAAATGTCATTAAATTAAAGCTTCAGAAAAACCCATCTGTAATGACTAGATATAAGCCAGAAGTTCGATAAAACTTTTAAAAAAATTATTTCACTCTCAGCCAGGCATGGTAGTGCATGCCTGTAATCCCAGCACTTGGAAGGCTGAGGCAAGAGGATAGCTGAGTTTGAGGCCAGCCTGGGCTATATAACGAGTTCAAGGACAGCCTGAACTACTCAGAGCAAGACCCTGTCTCAAAAAACAAAACAAAATCCATATTTCAGAAGTAGTTAAGCCACACAGAAGTGCTTATTATGATTCCAAATTCAGCCCTTAAGGCAGCTGATTTATACTGCTATAAACAGAGTTCCCACAGATGGTCCTTCAGAAAAGATTTCCTGTCCAAGGAATAGGCTTTGTTGGATCAGACAGGTGTTTCCTCTCTCCTCCCAGCCCCAGAAACATAATCTAAAGGTTCTCTTGTTAGTCAGACACAAAGGTGGCCTGCAATCAGTGGGCAGGGAACTAAGAACTTGTTTCTGGTCTCTGAATAAGATGGGACATTTTAAAAAGACTTACAGTGTTTTCTCAAAACAGCCTATATATCCTGCCTCATGTGCACGCTCCTTTCAGGAGAACACAAAGTCATGGTTCTCCCAGTTTCACCTATGCGGTCTTCGGGAATATGGCAAGCCTTCTAAAGGAAGTGGGTTCTTCTACAGTTCAGAAGGCATCTCCAGTTTACTTCCTTTGTTGGGGATTCCTATACTGAGGAACAGATGCTAAAGGAAACAGCACATCTCTGTGGACAAGTCCTTATCTGGTTAACAAGGTAGCATTGCCGAGCTGGGCCACCTGCACTCTCACCTGACTGAAACAAAGAAAAGACAAACATCCTCCCAATAATCCCTCCCTCCTCTCTCTTTTTCGGTTTTTTGAGACAGGGTTTCACTACATACCCCAGGCTAGCCTTGAACTCTCAGCCATCCTGCCTCAGCCTCCCAAGTGCTGAGATTGCTAGCAATACACCACCACATCTGGCCCCAACAGTTTCTTTCATGAGTGAAAGAGAAATCAGACTAAAAAGAACTCTTTAATTTATAAAATCTTTAATTAGCTTCCTTTAATCTGACTGAAATGCTTTTATTTTTTTCAAAATATAGTCATTTACTAGAAAATAGAATCAAGTGCATACGGTTTGTGTTTTTTGCAGTACTGGGGAATGAACACAGTACTTCTATATCCTCAGCCCCCACCCCTTTTTAAAAATTTTTGAGACAGGGCCTCCCTCACTAAGGTTGCCAAGGCTGGGTTTGAACTTGCAATCTTCCTTGCCTCAAATGGGACTGTAGGTGTGCCTGGATAAATTAAACAGATTTGATGGGTCAATGATGTCAAAGAAAAAGCCAATTGGTTATTTCAGATGTTCATCTCCTGATGCCACACGAGACTGGCAAAATGTTTTTCTTCACTGAAATGTAAGAAGACTAAACTGCTATTTTTGAGTTGATGCCATTTTATTTCCGAAAGGAGATAAGCAGAGAACTGGGACTTAAAAGACTGGATGGGGTACAATCTACACCAGTGTGCTCAGAGGAGGTCTCCAAGAGGAGAGGATTCTGGGGCTGACACCAGGAAGATGAGAGGGGCAACCCATACGAAGATCAGAGATGTGTCTCTAGGCAAAAGGAGGCTCGAGTGCAAAGTCCTAAGACAGGAGCAAGCTTGGCATATCCGTTTGTTTGTTTTGAGACAGGGCCTCACTATGTAGTTGAGACTGACCTGGAACTCACTATGTAGCCCAGGCTGGTCTTGAACTCACAGTGATCCTCCTGCCTTAGCCTCCCAAGGGCTTGGATTACAGGCATGCACCACCATGCCCAGCTGACTTGGCATATCTGAACAGCAGAAAGACATCCACTGTAGCTGCAGAATAGTCAGGTCAGGTCAAGGGACCCTGTCAAACAGTCACTACTGTAATGCTTCCCCTAAATAAGGAATGCCTATAGCATTTTGCAACTATGTTTCCTACAAATACATATTATCACTCTGTAAAAGAACCCCTCTCCCTATACTAGGGACTTCACACTGAGCTACATCCAATCTTTAAAAAAAAATTTTGAGACAGGTATTGCTAAGTGTGGGAGACTGCAATATTGATCATGTCCCAAAGCAGGCTGTAAGCGGTGCAGGATGTGTGAACCCAATTGGCTTGTGTGTAAGAAGTGAGTGGCTGAAGCCTACACGTTGAGGTCAGAGTAACTTGCACCTAAATTCTGTTCCCACAACTAAAACCTTATTAAAAGGACAATGCTCTAACTACAATCATATATTTTGTCTATTCTGTTCCTAATTCAAGGATGCTTTGTCTCATCTCTCACGAGCCTTCCTTACATTTCCACAGACACTGCACAACTGTACATCCTCACATGTAGTTCTGCCCTTGCATTTAGCTCACCTTTACCCCAACTGATTACCAATAAAAATCAGTGGCTTAGGGCCAGGGATTTAGGTCAGTGGGACCACACCTGCCTTGTAAGCACAAGGTCCCAACATCCATCCTGGCATCAAAAACAAAAACAAAAACAAAAACAAAAAACACAATCAGTGGTTTGGACTGGCCAGTGCTTCATTGGTTGCACCAGCATCGGTCTTTGCGGTGCCCTGCTTTCTGTCCATCTCAGTTCTGTCTTTTAGGTTTCTTTTCCTTAGGCCTGAGTTGTACACTGGGCAGGAGACTGGAACCTACTGCAGAGATTTAAAATAACGTTTCAGGGGTCTCCAGTAGCTAAGTTATTCCAGGTGGGCTCAAACCTGTGATCCTCCTGCCACAGTCTCCCAAAGTATAGGATTATAGTTGTTTCAATATGCTCAACTAGAAAGACTTTTTTGTTACTCTTCCTTAACCTACCTTAGTACTAATGAGCTTTTAAGTTATTCAATGTTTTCATACAAATACCTGCACCACATCCTCATATACATGAAATGTTTTTTTTTTCATCCATTGAACACACACACACATATACACTCACTCACTCACCAGTCCAGCCTGGCCAAAGAGCAGCTGCACAGCAGTCTTGCAGGCACCCCGCCATGTGGATGGGCATACTTGGTTCAGTACTTCTGTCACAGGAAAATCATCCCTGGGTGTGATTCCATTGTAACAGCCTGCTTCCTTGATCAGTTGTAACATTGTATGCTATAGATGGACAAGAAGAGAGTTCACACCTCAAGGCAAAGACATGTAAGACTCTAAAATTTGTAGGAATGCATTAACACAATTATCCTCAGGAAAAAAACATATTAAATACACCCAAATCCTGTCATTTGAATTTAAGAGATTTTCCCAAACACATGTATAAATACACACATGTGATTTTTCTTTTGTTTTATACTAGTAGAGACTGAATCAAGAGCCTCTGCTATGAGCTACATCCCCAGCACTTTTTATTATTTTGAGACAGGATCTCACTAAACTACTAAAGGCTGGTCTGGAACTTGTGATCCTCCTACCTCAGCTTCCCAGAGTGCTGACATTACAGGCTTTTTCTTTTCTTCTTTTTCCTCTTTTTTTTTAAAAGTACTAGAGTTTGGAACCAGGGCTTCACACATGCTAGGCAAGTGCTTTAGCACTGAGCTACATAAATAGTTACATAAATATTCTTTCTTTTGTTTAGTTTATTTTTTAAGAGTTTCCGGCTCAGTGTGGTGGCACACGCCTGTAATCCCAGCACTCAGGAGGCTGAGGCAGGAGGATTGCTGTGAGTTCGAGACCAGCCTGGGCTACGTAGTGAGTTCCAGGTCAGTCTCAACTACATAGTGAGACCCTGTCTCAAAAAACAAAAAACAAAACAAAAATAGTTTCCCTTTCCTTTTGCACCACAGAGTATTGAGCCTAGGGCCTCATGTGTGGTAGGTAAGCATTCTACCACTGATCTACATACATCCCAGCTTTTTTTTTTCCTGAGACAGTTTTTGTTAGGTGGCCCAGGTTGACCTTGAATTTGCAATCCTCCTAAGTCTCCTGAGTAGCTGGGATTAATGCAAGTGTGCCACCACAGCTGGCTACACATGTGATTATGTATACCAGGACAAAAGGTGGCAAATTAGTTGAGAAATCTGGAAATTTTGAATCTCTACAAATAAGGAATCAAAATTACCTGTTAAAAGTAAATAGCAGCGCCAGGGATTTAGCTCAGTGGTGCCGTGCCTGCCTTGCAAGCACAAGGTCCTGAGTTTGATCCCTGGTACCGGAAAAAACCCAAACTTAAAGTAAAACAGTAAATATCAATTAAAACCTGAACTTCATTTTGGATGATCAAGTGATCAGGTAAGCAGGCTCCAGAAATATCTTATAGTGTATTAGTGTATTTTAAAACCTTTTAGAGTAAACATTTGAATAAAAAATATGAATAAAACTTGCTTGGGATATGTCTTATTTAAAAAGTCACCAGAGGGCTGGACGCATAGCTCAGTGGTAAAGCACTTGCCTAGCATGTGTGAAGCTCTGGGTTCAAACTTCAGCAGCACAAAAAGGGAAAAAGTTTCCAAAGGGTCTGCTTTTAGACATTACTGAGGAAGGCCAGAGTCTTCTTCGTTGGCTCCCAATTTGTGTGTGTTGTGGGTGGTGGTGTACTGGGGATTAAATTCAAGGGTGCTCTACCACTGAGCTACACCCCAGTCTTGTGTTTTTTAAATTTTGAGACAGGGTCTTCTTAAATTGCCTAGCTGGATTTGAACTTGCAACTTTCTTGCTTCAGACTCCCAAGTAGCTGGTATTATCAGCACACACCACTACACCCAGCTTTATTTTGTTTTTTATATTACATTCTTCACAAGCCATTAAATTCCCCTTAAGAACTCTTTTTCCAAGTTCATGCTTGGTTGCTGGAACTCCATGGAAAGCTACCGTCTTAAGTTTCAGATTGTCGGCGGCGGACTCGTTAAAGGAGACACCCTTCAGGAAGTGCGATCCTATCTGCACAGGGACCGTGGGAAGCTCACACTGCATGGGCTGCGGGGGTGTCTGTCTCCGCCCAGTCTGCTGGGCTTCCGCCTCACTGCAGCAGCCCTGGAAAACAATTGGATGGGAGAGGATTTGACCCACAGCTCAAGTGTCAAAACATTTGGTTTATGCTGCACCATGCAAACATCTCCCACAGTTCCCAAGAGCTATCAGATAGAAAATCATACCTGCAAACTTGCTTCAATTGCCTTTGGATTCAGGTGGAAGCCAGCCTTCATTGCATATTCACAGTGGCCTAAACTTTCCAGAGCTATCTTATATGCCTGCAAAGAAATTATTTTTAAGAACTAAGGTTACAGAGTAGTTTCTAAGTATGATAAGATCCAATGAAAATAGAAATTTAAAATTTTTACACTTATTAAAATATTTAAGGCCAACTGCTACATTATCCTTTCTTATTGGTTCAATATCCCAACTTTAATCCCTTCCCTCATTTGTATATTTATATGCCAAATTTTTGCAGGGGAGGGGGTACTGGGAATCTATCTCAGGACCTTGCACTTACAAGGCAGGTGGCCAGCACCACTGAGCTAAAATCCCTGGCCCCTCAATATTCCAATTTTGAAAACTTACTTGCAAAGCAGTGTCGATTTTTATGTTCAGTTCTTTTAGCTGGTGCTCAGGAATTGCTGCACTTTGAGAACAGAAGAGCTGTTGAACTTCAATTCCTGCCAGGCAGCCATCACAGCCTCTTTCTCTTAATCTAGATGTTGCCTACAACACAAATAATGACTGGTAAATACATGAGGATGTTACAGTTACTAGCAAAATTAAAACAACAAAACCCTTTAGTTAAAACAAAGCACAAAGACATTTTAACACTGGATATAAACTAGAGATTTTGGATCGTCCATAGCAAGAAGTGAGGACTGGGGATTGAGGTCAGTAGCACTGAGCCTGCCTCACAAGTACAAGGTCCTGAATTCAATTCCAGTACCAAAAAAAAAAAGCAAGAAGTGAGCAGTGAGAAATTTTGAAAGTCTAAGTTAACCATTTTGAAGAGAAAACAAACCTGATATAGCATTACCTTATGTTAGAAACTGGGGGTGGGGTGGAAGATCAGCATGCCTGTTGTTTTTTACATATTTAAAACATTCAAGTAGGGCTGGGGATTTAGCACCATGCCTGCCTTGCAAGCGCAAGGTCCTGAGTTCGATCTCTGGAACCCCCTCAATATTTTTTTCCATGTATTTCTAATTTCCCTGATTCAAAAGGACAGATTACCTAGAATATTGGTATTTGGTGTTTGCAGAATTAAAAAAAGGAAGAACACATAAAGCTGAGTGTTCCTATGCACCAAAGAAGTAAAAAGCCACAATACAGAACAATAAAAAAGCAACAATGAACACTAATGAAAGAACAGAGCTTCTAGCCGGGCGTGGTGGTGCACACCTGTAAGTCCAGTACTCGAGGATGAGGCAGGAGGATTGCTGCGAGTTTGAGACTAGCCTGGGCTACATAGTAAGTTCCAGGGCAGTCTGAACTACACAGTGAGACCCTGCCTCAATCCCCCCCCCAAAAAAAAACGGAGCTTCTGAAATACATACAAGAAACCACTTACTGTTCAGCTATTAAGTTTGTTAAAGCATATAGGTTAAAGCAAGACAAAAAAACAAGAGAAACTAAATTGTGTCATGATGAAATGTAGGCATATGTAGGTCAAGGCCAGAAGACAAGGCAGAAAAATATTTGATTCATTAGATGGGTGATGAGATCCAAGATTAACTCAGTTTTTATTTTTGTTGTAATTATATGTGTGAAACAAATAACTTTTTTGGGGGGTACTGGAGACCTTGTGCTTGCCAGGCAGGCATGGCAAACGTTTTTAAATAGCTACTTTATGTTTTTCGAGGCCAGGGTAGGGATTAAACTATTTACCAAATTCATAGGCCTATATGAAAACTACTCCCAGGTCCAATGCTATAAAGTTTCAAAGCTTTAGTTTCACAAATTAATTAAATATCACTCCAACCATTTCCCGAATCCTAAATGTGTTACAGTTTAAAATCACCTCAATTTTTTTTTTTTTTTTAAACAGACTTGCAATGCTGCCCAGGCTAACCTGAAACTTGCTGTGCAACCCAGACTGACCTTGAACTCAAGATTCTCTTGGCTCAGCCTTTCTGGGGTTATAGGGTTTTGCCAGCTTCCATGTGAGTCTGTAGCAGGCTGTCAGCCCAATACTTAACCCATAAAGTGTTAACTATTGCCAAATACACCTAAGCCTAAAACCTGATCCCAGGAGTCCTGGAGCTGTTAACCTCATGAGCAGAAAGATAAACAAAACACTGAATTAAAAATGGAGAAAAATACACTGAGGGAAGTAAAACACTGTAACAGGGAGCACTTGAGACACTGAGAAAAAGGCATTTGGACTGAGAGTTAAAGAAGGTAGTCAAAGGAAGTGTGTACATATGGGTGGGAGGAGTGAGGGTGTGTCAGCATCAGCAAAAAAGTCCCAACACAGGCCAAGGAACCTAGGAGAAGAATGAGACATATCCATAGAACTAGAGCCCAGGTGAGCAAGGGGAAAGGGGGCCTCAGATAAGGCTGGCAAATAAGCCAGGAGCCAGACATGGCAGGACAATGCAGGTCATGGTGAGGGGTCCCCACTTTACCCTAAGGGAATGAGAGGCAACACTGTTTGATTTTAAAATAAAGGACTACACAACAGGGAGGGGAGAAGAGAGTCCAGAGAAGTAAGAGTACCCTGAACCAGGACAGTGACAGTGGACAGTGGAAAGAAGAGATATGAAAGTATCTTGGAGGTGGGACTTGCAGGACTTTAAGAACGGAACTGACGTAGACTTCACAGAAAGACTGAAGGATAAATCTGAGTTCTTGAATCAAGGACCCAGTATACGATGGCATCACTTGTTAGTAAGGGGAAGATCTGTAGAGAAATAGATATATGGGGAAAAGCTAAAATTGAGACAGCTAAGGAAAGCCAAGGTGGGCAACAGCCAAATTCAGGGCCCAGAGCCCACCCGAAGTGGCTGCTCACATATACCGAGGCATCCCCCATGATAGGGTAGTCTAAGACCCCCTAAGGACAATCCCTAAGGAGAAGAGAACTGAGAAATCAGCCTTGAGAAATGCACATTCAGAGACTGAGGAGGAGAGGCTAGGAACGATGATAAAGAAAGGATGGACCAAGAAGAGAGAGAATAACC
Source organism: Fukomys damarensis (assembly GCF_012274545.1). Classification (NCBI taxonomy): domain Eukaryota; kingdom Metazoa; phylum Chordata; class Mammalia; order Rodentia; family Bathyergidae; genus Fukomys; species Fukomys damarensis. Next base: position 55,628,187 of record NW_022900931.1, read on the forward strand.
AAGAAAGCCTAGTTCTTGAGCTGGGGAAGGTGGTAGGAGTGGGGAGTCCCAGCAACTCAGAGGTTGAAGGAGGACTGTTTGAGCTTAGGAGTTCCTGGACAGCCTGGGACATACACGAAGACCAACTGCACGTGCAAGCCAGCCTGATCTTACCCTGGGCAACTTAGCAAGATCTTGTTTCAAAATTTAAGCAAAAGGACAGTAATTTGGGGAGGTACTAGTATAAAGGCTCTGGATTCAATCTCTAGTACGAGGAGGAAAAAGAGAACGTAGAAAGAAAAAAGATGATGATGAAGAAATACCATTCTTAGATACCACAAAAATAAATATGCATTTCCCCCTGGTAAATACTGTGAGTTGCTGACTGGAGTTAAAGGCCTCCCTGAAAACACAGAAGGGGGCACCAGTGACTTTGACAAGAGAAGGCATATTCTTGTGGAGGACGGGAAGCCAGATTTCTGCAAACTGAATGAAGTCATTTACATAAAGTATTTTATTGTTTGTTTTTGAGACAAGGTCTCTTTACGTAGTCCAGGCTGGCCTTGAACTTGCATTGATCGTACTGCTTCAGCCTCCAGAGTCCTGGGATTATAGGTGTGCACCACCAACCCGGCTACCTAGTTTTAAATTGTGCAAGAGAACACATCATACCATGCATGGACATATGCATATGGCAAAAATATGCACAAAAGTCAGACTTCAAATTCAAAAGGTTTATCTCTAGAGAGGAAAGGACGCAAAGAGATCATAGAGAAGTACAAGAGGAATTCAATTTCATCTGCAATAATGTTTCTGTTAAACACAAAAGGCATGAAGCAAAGCTAAGATGTGGCACGAAATTAAGATTCATCTAGCAAAGCTAAAAGGAAGACATGCTGATATATGTGACATGTTCTATACACTCGAAGTACTTCATAATAATTACATTTTTCAACAAATGGAAGGTGAGAAAAAAGGTGGACAACTCCTCTGTTCTTGGTTGTGAAAAAGAGAAGAGTAGGGCATCATAGCAGGGTGGATTTTTCTGTCGGAACCAAGTTTGAGTGCTGGTAGGAACAGGCTGAGGATGAAGGAGATAAATCACAAGGTCAAAAGAAGCTAGGGCCTCAGGGGTAGAGACACAGTGGGGTTATAGCAGGTCCTGGAGAGGAGGGAAGGGGAGCTCCCCTGTTATCACCAAAGGGAAGGAAGAACAGATGGTTATGAGGTGGGGCCCTGGCCAGAGCAAAGGAAAGGACAGATTGGGGTGGGTGGAAGAAAAGTCAAGGCGAAGGGGCCAGAGTACCACTAGATGGTTTCACATGTGGTGGGTTCTCAGGATGAATGATGACAGCAGGCAGAGCAGAGTAGACTGACCAGGAATCATGGTTCCTGAATGTGAGCAGCATAGTCAGAAGGCTGGAGCTCAGCAGCCAGGAGGACACAGAGGGGTAAAGACAGATGAGGAAGGTCCGAACTATCACCAGCCATCTAGGAGGAAGCAAACAGGGCCCACCCCCAATACACCTCTACTTAGCATTTCAGGGACCTCTGACAAATAGCAAGAAAGCCTGAAGAGGGGCCGGGGAAACTGCAAGAATCTGAGTTCAATCCCCGGTACAAAAAAAAAAAAAGTCTTTATCCTCAGTACCATGAAAGAGAGATCAAAATAAACATGCAAATAGGGATGGGGATGACACACACACACCAAAAGCAAATTAAAAAGAAATGACAACAGGAGAGAGGAGTAGCATAAAATTGAAATAATAAGAAATTAGAGATGTATAGTATTAAAATGTGAAAAATCATGTTTTAAAAAATTGATTAAAAATTTAATTAAAGGCGATTTAAAAAAATCTCATACGATGAAATATACTGCTAATTTATTTTGGAATGGTTCAAATTAGTTCAAATTGTGTAGTAAGTCAATACGCTATTCCTCAAGCATAAATCACCTTGTACTCTGAAATGGAACAGTAAGTCCTAGGGAAAATCTGTTTGGAAGCCATTATCTCTTCCGGGTTCATTTTCTCCCTCCTCCCCACTCCCTCCCTCCCCCCATTTATTTCTCTCCTTCCTCCCTCCCTTCCCCTCTCTCTTCCCACCTCCCTTCCTACCTCCCTCTCTCCCTTTTCCTGGTACCAGGGATTGAACTCAGGACTTTGCATGTACCAGGCAGGTGTGGCATCACTGAGCAACATCCCTGGCCCTATTTTTTCCTTATCATGCTAGAAACAGAGTTCTCAATGTCTACAAGGCAGTGTTTTTTTCACTGATTGCAGGAGAGATCTCCTTAAGAGAGACTTTTTAAAACGGGCGTGGTGGCGCATTTCTGTACTCCCAGCACTTGGGAGGCTGAGGCAGGAGGACTGCTGGGAGTTCAAGACCACCCTGGGCTACACAGTGAGTTCCAGGTCAGTCTCAACTACATAGTGAGACCCTGTCTAAAAAAAAAAAAGAGAGAGAGAGACTTTTTTAAAAGAGCTACTCTTGATTTGCTTATATTTTAAGTTTAAATTCTTCTGGCTGCAGAAAAGGACTGCAGAAGGCCATAGCAGTGACTACAAAACGAATCCCTTCTGGACTCCTCCATCCATGGAGCTCAGGGACAGCCTGTCACTCACCATTGTAGCAGGTCCCCTTAGTCAGGAGGTTGTGTGAGAAATTAGGTCACCAGGAGACAAGAAACCCCACTAATTCATCTGTTGTGCTGGGAAACAGCCACTCTTTCAAAAGATTAAAGACTTCTTAGAGTCAAATAAAGCAATACTGAGGATGTGCTCAAATCACATGTGAAGCAACTGACAAATGCGGACCCAGGCAAAGTTTATCTAAGAATCTTAAAAAAAAAAAAAAAAATCTAAAGAATCTTTAAAAAACAGTGATGCCAAGCACATCTAAATTGAGTGATTTGGCTATCAAAAAGCATAAAATGCCCTCTGTCCACTGAGATTTACCCCGGCATGGTTGTAGCTTTGGGGCCTGGCAGTCTATCCATCTGCTAAACACTCCTGGCTTGCCTACCTAGCTGCCTGACTAAGCACTGGCTCTCTCCAGTCTGCTCCACCCTTTCCTGACTTAGGCACCAGCCTTCTCCCTGCCCCTCTCTTCCCAGAAGCTTTTCTGTACCACTCCCACTCGGGAGCAGAGCCATTCTTCTGGCTCCTGTACGTCTCCACCACCCTTCACCCTGTTTTTGTAACCCTTGCAGTAGGCTGTGGGTAGAGGCTGTCAGCTCAGTGCCTGGCATAGGCCTGGCATAAAAAGGGCATTCACAAGGACAGTGACTGTTACATGAATGAGTAGGCTAATGATAAAGATTTTAAAACTTACATTTCTAAATAAAATGGCTCTTTTGAGAACCAAAAGGCAAAAGCCCCCTGGAACCTCTCCCATTTGAACACAGGGCCCAATCTTCCCGGAGCCAGTTACCTCAGCAGCCCCCCGCCAGGAACGCACAGCTTCCTCTAGTTCGGGTGTGTGACCCATGCCAGATAAGCCACCACCACCGCTGTTCTTTTTCTCTGGTACAACCACCTCAGCAAAGCAAGAGTGAGCCACCGGCTGGACTTTCTGTAATGCGTGAGTCAAAAACTGGAAATGGACTTGCACCACTGTCAAGAAGCATCGCCCTAATACCTGTAAAAACAAGAGAGCCAGGGGTTTTAGGTTGCAGGATGCTGATGGATCAGCACAATGAATTCGCAACTATCAACAATTTCAGAGTTATGAAATCTCACAAAATTAGAAACTCCTCATACTTTAGAAGGAACTGCCTTTGTTCTCATATTTGAACCTAGGTGTCCTGATGCCTAGAAGTCACAACATTTCAACAAAGCAGCAAACTTTCAGGTTCATACGGGCATTCCAACTTCACATCAAGCGTCCTTGCTCCTTTTTCACTCGTTCACTCTGGCTCTGATTATCTTGCAGCTCCTGCTGAACCAGAGCAGTCCACAATCCCAATTATGTTCACCCAGTGTTCAAAAGATGAAGAAAAAGCCATGTGATTAAAAATCTGAAACAAAGTTAGTTTGGCTTGTAAGAAAACATCTCACTGGAATTGGAATCCAAAGGTACTGGTTACTCAGTGTTAGTACAGTTATTAACATAGTTGTATGTTTTATTTCCAGCCTTATGAAACAAAGCTGACAGACCACTCTTCTAGAGGTCAACAAAACATATTAGGCAACCCTATTCATCAGTATGTAGAAACCCACTAAACTAATACACATTAGTAATTGATTGGTTAATAGTCCAAGTAGAAACTTTTTTTTCCCAATACTGGGAATTGAACCCAGGAGCACTTTATCACTACGGTATACCCCAGACTTTTTTTTATTGATACTGGGGATCAAACTCAGGACCTTGCACTGTGAGGCAGGCACAGTGCCATTGAGCAACATCCCCAGCTATCTCAGACCTTTTTATTTGAACTTTTTTTTGGTACTGGAGATCGAACTCAGGTCCTTATGCTTGTGAGGCAGGCGCTGGAACCACTGAGCTAAATTCCCGGGCCCAGACCTTTTTATTAAGACAGGGACTTGCTACATTGGCCAGGCTTACTTGGAACTTGTGACCCTTCTTCCTTAGTCTCTAGAGTAGCTGAAATTACAGACATGTGTCCCTGTACAAGGCTGGAAACTCATTTCTTTAAAAAACAAAACAAAACAAAAAATAATATAATAATACATACAAAATTATGTACTTTAAACATTTTAAGACATGAAAGTACATTTCTCTGGCAACCTTTTGAGATCAGTTGTTCTCTGACATTGCTACTCTGTTTTCTTTCTCGACTTAACCCAGCTACAATCTATTCTCTATGATTTTCTCTTTCTTTCTTCTTCTTCTTCTTCTTCTTTTTTTTTTTTTTTGGTACCGGGGATCAAACTCAGGATCTTTCATTTGCCAGCCAGGCAAATATAAATCTGATCTAAATCACTGGCCCTATTTCTCTTTCTTTAGAGCAATACTGTACTTGCTATTTACAAAGCAATTTTGAGCAGAAATCTTCCAGATTACTGACATTTTTTCCTAATCTCTTACAGTAGTTTTGCCCACACCAAATTTGACAATACCAACAAAAACCTTTTGTAACTCTTTTATCACATTCCACCATATTTGGATTTTTTGTGCATGGAAGGTATTTTATTTATTTTCATTTGCTTACATAGATTATTCATAAAAAGGGTGCTTTACACAAAGTTAGAAATTCATGCAGCTGGTAGGAGCAAACTTAAAAAAGGCCCGTGGCTGTAAATGTTCAGAACTGTTTTTATCCTCCATCTCACCCCGCCTGTCCATGACTAAGGGTTTAACCCAGGGAGTGCTGAGCTACATCCTAACTCTTTTTCAATCTTATTTTGAAATAGTTTCTCACCAAGTTACCCTAAGTTGTCCTGGAACCTGTGATCCTGCTACCTCTGCCTCCTGACTAGCTAGGATTATAGTATGTACAGATGGGATGCTTCACTCACTTGACCACTGCTTGCTTGCTGTGCATCCTGGTTTCTAACAGGTTGTCAATGACCCTGTACGATCTAGTTGCTAACAGACTGTCTCCCCTCTATACAACCCGATATAGTGCAGGGCTGGTAGCACTGAGACCCGGCACAGGACAGAATCTCATCTTAGATGACACAAGGTGAGGGGGTCTCAAAGCTCCAGACATGCAGACTAGGGAGGAGAGGCACAACTGGCTCCACAGGGATGGATATGCTTTCTTCCTCCCCCTCCTTAAATCTTGGCAAGTGATGACAAAGGGAGAAGAGGAGGAGAAAGTGAAGATGGTATACACATTCTCACAGCTTCTGACCAATAAAAGCGAGGTATTCATTCATGCAATAAATGTATTACTATGTGAATGTCTAATACATACAAAGCACAAAAAGTCTAGGATCCTACAAGACAGAGAATGAGCAAGTCCCTAAACTCACGAGGGTACAAGTCTAAAAACAGGTATATGAGGTCAGGTGCTACCGTAGGATGAACATCACAGGGCAGGTAGATAAGCCAAAGGCTGTCTGATGATATAACCAAGGGAAAAGAGCTACATTCCCTTTCCTGAAAGTAAAAATTCTGAGAAGCAATGCTGAAGGCCTGAGGTAGGGCCCAGAATAGGACACTCTTCCAATAATGCTGCTCTGGGTCACACATCCACCTCTGAGGAAGGACGGGGTTGGGGCAGGTCCTCTTTACCGTACAGTGGTGGGAGGTGGAAAGGGGAGAAGGCTGCTAAAGGAATAAGTGAGGAAAGAGATGCCAGGCAGCTTTAATAGGTGTTTTTATTGTGTTGTCTCTACCATTTACTACACATTTGACCTTAGATGAGGCATTTAGTCTGTTTCTTCTCTATAAATAAAGAATGATAATAAGAGCTTAGCTACCCAGCACCTCCCTCTTCCTACCCACAATGTGTAATCTTTCTACCTCTCATCAACCCAGATTATAACAAAATATATATTGTAAATAATTCATTAAAAGCCAATCAAACCAAGTCATCCTGAGCCTTAGAAATAGCTGTTTCAATGACTATCTGCTCTAAAATTTTATGCAAAATAACAGATGTAAAATATAACCTTCCTGAAATGACAGAGCTCTGTCTTCAGCTTGTCTCTGCCCACTCTTTCTGTCTTACTCCTTAGTCTGGCTCTTCTCCTGTGACAGACCTCCCCCTTCTTGAACCAGGGATGAGTCCTTGGGATCTTCCTGATACAAATTTAGGAAGAGCATGACAAACCCAGGGCCACAGACAGCTATTTTTTCCTTCATATGGAAAGTTTCCGGGACTATGGGGTTCCATAGGGTTACAGGACAGCTGTGGTAGGCTGGGGGAATGGATGAATGGAATGGTCAAGGACAGTTATTTAAGGTGAAAGTAACATTGAAACTATCAACAGCTACCATTTATGAAGTGTTTAAGCCATACCAAACACTTTACACATGGTAAAGTGTGAGCATTTCATCCATTTTATAGATGACAACGCTGAGATTTAAAGAGATAAAGCTAGGTGCAGTGGCACATACCTGTAATCTCAGCTATTTGAGATCCAGAGGCTGAGGCCGGAGGATCACAAGTCCAAGGCCAGCTTGGGCAATTCAGTGAGATTCTGGTTCCCTCCCCCGCAAATAAACCTAAAATGGACTGGGGATATAAAGCTCAGTGGCAGAGTAGCTCTGTGTTGGATCCCCAGTACTACCAAAAAAAGAAAAAGAAAAGGAGAGGAGGGAGAGAGGGAAGAGAGAAGAGAAGGGGAGAAGGAAGAAGGGAGAAAGACAAAGGAGAAGGAAGCGGGGGAGGGAGGGGAGGCACTATGAAGCAGGTAATAAGTAAGGATCCGATAATACCAGGTCTATGTGATTCCAAAAAGCCTGCACCAGGCTGCCCTGTCTTCACAGGACAGATCCAGGGGTAGACACAATAGAGGATGGATACCAGAGAAGCAGCTCTGCATTACAGGCTCCACTATAATAGAATCCGACTTTCCAGGAATCTCTGATGTACTGAAGAGCACATCGTGACCGTCCCAGTCCACTGTACAGGCATCACATCTGCTGCCACAGATGTTGTCCATGTGGATATAACCAGAATCCTTTTTCTTCTTGGCGACTTTGCTATTTTATTCAGATTGTAAAACATTTTAATTTAAGGTCACCCTATTTTAATTACCAAAAGACTATCCTTTCTATATCACCACAGTTGTTGAAGATCAAGCTATTTGTCAAATCTACCTTCATAGAATATTTCAACATTTAGTTTTTGTTATTCCTCTTCAAGGCTTAGGGCCTAATTCAGCCCTAATACCTGTTTATGACTGAAATTGTGGATGCCTATCTTATTTCCCAAAACATTTTATGATTCTTCAAATTGACATGAGTAATTTCTAAGTTCACTGTTCTGCCTAACTTCAATCAACAGTTCATCTTTTTCATTCTCATGATCACACCAAGAAGTAAACTCATCATATATAAATTATTTCTGTTCAGTCTCAACTATACAGTGAGACCCTGTCTCAAAACAAAACAAAAAACACCCCCCCAAAAAACAAAACAAAACAAACCTTGTTCTTAATGAGCCTCTTTTGTCCTTATAATTCCAGAGTCATTACATAATGATTTACCCAACAGACCAGAATGTGATATGAAGACTTAAATGTGTCTCCAGAGAAACAGAATATAGTAGACCGTACCTATATTACAGAAAATGCTTATGCAGATTATACTACAATATAAAAATGTAAAAAACAAGTTTACTGAAACTAACACGTAAAAGTCTAAAAAAGTGGGGCTCGTGGTGCATATCTGTAATCCCAGCACTTAGGAGGCTGAGGCAGGAGGATTATAGTGAGTTTAAGGCCATCCTGGACTACACAGTGAGTTCAAAGACAGCCTGAACTACACAGTGAGACCCTATCTCCAGGGGAAAAAAAAAAAGTCTAACAAAAGATGGCTAAGGGTGTAGCTCTGTGGTACTGTACTTGCCTAGCATCCATGATACCCTGAGTTCAATCCTCAAAACCACAAACTCCTAACAAAAGAATCACAAAAGCTTCTTTAGTGGAATTCTATATTAGAACACAGGGGAGCCCCCAAACTATGTAAACAGAAGAACTAGGGAAGGAAATAAAGCTAGTGCATCCCCAAGGATGCTAACCAAATGCTAACAACTCATACAAAACTGCATTTTGCCCCGGATGCGCTGGTTTACTGCTGGTGAAAGTAACAGCAGAGGGTTTTAGAGCTCTGACTTTATGGGCTAAGCACTGGAGTGCAGAGAAGCTTTTATATCAGGAGTATGTACTCACTAGAAATAGATTAAAGGAGAAAAATATCCACTAAATAAATGGATATACTCACCAATTCTGTGTCCTGTACAGCCCATATTTGTACCTATATGCTTTACCAAAGACTAGATGATACTGTATGCTGTTTTATAGGTCACTTTCCATGATAAATTACATCAAAAATTTAACACCAGGTTGGGGACATGGCTCAGTGGTACAGTGCTTGCTGAAATGAATACACAAGGCTCTGATTCCATTTTCAGCACCATAAAAGAAAAAAAAAAATTACCATGCAATACATGCTGAACAGGAAGCCTTACAGTTTAGCTATCCTGCAATATGTTCTTTCTTCCTCTGACTACTGGGATAGAACCCACAGTCTCAACGCAGGCTAGGCAAGTGCTCTACCACTGAGCTAGATCACTATTCATCTGTCTGCCTGCCTGCCTGCCTGTTTGGAAACAGCGTTTCACTATGTAGCTCAGAGTGGCCATGAAATTGTGATCCTCCTGCCTCAGCCTCAGGATTGCTGGTATTACTGGTATGTATTACCACACCCAGCCTGCCTCAGATGCTTGAGTAGCTGGAATTACAGGCATTTGCCACTGTCCCCCACTGAGTGTTGAGTGTATTTTTTGTCAAAATCTGTCATTTCCATCAAGAATACTTTGAAGCTGAGCATGGTGACACATGCCTGTAGTCTCAGTTACTCAGGCAGCTGAGGCAACAGGTTTACTAGAGGCTACCAGTTCACGATGAGCCTGGAAAACTCAGAGAGATCCTTTTTCAAAAGTCAAACAGCTCCTGCCTCACAAGCACAAAGTCCCAAGTTCGATCCCCAGTACCAAAAAAACGAACAAAAAATCAGACAGGGCCTGAGGCTTTAGCTCAGTGGTGCCATGTCTGCCTTGCAAGCCCAACGTTTTGAGTTCGATGCCTGATACTGCCTCCCCCAAGTCAAACAAACAGAATAGTTCATACCAATGCCTCATAAACTACCTCATTCAGACATGGACCACCATTCCCATCTGTCAAAGTCAACTTCGGCCAGTTTCAGCCCCATGGCGTTCTAACTGGTGATACCTATGACAAGTTCCGGGAAGAGGCAGGCAGGAGGCCTCACCTCCTACTGGTAGCATCTGAGAAAGGAGGCCTTGTCCTTCACCTTAAAACTCCCTTTGCTTGGTGTCTAGCATACAACACTTGCTTCCCCTTCTTTCTAGTTTCTAGCTGTTCCTGTTTCAGACTCCTTGGCTGTTTCCTAGTTATCTTCTGTCTTGATGACCTCATCCAGTTTTCTACCTTTAAATGCCATCTACTAACTGACAACCCCCAAGTTTTGGACCATAGCTTTCAACTCTGAATTTGTGTCTCTATGGGCTGGGAATGTAGCTCAGTGGTAGAGTGCTTGGCTGGTATGTATGAGGACCCGGGTTCTATCTCTAGCCGTATAAAAACAAACATGTAAAAAAAGGAAATGAATTGGGCATGGTGGTGCACATCTGTAATTTCAGCAAGCAAGAGGTGGAGGTAGAAAGATTGGGAATTTGAGGCCAGCCTGGGCCATTTAGTAAGACCCTGTTTTGAAAATAAACAAACAAACAAACAAACAAAAAAGAGACAGACAAACTGACAGGCAGGCAGTCAGGCAATAGTGCACGCCTATACTCCCAGCACTCTGGGAGGCTAAGGCAGGAAGATCTCACATTCAAACCCAGACCGAGCAACTTGATGAGACTGTCTCAAAGTAAAAAATAAAGGAAGGGCTGAGGATGTAGTTCAGTGTGAAAGTCCTGGGTTCAAACTCCAATACTGTGCAAAGAAGGGAAGAAATGTATATATCCAACTATTTAATTGAAATTACCTCTTGAGTGTCTAACAGATATCCCGGACCTTCATGCCTAGCCCCACCACTCCTCACTCCAGCAGAAAGCACTGCTGTGTGTGTGTGTGTGTGTGTGTGTGTGTGTGTGTGTGTGTGACCTAGTGCCAGGGCAGAAACCCTGGAGCCAGCTTTGACCCCCACCTCAAACCATAGCACAACAATAAAAGTATAACTGCTGAAATATTCACCAGCTTCCAAAAGAAGGACATCATTATATAACTGTACTATGGATGAGCCTTTAAGGCATTATGCTAAGTGAAATAAGCCAGTCATAAAAAGGATAAATATTCTATGGTTCTACTTATAGAGGTTTCTTAGAGCAGTCAAGTTCATAACAACAGAAATAGAATGGTGGTTGCCAAGGGCTGGGGACAAAAGGGAACCAACAGGTACTATTTAATACATGCAGCGTTTTAGTTTGGCAAGATTAAAAAAAGTCCTAGAGATGGATGGTGGCCACAGGTTGCACAGCCATGGTGAATTTTTTTCCCTCCCACTACTACAGTGGATTGAACCCAGGCTGAGCTGTATCCTTAGTCCTTTTTTTTTTTTTTTTGTACCGAGGATTGAACTCATGTCTTTGTGCTTGCAAGGCAAACAGCAGAGCCACTGAGCTAAATCCCAGCCCAATCCTTTTTGTTTTCTGATTCTGAGGCAAGGTCTTGCCAAGCTGCCCAGGCTGGCCTTGAACTTGTGATTTTCTTGTCTCAGCCTCCTGAGTAGCTAGGATTGACAGGTATGCACCACCTGCCTGCTGTGTGCGTTCGTAACATTACTGAACCATACACTTACATTTAAAACGGCAATTTTTATGTTATATATATTTCACCACAATAAAAAAAAAGTATAACTGCTTTAAATTGTCTCCTCTGCAACCATTCCATTCCAAGTTAATATCATCTCTTGGTTCGCTACTGTAATGGCCTAAATCTAACTGGTCTTCTTCCTACCATTCAATGAGGGTTAGGCTCATCTATACATAAAACACAAAGCCCAAAACAATACAGGGCTTATTTTTTCCTAAGGTAAAACAAGTCCAGAGACAAAGTCCAAGCTGGAATGGAGATTCTAGGGTATCATAAGAAGCACAATTTCTATCTTTCTGCTGTGTTCTCAGGCAAGGTTTCTATTCTTAAATTATTTCACAATTCTAAATGGCTGAGTGATCTTCAGCCATTCTGCCTGCTTTCTGGGTAGTACAAACTTGGGGAAAGGAAGGGAGCGCTCCTTTCCCTTTAAGGAGACTTGGTCTCGTCCAATCCTATAAATAACATTTTCATGGACTAAATCTTAAAATCAATTGACCACTGCCAGCTATACAGGAGACAGAGAAGTGTAATCCTCATCCCTAAAAATACATCAATAACATATGTCCAAATCACAAAATCAGATAAAGATTGGGCACTGGGAGGTATCAGCATCTCCTCTCTCTTACTGAGGCTCCAAGTCTCTTGGCCCTGGCCCTGCCACCAGTTTTTCCTGCATTAGGTAAGAGGTCCTCTTATGAGGGTTGGCAGGATCACAATGAGTCAGGTCAGAGGAGAAGCAGCTGAAAAGCTGCACAAAACCACCTCAAGCTTGAGGCTATTTTTCATCTGCATCACAGCATTTGTCATACCTGGTGCCACTTTCTATTTATTTATCTGTCTCATCTGCCAGGCCTGGAGCAGTTTTGATTGTCCTCATTCAACTTTGCACAGGGAGCCAGCTCATCTGTATTTTACTGAGGAAGGTACAGCCAGGTAAAGAGCAAAGCAGGCCAGGTGGCCCAAGTCTACTCAGAAGAGGGTTTAGAATGAGCAAGGGCTCTGAGGGCTGACTTCACATTTGGATATTTCTGCTCTCCTGGCTCTGGACATTTTACCATTAGCTTTAGGAACAGAAAGCCCTGTCCATGGAGGGATAAACTCTACCAACAAGCAGACAGCACACAGACAGCACTGGCCTGAGGAAGTTGAGAGGAGCTGGGCACATAGGACATTTAACCCGTGTGGGGTGGAACCAGAACTTTTTTTGTGTGTGTGGTTGCTGAGGACTGAAGCAAGGCCTTGGGCATGCTAGATAAGCGCTGTGCCACTGAGCTACATTTAAAGTCCCTGCCAGAATTTTAGGGAAATGTTGTTTTATGGGTGATCAGAGTTCAGATTTGTAAAAGAGGGAGGCAGCTAGGGAAGAAGCCATTATTCAATCCTACAAAATCTCACAGCTAACCAGCAACCATAACAATTAATTCAAGATACAGCTCAGTAGCAGAGTGCTTGTCTAGCAGGTCATTACACCTGTGTAATGCTAACACTGGGAAGGCTTACACAGGAAGGTTGCAAGTTTAGGTCCAGTGTGGGTAATTTAAGGGCCTAAAATTGAGGCCCTGTCTCAAAATAAAAAAGGCTTGGGATATAATTTAGTGTGAAAACCTGAATTCAACCCCCTAGTAGCATACACATACACAAACAAGATAGTTCCACCTAAATTTATAATCTATAAACTCTTCTACTTGTTTCGTTTTCATTTGCTCACCAAGTCTAATTTTTCCTTCCCATTTATTTAAGGCTTTTTAGAATCTGTTATTAATTAAAAGGTTTTTTTCCCCCCAGCACTGGAGATTAAACGCAGAGATCCCCAGGTACATACCCAGCCTCTTAAAATTTCATTCTGAGAAAGGGTCTTCATAAATTGCACAAGCTGGCCTCAAACTTGCAATCCTAGTGCCTCAGCCTCCGAATAGCTGGGATTACAGAAGTATGCCACTGCATCTGGCTAATTCTGCAATTTTATATTATATTCTCCTAAAAGAAAGCAACTTTGCTACTCACTCATTCACCAGTAACCAAAAGCAAGAACACATCATTCTTTCCTGGGTCCTGCCTCTAGAGGGTCTTTACTCTGTTCTCCACATTTCTTGATTCTTTCTTTTTTTTTTTTCTTTTTTGGTCTCAAGTACTGAACTCAGGACCTTGTGTTTGCGAGGCAGGCAAGGCAGGCATGGTATCACTGAGCTAAAACTCTGGCCCTTTATTCTTTCTTTTGAGATAGGATCTCACCATGTAGTTCAGGCTGGCCTCAAACTTGCAGTGATCATCCTGCCTCAGCCTCCTGAGTGCTGGAATTACAGACATATGCCACCACCCTAGCAGCCTTGATTCATTTTTATTCTCTTCATTTTTCTAAAAAGCATCTACTTTTCTCTTCATTTCTACACCTTGAGTTTTCTTACTACTCAGTAATATTTCCATCTGGCAGAAGACCTCTTTCACACATATAAACTACTCCAAGAAATGGTACTCTGATTCATCATTTCTACCATGTATGTTATTTTTTCTCTTATTTAAACTTGACAAATGTTTAAATGTACACAGAAGCAAAACATAGCAACCCCCATACACACATCAAAAAACTCCCATGTCAATACTATGCCATGCTTCTCTCATCTATACTCCTTTTCCCCAATCCTTTGTCTTTTTACCTTTAGTTTGAATCTCAACTTCAAAAAGGTATTTATTTTATTTTTGCAGTCTAGCACTAGGAATTGAACCCAGGGCCTTTGCACTGAACTACACCCCAAGATCTTTTTAAATTTTTAAAATTTTGGGCCAGAGATTTAGCTCAATGGTTCCACCTCCTGCCTCACAAGCACAAGGTCCTGAGTTTGATCCTTGGTACAAAAAAAAAAAAAAATTTTAAATTTTGAGGCAGGATCTCACTAGGTCATTAAATTGTCCAAACTGGGCTTGACCTGGCGATCCTCAGCCTCCCAGAGTGTTGAGACTACAGGCAGGAATTTGTCATTGCACTGAGCTTATTTGATTGTTACATCGTTGAATTTTTTTTTGAGATGGTCTTGCTTTGTAGTGCAGGCTGACCCTGAATTTACAGTAATCCTCCTGCCTCAGTCTCCCAAATGCTGGGATTATAGACATGTGCCATCATGTTGGGCTCTTCAGTCTCTTTTAATTTAGAACAGTACCTTATACGTAATTACTTTTCAGGCAACTGACTTGTTGGAAAAAAAAATCAATAGAATATGCCATGATCTGAATTTGCTGGATCGTTTTCTGTATTGTGTAACTTATTCCACTACATCTATTTCTTTCTTTACATTTTTCTGACAAGAAATTCTGATTTTACTTTTAATTGATACTTCATATTTTCTGTGCATTGGAAATTCACTCTAGAAGACTGATTAGGTTATTTCAGTCCTTCCTCCTTTTTAGGAGAGGAAGAGGAAGAAATACAAAATTATATTATTGGTATGCTGTGTGGTTCTTACTGTATCACATCAGGACACATAGTCATCTGTCTCAATTTTGGTGACAGATTAATCAATGAGCCTTGTGTGGGGAGGGCAAAATGATGCCCCAGCAACCTTTTACCAGATGGTTTTATCCTCCACTTGTTTTTTTGTTTTGTTTTTTGACAGGGTCTCACTATGTCATTGAGACTGACCTGGAACTCACTATGTAGCCCAGGCTGGTCTTGAACTCACAGCGATCCTCCTGCCTCAGCCTCCCAAGTGCTGGGATTACAGGTGTGTGCCACCACGCCTGGCCAGTTATCCTCCACTTTTGGCTACTACTCTAGTCATCAAATTCATCACAGTGCTAAAATTATTTTTCTGTGTTAACCTTTACACACAGAACACTGAGATTCTTCTAATAACAGACAATTCCTTCACCCCTTAGAGTTATTTGGATACACAAAAACACAGCATATTAGAAAAGCAGGAAATTAGCATAATTTCGTTTTTAATTAGCGATTTTTAAAATAATTAGTTGCACATGCATGTGTTGGTAGATCAAGGTCAAAGGGCCAAGCCCCTCCACAGCGACAGATGCCCTCTGGTACTGGTGCTTTTATCCACATAGAATGGACTAGGCAGGCACAGCATCTTGTTTGTTGTTCACAATGCAAATTCAGAGTTACCCAAATGCCAAATGCTTAATTATAACATCTAATGACTAATATGAAAACAGTTTAGGTAACAGCAGATTCATGGCATGGCAGCAAAAAATTAATGTCAAGCCTAGCTGAGAGTGTGTACAGTGTTAGGGTGCAGCTTAGTGGCAGAATAATGGCTGAACCGACCATTTGAAACTCATACAAAACTATTTCACTAAAACACTTGATGAGATAATATTTTTCATTTTAGGCAAAATTTAAGTTCATTTTCAATATAAACTATAATTTTCTTTTTTTTTTTTTTTTCATTTTTTGAGACAGGGTCTCACTATGTAGTTGAGACTGACCTGGAACTCAAGGCTGGTCTCAAACTTGCAATGATCCTCCTGCCTCAGCCTCCCAAGTGCTGGGATTACAGGTATGCGCCACTATGCCTGGCGAGTAACAACTCTTTTTACCTAAAAGTGTTCCAGTTGGAATAACCTGCTGTACACTCCAATGTTGCTTTTGCACGTATTAGTCCTCTACACTTCACAGAAGGGCTACTTGACTTCTAAGCTGTGTTTGAAACAATAATGATGCTGATGGTGACAATTAGCTGGGTCATAGTGCTTCATACACAATAATCACTTCTGATCTCCACAAGAACTCTGGAAGGCAGGTGGTAATTCCATGTTACAGATGGGCAAACAGGCTCAGAGATGTTAAAAGATTTGTTCAAGGCCATGTAGGCTACTAAAAAACAAAATCATTTTTTTTTCTTTCTTTTTTTGAGACGGCCTCACTCTAACCAAAGACTGGCCTTGAATTCACTATGTAGTCCAGGCTGGCCTCAAACTCGCAGTGATCCTCCTGCCTCAGCCTCCTGACTTCTGGGATTACAGGTGTGCACCACCACACCTGGCTTCAGAGTATCTTCTAAACCCAGATCTTCTGATTCCATGCCTCATATCTCAATCCTTGGGCTGATGTCCCAGTGTCACAGGCACTAGTCATTAGTAAGACACCATGGTCACAACTCATTTCTATGACATGACTGTGCCATGCTATTGTGAACCTCCCAAAGAGTGAAGTTATGAATGAGTACAGACTGGACAAGGCATACACTTGTCTGTTCCAAAGCAGAGTGGTGTAGCATACAGTAACTGCAGCTCCTGGACATAGGCACTGTCAATCAAGAGGAAATTCCAAATGTGGCTTTAAAAGCCAAAATCACCTAGGAAGCATTAGAAAAATGCACTGGTCATTAAGGGTTGGCAGGAGGAACCATACTTTGTCCTAGGTTCAAAATAGCCCAGCATATGAATACTCTTAAATTTAGGACTTTCTTCACACACAGTTCTGAGCTGAGTTCCTGAATAGAGATGTCTTAGCTTGTTTTCTGGTGCTATAATAGAATATGCAGATATGGATAATTTATAAAGGAAAGTTGTCTATTCTGACTAACAGTTCTAAAGGATGGAAAGCCAATAGCAGGGTACCAAGTGGAAGATCAAGCAGATAGGCGGCACGGGCCCTGGACTGCAGGCCTGTGGTAGCTGGGAGCTGAAGTGGGTGATGTCAGAGGACAGAGTTCTGGCTGGGAGCACCCCCAACCCTGACTGTGACGAGCATCTACAGGCCTCGGAGTCAGGCCAGAGTCAGGAGCAGCTTCACACCATAATGCTCATCTTGGACATATCTCATGTAGTTCACTGCTCAGCACTCCTTGAAAACTGAGACCTGCTTAAGGGCTAATACCTGTGTCAGACCTCTTAGAGGGACAGTCCTTTGCCACTGCTCAAAAAGAGAAAATGTCTCTGGGGAAAGACCAAACTCCTTGTATGATACAGTCAGGGAACTCAGCAGCACAGTCCAATGATCCCTAAGCCACTCTAGGGACCACATGCACACTACTTCTCTGGCTCCCAACACAGTCTTGATCCAGTTCCCTTACGCTGTTGGGGACTTCTGGATAGAATAAAGGCAGGCTTGCAGCACCTGAGGGAACAGTGACTATGGTACTCAGGCAAGTTACGACTTATCATGGGGCAGGGATGTAGCTCAGTGGTGCTGCACCTGCCTGGCAAGTGCAAGGTCCTGAGTTCAATTCCCAGTATGGGGGAGGGAGAGAGAATTATTTTATCAAGATATAGGAAAACTGCAGATGCACTGCTGGACTTCACTGGCTTCTTGAGTTTTATTTGTTTGCTTGTTTGGTACCAAAGATCAAACTTAGGCTCTTGTACTTGCTAAACAGGTGGCGGAACCACTGAGCTAAATCCCCAGTCCCCCAGTTTGTTTTTTTGAGACAGGGTCTTGCTACGTAGCCCAGACTGGCCTTTGAACTCAGTGATCCTCATGCCTCAGCCTTCCGAGTGCTGGAATTACAGGCATGTGCCACCATCACTGGCTTGGCTTCCTGAGTTTTTTCTGTGTCCTTACTGTCTTGTACTTACATGGGAGCCACTTGGTTTCTATGCTGCCCTTGGTGTTTCTTTTGGGCTGGCATATAGCAGCAGCATAGAGTCTCAAGGCAGGGTGTAATACTGCTCTTTACCCCACTTCCAGCCCTGCCTCTCAGGGCTGCCAGAAGATGAGGTTGTCCAGGAGCTGAAGTGGGATTCCTCAGGGCTACTATGGAGATTTTGCAGGGAGTGGGTCCGTAGGAGGTGATAGGATACAGGGAATCTCTACCACCCTGCTGCCCTGGGGCTATACCTCAGAGGCATGATAAGTGGAGGTGGAGATGTTACCACCCTTGGATTTGCAGACCTTACTGGGAAGTCTATGCCCTGCCATGCCTGGCATTCTAGCATCAAGTATGTGGCCACTGGGTCACTGAAGACATTGTCTTGGGGATCCACTTATCTCCAAAGGGTCACACCCCACTGAGGGCATGTATTTCAGCCTTTCTGCAATTGGGGAGCAGTTCAGGAGGAGGACTAGGAGAAGGTTC
The DNA here is from genome assembly GCF_012274545.1 of Fukomys damarensis. NCBI lineage: Eukaryota > Metazoa > Chordata > Mammalia > Rodentia > Bathyergidae > Fukomys > Fukomys damarensis. Next base: position 55,646,671 of record NW_022900931.1, read on the forward strand.
ACCCTGGAAGAGCCACAGGTGCTGTAAGATCTGATGCAATATTGGCCACATTCTGGGGTTGAGGGTGAGAAGCCTATGGATGGGGTTTTGCAGGTCCAGGGAGAGGAAAGTGGGACAGGAGTTAACTGCACTTTAGTAATCTGCTACTTACTTCAGATACCCATCATTCCTACAGAATGGCAGGTACCCCAAAACCAACTCTTCTAGCATGATCCCCAGGCTCTGAAAATCGCTGCTCCCTGAGAAGTTTGAGGCAAAAACATTTCAAGGGTACTGTACCATAGTGTGTGGCCAACCATGGTCACTTTGTCTGGGAATGAACCTGGCCTCCAAACTGAAATCGGTAATTTTAACACTGACTTTGGTGTTCAGCAAGATGTTCTCAGGTTTCAGATCCCTGTTAACAATGCCCTGGCCATGGCAGCAGTGTATGGTGCACACAAATCTGCTGGAAAATCATTTGGGTCTCCTCCTCTGGCAGATGTGCTGCCTCAAGTCTCCCCCACCTTCATACTCTAGGATGAGGCAAACTTCATCCTGAGTTTCGATGACCTAGTATCAGGACAACACTGGGATGACCCAGATCTTTCAAAATATTCACCTCAGTCACACTGAGGGCAAGCTCATGTTTCTTCTTCAGTAGCATCTCAACAGCTGTTTGAGTTCCAGTGTTCAGATGCTAGGCCAACAGTCTTAAGGATTCTGTAGTTATCCACGAGGTTCTCCCAATGGGAGAGTGAAGCCCAACAATAATGTTATGACTATGCTCACTACCCAAAGTGGGCACTGTGATGCAGCAAAACTCCACAATCTCCCAGTCACCAATTATCAAATACACTATGTATAAGCTTCAGAGGTCACAGTAAGAGGTCTCAAGAGGACAAAAAACCTACCCTAGCCATTACCTAATATAGCTAACCTTTGAAATGATCTCACACAAAGCTCCATGTAAGAGATCAGAGTGTGAAATGGTCCGGTTGTAGCTGGCCACAACCCACAAAGGTCACCTCACTTTTTGGCCTCAAGGACCTTTTAATTTAAAAAAGGGTAGAAAGGTTCTAGCTAATTTCAGTTATGGAGATTGATACTTGGTGTTTTAGAAGAAAAACTCATAGGATGCTTCAAAGTCCTTTTTGTTTCCAACCTGAAAATATGTATTACCTTTTGTTTTATTTGTTGTTGTTTTGTTTTGTTTGTTTTTTTTTTGAGACAGGGTCTCACTATGTAATTGAGACTGACCTGGAAGTCACTATGTAGCCCAGGCTGGTCTCCAACTCACAGCAATCCTCCTGTTTTAGCCTCCCCAGTGCTGGGATTAAAGGCGTGCGCCACCACGCCCAGCATGTTACCTTTTGTTTTTTAAAAAAATCTCATAATGGAGCCAGGGATTTAGCTCAGTGGCACTGTGCCTGCCTCACAAATTCAAGGTCCTGAGTTCAATCCCCAGTAACAACAACAATAACAACAACAACAACACACCCCATGAAGACTACACTCAACATATCCAATTCCCCTTTAAATTCTTCTTCTTTTTTTTTTTTGGTATTGGGAATGGAACTCAGGACCTTGCTATTATAGTGAGGCAGACAGTGGCACCACTAAGCTAAATCCCTGGCATCTTTCTTTAAATTCTTACTGATCTCAAAGTGATGCTACAACTTCACTGATATTATAATTATGTAACATTCTATTTATAAAAATGCAATAGGGCATATTAATAGGAAGATACCTATTATTAAACTTTCTCCCAAATAATAATGATCAGATTTCTCATCAAAAACCTTGGGTGTCAGAAGGAAATAGGTTGATATGTGCAGTGTTGAATGAAAAAGCAAGACAAAAAAATAACTCCACCCAATTAAGAATTCTATATTCAGCAAACTGTCTTTCAAATATGAGGGAGAAATTCAGGCATTCCCAAATACAAGTGTTGACAAACTTACTTCTCTGCTACTAGACTAACTCTACATAAAAGGGGGTCCAGTCCTTCGAAATAGAAGGACATTAGGCAGGAATTCACAGCAGTCTAAAGAATTAACTCTGATAAAGGTAAATACATGGATATTTAAGAGTCAGGACTTGTTTTATTTTCTACATGATGCAACAGACTCATGTATTTAAAAAAACAAAAACAGAACTGGGTGTGGTGGTGCATGCCTGTAATCCCAGCACTCAGGAGGCTGAGGCAGGAGGATCCCTGTGAGTTAGAGACCAGCCTGGGCTACATAGTGAGTTCCAAGTCAGACTCAACTACATAGTGAGACCCTGTCTCAAAAAACCAAAAAGAAAAAACAAACAAAACAAAAAAACAAGCAGGTAGGTACAAAAGAGACAGAAGATGAGGAGCGTTCCCACTTTATAACAACCCACTCTTGAAATAATTAATCCCACTAGTGAAGAACTCACACAAGAAATACATTAATCCTCTTACTGACCTCATTGCCTCATTACCTCTTAAAGGTCCTACTACCTCACACTGGAAATCAAATTTTAGCAGGAACTTTGCTGGGGACAAAGCACATGCAAACAAAATCTTGTCTAGGCAGTCAAGTCCAGGAATATCAGGCTCTTTCCACAGATATGAATATTAAAGAGCTTCTCCAGGGTTTGCTTATAAAACTCTAAAACAAAACAAAACACAGAAAAATTCCAAAGCCTCGCTATTTCATCCGAGTTGATGAACACTCTGAGAAGAGAGACCCTTACTGGCCTATAGCTAAATCCCCTGACAGTACACAAATTCCAAAAACAACAAATAACTGCTCAAGGGAAAAATCAAAATGTTAAGTCTGTGATCCTATACTTGCAGTCATATTTTAGAACTGACTTATATAAGGCAAATATTTGAAACTTAGAATAGACCCATGATTCTAAAAGCTCTCAATAACAGTTTCCAGACTAGACTTGGAAAGCCTGTTTAGTCAATTATATACAAAAACCATGGTAACATTCCAACTGTCATAATCTATATTTCAACCTGGGAAAGCCAAGTCAAAATCCCAAACTACCACAATAAGAAGCATTTCCCCTTCTCAGTTCAAGAGGTCCCTGCTGGTAACAGGAAAAAAAGAAGGGACAAAATGGATGCTACGCTGCCACCTGCCTCATGAGCACAAGGGCCCAAGTTCGATCCCTGGTACCCCCCCCCCAAAAAAAAAAAAAAAAAACACCCATAAAATCATCTAGGAATTCAAAATGGATGCTACCATACCCAGTGGCTCACTAAGGCTCTATGCCTTTTGGTTGATTCATCTTTTCTAATCATCCTGACCTGGAGAATATGGGCATTTGCTCTCTAGGGCTGCAAAGAGCAATGCATGTCCAGCTGTATCTGTGGAGGCAGGACTCGAAGAGCTCAGTAGTACTTTGGTTAACACAAAAAGCTCTGACCTTCTTTTTCAACACAACTCTTGCCTGAAATCCTACATAAAGCTGAATATGCTATGTCATAATGACAGCTATAATACTGTTCCACACTTTACAAAAGAAGGCAGAGTTCTCCCTCACTGCTCTCTTGCCACATCTCTGATAAAACTAGGTACAGTGGTGAACAACATGGATCTCTATAGAAAACAAAAGTCAAAGTCATGCACTTGGTATACACAACTATGTATTTGTTCACATACAGAGAGTAACAGAATATCAACCAGTGGGGGAAAGAAAAGGATGGAAGAGAAAAACTTAAGTTTTAAATTTCACTGTTTGCTGAGTATGATGCCGCATAATCCCAGCACTCTGGAGGCTGAGGCAGAAGGATCACTGTGAGTTCAAGGCCAGCCTGGGCTACACAGTGAGACCCTGTCTCAAACAAACACTTATCATTGTTTGAATTTCTTTTTGAATCATAGGCATGATTTATGTCTATAATTTTAGAAATAAACCATGTACAGGTACGAATTCTCTATGATGAGTGTTATCATTATGTGTCCCTAAAATATACCAATAAATGTTTTGCTATTAAAAAATTTTTAGAAATAAAATTATGATTAAACCATTTAAAAAACCTAAAAATGGGGCCAGGGATTTAGCTCAGTGGTGCCACCACCTGCCTCAAAAGCACAAGATCCCAAGTTCGACCCCCAGTACCAAAAAACCACAACAAAACAACAACAACAAAAAACCCCCAAAAACCTGAAAATGATAATTTCTCTGGATAGAAGATGTGGTTAGAGAAATAATCACAATTTGGCCAGGAAATGTAGCTCAGTGAGAGAAATTATAAATATACTTCATTACAGAGACCCAAAGTAGAATGACCTAAGCAGATTATTATACATTTATATTAGCACATGCAGCAAGATTCAGCCACTGACCAAATCCATTCTGTGGAATAGACCACTCCATATGATAAAACTGGATTTTACATTTTTAAAGAGCTGGAAAAAAACAAGGAAGAATATATGACAAAGACCACATAAGCCCATAAAGTCTAAAATTTCCTATGTGACTTTTATAGAAAAAAATGTTATGACCCCTGATTTATACCAATGACCTTGGATCTCTTCAACATTTTTTTTTTTTTTTGAGACAGGGTCTCACTATGGAGTTGAGACTGACCTGGAACTCACTATGTAGCCCAGGCTGGACTTGAACTTGCAGCGATCCTCCTGCCTCAGCTTCCCGAGTGCTGGGATTACAGGCATGCGCCACCAGGCCCGGCTTTAAACATTTTTTCTAGCCAGGTGTGGTGGTGCACCTGTAATCCTAGCACTTGAGAGGTTGAGACAGAAAGATTGCAATGAGCTTGAAGCTAGCAAGATCCTGCCTAAAAAACAAAACAAAACAAAACAACCCAACCAGGACTCTGGGAGACCGAAGGAGGAAGATGATAATTTTAAATCTCACCTGGGCAAGTTGGTGACTCAATGAGACTTTGAATTAAAACAAACAAAAAAAGAAAGGGCTGGAGATATGGTTCAGTGTGAAGGCTCTGGCTTTGATCCCCGAGCACAGCAAAAACAAGTAAACAAAAACCTAAATTCCCCTTGGAAATGTCTTCAAAATCACTTTTAAACAATTATATTATTATTATACCAAGGCTGGGGTATAGCTCAGCAGCATAGCATTTGGCTGTATGCCCTGGATTCAATCCCAGCACCACAAAGAACGATGATAACAACAAAACAAAAACAATAAGGCCCTCAAAGCAGTACTAACTTATGCAGCTATCTCAGTTACCAGATTTGCCTCAAAGACTGTGACTTCAGCCTCAGAATAGGGAAAGGAACATTCTCCTGTCCAGCACCTCACATCTAGGAGCTTAAAGTAAAAGGCGAAAGATTTATATGATCTGGAGAGAAACCAGAGTACAGGAGCTTAAAGTCTATGCACAAGCACACACATGGAGAAGCCAATCTCAGATTAACCCTCAGAGCTGGTAAAAATAATTTTAAAAATATATCAGTTAAGCTAATGTAATAAATCAGTTTAGGAAGTCAATTTGTAAATGAAGTAAAGAAAAAAGAATGATACTCTTAATGAACTTACATTCGAATCTTACATTCTAATCTAGAGGCCTGAAAGAGGGAGAGGATTCATTGAACTATCAAAGATCCCCAAGAAATGTAGTATGAATCAAATTCATCAAAACAACAACAACAAAAAAAACCAAATTCATCTGAGTATAAACAGTTGTGAATTTAGAATTGGAGAACTAATTTATCCTATAAGCACATGTAGAACTTGTGATTCATTCATTCATTAATTCTTTCATTCATTTATTTGGGGGGGCAGGTACCAGGGACCGAACCTCAGAACCTTGAGCTTACAAGGCAAGCGCTGGCAACACTGAGGTAAATCCCTGGCACCTTGTTCTGTTTTTATGAGACAAGGTCTCACTACGTACTAGTTCAGGTTGGCCTTGAACTCACTATGCGGCTCAGATTGGCCTCAAACTCATAACAATACTCCTGCCTCAACATCCTGAGCACTGGGATTACAGATGTGTGCCACCATACCCAGTGTGTGGAACTTTTTAAAAACCAATTTTCTATAGAGTATAATGAAAATTCACAAAACTCATAATCACATTTAAAATTCTAAGTACTTTTAACAGTTCGTTATTTGGAAATTAGTTTCCAATATGAAGATTTTAAGGGAAAAAATACAAACCAATTGTTTAATCTTTTTTTTTTTCATTTCTTTCTGCTGGGGTTTGAACCCAAGGCCTTGTGCATACTAAACACATGGTCTATATTGATCTACTTTACCACTCCAGTTCAACAATCTTTTAACTTCCTTAATTTGTTTTTTTTTTGGGTTTTGGTTTTTTGAGACAGGGTCTCACTATGTAGTTGAGACTGACCTGGAGCTCACTATGTAGCCCAGGCTGGTCTTGAACTCATAGCGATATTCCTACCTCAGCCTCCTGCCTCAGCCTCCAAGTGCTGGGATTACAGGCATGCGCCACACCATTCCTGGCTCTAACTTCCTTAATTTGAAATGAAAACAATTTAGAACTTGGCAAGCACAAATTTCTCTTTCTTTTCTTTTTTTTGAGACTGGGTCAAACTGTATGTATGTAGTTCAGGCTGGCCTCAAACTCCTGCCTCAACTCCCCAGGTGCTAGAATTACAAGTATGTACCACTATGCTCACTTTAAACATAAATTTCTTACAAGGAAAGTATCAATGTAAAGAGGATAAAGGTGGGTCGGATATTTAGCTCAGTTGTTGCACCACCTGCCGTGCAAGGTCCTGAGTTCAATCCCTGGTAGAAGGAGGGAAGGAAGGAAGGGAGGGAGGAAAGAAAGAAAAGAGCGAGAGAGACAGAGAGAGAGAAATACTGATGTGAAAAAAACTACAACAGTATCTTCGCTCACCTCCAGAGCACATTTTCCTACCTAAGTATGACATAGAAGGTACTCTACCTCAATGTCCTGGAGACTGAATTCCTTCTGATCTATAAAGTTTGCTGCCCCAGCACTAAGTTCCATCAGCATCTTGGCAATCTCCGGCTTTATGGCTGAGGTCAGCCGACTGGCTGTTTCCATGACATGCTCTTGCACATCTTTGAGCTGCACAGCCGCCTTCGAATAGTGAGAATTCCTGAACACGGTGCTGAAAAGATCTGTGAGCAGAGTACTGGCACGGCAGAAGACGTTGAGGGCGTCCAGGTACTTAGAGATGCCTTGCTGGATGTCAGCAATGGGAGTAGAGTGGGGCATGGTATGGTGGCAGCTGCCTGCAGCAGTCAGACTGCCCAGCGGGGCAGAGGTGGCCGTAGATGCCAGGGGAGCACTCAGTGCTCGGCCCAGCTCAGGCATTGGGTACTGCTGGTGCTGCTGCACCTTCTGCTTGGACCCGCCAAGCAGGAAGCGCCGCTTGTAGTCCATTTTACTGTCCTGGGCACTACAGCAATACATGCGGGGGATCTGTCCCAGGGACTGTGAAAAGGTCAGAGTTCTGATTCTTTTTTTCCAAAACTCTAGCTAGGTATAAAAATAGTGGAGTTCTGCAAATCTAAGTTTTAAAAAAGGCATTTCCATGAGGCAGACGACCATGTGATCAAACATTGAGGTGAGGGCAACAATAGGGTTATATAATTAATATTTTCAGTGTAGACAGGACCTCTGACAAAAAATGAAAGTGTGTCCAAAATGCTGTATAAGAACTGTTTAGCATTCCACTCTCTTAATAAAAAGATACGCTTGTTGAGAAAAATGTTTACTTATAATTGCTCTGCAAGAATATTTTGATACAAGTATTTACAATGGCAGAAAAATAACTTTTAAAAATGTAATATAATGTATCTTTAATACAGCAAAAAAGTTAGAACCCAAAAACCCACAAGCTGATCAACAGCAATTTAAAAAGCAATACAGGGTTATTCCGCATAAAGTCCTTAAGAAGGGAGATCAAATCTCTGCAGAACTTTGACAGAGCCTGCCTGTCAAATAACTGCCTATAAAGATTCTCCTCAAGGCTAAAAATTTCCAAATTTCCTGTAATGTTTTCTGAAAACAAGTTTTCTTTAAAAATGGCATTCGTTATTATAAGTCTTCCTTTCGTTTGCTGAGGTAGCGGTTTCCTTGTAACATTAATAAGAGATGCTTCCAGACTGGGTTGGCCTTCAATTGCAAAGTCTGAAGCAAGAATGCACGGATGTATTCATAAGGCCTCTAAATCATTTCCTGTAAGGGGGGAAAAAGAATAAAAAGTCAGGAAGGCTATAGGACAATAAGTAATTCTGGAACATTAACTTCTGCAGTGCTGTCATACACATAGGTGGGCTACAAATGAATGAAATAAATCATAACTTTACAGAAGTAGGACAACAAAGTTGAACTATGAAGTGATGACTGTTACAAAATTCAAGTTGTACACAAAAATAATGCAATGAAAGGAGTCTGATTTCACACTAATCACTCCACAGCTGAGGGTAACAGGTGAAAATTGATGGCCTGTTCAGTGTTTGGTATTCTTTCGTTTCCTTCTCAAAGAGCTAGCACAACTGCAGAAGAATAAGATGAGTTCAGATGTCCTTGCTATCCATGTGATTGGTTCCATGACCATATGAGGACACTAAACTCTGAGGATGCTCAAGTCCCTTATATAAAATGGCATAATATTTGCATATAACTTAAATATATCCTCTAATATACCTTAAATCATTTCTGGATTACTTATAATACAATGTAAATGCTATGTAAGTAGTTATAGCGCACTGCTTAGGTAACAATGACAAGAAAAATGTCTGTACATATTTAGTACAGATGCAAAAAAAAAAAAATATA
>NW_022900931.1:55655520-55689444 GCF_012274545.1 Fukomys damarensis
TATTTTCCAGATGTAATCCCAGCAGTCTAGGAGGCTGAGGCAGGAGGGTCACAAGTTTGAACCCAGTCTAGCCAATTTAGCAGGCCCTTTTCTCAAAATGAAAAAGAAGGGGCTGGGGATACAGATCAGTGTTGAAGCCCCAGCACCACAAAAAATAGAAGTAAGACTAAATATTTTTAATCTACAGTTGGTTGAAACTGTAGATAAAGAACTTGAAGATACAAAACTCTGAGTATACTAACATTATGGCTAGGGTTACTGCGTAACAATACAGGGCTCATAAAACTTTGAGGGAACTGGAAAGGGGAGAGATGAGCACAAAGTGAGAGTCATCAGGAAAGCTGTTACAAAAATATATCGAGGTAGGGCTTATTTTAGGACAGGCCTATAGCAAAAAGGGTGGCTCATCAAGTGAAAGGACAACCACAGCCCCGGCCCAGAACCAGGACAGCACCTGGTCTCTTCAGGATACCCAGCTAGACTAAAGTACAGGTGCAGAAAGACAAAGCCGGCAAAGGTTAAGCGGCTGGCTGGTAAGGACAGTCAGGAGATATGATTCTTCCAGTCTCCTACTGGTTACCAATTTCCCTTCTGGATGTTCAGAATGGAAGCCTGCAATGCCCCGGGGCTTGATCCCCAGCACTACAAAAAAACAAAACAAAACTGAATTTAAGACAAGTACGAGAAAAATGTCTTAGCAAAATTTATAACTTTAATACAAAAGTCATTACTTTTAAAAAGAACCAAACAGAAATTCTGGAGTCCAAAAAAACAGTAACTGTCATAAAGTGTCTCAATATTTGAGTAAGAATCAGTAAACACGAAGACAGGACAACTGAATGGACAAAAGACAAAGAGAATGAAGAAAAAAGAACAGAACCTAAATAAAGACCTGTGGTAAACCAGGTGTGGTGGCATACACACTTATAAAACCTTGAGTGCTATAATCCCAGCACTCAAAGAGGCTGAGGCAGGAGGATTGCTGTGAGTTCAAGACCAGCCAGGACCACACAGTAAGTTCAAGGCCAGCCTGAACTTCAGAGCAAGACCCTGTCTCAAACCCCTTTCCCCGCAAAAGACCTGTGGGATACCATTAAAAAAAAAAAAAAGGGCCGGGGATTTAGCTCAGTGGTTCTGCCGCATGCCTTGCAAGCACAAGGACCCGAGTTTGATCCCCAGTACCAAACCAAACCAAACAAAACAAAACAAAAAAAACCCAAAACCTGTGGGACACTATCAAGTATACCAGCATGTATAAACTGTACTAGGATCTCGGGAAAGGAGAGACACAGGAAAAAAAATATCTTAAGAAATAATGCCTTAAAAATCCCAACTCTGATGAAAAACATGACTGTATACATTCAAGAAGCTAAACAAATTCCAAAGGCTAAAGAGATACAAATTTAGGACACATTATAATCCAAGTGTCTAAAAGCAAAAACAAAGAGCAGCAAGAGAGAAACACTTTGCAATACAGTTTACAGTAGTTACACAATGTCATCACAATGAATTAAGAAAACATTGAGCCACTGCTCCTAGAAGACAGTCAGGTTCCTTTGAGCCTCTAGTTGTACCATTTTCATCAAGCACTCAATATATAGTTTTGTTTTATGTATGTTTCTGCTTATAGATACATGGGTTGGGGTGTGGCTCACTGGTAGAGTGTGTGCTTAGCCTGCACAACGTCCTGACGTCAACCTCAACAACGAACTTTAATTAACACTGTATATGGCTGATGGACATGGGACTTACAGCAAAAAGCACATAATTCATGCCTGAGTGAAGTTTATCTAACACACATCTTCTCTATGAGGTAAACCACAGTCTCCAGTGCTTAGGAACAGTGAAATTGCCAGCAAAAAGCATAAAAGTGCAAAAATGTGGCATTAAATAAACCATTTTTAAAAAACATTAAAAAGGGCCATTAAAAAAAAGGGTCTGAGAGTTGAAATAAGAAGGCAGTACATGTTTGACCTCAGCCTGGGACACGCATATTGGATGACTCAAACTTCTCACTCAGTGCATGACTGTAAATGACCACAAATGCCCCACAAGCATTGATTTGGGTTTGGGTTAAAAACAAATTTTAGCAAGTAGACAAATTCACACATTCACAGAATCTGCAAATAATGAGGATTGACTATCTAGTACCACTTAAAATACTTGCATTCTTACAGCCAGGTGTGGTGGTGCACACCTATAATCACAGCACTCGGGAGACTGAAGCAGGAAGATCACCCCAAATTCTATACTTTGTTATGGGCTACATAAGAAAAAGCACTAATAATACACTCTTCAAAGGGTGATTTGGGATTGGGAATGTAGCTTAGTACTGGAACACTTTTCTAGTATTCATGAGTTCCTGGGTTCAATCTCCAGCAACACATACACACACTGTCTGTCTGTCTGTCTGTCTCTCTCTCTATTTTAAAGGTGAATTTTATGCATATAAATTATATTGCAATAAAACCATTGCTTTTTTAAAAAAGTTATTACTTGTTTTTCTTTGCCAATTTTCTTTTGTAACTTTTCATCTACTCCCAAAGGATATAAAATAAAAGATGCTTCCCAGGGATGTCCTTTTTTTTTTTCAAATGGAGTCCATGCAGTTCAAGCAGGCCATGAGCAAGCTACATAGGCCAAGCTGGCCTCAAACTCTTGATTCTCCTACACCAGCCTCCCAAATGCTGGGATCACAGTCATGTACCACTATGGCCGGCCAGGGATGTTGTTAATGCCAGACTTAAGTCTCCTTTTTGTACTTCAATTGGAAATCGGTATTTGAATTTTACTACCCAGAATCAGGAATGTTAAGTTGCACCCAACTACCACAAAAAAGAAAACAGATAAAATAAGTCTTTAAAGAAAAATTAATTAATTTTTGGTATCATGGATCGAACTCAGGACCTTCTGCTTATGAGGCAGGCGCAGTGCCACTGAGCTAAATCCCCAGCCCCAAAGAACATTTAATTTAGGCTGGGCGTGGTGGAGCACACCTGTAATCCCAGCACTCAGGAAGGCTGAGGCAGGAGGACTGCTGTGAGTTCGAGACCACCCTGGTCTACACAGTGAGTTCCAGGTCAATCTCAACTACATAGTGAGACCCTGTCTCAAAAAAAAAGAACATTGAATTTAATTTAGAATCCTTGGACCGGGATTTACCTCAGTGGTGCCGCCTGCCTTGCAAGCACAAGGTCCTGAAACAAACAAACAAACAAACAAAATTAGAAACCTTAATTTACAGGTGAAGGAGGGGGAAATTATCCCAGGATACTCAACATCTTTCATTAAACCACATAATATCAAGATCAAACTTGGGTATGTATATTGACTTTCAGAATTCCAAATATATATCATTATTCTATCCTAAACTATTTAGACTGGTGGACAGATTAGGTTATGCTGCAGTAATAAATTCTAAAATGAGGCAGACCCAAAAGATTTGTTTTGTGCTCGTACAAAATTCAATGTAGGTCCAGCAGCCCCTTTCAAGTTGTATGGCCCTGTTTTCCACAGTCACTCTAGTGCAGAAAAGTAAAAGTGAAAATACATACCCATTTAGTAATCCAGTGGAAGTGACACACATCACTTCCTTTCACAGCCCTTTGGACAGATTTAGTCACATGGTGCCCAAAGCAAATACAAGAAAGGCTGGGGAAACATAAAAGGACATATGAAATAATTCAAGCTTATAGTAGACCACAGCTGTCCACCTAGCTGTGTTTGTACAGCGCCAACCAGATGGCAAAAGCAGTGTGGACCCTACATAGAGGAGGCTGCTCTATAATGCAGAGTACTCAGAACTGCTCCTGGGATCTCACTTAAAGACTGCTCCAGGACAGTTTCTGTTTTGTGTATATATGGAGATCAATCTCACGTTCACATTGCCAATGTTTCCATTCAGTTTTGTATATGGAGGACCAGGTAAAAAAGCTGATTGCCCTCCACATCCTCCAAGAGAAAGGCTACACAGAGCTAGAGGCACCAGATGACACCTTGAAAACTGTGAGCCTCATTTCTTGTACTTAGTGTTGGCCCAGCAGGTCACCAAGCATGAGAAGCCTAAGGCTTAGACTGAAGTATTTTGTGAAACCACAGAAAAATACATATAGGATCCTCTTATTCACATGTATTCTCAAAGTGTGGTCCTCAACCATGGGTATCAAAACTGAATTGCCCAAATCCAAGAATAACCTGGTTTTATCTATCAACTGAATGTTTGTCTCACCACAAACTCCTATGCCAAATCTAATTTCCAGTGTTTTGTCATTTATAAGATAGAGTTTTGGGGGAGGTCATCAGGTCATGGGGGGACTCTTAAATAGGATTAGTGTCTTCATTAAAACACACATAACACACAATAAATAAAAAGCTGGGGCTTGGGATTTAGCTCAGTGGTGCTGCGCCTACCTCATGAGTGCTGAGTTTGATCCCAGCACAGCAAAACACACACACACACACACACACACACACACACACACACACACAACACAATAAATAAAAAGCTGGGGCTTGGGATTTAGCTCAGTGGTGCTGCGCCTACCTCATGAGTGCTGAGTTTGATCCCAGCACAGCAAAACACACACACACACACACACACACACACACACACACACACACAGCGCTAGTTCATTCTCTTTGCCATATGAAGATACTGGAAGTTGGAAATGTGCGATCCAGAAGAGGGCCTAACCAGAACCTCACCATGCTGAGGGACCTTATCTTGGACTTCCTGTTTCAAAGACAAGAATAAAACACAAAATAAACAAGAACTTCTGGGAAGATCTAATACAAACGCTCTTCAAATTCTTTAATAAAACTGAAAGGGAAGGAGTATTTCCCCAAATGATTCCTGGAAGTCATATCCTGATTTCAAAGCTAGACAAGAATCCAACCAAAAAAGAGAACCACAGGCCAATCTCTTTAATGAACATAGATGCAAAAAAGTTTCAACCAGATACTGGTAAACAGAATATAACAAACCATTAAGAAGGACCTTCTCCATGTCTGCCTTGCAAGCGCAAGGTCCTAGAGAAAATGATCCTCAAAGTCATATATAGAACCAGAAGAGACCCAGATAGCAAAATCAAAAGCAAAACAAGAGGCATCACAATTCTGGATTTGAAGTTACATGACAAAGCTATAGGGATAAAAAAAATATGGTACTGGCACAAATATAGACATGGGGATCAATGGAAAAGAACATACACAACTTTATGCACCTTCAGCTATCTGATCCTTGACAAAGGGGCCAAAAACAACACTGGAGGAAAGAGCCTCTTCAATAAATGGTCCCGGGAAAATTGGATATCCATATGCAGAAAAGTCAAATTGAACCCATACGTCTCACCATGTACTAAACTAAAATCAAAGTGGACCAAAAATCTAAATATTAAAACAGAAACACTGGAAGATAAAATAATCTGCTGGAAGATTAAATAGGTAAAAATTCTTGAAGAAATGGGTATAGGCAAGCACATTCTGAAGAGAATCCCAACTGCAGAAGAAATAGCATCAAGAATCAACAAATGGGATCATATCAAATAAAAACTTTCCACACATCAAAAGAAACAATCAACAGAATGCAAAGACAACCTACAGAATGGGAAAATTTTTTTGCTAGAGAACTAATATCTAGAAAATGTAAAGAACTCAAAAAACTCAGGTCCCCCAAATAAAAGACCCAATCAAAAAATGGGCAAGTGAAATGAATACACTTCAGAGAAGAACAAATGGCTGATAAATGTATGATAAAATGCTCAATATTTCTGGCTGTGAGAGAAATGCAAATTAAAACACCACCGAGGGGCTGGGGATTTAGCTCAGTGGTACTGCCCACAAGCAAAAGGTCCTGAGTTTGATCCCCGGTACCAAAAACCAAAAAAAAACAAAACAAATAAACAACAACAAAACACTGATATTCCACCATACCTTAGAAAGAATGGCCATCATCAAAAAAATCAAATAATAGGGGCTGGAGATTTAGCTCAGTGGTTCCGCCGCCTGCCTTGCAAGCACAAGGTCCCAAGTTTAATCCCCAGTACCAAAAAATAAAAAAATAAAAAAATAAAAAAAAAATAAATGCTAGCAAGACTGCAGGAGGGAAAAACAGAACCATTTCCACCAACAGTGGGACTAGCATAACTACTATGGAAATGGGTAAGGAAATGCCTCAAAAAACTAACACTAGAAATTCCATTTGACCCAGTTACTAAGCATCTTCCCGAAAGAGTTAATGAAATCATATTACAGTGGTACATGCAGCACAGTTCATAATAGCAAAATCTTGGAAGTGATCTATATGACCATCAACAAATGAATGGAAAAAGAAAATGTTGTGCATTGGAGTACTACTTCGCCATAAAAAGGGTAAGCTTTAGTCATCTGTAGAAAAATAGATGCACCCTGAGACCATGTTAAGTGAAATAAATCAGACATAGGACTTTAAATATCACATGGTTCCTCTTATTCAAGACCCAAAACATAAAAAGCAAAATGAAAGACAGATGATAGGAAATAGGAAGATAGATCTTTTATAAATGGGAAGGAGACCAAGAGATGGAAGGAGGGAAGAAAAAGGGATAAAAAAACAATTGAGATGTGTTATGTACATGTGCCAATTTCCCATGAAGAATGTAATCATTATGTACTGCAAAAATGTACTAATAAAAAAATTGAAAAAAACAACAACAAAAACCAAAAACCTAAAATGAAAAGAAAAAAAGCCAGCCAAAAGCAACAATGGCTTGACTTCCCTAATGCAGGTTCAAGATAAATGGAATATAGTAGTACACACCTATAATCCCAGCACTTTCAGAGGTCAAGGCAGGAGGATCACAAGTTTGAGCTTAGCCTGGACAATTTAATGAGATCATCTCAGACTAAAAAATAAAGAAAAAAAGAGGGGGCTGGGATGTACCGTAGCTCACATGAAGCCCTGGGTTCAATTCCCAGCACCATAAAAACAAACAAACAAACAAAAAACCAAAAAAAACAACTAGGATACTATTCTTCCTATTCAAATGCTGATTCTTGGCATACAACCCAAATCTAATGAATCAATGTGTACACACAGGAGCAGAGGATACATTTTTATAAGTTCCCCATGTGACTATGATACATGCTATAATTTAAGAGCCAAATCGATCTGTTAAAACCATTCTGAAAGCCACAAGGATAAGAGCACCCAAAGATGCTGACTATATAAATAATACTTAATGCAATATTGTAATCTCAACAATACTGTGTTAGTTGAGAATCCAGAAAGGCATCTCTGAGCCAGGGTGGGGGGTGGGGGCTCAGTGGTGCAAAGCCCTGGGTTCCCATCAATAGGAAAATGAGATAGGCAGACAGAGACAGAGACAGAGAGAACAAAAGGAAAGGCCAAATTCTTTCTGTCCAACATAGGGCTGATTGGACAATTCAATGAAAAGTTCCATATATATCTTTTTTTTTTTTTTTTTTTTTTTTTTTTGGTGGTACTGGGGATCGAACTCAGGTCCTTGCGCTTGTGAGGCAGGCTCCGGAACCACTGAACTAAATCCCCAGCTCATCATAATTGTTTTTAACAAGATGCCTTCAGTGCCCAGAGAAGAACTACGTAGTCAACCCTAAGGTTCTTTTCTAGACAAAGGAAAAACAACCTCTTCAATTAAATTAACTTTTGTTTACTGTTTAATTTCTATTACTGCTGTTTCCCATGGAAATGTGGTAGAGCAAGGTGTAACAAGCTACTATAAAGATGAAAACTTACTTATTCTTACAGACCTGGTATTCTGGTGGTGTTTTTTCAGATAGGGTTGATCTCAAGGAAATACTGAACTGAAATACTACTCAAATTCTATCATTTTCAAAAGAGATTATGCCAAGAAACAATATGCAGGGCCGGGGATTTAGCTCAATGGTTCTACTGCCTGCCTTGCAAGCACAAGGTCCCAAGTTTGATTCCCAGTACCACACACACCAAAAAAAAAAAAAAAAAAAAAAAAAAAAAGAAAAAAAAATGCAGAGAAGGTGGTGACAGACAGGAATGGTCTTCATGACAGTGACTGTAACATTCTCTCACAAAATACTGTTGGAAGCTGGGTGTTAAGTACATGAAGGTCACTGTGTAATTTACTCTACTGTATATGATTAAATATTTCTGAAATAAAATGTTTAAAATGCTTCACAAATGTACACATGAGCACCTAGATGCATTCTTTTTATTTTATTTTTTTTTTTAGGTAAAGTTCTTTCCAGTTCTGTCTGAATGTTTTTCAAATACTTTCTCCCCATATTCATCTGTATGACGGGCTAAAATATCTTCAGTCCATTTAAGGACATTTCTTTTCTACATTTTCTTAAAAAGAATTTTCATGGGGAAGTCATGATTTATGAATCCACTATTCATGCTTCATGGAAATAAATACCACAAAAGTTAGTGTAGCCAAAACTTGTAAGATTTAAGTAATGTATTCAGAAGTTTTAAAGCTACTTAAAATTCTCAAGCACAGAAAAAAATGAAACTTTAGTAGGTTAAGTCATGTCTTTTCAACACAATTTTCAAAAGTTCTGAGTAGATTAAAATTGAACTCAGACCCAATTACATCATTTAAACACTGCTGTAATCAAAGTCATTGGCAATTTCTTTCTTTCTTTTTCTTTTTTTCTTTTTTTTTTTTTTTGATACCGGGGATTGAACTCAGGTCCTTTTGCTTGCCAGGCAGGCAGCAGAACCACTGAGCTAAATCCCCGACCCAGCAATTTCTATTTCAAACAATAAAAACCATGCTTGAAATAGATGAAACTTCACTCTAAGGTCTTCTCGCCAAGCTTGGTGGTGCATGTCTATAAACCCAACATCCTAGTAGGCTGAGCTGGGATTGTAAATTTGAGCCCAGTCTAGGCAATTTAGTGATACCATGTCTCAAAAAAGGCTTGGGGTTGTAGCTTAGTGCAAAGATCCTGGACTCCATCCCCAGTATTTGAGATGGGGTATGGTTTTCTCATACCCCTAATTGGTAAGATGTGAAAAGTGAACAAAATAAAATAAAATAGGTCAACTAGGAGTGGTGGCACATTCCTGATATCCCACTCCAGAGGCTGAGGCAAGAGGATTGCTGCAAGTCTGAAGCCAGCCAGGGCCAAGGGTAAGTTTAAGGCCAGCCTGAACTACACAGCAAGACCCTGTCTCAAAAAGCTAAAAAAAAAAAAAAAAAAACCTAAGAATTTACCTAACCAAGGAAGTGAAAGACACTGACATACCAAAAAACCCCTGCCAAAAAAACTAAAAAAAAAAAAAAAAAGCTTAAAAAAAAAGCAGTCAGCCATCCAGAGAAAATATCCAAGGCACTTCCCTTTAGAGACAAAGGACTGAAGGAAAAACTCGCTGATAAACAAGGAAGATCTTAAATTCTCCAAACACTGAAACAAACAGAAATCTACCCACCTAGGTCAGGAAGGTATCATATGCTTTATGATGTCTAATTTGTACTTAAATGGACTACAAAGAGAAATTTAATCCTTAATTAAAAATTCCCACCAAAATAAAGGTGATAGCTATGATTTATTTATTTATTTAAATTTTTGGTACTGGGGATCGAATTTTGGACTTTTGCTTGTGAAGCAGGTGGCAGAACCATCGAGCTAAACACCCCACCCACTACGATTTATTTTTTTGCAGTGCAAGATCAAACTCATAGAGGTCTCACTCATCAGTAGGCAAGTACTGTACCACTGATTTCTATCACTTCAGCCAAAGAATAATTTAAATCCACTGAGTCACTTGGCCAACAGAAACCATTGTCAGCAAGGGTATGGCACAGAAGAGCTTCATTTCAAGACAATGGCTAAATAGACACATGCACCCATCTCCCCATTCTCCCCAAATCTCACTGACATAACTAAAAATGTTCATGAGGGAATCACCCTCGTGGCCCTAGTGGAAGGTCTGAGGGCCCGTCTTTAAACTCAGGCCACTTTTTAGAAGATGAAGAGAAGGCATGGGAAATTGTATAACAGGACAGACCAGAGCAGAGCTGGCCGCTTGCTAGATTATGCAGAGCCAGAGGTGGAGAGAAGGGCAGAGACCATTTTCCTGGAGGAGCTGGACAAGTGCCCAGCTTTTAGTCAGAAGGTACAGAAATCAAGAGTGGGAAATGGGCTAATCACCTTGAGCTCATCTGTATTTCCCAAGCATGAGCACTGCATCAGCCAGCTCCCTAACTCAAGAGCTGCTAGAAAAACAGAACTTCCTGCCAGTGAGCTATACAACAACCCAGTTCTTCATTTTAAGGATTAACAGAAAATGAAGAAGAAACCAAGAGGTTAAAAAAATAAATAAATAATAAATAATAAATAAAATTAAAAACAAGATAAAAAGTTGATCAGACCTTGGAAGAAATATTTTGTCTTTCTTTCTTTTTGGGGGGGTTTTTCGAGACAGGGTCTTACCATGTAGTCCCGGATAGGGGTGAGCTCACTATGTAGTCCAGCCTGGCCTCAGCTTCCCAACAGTGAGTTCAAGGACAGCCTGAACTACATAATGAGACAGTGACTCAAAACAAGCAAGCAAACAAACCTAAAAAAAAAGAAGAAAGACAGCAGTGGAAGAATATTCCTAAAACCAATAAAAACTGTCTATAGGAGCCAGGGACTTAGCTCAGTGGTACCACGGCCTACCTCACAAGCTCAAGGACACAAGTTCGATCCCTGGTACAAAAAAACAAAAAAACAAAAAAACAAAAACCACAAACTGTCTATGTGTACAGATAAGAACAAAGGTAAGTACGCAGGAAGAACAAAGGTAAGTACACAGGTCAGATTTTTATCTATATCACTCCTTAGTTTTATCTTTATAGGACCACATAATTTATATAATTAAAAATACATATTCAGAAAGAAAAAAAATCCCTAAAAATAAAGACACATGAATCTGAACTAGTTACCAAATTAATAGGATAACCACATACAGAAGAATTATTTCAAGTTTAAAACTGTTTTTTAACTGTATCACTCTGGTGACTTAAGTAATGAGGAAAGACAAATATAACATCATATAAATAAAAGCCCTTTACCTATCAAGTAAAGGTACAAGATCCTAATGATGAATGTAACTGTACTGTATACCTAAAATGTACCAATAAACTCAGTGAGAGGAAAAAAAAGTCCTTCAATTCTTCATTTGAATTGAAAATATCAGTCTGTGGCAGGTGTAGTGTCACACATGGTGGTGCATGTCTATAATCCCAAAACTGGGGGAGGCTGAGGCAGGAGGACTGAAAGCCCGAGTATAGCCTGGATAGTTTATCCAGCTTCTATCTCAAAATAAAATATCAGTCTGAAATCATGACTGAATGATTGACTTGTAGTACTGGGGTTTGAACCCTGGGAACCCTGGGTGCTCTACTACTGAGCTACATCCCTAGTCCTTTTTTACTTTATTTTTTGTTTTGAAATATGCCTAAATTGCCCAGATGAGACTACAGCTTGAAATAGTCCTGCCTCAGCTTCCCTAAGTGCCAGGATTATAGGTGCGGACCACTGCAACCAGTGACCTAACTTTATCTTTGTAAAAAGTATGTATTTCTTAGCTCTACTGAAAAAACAAGAATTTTCAATCCAGTCAGTGAGTGCCCCTTTATGCCATTTTCCACCAGCTTGAGCCATCACTCCTTAACACATTCCCACCCGCTTGAACCACTCAATGGGATTGTCTCATGCCACCTAATGGAATAGTCACGCATATCCCACTGGTGGTTCAGAGCTGTCCAGCCATGACAATTACACGCCCCCTATGAATTACAGCCCCCTTGTGAACGTGAGAAAGAAATGCCTCATTCTAGACTTGTAGCCAGAAACAAGATAAACCCAGGAATTGTCAGGTCAGAAAATAGGAAGTCCACCTAACATTACCAGCACTTGTCAAAAGGACCCAGAGTTAAACAGAAGAATGAGCTTTATTATTAATGGCCAATAATGGAATAACTTAAGCATCAAAGAATAACTGTTTGAGAGTGAAATTACACACACACACACACACACACACACACACACAATAAAGAGTTTGAATTTGGCAATGATTTCTTTTGTTGTTGGTTTTTTTGAGACAGGGTCTTGCTAGGGAGTTCAGGCTGTCCTTGAACTCACTGTTGCCCAGGCTGGCCTCAAACTTGCAATGAACTTCCTGTCTCAATCTCCTGATTTCTTAAATATGACACAAAAAGCACAGGATGAAATGCTAAGAAAATCACTATCTTGCATCCTAACGAAATGGTGAGTCTAGCTAATATTATTGCTAAAACAATTAGGTGAAAATTTGATGAAGAAATTTATGGCGAAGGAATCAGGCTTTGTAACACTTGAAGCCACTGATTAATTCTAGCACCATTAAAAAATTGGGAGCTGGACATATAATTATACACCTATTATATACTGTGATGAAATACAAAGTACACAGTACCACCCGTGAAGTATTTTTGTCTAAAACACTGATTCAAATTCCAAAGTCTCCCTACCTAGCTCTCAGTTTAGAGGAAACAGGAAAAATAAATTCAAAATGTCAAGACTTCTCTGTAGTTCTTTTCAATCTTACAGTTCAAAAACAGATCTAACAACTGATCTTATAGCCTAGATAAATTATGATTTTAATAGGCTTCTCAGAGCAATTTTACTAGCTTTGTCTTTCACTGTTTTTTTTTTTATTCCTTTCTGTAGACATTTTAATCTTTTTTCTGCATACAATTTACAAAGAATTTATACCCAATGGGTCCCCTGGCACTTAGAGCAAAATCAAATTCTTCACATGACCTCACAGCCCTGCTACCTTCTCTAACTACTACATGCTGTGCCTCCTGACCCTGACCATTCCTCTCAGCTACAATGTTCATCTTCCAGTTCTGCCAGCACACCAAACTCTTCCACATGCTGGCACTGCTACCTGCAAAGCAGTGGCCTCCTTTCTACTCTCACATTCATGGTGCTCCTCCCCACTGCCTTTTGGTTCTTGAAAAAAGTGTCACTCCCTCACAGATCTTCTCCAATCAGCCTGTCTCAAAACTTGGGTCTCCTCACTCCTGCAATACTTTCTGGTCTTAAGGGACAACTCCAAGTTATCCAACCACTTCATTTACTTATATATACAGTGCCTTACCAACTGGCATATAATCTCCTAAGGTCAGTACCACCTTGTTCACTGTTGCCTCCCCCAGGGCCACCCAGTGTGCTGGCACTCTTTGGAAATCAGACATCAATGAACCATTGACTGTTGTCTAGTAGTTCTGTCTTGCAAACCCAAGAAACTGGCTCGTGTGGCAAGATATCTCTCCACCTGAAAGGTGATGGGCCTGGCAATACCTGTGGCCTTAATATATGTGACTTGAGGTGGGGATGTAGCTCAGCAGTAGAGTATCTGCTGAGCATGTGTGAAACCCTTGGTTCAATCCCCAGCACTGGGGGAAAAAAAGGTAACATGGGGAAAGCAGAGATGATCATCTTCACTTCCAAACCCACAGCCAAGTAACAGTATCATTAAGGAACATCCTCTCAAGATAAGGCTTGATGTGGATGAAGGCTTCTCTGGGAAGCCTGTCCTTTATTAAAATCTGTCTTTCACATCTTCCATTTTACACACACACACACACACACACACACACACACACACACACGTTCCCCTTCATTTCTGTAGTCAAATATACATTTCTGTTCTCTTTCCTTCCCCCAACCCTCCCTCTTTTTCCTTTCCCTTCTTCCCTTCCTTTCTGTTACTAGGGACAGAAACGGGTCTTCACACTAAGCTACATTCCCAAACCTTTTTGTTTTTATTTTCTCTAAGCTGCTAAATTGCCCAGGCTGGGCTCAAACTTGCAATACTCCTGCCTCAGCCTCTCAGGGTGCTGGAATTACAGGTATGTGACACCAGACAAAGCTTATATTTCTGTTCTTTATACTCCCAGGTTTAAAATTTTAATTGACCTTGCAAAAATTGATGATCAAATACAGATGAACCCTCCAAAGACAAGGTGTCAAAAACCACCATGAAAGTATAGTCAAAATCATTACCTATCAGGAAAATGCAAATCAAAATCACAATGAGAGGGTCAGGGACTTAGCAGTGGTTCCACTTCCTGCCTCACAAGCGCAAGGACCCAAATTCAATCCCGGGTACAAAAAAAAAAAAAAAAAAAAAAAGAAAGAAAATCACAATGAGATATCACTTTATAACCTAAGATGGCAGGAATCAAAGGGATACACAGTATCACATACTGGCAAGAAGGTGGAGAAACTAGAATCCTCATAAACTGCTCAAGGAATGTAAAATAGTGCAAACACTTAGGTAAATAGCATGGCAATTCCTTAAATGATTAAACAGAACTACTATATAGTCAACCAATTCCACTTCTATGCACATGTCCAAGAGGAAGGAAAAACACACATCTACACAAAAATCTGCACAATAAATGTTCAGAGCATTATTCACAACAGCCCTAAACTGGAAACACTGTCTTATCAACTGACAAACGGATAAACAAAACATGGTATAACCAGGCAGTAGAATATTATTCAGGCTTAAAGAGGGCAGAAGTTCTGGTTCATGTAACGTGATGAATATCAAAATCATTATGGTAACTGAAAAAAAACCCAGATTAGACACATTCACTGAAAGATGAAGTAGACTGATGGTGAAGGGGGAGAGTAAGGAGTGGTTGCTGATGACTAGCGTTGTTTTTGTTTTTCTGGAGTGATGAAAATGTTCTGAAATTGATTGTGGTTAATGGTTTATCACTGTAAGCAAGCTAAAAACCACTGAATTAAACACTATAAAAAGTAAACTGCATGGTATGTGAATATTTAAATAAAGCTGTTATTAAAAATATACAAAGATGAACCACTCCACAAACAACTCCCTCTTAATAGGGAAACACACACACAAAATGTTCTTTTCTTTCCAACCCACAACAACGTTAACCCCAAATTTCTACCCTTGATAATGTGGAGACCCTACAGTAAATTATTTAGGCAGATTAGTGAAGTTATTGTCTATGAAGTTCAAAACCCAACCATTTCTATGTATTTAGTTCAGACTGACACAAACTATATTTAGAAATACACTCCAGAAAAATGCTTTGAAGAATTTTATTCTCAATATTCACAGATTTAAGGGCTGGGGATTTGGCTCAGTGGTTCCGCCACCTGACTCGCAAACTTAAGGGCCCAAGTTCAATCCCCAGCACCCCCCAAAAAACAAAAAAAACCCAAGTAAATAGCAGCTCAACATTCACAGATTTAAAATGTCCATCCAGGCAAGAGAAAAATGTCCAAAAGATTCATTCAGTCCTTTGTTCTGTGCCTCCTAAGAACTCTACTCTTTTAGGTCTCCTTATCTGTTACCACTTTAAAAGTGAAGCACTTCAACTGGCATTTAATATAAAAAGATGCAAGTTCTGCTAGTTCTCCTAGCTCTCCTCTCACCACTCTGGGCCATTCTTAGTTGCTTTAAGCCACTCATCCTTCAATGCTGTAGTTCCTCAGAGCTCTGTGCTGCACCTTCCCTGTTTCTAAGATCAACACAGCCTCCCTAGGAAGATTCCCAAGTCCATCTCTAGCCCAGATCTTCTTCCTGTGCTCCAGGACCCAGACTTGCAGCTGCCTAATGGTCAGGTCCCCAAATCAAATGTCCAAAACCAAGTCTCTCCAGTCTTCAGTGTTTCTTCCCTGTCTTGGGGAATGACACCACCATCCACCTTCTTGAACACGAAAACATCTGGGAGTTAGCCTCCCCTTCTCACTCTCCCTCACATCCAACTAATCATTTAGTCTTACCCTTTTCTTCTTTTGAGACAGAGTCTCACTAAACTGCCCAGGCTGAGCTCAAACCTGCAATTCTCTAGCCTCAGTCCCCTGAAGTGCTGGGATTAAAGTTGTGTGCCACTGCACCCAGCTCCATCTTAGTAGTGCTCCAGTCTTTCTCCTATCCTCACTGCTATACCAAAGCTTAAATCATCTTCACCTTCCTCCTGCCTGAATTACATAGGCACCTCCTGAGTGGTTTTCCAAATAGCTGCTCTCCTCTGCTTCCTGTGAGATTGTTCTACGAGCCAATCTGATCATGTTACTCTCCTGATTGAGAACTTTGATAGCTTCCATTACCTTTACCAACCTTCTCACACTCCCCCATTACCCAACATCACTCACTTCTTCCATGTGCCACCTTCCATCTCACCACTTGTCCATCCCCTTCATCTGGGAAGCTCTCTTGCTTACATTCACATCTCCAGATGTCTAACTTAGAAATCAATTCCACTGAAAAGCGACTATGACAAAGAATGAGCTAGAGGCCCTTCCATGTGCTACCATAACACCCTGTTTTTAGCTGTCTTGGCACTGACTTGGCTGTACTGTAACACACTGTATCACAACGGCCAGTTCCTCAGTGTTTCCTTCCCACCTCTCTGACACCTGATCACTGAGCTCACTCAAAATACTCGAAAGTGCTAAGCACATTGTAAACATTCAACACTGAATGAATGGTTACCCCATTCTTGGTATTTATTTAGTGGCTATTTCTGTAGCATTCAATCAGCTCACTGCTGCCATACTCAAAGGCAGTAATGCGGTGCTGGAAATAAAGTTCTGCTATGGGGTGGGGGAGAGCTATTGATGACATGCCATGGCCAAGTATTCCTAAACAAAACAGACCATTTCTTAAGTGTCTATAATCTGTCAAGCATTACAATTGGAGTTTTAAATAAAATTAGAACCCTAAAATAAAAACAGCAGACATTAACCAAATGTGCACTAAGTGACAGGTAATGTCCCATCCACTTTACATGTCCTGTCTAGTACAATCCTCACAATGACCCTATGCACTAGCTGACACACCTGAAGAGGTTTCACCTGGCTAAGGGAGCTTGGTTTGGGGCCTGGTAGTCTGATGCCAGCAGCTGAGTTCTCCATTACTGCTCTATTCCACCTCTGTCAAGCACATGCATTTAGACCATTACATTCATTTTATTACTCTTCAGAGATAGTCTAAAGATACAGGCTTCCTGGAATTAGCAGGAGATGGGCAGAAGCAATGAAAAGTGATCTTCAGAAGGTCATAATCTGTATTAATTGGTGACAATTCCCAAATTCAACTTGCTAAAAAAGACTCCACCCCACTTCTGGGACTACATCATAAGACATCTCCTCAGATTCTACAAATTTTGCCATGTTACTCTTCCATTCCCTGCTCTTTCTGCTGTATTTACTGTCCTGTTCCCTTTCCTTTCCATCCTGCAGTCCTGTTCATCACAGTGCTGCTCTACAGCAATTCCTCCATAAATGTTAGCTACTAACAACTGGGGATACAATCCCCAATCCTTCTCATTCCTTCTTTCACACCTGCACTGCTCAGCTTAAAAGGAACTAGCCTTCCACAGCAAGCAATATGAAGGCGCAGAAGCTGAAGAGAACAGATACATACACATTTTTGGGGGTGTGGGGAAAGTGGCTTATAGAAGCCAAGACCTCACACTTACCTGACACGCACTCTACCACTGAGCTACAAACCCAATCCCAGGCACAGAAGCTGAGAGAAATGGCTTCTATGAGGACCAGAAGTCAGGATCCATTTCTTTCCACACAAGGACAGAGAAAGTATACATGAACTCTGGCTGATAAAGAATAGCAAAATCCAAGGAGCAAACCAAGAATGCATGAGAATATCAGATACTAGAATAGAAACAAATGGTTTCAGGGCCCAGGATGTAGCTCAGTGGTGCCTCCACCTGCCTCACAAGCGCAAGGTCCTGAGTTCTACCCCTGGTACCAAAAAAGAAACAAATAGCTCCAATCTTAGGAAACCATTCTTCTTTATTCCAATTTACCAAATTAATAATTCAGCATTCAATCCTAACATGGTGGTTCTCAACACACAAGGAACAGTATAATTTTGTTTCCCAATACGTAGCAATGTCAGGAGACATTTTGGTTGTCACAACTGGGGAAATGCTAGTGGCATCTAGTGGGCAGAGGCCAGAAATGCACCCATAGAATGAACTTTCTACCCCAAAATGTCAATAGTGCCACTAATGAGAAACTCTGATGAGCAAATGTTTTGAGCACCTTCTAATTCAGTTACCTACGCATAAAAAGTTATAGTATTCTTTCTGGCAAGATGCTACAAAACACCCCTACAAGTTCATAAGTTAGTAAGAGTTGGAAAAATAGATGAATACAAAGTGGTTTAGAAGACAAATACCGTGGGTTCTGAGGGCTGAAGTCCTTGTTAGAGATCTCAGAAGAGACAGGGCTCCTCAGTGCACTTTAAGCCTGCCAGTTAAGATTCCCTGTTAGTGCAAAGAATCTGCCTTCCGAGACTTACCTGCAGCAAATCTCATCTCTTCAACCTACCCTCTGCTCCTGCCTAAACTGTTCACGCATGATCATACCTGGGCCACAGGGGTACAACATCCATCTGTACTGTCACTGCTGAACAAAAGCCTTCACTTGCCTTGTTAAAGTTCTGACCTCCAACTGAGTAGTAACCACCACACTAAGCCAAGGAGGACATGACATCATTTTAAACCAATTATGAAATGTCCCTGACTCCTAGAGGAAGAAGGCAGTGAAAAGACAAAAGTGGAAAATGTTGTAATGGCTCAGTCTGTTAGGCCTTATCCTCTGCCACCTAAAATCAGTGCTTAGCAGTAGCCAGTCAGGAACCACCTTGTTTCCTGTGCAACTATGGTAAAAATAGGAAGTAGGGGAGGAAGTTCACAAAGCAGAAACAAAAGTAATCACTGCCTGCTTCCTGAACACAAATCACTGAGCAGGGAGGGTGTCATTAAAACATCAAAATGGAAAAGCAGGCATGGAGAGCCAAGCCCAGAGGAAAGGAAGTGACTCTTCTGGATCCAACAAACCCAGACTATTTATGCACCTGGGAGAATGACCTAAAAGAAAAACTGGGCAAACTAGATACCAGTCTATTACACAGAAATAGCTTCCAAGGAATTAATGCTAAAGTATATTAATTTAAAGATGCATGCCGGGTGTGGTGGCACATGCCTGTAATTCCAGCACTTGGAAACAAGAGGCAGGAGAACTGCCAAAAGTTTGAAGCCAGGCTGGGCTACTAAATTCAAGGCTAGCTTGCACTATAAAGCGAGACCCTGTCTCAACAAAGCAAAATAGACATACAAAAACTACTGAAATGTTAGCCCTACCACCATAAAAAATATCAACAAAAAAGTTCTAGAAAGGCTAACATTAACACTGCCACCACCACCACAAAGAATCAGCCACTAAAACTGTTTAAGTCTGGGTATAATGGCGCATGCCTGTCATCCTAGCTGCTTGTGAAGCTAAGGCTGGAAGACTGCAGGTTGGAGCCCAGCCTGGGCAACTTTACATGACCCTTACTCAAAATAAGGGACTAAGGATGCTGCTCAGTGATAGATCACTGCCCAATGTGTACTTGTGTAAACACCTAGAACCACCTAAATGATTGTTAAAACAAAAAATTATTAAATAATTAATCAGTCGACACAATCTACATCCGTGTTATTCTATACTGAATTATAAAAACTCAAGTAGATAGAAAAAAATCTAAATAAAAATTCTACTAAAAAAAAGAGAGTACAATAAATAAAGAATTAATCCTGGTAAAAAGTAAAATAAATAAATAAATAAATAAAATTTCTACTCAATAACAGAATCTATGGCACAGGTACAAAAACAGAAGTGGGATAAACAGAACAAAAGAGAAGGAACAGAAACCCCAGACACATTCAACTATTTGATTTTCCACAAAGGGGCCAAAAACATACACTGGAGGAAAGACAGCCTCTTTATTAAAGGTGCAGACCTGGGCACGGTGGAGCAAGCCTATAATCCCAGCACAGGAGGAAGCTGAAGAAAAAGGATCACAAGTTCAAGGCCAGCCTGAGCTATGTAGTAGGACCATCTCAAAACCAAACCGAACCGAATCAAACCAAATAAATGATGCTAGGGAAGTTGGATATCCACCTGCAGAAGATAAGAGTCTAGGTCCATATATCTAACCATGTACTAAGCTAAAATCAAGATGGATCGAAGCTCTAAATGTTAAAACAGAAACACTTTATCTGCTGGAAGGTAAAACAGGTAAGACTCTTGAAGACACAGGCATAGGCAAGGACTTTAGAGCAGAACCTCAAAGCCACAGAAAAAATACTGAGAATTAACAAATGGGGTTATATTAAAATAAAAAGCTTCTGCACATCAAAGGAAACAACCTATAAAATGGGAAAAAACTTTGCAACTATTCCTCAAAGGACTAACATCTAGAATATATAAAAAACTAAAAAACAAAAACAAAAACAAAAAACAAGACCCCTCCAAAAAGAAAAGACCCAATTAAAAAAACAGGCAACGGAAATGAATGGACACTTGTCACAAGTGCAGATGAAGAAAAAAATTTTAAAAATAAGAAGTGCAGATGGCCAATAAAAGCATGAAAAAATGGTCAACATCGCTGGCAGTTACAGAAATGCAAATTAGAACAACACTGAGATAGCATCTTACTCCAGAAAAGATGGCCATCATCAAGAAATCAAATAATAAATGCTGGTGAGGCTGCAGGGGTAAAAGGAACCCTTCTACATTATCAGTGGGAATGTAAACTAGTATAAACACTATGAAATCAGTATGCCAAGTTTAAAAAAAACTAAAAAAATTTCATTCAACCCAGCTAGCCCCCTTCTAGGAATTATCCTGAAAGAGGTAAAGTCATAATACTACAGGCATATCCATTTTTTTTTTTTTTTTTTTGGTGTACCAGGGCTTGAACTCAGAACCTTGCACTTGCCAGGCAGGCACACTGCCACTGAGCTACATCCCCAGGCTGCATACTCATGTTTATAGCAGCACAATTTGTAATAGCTAAGTCTTGGAAATAGCCTATATGGCCTTCAACAGATGAAAAAAGAAAATGTAGTATTTATACACAATGGAGTATTACTCTGCCATAAAAGATACACCTGAGACATTTGTAGGTAAATGAATGCATCTTAAGACCATAATGGTAACAGAAATAAATCAGACTCAAAAGTTTAAATATCACATAATTTGTCTTACATGACAAAACCAAACTATAAATAAAGAGCAAAATAAAAGATAAATAATAGTAACTAGGGAGATCTTTTTCAATGGACAGGGGTACAAGAGATGGAGGAGTGAAGAGAAGGAAGGGAAAAAGGATTAAAACATAAGAATAAAAAATGGAAATAAAGTTTTTTTCAAATGGGAAGGGGATCAAGAGTTGGAGGGATCAAGGAAAGTTGGGGAAAGAAGGGAACAAAAAAAGAATTTAAGATGTATTATGTAGGACTGGGGATTTAGCTCAGTGGTACCACACCTGCCTCACAAGCCAAAGGTCCCGAGTTCAATTCCAGGTACAGGGCTGGGGTGGGGGTTGAAGGGTGGGGTGTTATGTAAATGTACAAATTCCTCACAATAAATGTAACCATCATGTAGGCAAAGACTTCATAAACAAAACCCTGACCCTATGGGAAATACAACAAAGAATAGCAACTGGGAGTTTATATTATTTGTTTGTGTTTTTTGTTGTTTTTTTTTAGTACCGAGGATCAAACTCAGGTCATTGTGCTTGCAAGGCAGGCCACCAAACTGCTGAGCTAAATCCCCGGCCTGGACCTCATATTATTAAAAAGCTTTTACACAGCAAAAGGAATCACAAACAAGAGTGAAAACACAACCCAGAATGGAAAAAAATTTTTAGCCAGTGGCTCCTCAGACAAAGGACTATTATCTAGAACATATAAAGAATTGAAAAAAACCAGCCCCGGCTCAAATTTAAAAGACCCAGTCCAAAAATGGGCACCTGAGATACACTTCTCAGAAGTAGAAACAGCAAGTAAATACATTAAAAAAATGTTCAATGTCACTGGTTACTGAAGAGATGGAAATTAAAATAATGCTGAGATTCCACCTCATTCAAGAAAGAATGGCTGTTATCAAGAAATCAACCAACAACAAATGCTGGTGTGGCAGTGGGGAAAAAGGAAACTTCTCCACTGTTGGTGAGAGTACAGATGGCGCAGCCACTGTGGAAATGAGTGTGGTGATTCCTCAAAAAACTAGAATTAGGTGCAGGGATGCAGCTCAGTAGTGCTGTGCCTGCATGGAAAGCACAAGGTCTTGAGTTGATCCCTGGTAAGGGTGTGGGGGAGGGGACAAAAAAACCAAACTAGAATTAGAGGTCCCATTTGACTCACCTTTTGGTATCTTCCCCAAAGAATTAAAAGCATCATGCCACAGCAATATATGCATACCCATGTTTATAGAGGCACAGTTTGAAATAGCTAAATCTTGGAAACAACCCAAACGCCCATGAACCAATGAATGGATAAAAAAAGATGTGGTATTTATATACTATTCAGCCATAAAGAAGGATAAACTGGAGATACTTCTAGCTAAATGGATTTACTTTGAGACCATAATCTTTTTTTTTTTAAGTACTGGGGATCGAACTCGGGTCCTTGCACTTTCAAGGCAGGCAGCGGAACCACTGAGCTAAATCCCCAACCCTTGAGACCATAATCTTTAGTGAAATAAATTGCACACACATGTGTAACCATGTGTCTCTCTAGTGTGAAAAACTGAAAGTGTAAATAAGGACCAAAATCAGGCCAGGGATTTGGCTCAGTGGTTCTACCACCTGCCTCTCAAGTGCAAGGGTCTGAGTTTGAAACCTGGTACCAAAAAAAAAAGGACCAAATGTATAACAGACGAGATCAGGTATGTTCATGGTGGTAAGGCCATAGACCCAAAATGTATAACAGATATTGTGAAATAGAATAAATTGTTCAAAATTATACCAAGTAGCCGGATGTGATGGCGCACGCCTGTTATCCCAGCACTTGGGATGCTGAAGCAGGAGGATCACTGGAAGTTTGAGACCAGCCTGGGCTACATAGGGAGTTCCAGGTCAGTCTCAACTACATAGTGAGATCCTATCTCGAAAAAGAAAACAACAACAACAACAAAATTTATACCAAGTATAAGATACTGTTAATAATTGAAATGTTTTATGCAAAAAAGGCATAGTATTATTAGGATATAAATTAAGACACAGATTAGCAAATGAAAATATATTCTTTTAAGATAACGGTATTTGCCATTGTCATTCTCTAATTTTTTTTCTTTTTTTTTTGAGACATGGTCTGTGTGGTCCAGGCTGGCCCTGAACTCACTATGTATCCCAGGGCTGGCCTCAAACTAATGGCAATCCTCCTGCCTTAGCCTCTTAAATGCTGGGATTACAGGCATGCACCACCACACCCAGCCTCTAATTATTTTTGTTAACGAAAAATTTTCATAGAACTGCCATATGGGATCAAACTCAGGACCTTGTGGTAATGAGGCACATGTGGTGCCACTGAGCTAAATCCCCAGCCTTTTTTATATTTTCTTTATTAATACCTACTGGTATGAATTAAAAATAGAAACCTTATTATGTACTTACTACAAAACATGCATTAATAACAATGCAAAATTTAAAAATTATAGAGGGCCAGGGATTTAGCTCAGTGGTGCCACTGCCTGCCTTGCAAGTACAAGGTCCTGAGTTCGATCGCCAGTACCAAAAAAAAAAAAAAAAAATTAGATATAGCTGGGCATGGTGGCGTATGTGAGTAATCTCAGCACATGGGAGCCCAAGACTGGAGGATCGCCATGAGTTTAAGGCCAGCCTGGACTACACAGTGAGACGCCGTTTCAAAAAAAAAAAAAAATTACAAAAAAAATAAATAATAATAATAATGGCAGACTCTATCATAGTTAAAAGATGCTGGCTAGGCATGTAGCTCAAAAGTAGAATACTTACCTAGCATGCACTGAGCCCTGGGTTCATTTTGAACAAAATAGAAAAGAACAAAGGTGCTTTCCTTCCACTGACACACGTCAGCCCTGTGAGCTACGTCTGACCCCTCTAAGCACCTGGAGGCTGTGGTGAACTGGACAGACATGGCACCTACTTTCAAGGAAATATCAGTTTAATGGGGGAAGATGACAAACTACCTGCACATGGCGACACTTGACTGCTTCTGACACTGACATTTCCTCTATAACATTTTATTACCACAAAATATGGTGTTTTTTTACAAAACCAAAGAAAGTTATCATTAGTGGTTCTGAGAAGCTTTTACATTTGGTAATCTACAAATAACTGATCATTTCATTTACACAGAAGAAAAACTTTTCTAACCACAAAGTCAACAGAGCTGAAATTCATTTTCAAAATAACATAGGCTTAAAAAAAAAAAAAAGCCAAAAAAAAGTTACTGAAGAAAAAAAAAAAGCCAAAAAAAAGTTACTGAAGAAAAAAAAAAAGCCACGGCTGCATGTGGTAGTGCTTGCCTATAATCCCAGCACTTGGGAGGCTGAGGCAGGAGGACCACTGCAAGTTCAAGGCCAGCCTGGGTTACATACTAAAGGCTAGCCTGAACTACACAGCAAGACCCTTTCTTAAATAATAATAATTTTTAAAAAGCAGAATATGTTAAACAGTCATATAGACAACAGGCTTAACTGTTTAAACTGGGGTTTTTTTATGTGTATGGGTATGGGTGAGGAAAAGAAAGATTAAAGCCTATTTTCTTTCTCTTTTTGCACTACAAAGCATGATCCGGTCTCAAAAAAAAAATCTAATCTGAGTATATGGAAACAACAAATTCAGTTTCTCCTATGCTCTTTAAACAATGCACTCTAACTGTGTGGGAAATGTTCTCAACAAATCAAGAAGCAGGTCTGCAGATTTTTCAACAGCCATCACCTGACTACCTTCAAGTTCACTTCTGATATTATCTACCTAGAAATACTGTCAGATTCCACAGGTGCAAGGTTCAGTCCCACAAGACTGTATCCCACTTCTGAT
The DNA here is from genome assembly GCF_012274545.1 of Fukomys damarensis. Taxonomy (NCBI): domain Eukaryota; kingdom Metazoa; phylum Chordata; class Mammalia; order Rodentia; family Bathyergidae; genus Fukomys; species Fukomys damarensis. The sequence continues at coordinate 55,680,422 of NW_022900931.1, forward strand.
GCCAACAGAAACTCGAGGTTGTTTTTTTTTTTGGTACCAGGGGTGGAACTTTGGACCTTGCACTTGCTAGACAGGTGGTGGAATTATCTATGTTTCTGATGGATGATCAACTATAAATCAGGGTGTTCAGAAACCCTTCCTTGAATTTGATTAATTTGCTAGAGCAGCTCACAGAAATAATAAAAACAATTTACATTTACCAGTTTTTTGTAAAAGACATTACAAAAGATAGACTGGGAGATGTGGCACAAGGCAGGCGGGAAGGAGTCCAGAGTTTCCCAGCCCTCTCCATACTATTTAGTCTCCAAGAACCTCTATGAGTTCGGCTACACAGATGCTCTCTGAACGCTGTCCTGCTAGGTTTTTATGGAGGTTTCATCACAAAGGCTGCCTGACTAAATCACTGGCCACTAGCGATCAACCTAATGGTCAGCCTCTCTCCCCTTCCCAGAGGCTGCAGGGCTGCAGCTGACAGCCCTTATTTACTAATGCTGCCATCATTTTTCAGGTGACCAGCTCCCATCCTGAAGCTAAGGGCAGTTAGTTTATTAGCATAAAAAAGACATTTTATTACCTTACAGGTTACAAAAATTTTAGAAGTTTTATGCCAAGAAACAGAGAAGTCCAAGTAAAGTACTGTATTTCACAATATCACATCCGAAATAAGTTTGAAAACTTATAAAAGAAAACTGGACTAGTTAAAAACTAACTGTAGCCAGGAATTTAGCTCAGTGGTTCCGCCATCTGCTCCCAAGCTCAAGGTCTCGAGTTCAATCCCTGGTACCGAAAACAAAAAAACTGGAAAAAAAAAAAAAAATCCAAACCACCAACAATGTATCCATTTAAAAAGTTATTTTTAAAAAACTTAAAAGTTCTGTACTGCCATTTATAACTCTGCACTGTGGAACCTATCCAAAATTAACCTCAAAAGGGGTTATCCAGAAACTTATATACAAATGGGCAAATCAAACTGTAATTTGGAAATTATTTCTTACTATGGAGAGGAATTATATGTTTAAATTTTAGATATAATTTCTGAAAAACTAAGGCACCAATTTTATCAATGGACAATTATAGCAGTTCCCTCCTCCAAGCTGGGAATGGTGACTAGAATTTTTTTTTTTTTTGTACCAGGGATCAAACTTGGGACCTTTTGAGGCAGGCAGCAGCACCACTGAGCTAAATCTCTGGCCCTTAATGACTCCAATTTTTAAAAAATATAAAAATACCGTTTATTAATTTTGCCTTTTTTGTGAGCGACAGGGAATAACTTCAACTTTGAACACCCAGCAAGCCCTCCCCAGCCATCAAAAATCCAGCAAGCCAGAGTTACGGTAGAGAGCCATTCTTCCACACAAATATTTCAGCAGGTCAGACATTTAGAAATGTGCTAACTTTATGGGCCTCCTCACTATCCATCCCGAGGCAGAGAAGCCAGCATCAGAGTGGTTTACCTCCAATCTGGCTTCCAGACCTGCCCCTTACCCAAACCTAGAGCCTTCATACACTCACATACTTTACTGAGGTCCTACTATGTGTACAATAGCACTGTTCCACACATTGAGGATGCTGTGGTATGGCGCTAATGGGGGACAAAAAGGAGAAAATGCTGAGGCCCATATCTTTTAGATACAATGCTCCAATACAAAGAAGCTTCAGTGGAAACCAGGCACTTGCTAGAATACAATAGTTAATTGGTATGGTCTAGGAGTTGGGCTGAATAAATGTAAATTACTGTTCTCAGCATTAGCTGAGTGATGGCACTTACTAAGTAACTAACTCATGACCTTAAGCAAGTAAACTGAATTCTTATTTGGCTTTATTTAGTACTATGGTGAAGATTAAGTCCATAAAGCATAGCATTTGGCACATCCTGAGTCTCAGTAAATGGAAGCTACCACTCTGAAAGAGGCCATGGATTAGTCAGAAGGTAGCACTTTATCTTCCACTGCAATTCTTCAATCTGGTCACCTGCTAGTCACAAAAGCCCACTCACCTCCCCATACAGTATAGTTACAACTTTCAGGAAACAACTTACCTTCCTGCAGCTCTGTCCCCAACTCCCAAAGTCCAGGCAACAAACTAAAGTGATACCCTATGTGCTCCACAGGTAATGGAGCTCATGGCTCTTCCCATTTCCCTGCCCTCTACTCTCTTTTTCAGCCCCAAGATGAGGAAGAATGAGGTGGACAGAGCTGAGAAGGGAGATCAACTTCCTTGAATTAAAAGTACAGGCCAATGTTACATAAGCACACGGATGTACTGCATTCTCTCCCACCTTGAGACCTAAAGACAGTACAGGCCCTTGTGAGCTGATGAGGGCCTACTTTTGCCTCTCCCTGTCTAGGCCACCACAGCCTGGAGCACCCAAGTCTGGGAACCAAGCCAGCTTTCATCCACTGGGGTTCCCATGGGTGCATCTCTGCCTCAGGGGAGTCAGGTATTCCAGGATCCTTGGCCATCATTACTGTCTCACTAGTACCTAACCCCTAAATTATTTTTAAAAAGAAAATTCATTTTCAGGTAATAGCAAGCTGTAATGCCACAATCAAACAGCTTCCCATTATGAGTTTTGACAACTGTCAAGTTGAAAAAGCTCCTATTGGCCGGTGATTTAGCTCAGTGGTTCTACTGCCTGCCTTGCAAGTGCAAGGTCCCAAGTTTGATCGCTGGTACCAAAAAAAAAAAAAAAAAAAAAAAAAAAAAAAAAAAAAAAAAAAAAAAAAAAAAAAGAAAAAAAAAAAAAAAAAAAAAAAAAAAAAGAAAGAAAAGAAAGAAAAGAAAAGAAAAGAAAAGAAAAGAAAAGAAAAGAAAAGAAAAGAAAAGAAAAGAAAAGAAAAGAAAAGAAAAGAAAAAGCTCCTATCCTCCAGTGGCCCAGACACAAAGAACATAGTAAAAAAAGGTTTAAAAAAGATGGGGTGGATACTATATCTAGGAATGAATCTCAAAAAGACTCATAGTAAAGTAGAGGTCTACGACAAGAACACCGAGGCCGGGCGTGGTGGTGCACCCCTGTAATCGCAGCACTCGGGAGGCTGAGGCAGGAAGATTGCCGTGAGTTCGAGACCAGCCTGGGCTACATAGTGAGTTCCAGGTCAGACTCAACTACAAAGTGAGACCCTGTCTCAAAAAAAAAAAAAAAAGGCTTAGAGATATAGCTCAGTGTGTAGGCTCTGGGCTCTATCTCCACTATGGAGGGGAAAAAAACAAAACAAAACATGGACTGGCAGCACAGCCTGCAGCATCACCCCAGGAACAACTATACATGTTGTATCAGGGGGTTCATTATGTAAATTATACAGGATATCTTACAGCCATTTCAAAGATCAAGGAACAACCTGCCCATTTCATCACATCTAAGATGCCATCATTCATAAGTCACATCATCATCATCATCCTACACATGCTGAGAAAAGTCCTGCCATATGATAATGATATGCCACCACAGGACATACCCCAACTTCAAAGCTCTTTTCTGTTTCTGATTCCTCTGCCTCAGGCTGTCTGAGACACATCACCCTTGGAACAAGATCCTCTGTGTCCTGTGCCCTCATAGTCACTCACATTTAAGACTCGTTGTTAAGATGAAACCAGGTTGGCTGGGCCACTTAAGTTTCCCCAGAGCCTTTCCTGAGCTCCTGTAGCTTCTGCTGCTACTGCCTTTGTACATGTGTCTCTCAGATGAAATGTGAGCAACAAAGACATATACTGAACACACTGTGACACTACAGTATACGGTTCAAGGCCATAGCAACACAAAACACATTCTGGCCAAGAACTGTCCTAAGGGCTTTACAAATATTAACTCATTAAAACCTCACTGTACCCCCAGAAGATAGGCATTACTGTATCATTTCCTTCATTTTCAAATAGAATAAACTGGGATAGAGAGAAGTTCTGAACTTAGAGGTATGGTACATGACAGAGACATGTATTTCAAAATTTAATAATTTTAAAATTGAAAGCAGTATGCACAGTGAAAAACTTCATTCCATAAGACACAGTAAGCAAGAAAAAATGATCAATATAACAGTTTGGTTTTATGGGGCCTCACCCCAAAGACAACCACTGCTTCTTTTCTGTCATTCCAGAAACATTTTCCTGCACTTAGAAATCTACTTCATGTGTATCTGTTTCCTTTTTTCCTTCTTTTTTTCTTTTGTGTGTGGTACTGGGAGTCAGACCCAAGAGTTCTCTACCACTGAATTACATCCTCAGCCCTTTTTTATTTTGAGACAGAGTCTCACTAAGTTGCCCAGGTGAGGCTTGAACATGAGATCCTCCTGCCTCAGCCTCCCACGGTGCTGAGATTACAAGCATCACCACCACACCTAGCTTATATATTTCTCTTTTTTTGTAATAACACACCTTAAATAATGCACTGAATTTGACTCTTATCTACACTTATGTTTTTGTGTTTTATCTTCAGTATTTAGAACTGAACTGAACCACATACAATCCCAGTCTTTTTTATTTTGAGACAGGATCTTGCTAAGTCGTTGAATTGCTCAGGCTGGGATCCAACTTGTAATTCTCCTGCTTCAACTTCTCAAGAGTGCTGGGAGTACAAGCTCTTGACACTTTTCCCAGCTGCTAGGCTGTTTTTATTAAAATTCTATCATGTATGCATTTTTACATCTTAACCCAAGACTGTTTCATGAGGTGAGAAGATCTTGGTAGGACTTGTACCTCATCAGCAATAGTAATAGGATCACAGAAGCTTTTAATGTTGGACATGTTAGGACACATCTGTAATTCTAGCACTTGGGAGGCTGAAGCAGGAGGATCACCACAAGCTCCAGGCCAGTCCAGGCAACACAGTAAGTTCAAGGCCAGAATAAATTATGCAGACAGACCTTGTCTCAACAATACCCCTCTCCCAAAGAAAAGCATTTAAATGTACAAAAGACACTTGTAGCAGTGTACAGGCTGGATCAAGATGCAGGAAGACCTACCAGATTGTCACTTCGGTAACAGAAAGTACCTATATATCTTAGAGTTGTAGTGAGAACTAAAGAAAGTAATACACACAAACAGCACCAAACCTGCTTAGTACGGTGTGCCTAAGGGCTTAGTACAGTACCAAAAGTGTGGTTAGTGCTGTTAGATATTGTTATTAATTATATAACTCATGCTTGCTCACCTTTCATCTCTGTATGTCACCATTCTCTTAAGTGTCCTCTCCCCTTTCTGTGGAGCTATCTTCACTAATTTTTTCCCCGATACTTAGTTCAACAACAGCCTTCTCCAGGAAAATATTCCCTAACTTCCTGAAGTCATACAAGCTGGATTCCTGCACCAGCACTTTGGGAAAAGCCTATCCGCCGTACTTCCCACTGTTTAACAGCTGTGTTAGTACACCCAGGAGCAAGGAAGCAGTTTCAGAACTGATGATTTAGGCTATATAAGTTCAAGGTTGCCAGTTACCAAGCTTATAAAAACCACAAGAGCTAACACAGGAGCTGAGGATGTGGTAGAACCCTTGATTAGCTGGAGTGAGTCCCTAGGTTCCATCACCAGCACTGGGGTGGACGGGATGGGACGGGACACTAATACTTACTGGATATTTACCAGGTGCCAGGCGGCATGCTCAAAGCCTTCAAGGCAGTACTAAGAAAAAGGTGCTACTGGTATTCCCATTCTACAGATGAGAAGACGGAGATCATCCAGCATTTCGAGACCAGAATCTGACTCAAGCAGAGAGCGCTCAACCATTTGCATTCTCTTTTTGCCAAAAGATTTCCATGTACAGCCATGTTCTAACAAGAGGATGGAAGCTCAGGAAAGTAAAGACCTTTGTGGCTATTTCAGGTAAAGCAGACGCCCCACAGAGGAGTGCACACAGTTCCTCTGGTCAGATATACCACTTAACTCCTTGCTTCTGAATCCACCATCCCAACTTCCACAAATATCATCTCAACTCTCTCCTGGAAACACAAATCTTTCTTTGGAAGATACAAAATTAAGTTTAATCTTTCTGGCTACAACACATTCCAATCATGCCTTCCTGGGGTTATAGCTGGGTCAGTTTGGTTGAATTTAAAGTTTTCCCTGAAATTCTTCAAACTACATTTACAAAATGTCTCTTGGCTTATATTTTTTCTAGTAGATAGCTGATCTGTATTATCTTTAATTCCTAGATGATCACTCATTCATTCAACAAATACTTGTTTCCAGAACCCTGTATTCTAGGCCTAAAGATAAAAGCAGAGAACAAGACAGACAAGATTCCTGAAGTCTGGCATAACTTTTCTGGTGTCTCCTCTTCTAGGTACTTATGATACTTTATGGCAATTGTTTTTTGACTTTCTTTCTCAGCCTGTGCCTTTCAGTTTTATATTCTGATCTTCCAGTAAAGTAACTGACCCATACTGTAAGTACTTCACAAATGTCAGCTAACTGAATTCATAACTAAATTCACTGGCTCTCTCATCTTTCTCATTCAGAATAAGACCAGATTATATAAATTCCTCAGGAAAAAAAAAGGCACAAGCTGGACATGATGGCACATGCCTGTAACCCCAACACTCCGGGAGGCTGAGGCAAGGGGACTATAAGTTCAAGCCCAGCCTGGACAATTTAAGAGACTTAGCAAGACTTTCTCTCAAAATAAAATACACACACACACACACACACACACACACACACACACACACAAAAGGGCTCAGGATATAGCTTAACGTCCTAGGTTCAATTCCTAGTACTTGGGAGGGGGGCTCAAAGTCTAAGTCAAGGTGTAGAATACAAATGGTAAAAAATGGTTTCAGAAACATGAACCGGATGAGAGGAAAATAAATGACTTGTAAACAAGTCTGAGTTAGGAGCCAGAAATTGGAGGCAGGGGTGAGAGAGCAAGACGGTCCTCTACTCAGAATCCCATACTAGATCTGTGGGAAGCAAATATTAGGAGGAAGGGTTAAAAAGCATAAAGCTAGGCCTCCAAATGTTTCCAGGCTTCCCAGAAAATTAAGAACAAGTGAAAGAAGGAAAAAAAAAAAAAAAAAAAAAAAAAAAAAAAAAAAGACCAAGTGACGCAACAAAGACAAGTGAAATACACAGTCACAAGCCTGGACATGGTGGTATACTCCCGATCCCAGTAAGAGAGGCTGAGGCAGGAGAACCATGAGTTCCAGCTTGGGCTATATAGTGAGTTCTGGCTGGGAAACTTATCAGGACCCCGTCTCAAAATTTAAAAAACAAACAGTCACAAAGTTAAGAAAATGACCATAACAGCTCAAAAAAAAAAAAAAATCAAAAACAAGATTTGTTCATGTCAGGAAAAAGTCAAATATTTTGCAAAGGAAATGAGAAAGTTATAGGCACTGCATCTATCAACCAATAAGGGGACCCTCAACCCTCAAGAGGGCACTTTCAGTAGAGATAAGGATACATTTGAGGCCCAACTTTTGACACTACAGGCTCTCTGTGAACTTAGGCCGAGACATTGGCAATCTGCTTTTCTGTAACTCCAAAACAAACCAATTATATATTCAAACCAACATTCTTTGTCCACCTCGGAAGGTCATCATTTTCCACTAAGGACAAAGTCACAGGGAAAGGGAGAAAGCAAATCCCAACCCATGTGATGCTCCTGCCTGCTAATGCAGACAATTATTTTCTGAGATTTGGAAGATCCGCTGGACTTATAGCTATTGGTTGTTAAGTGTCCGTTTTTCAATAAAATAAGCATTCAGTAAAATTTTTACAAAATCATGTGTTACTTTTTTTTTTAAGGATGCTTAAAGCATGCCGTCTTCCAAAAATCCAGTGATAATTTTAGATTGAAAAAAACCTAGGCTTGCCAAGGGAATCTGAGAACTTTTCTATCTTGGTCTCCAATGCTAACCTACGTATTCGTGTGCAAAAATAGAGGAAGATTAGAATCTCAAATGCCAGACTGAAAAGTTGCCACAACAAACCTGAACTCTTCATATGGAGTTTGTTATCTTGTCAGCAAGAAAGCAAATGAAACAGCAATAAACTAAACTTTTTGCTTAAAATACATATTTTTTAAAATCTCAAACAGCGCTGGCTTGGCAGCACATATACTAAAAAATATCTCAAACAAAAAAACATTCCCTGGGCTTGTCAAGGGAAATGATAAAAAAAAGATACCACGAAAAGAAAATACTAATTTTTTAAGGTACATGAAACATCTGAGCAGAAACAAAATCTAAGTATCAAATTTGTAAGTCGCCCTTTACAAGCACATACTTAGAGCTTTAAATCTAAAATGAGATGAAAAAAGTCTGAGCAACTTTAATAAAATCAGTACAATTCACTAGTCACTTGGGAAATGTTTTATATCTCAAACCAAGAATAAATTTTAAGTAGATTAAATATATATAGTAAAAAAACACACATGAAATTATGAAAAACAAACATGACTGGAATTTTTTGCAACACTGGGACAGAGAAGAATTTTCCAAATATATTAACAAGAAAAAAAAACTTTTAAAAATACGAATGTTACCTTTGACCCCATTTGCATAACTGCTTATCGTGTGACAAACTGGAAACAAATTAAATGTTCGTATTAGGGCTTGGTTAGATTATGATATACGATGGTATACTATGAAGTCCATAAAAATGACAACATACATCTGTATTTACTGGTATCACCATAGAATGGTGGATGACTGTCATTTTTTCCCTTAGGTTTTCCCTACCGTCTTGACGGCTTCACAAGAAAAAGGATGAATTGCTTTTTATAATGGGGATAAAGAGCGGGAACGAGCTATTTTCAAACCGGGGGCTGCTTCAAACTTAGTGTTTTCCTGGCAAATTTCATAAGGAATATAAACATTCTTATCATGTCAACCAGGCATGCTTCTTTTCTCGCACCGCGCGGAGCAGGAAGACACACCCCTGACCCTGCGCTTGCCCCTCCGGTGTGGGTCTTTCCTTCTCAGTCCGGCCCTCCGGATCTCCACGGACCCTCCCCTGGACCCGCTGCGCCAACAGGCTCAGCAGGGCCGGAAAATCATGTTCCTCCGCAGCCCGGCGCGACCGGGAAGGTACG
>NW_022900931.1:55689954-55692308 GCF_012274545.1 Fukomys damarensis
CACCGCCCGGACCGGCTGTGTACACCGGAAGTGACGACCTCAGGCCGGCTCCGCCCCCCGCCCCAACCCCAGGACTGATCACCCGGCAGGAGCCGATTCTCTTCTTCTATCCTGCCAGGCGGGTGTGCTTCTGAGCGTCATCCCCCTGGGACCAAGGACCTCCCAGGGGCACAGCCAGGGTGGAGGTTGAAGCCTCGCAGCCAGAACCCCCTGGGCCGCCCTGAGCCTCACTGTTTCTTGGCCTCTGCGTGGGAGGGGTCGTCCTTGGATTTATTACTGAAATTGGTGACTGAAATATTAAGTGCTAGTTGCCAGGCCCTGAAAGGCTTTGTAGAAACCGAATAAAACTCTTACTAGCATAGGTTTATTCTCTAGTGGTGGAAACAATACAACTGACAAATCCATGTGATAATATAGTGCCAATTGTGACAAGTGGCAGGAGGGGGAAAGTGGAAGACTGAGGGAAACAGTGTCTTGACCTGGTGGAGGAGGATGATCAGGGAATTCTCCCGGGAAATGAGCAAGAGCTGAGATCCTGAAAGGAAAAGCAAAAACAAGATGCTGAGGAAGGAGTATATGATGTTACAATACGTGAAATAGCAGGTGTTTATTTAAACTGCTTTGTGTTTAACAAACCTCGGCCAGTAAATAAATACAAAAACCAAGGCCACGGCGCTCAGAAATTAGATTTTAGCTGAGAGCATAGCAAACCTAATGAATGTTAGGCAGGGAATGATTTGACCACACTTGGGGTCTAAGGTGTGAAGGACTGGGAGGGGAGGAAAGAGTGGATGTGTGGGGCTGGAGTTGCAGCTCAATGGTAGAGCACTTTGCCTAGCATACTTGAGGCCCTGAGGTAGATCCCCAGCATCAGAGAAGGAAAGGGAAAGGAAAAAGAAAGTAAAAGAAAAGAGAAGGGGGACGGAGAAAAGGGGAGAGAAAGGAAAGGGAGAGGAGTGGCGGGGTGCGATGATGCATACATGTAATCCCAGTATATCTGGGAAGCTGAGGCAGGAGAATCACAAGTTTGAGCCTAGCCTAGGCAATTTAGTGATTTAGGAAAAATAAAAGTGAATGTAGATTTGTGTATTCATGTTCATAGTAACATTCATAATAGCCAAAATGCAGAAGTGCCTCAGTCCCTGTGGTTTTGTAACTAATGGTCAACTTGGAACACCCAGCTGAACTGATGAACTGAATCAGTTTGCTTGGGTGTAGAAGACCCACCTGAGGACTGTGGCTAAGGGAGTAAAAAGAGAACTAGAGGGGAAGCTCATTGGCTGTTGGTTTTCTTGAAGAATGTTGCCGCAGGTAGTTTTCTTGATGCAAACTTGGCTGTTTTCTCACTGTAGGAGGACCTTGGGTCCTTGCCGTCATTGGGAATGGCTGCTGTTCTCTATCTTTGCTGTGAGCGTCACTTCCTGGCTCCAGTGCAGATCCCTCAGCTTGGTGGCACAAATCCTCATCCCACTGGCACAGGCTTTCTGGTTTCCACCCCTGGCCTTTGGGTCTTTCCAGTGCAGAACCTCTTTACCAACAAGCATGAGACATTGCCATGGGCTCTAGGCCACTGGCTGGACTTATGGAAGACATTGCCATGGACTGTAGGCCTTCAGCTGGTCTTTGTGTGGGACATTGTTTTGGGATCCAGGCTCTCAGCTGGATTCTTTGGGTCTCTACTACACAGCTAGATCTTACATTCCTCTGCATTTGACTTTTTGGGTGATAATTGTAAAATTATCCTACAAGTTATGTGTCCTGTATTAAATCTATTTCCTTTGGAAACCCTGACTAAAACAGTCCCCATCCAAATAAAAAATACAAAGTGTGGTGGGGGGAGTAGGCTGGGAATGGAGCTCAATGCAATGGCCAAGGCTTTGATTCTCAGTAATACCCTCCCCCAAAAAAACCCAACCAATATATAGGGAAGTTCTAGTATTTTTTCCCTATGGATTGCCTCCTCAGGTATGCAGACCTCACTTTGAAGACAACTCACAGACTGTGATACTGGCAATGGGGTTGGAGAAAATCGGCCAAATTTGAGGAAAATTTCAGAATAAAATTTATGCAAGTCAATGTTGAAGTCTTCGGTCTTTGGGATGAGCCAATATAATGGTGACAATCACATGGTGGAAAGCTGCTGAGGAAGATATTTGGGAGGGTGGAAGACAAGAAGGACATGAGTTTCACTGTATGAGATCAAGAAGGACACAGTGAAAGGTGTGGTGGCACATAATTGTATCCCAGTATTCCGTAGGCTAAAGCAAAAGGTTTGTCAGGAGTTTGAGGCCAGCCTGAATGACACAGTGAGACTCTGTCTCAAAAAAAAAAAAAAAAAAAAAAAAAAAAAAAGG
>NW_022900931.1:55692470-55714134 GCF_012274545.1 Fukomys damarensis
CGATGCTACACGACAGAAAGAGTGTAACAAAAAAAAAAAAAAAAAAAAAAAAAAAAAGTGTTAAGGAGGCTTTTGGGGATGGAGCTTTTGAGAACTTAGGAGAGATGTGGAGGTGATATCATTATAGATTTTTTTTTGTTTTGTTTTGTGGAACCCTTAGAACTTGTCTCAGTGTCACAGAGAGGAAAGAAGCTGAGGATGCCAGAGAAAGATGATCTGATTCATCTTGTGAGGTTCTACAAAGACTGGAGGGAGAGGATCTAAAATGGGCAGTGATGAGTTTCCACACACTCTGGCAGTCTTTCAGACAGAGGTGTGAAGACAGTGGAAATGCCCTGAAAGTAGAGGGGTGATGGACAGGAGAAATGAGGTCGAATTTCCCAATAGTACTGAGGCTCCGTTGCAGGTTGGTAGCCATTGCTTCAGTAAGTGACTTGCTACAGCAGCTGTCAGGTAAGAGTGAAAAATAGAGCAAAGATTCATCAGGGTGTGGGCTAAAGAACAGAGAGGACAAAGTGTTACTGACATCATGGGCTGTGGAAATCAAGCTACATATATGAGAAAGGATGTGAAGTGAAAATGTGGGCTTGGAGGAAGTGTTCCTGGGTGAACGTGTCATCTTGCCTATAGGCTGGGTATCATGGCCCAGTTGTGGCTCCTGCGGTCTCAGAATGAGCCTGTGTCTTTATGTAGGCCTTCTGAGCTCTTACTACAGGCTCCAGGTGCTGCTGGACCTTGCTACAGGATCCTCCAGTGACAACACCTGGAAAACCCCAGTTGAAACTTTATTTTTGTTGATGGAGCTTGAACCCAGAACCTTATGAATGCTAAGCTCACACTCTACTACCAAGCTACCTTTTCCCTAGCCCTTTTTTAATACTTTATTATGAGATAGGATCTCACTAAGTTGTCCAGGCTGGTCTTGAACTTGTGAAACTCCTTCTGCCTTAGCCTTCCAGAGTGCTGAGATTCGACTTATGCCGCTAGGCCTAGCTCTGGTTGGAACTTTAAAGTAGCCCTTTCTCCATGTGGCAGGCTCTGATCCATCTCCTCAGCCACTACTGCTCACTTCACCATTTGAGTTCAGTTTGTAGGGTTCAATCCAGGACCTACAGACTCACTCAGCCACAAATGAAGTTTTAAGTTCAGCGTGAACCCTGCCAACTTGGAGTCCCCTTGATGGTCTCTGTAGACCTCTCAAGCTTACCTGAGACTGTTTTGTACTGTGGTCCTATTATATCTGCCTTGTGAGTCCATCTGAAGATATCATAACCCTGCTCCACAGGTTCAAATTACTTGTTTTCATTCATCAAACATGCATGCATACAGAAAAGGAAGGAAAAAATACCATGTACCCACCACACAGATTTGAGACATTGGTTACTTCCTTTGCGTCAAAGTGCTCATAAACAGGATGGGGCCCATAGGTCCAGAAGTAGAGGCCAGACCCTCTTGAAACACTCAGATATTCAGAAACAGGAGCTCAATCCTCCAGCTCTGCAGAGAGCTCTGTGATCTAGGGCCTCAACATATACATACGGATGGGGTAGACCCTCACTCTGCCATTCAGAGGGTGAAGGCCAGGAACAGTTCCTTGCCTGAATTCATCTGGCCCTCTGTGTATCTGGATAGATACAGAGTTAGAGCCAGATCTATGAAAGGGCTGAGAGCCTATGAGATTGTAGCCTGTGAGAAGTGAGCAAAAGGCTTCATAAACGTCTCAGTGAGTCAAGGCGTAGAATGGATCAGACCTGTCTTAGTGAAAAGTAAATGAGAGATGCCCCTTCATATTGGCAGGGGATGACCCTCATTACTAAGAAAAATCAAGTAGGAAAGAAAAAAAAAAGCTGGTTTGCTATAGCTGGCTTTTAGGAGGTTTTCACATTCCCAATGTCAGAAAGGCTGCAAAATCAGAACATCCCAGTACAAGGGCTCCTAAGGGATTATAGAACTGATTTTCTTAAGCAGTCCAGTTTATTACTCTTGGCTTGTACACTCTTCTAGGCAGTGAGAACCAGGGCTTCTAGGCTGGGCTTTAAAATGCTAGTTTTAGTGAGAACATCTAAGAGAAAAGTCTTAAGAGACATGGTTTTCACGGCCAATTGTTCTTGGTTGGGGAGAGGAGGGTCGCAGTTGAGTCTGGAGAGAGTGAATTTTCTACTTTATCTTATTGCTTTCTCTTGGGCTGGATGTGGAAGCTGCAAGATGATCTGTGAGTCCCAGGAAGGGTAGCTGCATTCCAGAGTCCCCAGGATTTGGGAGTGGGACTGGAGAGAGCTGGCCAGACATTCTGGATACAGAGCAACTGGCTGGGTATGCAGAGATCTGGGCCGAGGCCAGGCCAGTAGCTTTGGTGGCACGCTGCAGCAGGAACAGGGTGGGGCGTGTGGTCTGGGTTATGTGCAGAAAGGGAAACTTTTCCCTTAGTCTCCAGATTGCTTCCCTGAGGAAGTTGCCCTTTCCCTCCTTTCGCCTGTGCATAGCTATCTGAGCATCCTGTTCTCTCTCTGCCCCATCTTCACAGCTGGAAAATGCTGTGCTGTGGTCAAGAGGCCAAAGCCAGAAATTCATCTGCTTTTGTCTCACCCGCACCTCTAAGGTCCCAGGTTCCTTTCATCATCCTGAGGAACTGCGGCTGGCCAGTAGCCTGGGAGATTTCTGATGGATAGGCTGGACCCCAGGAGTCCAATCCACCCCCGACAAGCCAAGGCATTTTGAAAAATTTCTTTGTCTGCAAAACCCTGAGTAACAAAGGCGGTGGGGATGGGAAACACTGAGATACAGGCAGAAGGAACTGCTGTGGGACTTCCCAGCTCTCCATAGTGGGTGAAGCAGAGGTGTCAGGATGCAGGGTGCAGGTGGGAAGAGGAGAGGGTGAGCTGCTGGATGGACTAGGGGTCACCTAGTGGCATTTCCCATGTTATCAGCTGTGCCAGTCTGCACAGTGGGCAAGGAGATTTTTTTCCATATCCTATAAGCTGCCAGGGACCCAAGAGTTTATAATCAGGGAAAGGAAGGAAAGGTGTGTCAGGGAGGGAACTCAGGCAGAGTTCTGATGTTGATGAGTCAAAGGGGCTGTGGCCTTGGGGCTAGGCTATCCTCATAGCCAAGAGTAGCTCCAGTCTGTCCATTCCACAGCAACAGAGCTGAAATCTTAACATGTGAGCCTGGCTACAGGTACTACCTCTGTTCAGAAGGCCTGCACTATGTCTGTTGTGGGACAGCTTGCAGAGACTGTGGCCTTGTGGAGAGTTCAGAGTTGAACACTTCTGGGAGTTCTGAACAATTGAAATTAGGAGCCTCCACTCAGATTCATAAACCCACCAGAAGGCTCAGTCTGAGAGGCAGGAGAGATCTTCTTAGGTCGATCTTGTTGAAGAAACTAGAATTCTGTTTCCTTCCTTGGGTGTTGTGGGTGGACTTCCCTTTTGGTTATCAAAATGTAATAACCCCAAACTACTTGTCACTGAAACAAAAAGGGATTTATTAGCCCTAACAAAAAAAGCACTGTGACCATCAGAATGGCTGTCCTTGGCAACAGTCCTGATTCCTGGGAGTAACTCACCCTGCAGCTTATTGGTTCCTTCTGGGCACAGCGGGAAGGAATACTTAAGGGATCAAGTCTTCATTCTATCCATGTACAATGCCAGTGTCCTGCAAACCAAATCTCTCTCTCCCGGCCAGTATCACCGATCAAACTCTGGATCTTGCACTTACAAGGCATGAGGCAGGCGAGGGCACCACTGAGCTAAATCCCCAGCCCCCTGCAAACTAAATCTGAGGTTGCTATATGGCTCCAGAGGTGATTTGGTTCTTTTTGTTTGCTTTTGTATTCCTGGGGATTGAATTGAGAGCCTAATCCAAAGTAGCAAGTGGTCTACCACCAGCAGTCCTGGAGACTTTTACATATGGCCAGCCAATCTGCACATCTCAACTGAATATTCAACTGCTAGGAAGCGGAAGTAGGAAAGCTGCCAGGGCTGGGTTTCCGGTGGCAACATTACCAGCTGGAACCTGGGCTACTGGTCACAGTGCTTGGACTCCTTCTCACTGAGGCCTGAGACAACCAGTTCATCTGTCATAGGTACTGCATGGCAGGATCACTCACAATAGATTCCCCTTTGTCAGACAGCTGGCTGCCTCAGGTGGAAGGTGGGGAAACAGGTGCTCTAGCCAAGTCTGAGCGCAGAGTGTGAGGGAGGAGCCGGGAAAGGCATTTCTCCTCACTCACTCATTCCACAGTTAGAGACGAGCTCTGTCCCTAAGCTTCTTACACTGCCTGGTAATGCTGAGACTAACCTTAACTCTAACCTGCACAGCTGTGGAAGACTCACATCTCCTGTTCAGAGCAAGGCTGAGCAGAACCAAGTAACATTTTTCAGCCATTACTAGAAATATTTGGGAAAGGCTAAGTTTGTAAACTAAAATTCGGCTCTTTATCCTACAATGATGTCACTATTCCAAAACATTGCCGTTCAAGTACAAAATAGCTGGGTGTGGTGGTGAACACCTGTAATTTCAGCACTTGGGAGGCTGAGGCAGGATTGCCTCGAGTTCAAACCAGCCTGGGCTACATAGTGAGACCCTGTCTCAGAAAACCAAACAACAACAAAAATAATGAACAGGGGTGCTATGCACCCGTAATTCTAGCTGCTTGAAAAGTGAGACAGGAGGATCACAAGTTTGAGATCTGCCTGGGCAATTTAGTAAGACCCTGCCTTAAATAAATAAATAAATAAAAGACCCTGCCTTAAGATAAAAATAAAATGGGCTGTAGATATTGTTCAGTGATACAGTGCTTGTCTAACATACGTAAAGTCCTGAATTCAATTCTGAGTATTGCAAAGCACAAAACAAAACAAAAAGCCAAGTGGGAGTGGTGGTACACAGGCCTGTTAACCCTGCACTCTGGAGGCTGACGCAGGAGGACAGTGAGTTTGAGGCAAGTCTGGGCTACACAGCAAGAAGACCCTGTTTCAAAAATTAAAGAAAAAGGAAAAAATAATGAAACATGACCACTCTACACTGTAACAAATGAGTCTGTGTAATACCATTCAGTTCTGAGAAAAGAATGAGGATCTCAGGGGGAGCTGATGAAACTTGAAGCCAATTTTGAATTACCTTAGCTCTGAGCTTCCTATCAGCCAACATTTACAAGAACCCTCAAGGAGACTGGGTTTATTTAACTGGAGTCAAGTGGCCTTAAAAATGTATGGAGAGCCAGGCGTGGTGGCGCACGCCTGTAATCCCAGCACCTGGGAGGCTGAGGCAGGAGGGTTACTGTGAGTTTGAGACCAGCCTGGGCTACACAGTGAGTTCCAGGTCAGTCTCAACTACATAGTGAGACCCTGTCCCCAAAAGCAAAAACAAACAAACAAACAAACAAACAAACATATATGGAGAAACCCTGAAAGCAAACTGTCATCAGTTATTCAGGAGGCTGAGGCAGGAGGATCACTTGAGCCCACAAACATGAGACCAGCTTGGGCAACAATAGCAGGATTCCGCTCATGAAAAAATAAAAATCACTTCTCATGAAACCTATCAGATAAGTGAGAAGAAATGGACTTAATTTTCGAAAATTCTGTTATCTCACAAAATTAGCGGGCCGAGGATTTAGCTCAGTGGTTCTGCTGCTTGCCTTAAGGCACAAGGTCCCAATTTCAATCCCTGGTACCAAAAAAAAAAAACAAAATAAAACAAAAAAAAAGCAACCTCCCCCAATCCACACAGGTGTAGTCACAGGCAACTGAGGAAGCCTAAAGCTGACACATTTGGCTGCCAAAATGGACATCTGGCGGTAGACTCTTGTTAAGTACCCAGGGGCTTACACATGCTAGACAGAGCAAAGGAGGGAATTCAAAGTCTGTTTCCACAGGACTTCAGAGCCTTGTGTATGCTAGGCAATTTTGTTTTGTTTAGTTTTGTTTTTTGAGACAGGGTCTGTGTGTAGTCCAGGCTGGCCTTGAACTCATGATAATCCTCCTGGATCAGCCTCCTGAGTGCTGGGATTACAGGTGTGCGCCACCACGCTCAAGTGGTAATGTTTTTTTATTTTCAAATTACTAGAGTGATGCACATTTTAGTAAGTTAATGGTAGTAGTGTCAATTTTACTCATACCTAATAGGTTGTCTGTTTTCTCTCTCTAATCTTTATTTTTTCATACCTTAATGCAGAAGGCTAGAACTGCTGAATATAGGTAGCAATACTTGATGTACTTAATCTCAAGGGCAAAAATCACTACATGTAATGTTATCTCTAAGGTTGTTTAATATACGTTTCTGTTACTGGGGATTGAAGTTAGGGTTTTGTGTACGCTAGACAAATGCTGAGCCATTAATCTATATTCCCAGTCCCAAGTTTTTGTTTTCCTTATTTAAGACAGGGTTTCACTAAGATGCTAAATTGCCCAGGTGGGCCTCAAACTTAAAATCCTCCTGCCTCAGCCTCCCAGAGTGCTGGGATTACAGGTGTGCACCACTATGCCCAGGTCCAAGGTGTTTTGTTTTTAAATAGATATTCTTTTTTTTTTTTTTTTAATTGAGTTTATTGGTACATTTAGGGATACAGTACAGTTACATTCATTGTTGGGATCATGTACCTTTACATGGCAAGTCTTGATTCTCATTTTTTTCCCCTTACCTCTGCCCTCCCTTCATCCCCTCCTCCTCCTCCCCATCTACAAACACTTTATTTTCATCTTTTCATTCTCTCACATTTTTTTCTTTTCCCTTTTTGTTCTTCCCCTACGTATCACACCTTCCCTACACCTTTAGCTCCTTTCCTCCCATTTCTAAATGTCAGTAATCTTATTAGAATCTTATGCATTGTTGCAGAATATTCACACCAGGGAAACTATTCGGTATTTACACATGTGGGACTTATTTATTTCACTTAGGAGTATATATTCAATATGTATCCTAAATAGATATTCTTTATGCAATTAAGGAAGTTATCAATTCCCAATTTCCTGAGTTTATTCTCCTCCTTCCACCCAGTGTGTGCATGGGACAGTAGTGAGGATCAAATGTGAAAAGATATCGGCTTGCTCCATGAGGTACCCTGAGGCTCAGGCTAACAACTGTTGGCATATTGCCAGTTTCCCCCGCTACCCTGGGCTCACCACTGCCAGGTCTACAGTTGGCTGGCCTTCCTGGTAGTTGGCTGTGACAGACATTCCTTGTGCTGGCTAATATTTGCTTCTAGAACTTCCTTGTGTCAAGTTAGGTGAGAACAAGGCAGGTTCAAGTTAGGGTAAGGCAACAGTGGGTATATCTGGAAACTCCTTCTGATTCCTGGGAAGAGCAAAATCAGCTGCTTTCTGACTATGCTAGAGACAGACACCTGGACAGTGGCCCATCTCAGCTCACTGGAATGCCGCTGCAGACTTCAGGATTTCCAGCTTGAAACCAAGTCACAGCTGGAAGAGGAGAAAAGCTGCTAGATACTGGGTATGTTTTGAGCATCAGTCACCACCCAGGATGATGAATGCTGCTAGTAAGCCCAGTGACAGGACGGACACCAGGGTAGAGGCATCTGACCCATGGACTCCTTCAGGCAAAGGTTAGAGTAGGTGCAGGCTGGGTTGGTGTTGTGTGCCGTCTGTCAGGATGCCTTTAGAAGTAGTAGCAGCAGCGCTGGACATGGGGACTCCCTGCTGTTACCACTGGTGAGTCACAGAATCACAGGTGTGCAACTACTCTGCTTAGCTTATTTTTAGATCTGTGACTCAGAGAGTCTGTGCTCTGAGGCCTTGGGGAGAGAAACCTCAGTTCAGGGGCTGGCTCTGGTAGACAGTGGGGGTTTGCTTGTTTCACTCTATGATCACATTCACATCAGGCCATAATCGCAGCGACACCATTTCCAGGAAGACACAATCTCTTGAGGTCCCCCATGTTAGGTGTCTTCTGTAAGACATGATGTAATCCTCCTGTCTCAGCCTCCCAGAGTGTTGGGATCACAGGCATGAGCCATCATGCTGGACATGTGATATAATTCGATCATCAGAATGTGTGTTCCCAAATATGCACTCTAGACACTACATAGAATGTGAAGTGGAAGGATGCAGTACAGATGGGAGGTGACTCGTAAGGCACATTACTGCAGTAGTCTGGAGTGAGTTAAAATGCTTCGAAGTCGGGCAGAGTTTCTGGTTCAGTATGCTAAGTCAAGCACAAATGTTTACTTTAAGAGTGCATTCAAATGTCAGTAAGTGACTAAGATGAAATTCATGAATAAAATTGGGCTGGGAGGAATCTGCCACCTAAAGTACTTCTCAACCATTTTCCTCACACACAAGAGCAGTGCACAGGGTGCTGTCACGTCGGTCGTCTGTGGGGGGTGCTGATGTGCGAGAGCCACCTGCTGCCTGGACCTCTACAAGGCTTTAGAGTGCCGGCAGCAGGTCCAGGAGAGTGCAAGAGTGAGAAGGGGGCACAAAAACAGGAAAAACAAACAGGATGTACAAGTAGTGAAAAATCTTTTTTTAGGGCTGCAAGTGATTTATAATTAGGCAACATACTATGAAAAACAAACAAGTGAAAGGATGTCTTTGTAAACATCTGTGAGATCTGGAGCCTGACATCTTAGAACAAAGCTGTCTGGAATTCAGGGATCCCAAGGATAAACATCTCTACCTTAAAGCAAAAGCAGCTGGCTGATAAAATCCTGGCCACACACAGAGCTCAAGGGCAAGCAAGACTCCTCAGATACTTGTATCAGGTCTACTACAGGAAAGAGGTCCAGATAGTAATAGGGTAAGGAAAGAAAAACTAAGACACACAAAGCATTGAACTGACAGCTCTTGTACTTGAGCAAGAGGGAGTTCTAGTGAAACGACAGGGCGCACAGGATCAAAAAACTTAAAACAAGATGGGCGTGGTGGTGCCCACCTGTAATCCCAGCAGTCAAGGAGGTTGAGGTAGGATTTTGAGTTCAAACACAACCTAGGCTACTCAGCAAGACACTGTCTCAAAAACAAACAAGTTAACAGGAATTTAAAAGGATAAGAAAAATAAAAAGAGGTAAAGAAAAAGGAAGATCCTGATATTTAAATCAAAGCTTTTTAAATCCAAAGTATAGCTCAGTTGTAGAAAGTGTGCTTATCATGAGCAAGGCCCTGGCTTCAGTCTCTAGCACCAGAAAAAAACTAAAGCCAGGTGTGCTGTGTAGCTGTAATTCCAGCACTCAAGAGGCGGAGGCAGGAAGATCACCATGAATTTGAGGTAAGTATAGGCTACACAGTGAATTAAACCAGCCTGAACTACCTAGAAAAAGCCTGTATCAAAACAAAAGAAATTCTCAAAACAATCCACCTCCCTCAAAAAACACTCAAATCCTCAACACCTCTGAAACAAAATAGCTCATTACATAAATCAGAAGAGTCTACATAGCATAAAATTGGCTGGAGAGAGGGGACCCACACTCAAAATAACTCATTGTAAAATGTCTTGATATACAGGTCTATACTCCACCCTGGGAGGCTGAGGCAGGAGTACCAACGAGTTTGAGCCCTGCCTGGACAAGTTACCAGTGTGGGGATGATGGGTAACACCGTGACCTGCAAAGAATGGTTTTTATATCTTATTGTTAAATCAAAAAGAGGAAGACCATGTGAAAGAGATCTTACTAGTATCTGGTCCTTTTCTTGTTTGCTTTTTTTGAGACAAGTTCTCACTATGTAGCTCAGGCTGACTTCAAACTCACAGCGATCCTCCCACCTCAGCCTCCCAAGTGCTGGACTTACAGGTATGTGCAAAAACACCTGGCTGAGTATCTGGTCCTTTACATAGACTTTCTTGGAAAGCTCCACAAGGGAGAATTCCAGTAAATAGGGAAACCAAAAATATGTCCAGGAAACAGTGACTCTATCCCAGCAAAGTGATGAAAGAAAGCTTAAGATCATATATTTGTTGAAGACCTTGAGATACTCGTTTGAATTTTAGGATGGAGGCAAACCTATGATGGCATGTGTGCCATTTCTATCTCTGAAAGTTCTGATAGTTTTTCTTTTAATGTATGAGGTTTTTTTTCTATATTAAAACCTCAGTATTCAGGTTTAATTGCAATGTTGGCTCTTTGCAACAAGTGGGTTTTTGGTTGCAGTTTGCCATCACTGTTACACAACAATCTCTTGGAAAAAGGGAGACTTCAAAGACAAAATAAAATTTATTGTATGGGGCTGGGAATGTAGCTCAGTGGTACAGCGCTTGTCTAGCACGCCCGAGGTCCTAGGTTTAATCCCAGCACTGGGGAAATAAATTCATAGCGTGGTTGAGCTCTTGGGAAAGCAGTAGGATACCAAGGCAGTAAACAGAAGCAAGAATGAACAGATCAGAAACTTCAGAAGGGCTGGAGGTGTGGCTCAGTGGTATACTGTGTGACTAGTGTAAACAGAGCCCTGGATTCGAGTCCCAGGTCCAAAAAGGGAAAAAATTTTTTTCAGGAAAAAGGCTGTACAGAAAGTAGGTCCAAAGTAGTAGTAGCCTGAATTAGTCAGTTCAGTGAGCACAAGATGAAATACATTCTAAGTAATACAGAACATGCAAGGAGAGAGGAGAAACATGTAGATGAAGCTGGTTTAGTGGCTGTTAAGCACTTGAAGCCATTTTTGCTATTGGCTGCTAGTTCTGTTTGGAATTTATGACCAGACTACCTGCTGAGTGCAGAGGGGATCACAGAAATATACTTGTTTTATTTTTTCATTGTTTATTGGTACATTTTAGGTATACAGTTACATTCACTGAGATCTTGTACCTTTACATGATATATCTTGGTTCTTATTATACTTGTTTTATTGATAACATCAAAGGCCCAGTGGAGGGCAGTAATTAGAATTTCAGTGGTACTAACCTGCTCAGCTGTGACTCTTCCTCAGGACTCAACTTTTTGGGTGAATACAGTGACCATGTGGATGAATGGATACTTTGGAGTCAAACTTCTCTAGGCAGGAGCATAAGCAGCTCACAGGAGGAGCAAGTTTAGGGTATGTGCAATATAAGTAAGGAGATATGGGGGTCTAGAATGGCTGGAGATGGAGGTAGGGAAAGCACAAAGAAGGGAGTTCATGCATGCAGAGGAAGTAGAAAGATCCCAGTCCTGGAGTTCTGCACTGGGTTAAGAAGAGTTACTAAGCAAAGGTTAGGTCACTGTTGTTTTTCTCCTCTACCAAGCCAGGTGGAAGACCAAAGCAACGGATCTTTTAAATCTGCAATGCAGAGGTGTTGCAGTTGAGGTTGATGGACAAGGTCCAGGTGTGTCCAAAGCTCTGGGTGGAAGGGGATGAGAGGAAAAGGTCACCAAACAAGGAACTGGAAGGAAGCAGGGTATGGGACACTGTGCAGAAGAGTTATCACAGCAGGTCTAACTTGTGCTTTTTATTAGGCCTGTCACAAGTCTGGCTCTTGCCTTACTTACATCAGGAAGGTTTCCACTGTTCCTAGAACTGGTAAGAGTGGTTCGCTCTATCTAAACTGTGTGTATCATGTGGTTTCCTTGTGCTTTACTTCTCAGTGTGGGGAATTCTGGCATGTACCAGGCAGAAGTTGCCTACATAACCAACTCCCAATAAAAACCCTGGTCACTAACAGACAACACCCCACACACTGTTACAACTCACTGCTGGGGGAATGAAGCACATCCTGTGAAGCTCCACTTCCTAAGATCCCTGTGAAAGTCTGAGCCTGGTTTCCTCTAGACTTTGCCTATGCATCTTTGTCTTGCTTTGTACTCTTTCCCATGAGGATGGTTATCTTGGAGACGCCCAACAGATGGAGACATCATAGAGTCACTGAAGACATTCTGATGGATAGGTGGGCAAAGAAAGAGGCACCTGATTTTTTCAAGATGAGTGTAGTAATCACATTATTAGATGATCGTAACCAAGAGAATGAGGACCATATGCACCTCAAAGGAGTAAGGTTTTTACCAGGAGAGAAGAGAAAGCAAGGACACCATATTCACACCCTGAACACGAAGTAACAAACTTCCAAAGAGAACAAAACAGTGCTACCTAACAGTTGAATGGGAAACATTTCTTCACAGCAGAACACATATGCCCAATAGTGTTAACATGGTGAATTCTAAGTGATGAGGTTGCAAGGTATATTTTCCTTACCCCCTGAAAACAAAACTATCATACATACTGCCCACATCCCTTTACATTCATGGTATTACTTTTTTTTTCCAATTTTTTAATTGGTACATGTTTGCCATACATAATAATTACGTTGATATAGGGAATTTAATTTGTACCTGTACATAATAGGTCTTCTTTTTTCCTACATGGTATGAGTTTTATGATAGAAAAGAAAATCTATACTTAGCTCATTTTATAAACTACAGCCTGCTGTGCTCCACAGACTCATTTGGGAATAGATAAAGGTTACTAAATACTGGGGACTGGAGCAAAAACCAACTCAGAAACAAAATTTACAAAATGCTTTCAGCAGAAGCAAAATCCCGATTTTCAAAGCTAGGATGTGCATTCTCATCAACAATCCTGTATGAGGCTGGCACCCAAGGATCATGTGGATTAGGTAAGTACCAGGATTACAGAGGTATAGTCCGACACCTAGTAAACATGTTTGTCCTCTGTCCTCCAGTAAATGTAAAAAACATTCACTGGAATTTATTACAATCTTCCAAGGGCTCAGGCTTCTCACAGTCCCTCAAGACTGGCATTTTTACCCCCAGATTGCTCAAGTCTGGAAGAGAAGGCAAAGCTTTCTGGGCATGTACTCATTGCTGGCTGCTCTCAGTTGTTTCTGTGCCACTAAACCATGAGTGACTATGAGTCACTCCAAGAAAGCCTTATTATTGAAATGAAATACGCTCTGGCCTCACAGAGCTGCTTTGTTTCTCTATAAACCACATGAGCATCAGTATATTTTAAAGCATTTCTTTAAAGTCAATGTTCATTATGACCTGGAATCAGACTCAGGTCTATTTTGAGATGTTTATGACTTAAACCTGAAAGTATTTTTTTCAGTCAGCCAATTTCATTAAACATGAACTGAGCTGGAATTTAAAGGACACCCATACCACTGGCTCATAGCTTTGCACCATCACGGAGAACGAAACCACATTAGATTCACAGTCCTACCTCATGTTCTTGGAGCAATTTTTACATGTCTCAAAACCACAAGCCTCCTTTTCTTAACACCAGCTCAGATAAACAGAACCTTTACACCCCTCCTCAGAAGGCCCAGACTGTTCCCAAAGGAGCAGTGCCTGAGCCCTGCACCTCCAGCCTTCTGCTGGCTGTCTGGCCTTAGCTGCTGAAAGCTCTCCCGCGCCTCCCCTCAGCTGACCGAGATGATATCTCTTCCAAATTGTTCCCATGTCTCCATTTGGAGAGAAACCAATGCTAAGTCCCCATTTAATGCCATCAGATTCAGAGATTAATGGTACATCTGTCCGGAAGTCTGATTCCAATTTTACCAATATTTGCCATTTTTTACTTCTAGTTTTTGGAGATGGGGACTCATCATATAGCCCATGCTAGCCTTGAACCAACAATCCTGCCTGCCTCAGCTTCCCTTCGCAAATGCTGGGAATATCAACTTGCAACAGCATGCCTGGCTGTCCTCATCTAAAAATAGTTATAATAGTAAACAAAGCAAACAGGTGACATCTGAACTCCTACAGGAAAAGACCATTCACCTTCATTACCTTATAGTGGCTTTTCACCTTTACAGTTTAATGTCTGAAAAGAGTATGAGGATCCACATTGAATCCACGCATATTTGATCTGAAGAGTGAGTAGAACTTCAATAACCCTTTTTAGGAAAAGGACAGGCTGCTTCTCAGCTTATGCTGTGAACACAGGAATCCCACAGAGGCAGTTTTTCCAACAGCAGAAAACCCAGAGGAAGGGATAACAGCCATGTAAATAAAGAGACAAACAACACACTCATTTGCTCTATCCCAGGAATAAAAAAAGTCTCAGTACTCAAAGCAGTCAGGTCCTGAAGGAAACTTTGAGTCTTAACTGCTGCATTCCCTAGACTGTTCCATAGAAATCTCCCCCTTCCACTGAAGTCATTTCCCTCTCTTTATGCTGCAGATATAACCTGTATATTGGACCTGGAAGGATGGGGAAAATAAGATAACCCTACTGTAGCAATTCTACCAATATTTTCAAAGGAGGGGGCTAGATTAGATGAGCCACCTGTGTTGTCTAATTATCTCTTCAAACATGGTTACCCCCGGGACTAATATCTCACAGCACCGTTTGAGAGACTAATAAAAGACATTCCCAGGCCCCAGTAGAGAACTTCAGAATCACTGTCTGGGGGTTGGGCATGGTAATCTGTATCTTAAAAATGCTCAAAGGCTGGGGTTTTTAGCTCAGTAGTTCTGTTGCCTGCCTTGCAAGAGCAAGGACCGGAGTTAGATCCCCAGTACAAATAAAATAAAATAAAAATGCTCCTTAAAGCTAGGAGTGGTGGTGCATAATACCAATACTCTGGAAGTACCAATCCTCCCAATACTTTGGGAGGCTGAGACAAGAGGATCACAAATGCAGCCAGCAAAAATGCTGGAGATGTAGCTCTTTGTGAAAGCTGTAAGTTTTTTTTTTATTTTTTTTTTTAAATTCCAGGACCATAAGAAGCCTTTACTGTCTCTGCCAGGAAGTCTCTGAACAAAGGAGACTAAAGCAACATGGTAGCTTCTTTTATAAGAGCTGAGTGGGGGTTAGTCTGGGCTGGGGTGGAGTTGAATGAGGTAGTATTAAGTGATTGGTGGAGCCTGTGACATCACTAGGAGGGCTTGTGACATCACTAGTTGCTAGGAGGTTGAAAGTATCAAGGTTACCTTTCTTGATGAAAGCCATAGCTTTAATCCCCAGTACAGGCGGTGGGGAAATCCCACAGATTCTGATTAAAGATTTGGGAACCACTGATAGAAGACATGATAAAGTAGTGACTACTATGATAATGGGTTTCCAAAATGAGAGTACTACAGGAAATAAGATCCCTCTATACATTGACCTTTTTTGGGGGGGGGCGGGTACCAGGGATCGAACTCAGGCCCTTTGCACTTGCAATGCAGGTGGTGGCACCACTGAGACAAATCCCCAGCTTTATACATTATCCTTTTAGAGCCCATGTAAAGACAACTTTTTCCCTCCTTCCATGGTGGGATAAAAATTTTTTAAGTAGTAAAAATTTATTTGAAAGCTGGCAGGAAAAAAATTCCCCATTCATGGTCTTTCCATGCGGCACCGTCCAGCACAGCACAGCTAGCACACTTAGCATCTCTGACTTGTAACTCAGATGTTTTGAAATAGGGTATTGCAATGTACTTTAGGCCAAGCTGGAATTCGCCATGTCTGGAACTTGTTATCTTCTTGCCTCAGCCTCCCAAGTGCTGGGATTACAGGTGTGCTCCACCATGGATAGCTAACCTGTCACTCTTAAAATACCAGTGGGTAGTCCCTGGTCACTGTAATAACCAAAACACATCCCTTACTTGTTAGGTGTCAGTTCAACTGTTGATCAGGAGCCAGTGAGGTGGACTAACATTCCTTTTCTACCACTTACATAAGTCCTGACTTTGAAGGAAGAAATAGTCTAACAGACAAGTTTTGCATTTTGTCTTTTTCCTCTTTTTTTTTTTCAATGCTGGAAACTGAATCCAGGGCGTCAAACATGCTAGAAAAGTGCTATACCACTTAGCAATACCCCTTCAGCTCAAGTTTTGCATCTTCTACACCTAAATGCCTACAGGGTAGGGTCTATTCTGGACTGGTTTATAGCTTGGCTGTTTGTGGTTGGCTTAGTAGCCTCATGTCACAGATCTTATTAGGAGTGCTTACACTCAGAAGAGAAAGAGACTTTGAGCTTTTTAACAATAAATACATCTTGGAAAAATAAAAGTCAGAAGCTGATTTAGTGATCACTGAACATAAAACTATCCTAATTTTGGCTGGGTGTGGTGGTGCATTCCTATAGTATCAGCACTGGGTAGGCTGAGGCAGAAAGATTGCTGCAACTTCAAGACCAGTCTGAGCAATGCAGCAAGGCCCTGTCTCCACAAAACAAAATAAAAACGGGACACGGGATTTAGCTCAGTGGTTCTGCTGCCTGCCTCACAGCACAAGGACCCAAGTTCAATGCCTGGTAGCAAAAAACCAAAAACTATTGTAATTCTGATCTTTTTTTTGTGGGGGGATACCAGACACTCAACTCAGGACCTTGTGCTTGCAAGGCAGGTTGTGGCGCCACTGAGCTAAATCCCCAGCCCCAATTCAGATCTGTTTTAATAATGCTTTTCATTATACTTCTATTGAAAGAAAATTTATTTAAGAGAAAGAACTTTGACGAACATTTTTTATTTAACAGTTTTATTCTGTTTTAGAATAAAAACCTTGCTAATATAATATTAAGGTGCACTGCAGGTATGTCATGATGCCAGTTGTTACTGGGACAACAAATGCCCCCAATCAGTGACCCAGAGGGCTGGGAAAACACATGAATTCATACTTTCAGAGCACATAGAGCTGTTATTTTACAGTTTTTCTTCTTGAAATCAGCCTGGAACAGTTTAGTCTACTCAAGTATTGCCATAGCATTTGCTGTGATGCTCAGAATGCCTCAGAAATGTGTTCAATATCATGATTTGTGAGTCCTCCAAAGATTATGTTGTTAACATGCAAGCAAATAGTACTAAACAATATTATCTAAACTATGGCTGCCAAATACTGGATCTTAGTAATGAAACCAAATTACAAAACATTTCATTGTAGAGCTATACAAAAGATATAAAATTAAAAATGTCAACCATCTTTAAATATTCCAATTCTGCTACTGTGAAGTTTTGTACACCTTTATCTACTGTATGTTTTAAGAGTAACATTAACAAAAATCAAAATAGATAAAAATATTTAAATCTTTGGATACCTTTATTCCATGGCCTTCATAAAAACACAAAGTGGCTAATTTTTTCCATGATAGCTAAAATATCAAAAAGACTGATTAGTAATTTATAATTAGAAATGAACTCTATTCTGAGTCATTTGTGGGTTACAGGCCCACAGAAAGTATTAATGATGTAATACAAGTTATGGTTGCTGAAATAATTTTGAGCACTCTGAATGCTTTTAAAATTAATGGAATGAAACATTATCACAACAAAATTCCAGGTATATCAGGAAGAGCAGGTTAATTGATACCTAGTTTCAATGTCTTAAAAAAGGGAGGAGGGTTACTTATTTGAAAATACAGCAAAGTACATTCTTATCTATGATTATTTACATTTGTATACTGAAAATATCTATTATTTGAACAAATCCTGTGATACGTCATTTGCTACAAAATGAAGTTCTTAGACTGAGCACGAATAATTTACCCTTTTGGAAGAATGTATCAAATCTTCATTTTTAAAAACAGAAATTAAAAAATCTTAAGCCTGGAAAGCTAAGAAAAAAGAGAGATCCACCCATAACTTTCCTCCTCAGCACATCAACTTCTGCAAAGACACAGTATGTTTACTGACTTTAAAATGTTTATTCTTTAAAAAATTAGTTGCTTTTTATACAGCTATACAAAGTTCTTAATGTTTCTTTGGCAATGGAATATAATGGAATTTTACAACTATATAAAAAAGTTACCTTTGCCTAAGAAACGGTATTTACTGTGTACATAGTTGACTGACAAAATTCTCTACCATCCAGCACCCTAATTAATCAACGAAATAAGCTACCTCATAAGATTTCCAAAAAGAAAAGAAAGACACACACACATACATACATACACACGCACAATCTTCTGTGGCTCAAAACACAGTATCACGGCCCTATCTGCAGGCAACCTGCAATAATTGCCAAATACAATTTAGTGATAAGAAAAATCCTCTCAGTGATGAAAAAATACGTATAAGTCCCACTGAAGTACTGCTTTAGTTTATCTATACATAAGAAATTACTTAACCTTCTGCTATTCCAAATATATTTAATGCTCATTTATAAAGATGAGCCTTCCTCCCCACAAAAGGAAATTGTGTTGTATCGTTGAAATTAAGCAGAAAAATAAACAAACAAAACCCAGTGCTGGTGACAAATATACAGCAAATTCACTTCTTCCTTCTTCACAAAGACTGAAATCAATTTTCAGGACCATGAAGAGCTACAAATTCACCCATTTTCAAAGACTTGTTTGAAGACTATGCAGCAACTTTGTTGTCTTTCTGAAAAGGGGAAAAAAAATTAGCTCATGTTCCAAATGATTGGTTTATTAATAAGCCCCTCTTTTTAAGTTTAAATTACCTTTACATTTAAGCATACTTTTTATTTTATGAAAATATTTGTTTAAACCAATTTCTAGGGACAATTCTTTATAATTTCCATACCCAGTAGTAGCTCATTATTTGTCTACTGCATTTTCCACTCAGCAGAGGTTAAAGCAGTGGTATTATGATCTGGGCCTGGTAAGGTCACGCTAAGATACAGGTATACCCTATGACTTCTGGCTGCCCTAATTATTTTGTTTTTAAAAATTTAGATTTCTACTCTTTCTTGTTTTATTGAGACAGGGTCTTGTTATATAGTTCAGGATGGTCTTGAACTCATCAGGTAGCCCAGGCTGGCCTCAAACTCATGGCCATTCTCCTGCCTCAGACTCTCGAGTGCTGGGGTTACAGGTGCATGCCACCATGCCTGGATGGCCCAATAATTTAAAAAAAGTAATGTAACTTAAATGCTCAATTTAGTAGTCAAAATTATCAACTAAAACTGATAGCACTCTTTTCAAAAAAAGTTTTCTAGGGCTGGGGATTTAGCTCAGTGGCAGCGACACCTGCCTTGAAAGTGCAAGGTCCCAAGTTCAATCTCCAGTACAGAAAAAAAAAAAAAAAAAAAAAAAAAAAAAAAAAAAATCTAAAAATCCTTATCTTTGATACCTTTTACAAATAAACTGCCCAGACAGTAAAATATTTCTCTTCAAAATTTCATGCCAGGAGGAAGCAATGATTTAGAAGTTTATTCAAAGGAACCCCAAAAAACTCTTAAATTAGAAACAAATTCTGAAAAGAAGTTAACTTGGAAATTAAAAAGTATAATCAGTGAGAATGCAATAAAAATTGGTTTCCAATGAAACTAATCCCAAACTAAAGGTCTGTCGGAGCTTCTGTTTTTCTCCAGTCCAGCTGCTGCCACACAGCTGGTTCTCCACATCCTCGGGCTCTGCATCCACAGGCTGAATGAATCAGACAGAAACTAAGAAGCAGAGGGGCTTGCACTGCACCTGTACCGAACATGAAGAAATGTTTTCCTCACCACTATTCCCTCAACACTACACTTAACTACTGATGTCACATTTACATTGTCTTAGATATAAGTAATCTAAAGACGACTAAAGTACATGAGAAGGGGACTGGGAGTGTAGCTCAGCTGACGAGTTCATGTTTAACATGGGTAAGCCTGTGGGTTCAATCCACGGCACCTTAAAATAAATAAAATACACAAGTATGTGTGCAGATTACATGCAGACCCTCTGCTATTATATACGGGACCTGACCACCTGTTGATTTTAGTATTCACAGCAATCCTGGAACCAATCCCCATGGACACTGAGGGACAGCTATACCTAATTTTTACTGCTGATTCTCCCTTCAGCTGTTAAGACATTTCCTTTCATGTAGGTAGACTTCATATATAATTTCATATATAACTTTATCCACTTATACAACACCAAACTGTTTATAGAATTATATATTGAAAGAAATACGGCATAGTATTAAATTGGCACAAGAAATAGATGAATCTGCTGCAACCCACCAAAGCCAATCTCTACCCCGCCTTTTTTTTTTTTTTACCTTTCAGAAAGCAGTACGACCAGTCCAGACCTTTTAGGGTCCAAAAGCTGCGGTTTTCTGAAAGGTAAAAAAAAAAAAGAGAGACAGGGGAGAGACAGAGGGAAGGAGGGAGGGAGAGAGAACAGGGAGAAGGGGAGGGGAAGAGAGTAACATGCTGAGTCATTTCAGATACCTCATTTCTCTGGATCTTCTCTGAAAAACATAAGGCTCAAACGCACAGTCTTAGCCATCAAGGAGGCTTAATTAAGCATCTTGGCAGCAGCATATAAAATGGGAGCTGGCTACATTCTTATTATCCCAATACTAATTGCTACCCCTACTCCCCCCAAAAAGGAAGAGAAAAGACATCATAGGACCAAATATCTATGTTTAAAATATTATCATTAAGAAAACTGGACCAAGAGTCCCGAGTTCTGGTACTGTTGCTTTGTACCTGGATCAATGAACTTTTTAGGGTCCTTAATTTCCTGACCATCTTATATGGGTAGAGTATGAAAGAGGTTCTAGTTTGGCTGACTTTTTTGAGTTCTAAAAATTTATGGGCCGGGGATTTAGCTCAGCGGTTGGGTGGCCTGCCTTGCAACTGCAAGGACCCAAGTTAAATCCCCAGTATAAAAAAAAAAAAAAAAAAAAAAAAGATCCTATATTTGTTTGTTTTTTGGTACCAGGGATCGAACTCAGGACCTTCCATTTGAGAGGCAGATGTGGTACCACTGAGCTAAATCCTCAGCCCTATGATCCTGTGTTTATTTTTGTTTTCATTAAATAACCAGGCTTGCTTATGCTCGGGCACAAACTGTACAAAGAACAAAGTCAACTCATTTCATGAAGGCTACTGAAATGATCCACTTCTGGATAGAAGCACCAGATGATGTTTCAGAAATGAGTTAATTCAAAATTCAATCTCCTTTAACACACAGTGATCCCTCACTATTTCCAATATTCAAAGATGCCAGATGATCCAACTTAAAAGGTGTAGGTTTTGAAGATCAGGGCTCTTGGTGGACAGAACAGTCATTTAACTCTAATGCCCAATCATGGTGCTGGCCACACTGAGACACTTTCAGTTTTGTGGAAGGCTGAAATAGTGAATTTCTTCTCTCTCTCTCTCTGGGCTTTTTTCCTTTCTTGTGACATTGGGGATAGAATCCAGGGAAGCTTTACCACTGAGTACATCACCTGCCCTTTTCCGGTTTCATTTTGATACAGAGTCTCACAAGGTTACTCAGGTTAGCCTCACTTGAATCCTTTTGCCTCAGCTTCCTGAGCAGCTTGGATTATAGGTGTGAGCCACAGATCATGGCTGAAGTAGTGAATTTCTTCTAATCAACGTAATACGCAAATACTTCAAGCCCACTATGGCTCTATACTGAGATAGGTGTTTTGGTAGGAAGAAAAGTAGAAAAAGCTCCCATCTGGCAGGGAACAATAACAAAAACAAAACACAGGAAGAAGGAGGGTACAAGTGTATTTAAAATGCGTGCATATGAAGGCAGACACTACTGAGGTCAGAGAAGTATGAAGGGATAGAATTTCCCAGAGGCAGTAAACCTGGGGCAAGACTGTGTAGGGCAAGTGAAAGGGGTGCCTGGCTTCAGCTGTGCCTGTGTCCCTGCTTATCTGTGAATACTGAGAAGGCTGGAATTGTATTGGTTTGTCACTACTAATGCCTAGTTGTGCTTGGCTAGGCTTATATGAATTAGTTATAGTTGGTAAAAGTATGAGGTTAGAATTGGAATCAATGAAGGGCCAGGGATTTAGCTCAGTGATACCGTGCCTGCCTGGCAAATGCAAGGTCCCGAGTTTGATTCCTGGTATGAGAGGGAGAGAGGGGAGGGGGGAAGGGGG
>NW_022900931.1:55714182-55765056 GCF_012274545.1 Fukomys damarensis
AGAAAACAAAGGAATAACAAAACAGCCTGGTAGTGTAGTTCAGTGGTAAAGTATGTGCTTATTGTGAATGAAGCTCTAGGTTTAATCCTCAGCAGAGAGAGCAGGAGGGGGGAGGGGAGGGGGAGAGGGAGAGGGGAATCAAGCAGTGTATTAAGAGACGACTGTGAGTTAACTTGCTTTAATCAGGTAGACTAAGAGGTAATGTGAAACAAAGCTGGACATAATCAAGTGCTTTTCACACAGTAAGTCCAAAGTAACAGGAGAGCCTTCTCACCATCAGGACAATGCTTCAGGGTTCTCTGAGTCTTCCTTAAAATACTTAAGGAGAGTTTGGTCTTATCTATCAGACATACAGGGAATAAAGACTCTTACAGCTAACCTCCACAACGCATTTGAATTCTGCAATATATATGATAAGTTTTAACAAAAAGGCTCAAAATGACTCTCAAAAAGGTATGTATTAATTAGTGCATGTAGCATGCACACAGTGCTAAGTCAACAAAGGTTTGATGTTCAGAGAAAGGGACATAATAGTCCAGCCATATAAAAGAAAACTTGGCAGCTATATTTACAAATACCTGAAAAATATCACAAAGTATACATATTCTATATATTTATAAGGGGTATTTTAACCAAAAGGTTAAAAATAAAGATGCCAGATGTGATGGTACATGCTTGTAATCCCATCACTCAGGAGGGCTGAGGCAGGATTGCCTCACCTGAACCACAAAGCAAGACCTTGTCTCAAAAAGAAAGAGATCTCCATTCAAAGTGTGTGTCTGTGACAGTTTAATAATTAGAGCACTCTTGGGGGGGGTGGCCTAGGGAAGGGTATACACTTCCAGCCCCACAAGGTCAGACCTCTCAGATGTTTTCTAACTCTGAGAATTTAATGATCTTTAGAAGTTTAAAAGTATTACTGATTGACTAATTGTGATACAGGGGATCAAACTCAGGACCTTGCGCTTGCGAGGCAGGCATGGTGCCACTGAGCTAAATCCCAGTCCAGTTAAAAGTGTATTTTAGATTAAACTGTGCATGCAATTATCTTTCCATAAATGTCAAAGCTGACAGTCTCGTGGGCTTAGTAACTCTAATGAGATTACCCTAGCAACTATTACTATAATTCTTCAAGAAATTATCCTAAGGTCTTTAAGCAATAACTGGTATACATGAAGTGGAGTAAACAGAGAATGTAGTTTTGAAGACCTATAGGTTTATCATTGTAGCTGGAAGGACATCTAAAGGAATGAATGTAGTGATGTAGAGATGGATCATGATCATTTATACCTCCAAGGCTTAAGAAGTATACCACTAGGCAACACAGAATACTGTGAGAAGGCAAAGTTTAGATATGACTGAAGAGCGGGAAAATGGTAAGGTCAGTCTAAGGTAGGTTGACAGCAGACACAAAGCAAGTAAAGCCAGGAACATAGGGCAGAAACACACAAGGTCCAAGCTCTGAAAAACCAATTAGAAGCTATGAATATAAGAGATCACAAAAGGGGAAAGGGAAAACCAGGCGGTGGTACATGCAGTAACCTCAGGACTTGGAAAGCTGAAGCAGGAAGATCATCACTATAAGGCCAGTCTCAACTACATAGTTAAGCCCCTGTCTCAAAATCTGCCCCATCCCAAAGAGAGGGGCAGAGTGGAGAATGAGAGTACTTGAGCAAGTGAACACACATGTAATTATATACAAAGGAACACATGCTCACAAGAAAAGCAAACTGAAATGGTTAAAAAGGGCCTGAGATCTCCAGGTGTGGCGGCACATACCTGTAAACCCAGCGCTTGGGAGGCTGAGGATGGAGGACTGCCATGAGTTCAAGGCTAGTCTGAATTACATAGCAAGAGCTTATCTCAAAAAAAAAAAAAAAAGGAGCAGTCATGGCACTAAGCAAGAGCAAGAAGGTCCATGTATCTTATCTTTAGCACAGTGAACGAAAGAAAGGTCTAGCAGGGCGTGGTGGTGCACGCCTGTAATCCCAGCACTGGGGAGGCTGAAGCAGGAGGATGGCAGTGAGTTGAGATCAGCCTGGGCTACATAGTGACTTCCAGGTCAGTCTCAACTACATAGTGAGACCCTGTCTCAAAACACTGTCTCACCCATAGAGAGAGCCTCTCTCAAAAAAAACAAACACACACACACACACACACACACACACACACACACACACACACACACACACACAAAGAAAGGTCAGTCCAACTGGTAACAACGACAAGAGCCCACACCACACTTCTGTCCCGGAAAAAGCAGGCAGATCATGAAGCAGCAGCTTGTATTTGTTTGTGTTGAGGAATGCATGTTTTACACTGCCTTAAATAAAAGGTTAAAAATAGTAAGAATAGGGCTGGGGATTTAGCTCAGTGGCACTGTGCCTGCCACACAAGCTCAAGATCCTGACTTCAGTCCCCAGCACCAAAAAACAAAAAACATTAAAATGACACTGAGATGAGTGGGTGATCAGAGTGAAAGGCAAATATTTGTGGAAAAGCTACTGAATTCCACATTCAGGAGGTCAATGGCAACCTCAAAAACAAAAACAGCGACAAGCAGAAGCCACTCTAGTTTCTAAGACAGATTCACTGAGCTAATATGGCAAGTTAGAAGTATCAGGCCATCAAGCGTAATGATCTGAAGCTAACTTTTAAGCCTTGGCTGTCATGGAACAATACTAAAAGCATCAAAACTAATGGACCAGGTCCAGAAGGCACTAATACTGTTCTCCTACCAGGTGAAATTCCTGACAGCAGGTTTTTCTGCTTCTAGCTATCCCCTCTTAAGGGGATTTTGATCCTTAATGTCCTATTACTAAATGTTTTTGTTTGTTTGGTTTTTTGTGGGGAGACAGGGTCTTGCTATACAGTTTAAACTGGCTTTAAACTCACTTTGCAGCCCAAGCTGGCTTTGAGCTTGTGGTGATCTTCCTGCTAGAGTCTCCCAAGTGCTTGGATTATAGGCGTGTGACCACCATGCATGGCCCTAAATATTAACTGCTCTTAAAACGTAAAGACTTATGGGCTGGGGATTTAGCTCAGTAGTACCAGCCGCTGCCTGTCAAGTGCAAGGTCAGAGTTCAATCCCTGGTATGGGGTAGGGGGTGTAAAGGCTTGTTTTACATTCTGGGAATATGTGATTTCTATATTCTTCTGATGTGAGAAGTATAAAAACTTTGCAATATAAAATAAAGGTGACATAGTTCCCTTTCTCTATGTTTTTAGTGATCCTTCCTATGCCTTCTACAAAAAAATCCCCTGGCCATGCGTGGTGGTGCATGCCTGTAATCCTAGCACTCAGGACACTGAGGCAGGAGGATCTCTGAGTTCAAGGGCAGCCAGGGCTGCACAATGAGTTCAAGGTCAGCCTGAACTGCATAAAGAGACCCTGTCTAGAAGAGGAAGAGGAGGAAGAGGAGGAGGAAGGAGAAGAAGGAGGAGGGAGGAGGAGAGAGAACGGAGGAGGGAGGAGGAGCAGGAGGAGAAGAAAGCCACCCCCGCAAAAAAAACCCCAAAACCACACCATTCTTTTCAAGAAGAAATGACCCTAACTCAGACTCTTCACAAGTGTGTGGGGGGGGGGACTCCCCCCGCCAATCAGTCCATAAAATCTAAAACTATGGCACTACAAGACAAAGAGAAAAGAGAGCATTACATTTTTGGCTGAGTGCAATGGGACATGCCCATAATCCCAACTATTTGGAAGACTGAGACAGGAGGATGGCAAGTTCAAGGCCAGTCTGGACAAATTAGTAAGATCCTGTCTCGAAATAAAAATTAAAAAGGGTTATAGCTATAGCTCCATGTGAAAGCTCTGGGTTCAATCCCCAATAATGGGGGGAAAAAATAAAATCACATCTCCACCTCTTACTTCAAGTTTAAAAGAACAAAGAACAGATACAAAAAGTTTTCGGACTCTTTAGCCAAGAAGTCACCATCCTTAAAATTATAGAAACATTGCCAGGAGTGGTGGTGCATGCCTGTAATCCCAGAACTTGGGAGGCTGAGGCAGAAGGACTGCCTCAAGTTCAAGGCCTGCCTCAACTACAGAGCAAGACCAAAACCAAAAACAAAACCCTAAAAATAAAAAATTCTAGAAACATTGCAATTAGGTATATTTTCCATGGAAAATTTTAACGAAGTTATTTTAATGCTCTCAAAATAATTCACACAAAATAAAAACATACTAGTTTCATAAAACTGAATGTCAATGCCAAAGCATAAAAGACTTACCCTATATTCAAAATCTGCAAACTCTCTTCCTCCACGACCTCCTCTGAATCCACCACGAAATCCCCGAGGAGTAGTAAAGGTTCCACCTCTGCCACCACCACGTCCTCTTCCACCGCGGAAACCAAGACCTCCTCTGCCTCCTCTGTACCCTCCACGGCCACGGTTTGGACGAAGTGGAATTCCAAAAGTTTCAGCATTTAATCGCCTTTCTTCAGCCCAGGTTGGTCTCCGTTCTCTATTATAAAAGCAGATCACCTTTAGCATATCCTGTTTAGAAGAATTTTTTCAGCAAAAATAAGTAGCACAGTTCCTAAATTAAGGCTAATACCTAAAGATCAATTTAAAATAAACATCCAAGCTACTTGGGTGGCTGAGGAGGAAGGATCTCAAGTTCAAGTCCAGCCTGAGCAACTTAGTGAGGTCCTGTCTCAAAATAATAATATAAAAAAAGAGAGGAGAATATACACTCCCTGGATTCAACACAGAGCACTGCAATGGGAAAAAACAAAACCAACCAACTCTGCCCCTAAAAAAACTCAATTAAAAAACAAAAACTTAAAAAGCCATCTTATCTGTTCATAGAATATGTTTAGTTATGTTCCCACAAGTCTGCTACACTTCAGGTGAAATATAACTAACATCAGTTTCTTGCAAATATAGTCAATAAAACAAAGCATACAATAAATAGTAAAAGCTCCAACATAATGGTAATTAATTCAGATATAATGACCCCCACACACACACCAGGGATTCAACTCAGAACCTTATGTTTGCCAGGCAGGTGTGGTGCCACTGAGCTATATCCCCAGTCCACATATAATGAAATTTGTAAAGCCCCAGTAGAAAAGGTAAAGCCAAGCAGAAAAACAGTCTTAGAGAAGCTAGGAGATGGAGGGTAGGTCCCTGAGTTTCTATTATGGTCCTGGACCAATCCTGGAACTGATGCCAGTGAACTGAGCAAGTGTGTGAACTGCGGCTGCCACCTAGCCTTGGTAACGTCCCCTTAAGAGCAGGACGCAGCAGTATTGTCCCTCTCCACATTTAAACTGAAGCAAACAACTGCCACTAGGTGGCACCAGAACAACCACCGACAATTTTCTGGACCCATATTTATTACAATACATCAGTTTTATTGTATCAATAAACTTCAAAGAAATGTTACCTTTTTTGGTCTTGGCTTCAAATGAACTACAGTATAAAGATATAAAGGAGAAAGTCTTATAAATAGCCAAATGTGACTGCAACTCTAATAAAATTATATGGTATTTTTGTTGTTGTTTTGAGACAAGTTCTTGCTACGTAGTTCAGGCTAACCTTGAACTCACTAAATAGCCCAGGCTGGCCTCAAACTCTCAGTGATCGTCCTGCCTTGGCCTCAAGTGCTGAGAGTACAGGCCTGCACCACCACACCTGCAGTTTTTTTTTTTTGCTTTTTTTTTTTTTTGTAAAATAAAGTATTAAAAAACCTACTGTGGTCACTAGCTATTTTATTTTTTTTTTATTTTTAATTTTTTTTTTGAGACAGGGTCTTGGTAGGTAGTTCAGACTTTTCTTGAATTCACTATGTAGTATAGGCTGGTCTCCAACTCACAGCAATCCTGCCTCAGTCTCCTAAGTGCTGGGATTACGGATGTGTGCCACCACGCCCTGCTCTAAATATTCTTTAAACCTTGTGAATTTATATGAAATAACTGTTTTATACTTCATATTCTAAGAGCATAAGAACAGCTTAGGGCTGGGGACTTAGCTCAGTGGCACTGCTCCTGCTTCACAACAAGTGCAAGCTCCTGAGTTTGATCCCTGGTACCAAAACAAAAACAAACAAACAAACAAACCCAGCTTAAAAGGCAGTACCTATTATCATCACAAGAAATATTATCAAAGAAGGATTTAGTTTTGTCATAATAGCAATTGGGTCCAAGTGGGTCTTCTTCATCAGCATTTCCTTCACTGTTTTGGGTATCAACTCCAGAGTCTCCCTTATCTTCACCATTTACAGGTTTCTCTTGTTTCTCAAGTTTATCTTCTAAAGAAAAACAAACACCATAAAAGTCAAGATTTGTATTAAATAAAATTAAATACGCAACCCAGAAAGCATCCTTCGTTCATAGATAAATGAGATTTTTCTAAGAAAAATTAAAGCTTACCTTTTAATTTAAGCTTATTATGAAATTCTCTGTCAATCTCCTCTTTGTTAAATTGTGCATTTGCACTTTCGAAGTCAAAGTCTTTCTCAAATTTCATTGGACCATCTCTTCGAATTCCAAACCTTCCCCGGCCACCTCGATGACCTCCTCGTCCTCTCCTTGGTGTTGAAGGAGCACCTGGAACTATGTATTAAAGAATTTATACAAAAGGCTTTCAGTATGTAAAGGCTGACTTAGGGCATAAGTTGTTATGGTAGTTGTTATACTAAATGGCCAGTAACAGATGCTTAACAGTTTCTATACATTACTGTATTTGTATTTTTATATGAGAATTAACTATTAAAATGTAATATATGAAGTAGCACACATAAAAAGATAAACATTTATATTTGTGAGTTCGAGACTTATATATGTACTCTTAATAGAATATACAACCAAACAAGTTTGGAGCCTTTACACAGATTAACATATGCTCCTCAAGAGCAAAGGCTTTGTTCTCCTTACTATTGTACTCTCCAAACCTACAAAGTGCTACGAACATTGTGGGTTCTCAAACTTAAACCCTTTCATGGGAAGGATAACAGGAAACAAGATTTACAATAAGAATAATACATGAATGTTTATGAGCACAAATTCAAAGGTTGGAGATGTTATTTCCAAAAAACAGACAAGAAGGGCCAGCCCTCATTGGTCCCAAACACTTCTTCTGTACTTTCCCTCTGACTCTACAATACTCAAACCCTCCCATACTTATGCAGTCTCTCTACAAAACAGAGTAACAGGATCTTAGTCAGTCACATAAGATATGGTAAATACAAAAATAGGATAAGTTATGGCTGGGGATTTAGCTCAGCGGTTCCACTGCCTGCCTTACAAGCGTAAGGACCCTAGTTTGATCCCCGGTACCAAAAAAAAAAGATAATTTACAACAAAAACTGGGGAACATAAATATCCAACATAAGAAGATTGAAAAGAAAAAAATAAGAAATGAAATAGAATTTGATGTAAATTAAGTGAAAAAGCTGCTGTGGTGGCTCACGCCTGTAATCCTAGCACTAGGGAGGCTGAGGCAGGATTGCTTTCAAGGCCAGCCTGAGCTACATAGCAAGACCCTATCTCTAAAAAGAAAAAGCCGGGCGTGGCATGCTTGTAATCCCAGTACTTGGGAGGCTGAGGCAGGCTGCAAGTTTGAAACCAGCCTGGGCTACACAGTGAATTCCAGGGCAGTCTCAACTACATAGTGGGACCCTGTCTCAAAAAAGAAAGAAAGAAAGAAAGAAAGAAAGAAAAAAAAAGTTAACTGCAAAAAATGCAGAGCATAAAACAGTATGAATTTAATGATTATAACTGTGCCAACAAAGATTAGAAGAGACTACAAGGAAAGAGACAAGTTTGTGTTCACCATTTGCCGAGGTTTGGCAAACTTCCTGGGTTTTAGAAAACAAGCCAGAAAAGCCCACAGAAGCATATCCAGACATTTAAATTTAGATAACCAGGGTTTAAAATATTCAACTTTACTACCAAGAGACTTGTCTGTACGCCAGGGAGCAGAGACATGTCTTAAAAAAATAAAATTCTGGCTTTTTTTTTTTTTTTTTTTTTTTTGTACTGGGAGGTTGATGGGAGTGTCCACTTCTA
The DNA here is from genome assembly GCF_012274545.1 of Fukomys damarensis. Classification (NCBI taxonomy): domain Eukaryota; kingdom Metazoa; phylum Chordata; class Mammalia; order Rodentia; family Bathyergidae; genus Fukomys; species Fukomys damarensis. The sequence continues at coordinate 55,722,204 of NW_022900931.1, forward strand.
CATTTTAGCAGGTTCCTGGCGGGCCTCGCCAGTGGGTGCAAGAACCTGGACCAGGGCTGATCTTGGGCCCCCAAAGTTTGTCTGGTGCATATGTGGAGATCAGCAGCTTGGAGTTCCAAGTGCAGCATGAACAATGCCTGTACAAGCCTGTGAAGCTGGGGTGCACTAGTGCTGGTATTTCAGCTGACACCGGTTGTCACTATAATTAAAATGGGAAAGTGCCTCTAGGGAGGAGAGACATTCTTAAGTGTACCTGGTGTGGTAAACAAACAAACAAAAACAGTGAATGTTGTGGTATGGCATTTGGCCATCCAACAAAAAGGCAGGGATCTTCAATAGAAGAGCATACTGAACCTTAGTAACAGTGTGTGACACCTTTCAACTTGCTTGGGGCAGTCTGAGCCATGGTTGAGAGGAAGGAGTGTTTTTAAAGTCTCATAAACAATGGATCATAAGCAATGTGTTAACATGAAATATTGTTTCAAACTGCAAAAAACTGCTGAAGAAACTTGAAATGTTAAAATTAGTGTATAGCAATGCCTCAGTGACCAGAAAGACTGTTTACAAGTGGTTTGAACAATTTTGTAAGGGTTGTGAATCTGTTAACAAGGCAAGATCTGGATGTCCTTCAACATCAAAAACCTGAGAAAATATTGAAAGAGTAAACAAAATGATTTGATCAAACCAGAGATCAACTATTAGGAAAATTTCTGAGGATTTGAACATTTTTATGGTACTGTACAAAGCATTTTAATGACAGATTTGAACACGAGGCGAGTGAGTCTGAAATGTGTTCATACTCAGCTACAGGAGTTAGAGCAGCAAGGCGGTGCTGCTGGTGACAGGGCAATGTTTCCCTTGCATTTACCTTACTGACTCTGTGGTAGGTATTTTTCTCCTGTGTTAGAGATAAAGAAATTGTCAGGAGGGAACTCATGTTCCCACTACCCAGGAGTACCTCTGAACAAGGAGTCCCACAGGTGGGTGAGTAAAGTGATGCCTTGAGATTTGATGTCTCTGTATAACAGTAAATATTTAAGCAGATTAATCCAGTTTTGGGGGAGCAAAACCACACAGCTGTTGAGAATATAAGCACCTAATATTTTTTTCTGGTATCACGGATGGAACTCAGAATCTTGCACTTGCGAGGTGGGAAGATGCCACTCAGCCAAAGCCCTGACACAACACTTCATAGTATTTTAATTGCATTAACCTAGTTTCCCAAAATTTGTACCAAAAGGAGCACCTGTCAGCATGTTAATTTTTTAAATGTATGTGGTACAATGTGTAAAAAGGATCTAAAGTACATGATACTACATTTGGACATGTAAGTATCAGAGGTGAGTTTTTCACGTGGGAAGAAATAGAAGTCTGGCAAGATGCTCAGAGCCCACTACAGGTTCACTTCTTGTACTCAGTCCGTATGTCTAGCAATTCGAGATTTTCCCATTATACTGTACACCAATTACATGTAACTCATTTTCCAGAAATTTTAAATAAAGATATTTTATATTTAAAAAAATAAAATTCTGGAGCTGGGGTTATAGCACTTAGAGGTAAAATATTTGCCTAGCAAATGTGAAGGTCTGGGTTCCATCCCTAGGTGCAGCAAAACACCAAGAGGCCAGGTAGGCAGCACATGCCTGTAAATTCCAGCATTTGAGAGGCTGAAGCAGGGGGATCAACAATTGGAGACTAGCCTGGGTTACATAGTTTCAGGCCAGCCTGAACTATGAAGCAAGATTCTGTCTCAAAACCAAATCAAACCAAAGTTCTGAGTAGAGATGTTTATGTCTGTAATATCTTAAGAAAAAAACCTGCAAGAATATTTAGTTAAAGAAGTTTGGTGATAGGGTAGGGCAGTGAGTTTTAAAGGGCAATGAAAGATATTTTTATTTATTATTTAAAAATTTACATGATAAAATTATGGCAATTATTTTGAGGAAAGAGCTCTTTTTCAAAATAAAAAAGTAAAATATAAATCAAGCAAAAACTCTGCATGCCACAGCACATATAAAAACTTATAAAAAAAAAATCTGGGTGTGGTGGCGCATGCCTGTAATCCCAGCACTGGGGAGGCTGAGGCAGGAAGATCACTGTAAATTCAAGACCAGCCTGGGCTACAAAGTGAGTTCCAGGTCAGTCTCAACTACATAGTGAGACCCAAATTCAAGACCAGCCTGGGCTACAAAGTGAGTTCCAGGTCAGTCTCAACTACATAGTGAGACCCTCTCTCAAAGAACAAAACAAAACAAAACAAACAACCACAAAACAAAAACAAACAAAAAAACCCCAAGGGTTTAAGCTCACTGGTGCCACCTCACAACTGCAAGACCCCAAGTTTGATCTCCAGTACCAAACAACAACAAACAACAAACAACCAAAAAGCAAAAAACCAAGGGCTGGAATTGAGGCTAAATCCAAAGGCTCTGGATTCAATCTCCAGGACAACATGTACACATGCACTGACACACAGCCAAACACCAAAAAACCTTTATTGTCCAGGTGTGGTGGTGCACACCTGTAATCTCAGCATTTTGGGAGGCTGAGGTCAGAGGACTGCCATGATTTCGAGGCCAGCCTGGACTACATAGTGAGTCCAAGGCCAGCCTGAATCACAGAGCAAGACCCTGTCTCAAAAAACAAAACAAACAAAAAACTCAAACTCCCCCCAAAGAAAATAATGAGTTGTAAAAAAGTTAAAAAAATTTGAGCCCATTACCCAGCTTCCCAATGGTAAGATACTATATAACTAATGCACACTATCAAAACCAAGGAATTAATCAAATGAACTACACACCTTACTCAGATGTCATCAGTTTTTTTTGTTTGTTTTTGTTTTTGCAGTGCTAGGGATTGAACCTGGTGCCTCATACACAACAGAACACTCTACCACTGAGCTAAACCCCTAGTACTAGTATTTTTGTTTTGTTGTTTTTGTGGTAGCAGGGATGGAACCCAGAGCATTAGCACTAAGCTACATCACCAGCTCTTTTTCACTTTTTATTTTGAGACAGCGTACCTAAATTGCCTGGGCTGGGCTCCAATCTGCCATCCTTCTGCCTCAGCCGCCCACAGTGCTGGGATTACACTTGTAGCCCTACCTTTCAAGTTTTTAGTCCTCATGTATTACACTTTTTTTTTTTTTTGGTACTGGGGATCAAACTCGGGACCTTGTGCTTACAAGGCAGGTGAAACCACTGAGCTAAATCCCTGGCCTCTATGTATTACACATTTAAAATGCTCTCTATTGAGAAGCAAAGAATATGACTTTCAGATTCAAGTGACTTACCTATTTGTCTCTTGCTATCATTTCTGAGTTGCTCATTTTCTGGCCTTGAAACTTTGTGTACTTCAACTATAGAAGGAGACATACAAAGTGACAAATACACTCAGGATGCAAAACCAAAAACATTTTTAAAGTTAGGAATGGGAAGAAAAAAATCCCACAAAACAAAACCGGCGCAATTCCCAAAACCAACCCCCCATCTCTTCAAGTCAAATATGAAAGCTTGAACATTCTATTAAATTCAGTTTAAACCTAGACTTATTCATATAAAGCAAAATCCTCTTTATAAGATGAGCAGAAAATGTTGATCAGTTAATTAAGGAATAGTAAATAGCTCAAGTTCTACCTCGCCTGTGCTCTTGATTCTCTATTGCTTTTTGGCTGGTGGATGGCAAAGGCCTGCTTGATACAGGGCTCCTTCTCCCAACAGGTGCTGGAGCAGGTAAGTGGGCCGAGGCGGTCTGTACTGCTTGCTCCATGGTCGGACTTTTTCTCAAAGGGTCTAACTGAGGGCTTGAACGACCTAAAATGTAACCAAAAGATAAGAAAACTATTCTAACCGGGAATTTAAAAATAATCTAGCCCCTTAAAAAAAAAAAAAAGCGTAGTTTTATTTCTAATAATTCAAAGCTTTAGCAAAAATGAGTCAATCTACTTATAAGTCTAAAGTTCAAATCTGATTATTCTTAGTTGACTGGTCATTAAGCAATACTGCTCCAAACAAAGTTCTATTACAAGAAAGTAATAGCACAAGAAACTAAGGTAGGTGGTTTTTAAATATCTTTGGGGTAATTACACATCAAAACTAAAAGGCCAATAACAAATAAAACCCTTCAGATACTTATACAGTAGCCATATTCACTCCTTGCCATTGTATGGATGTCTTGGCAAGTAATAGGTTAATATGGGGTTTGAACGTTAACAATTTAAAAAAAAATAATTTCATTGGTACATTTTAGGTATGTCTTGACATTCATCATTGGAGATTTGTACCTTTACATAATATATCTTGATTCTTATTTTTCCCCCTTCCCCTGCCCTCCCTTCAATCTCTTCACCCCTCCCTATTTACAAAGATTTTGTTTCCATTTTTTTCACTGTACTTAAGCTTCTATTTTTCCTTTTGTGAGGCCAGAGCGTTACCACACTGTTTGAATTGAATAATATAATATAGTATTTCATCATGGTTTTTTCTGCCCCTACAATACGGCTGTAAATCTCTGCCCAGGAAGCACTCGTAATAATGTAACAGAATACAATGCTCTGCTTAAATATTATGCTCATTTTATGCAGACATATTCCCACATATTTCTGTGTGTGCATATTCACACAGGCTTCAAACCAGTAAATTGGTGAGTGCTGATAACATACTGATTACTGTGCACCCAGATACTTCAGGGATAATTAGTAATACTCCCTAAGTTTATATGTTTATACTTCATCTAAAGTATGCAATTACAAACACATATCATTACTTATAGGCATTAATGGCTAGGACACTTTAGCCAAAGCATTTAAATTACCATTAAAATATTTAAAAATTAAGTTATCAGTAATAGAAACACTATAACTTCCATCAAAAATTATAAGGAGAAATGATGATGATTTACGCTATTTGTTTATAAGAAAACAATCACTTTTATACATGCATATGTATGTATTATTTTTATTTATTTACTTATTTGAGATAGGGTCTATGTCGCCCAGGTGGCTAGCCCTGACTTCTGGGCTCAAGCAACATTCTGAGTAGCTAGGACAATAGGCAGCTGTCACCACACCTACCTTTTTCATCTGTTAAGTGTTTTTAAAGCCTGTTGCTATAATTTTACTACACTACATTAAATAATCTTTGAAGCTTTTAAAACTACTTCATTGAGTCTTTTGAGAAAAGATCTTGCAACTAAAAACTATTACAGAAATACATGGGACGGGGTAATCAAATCAAATACCAAATTCATTTGTTGTCTATTTAAATTTTTTCTATTATAATCTACTAATCATGATATCAATTCTGCTATAAGTGGGGAAATATAGGTGATGTGGACATAGTATTAGGAATTAAAACAAGAAGCTATTTTATAAAAACACATCCCCTTGAGTTATTTTCACAATCTTATCACAGCTAAAGAAAATGCCATGTGTTTTATTTTGGGAAATTCAGAATTTTTAGTTGTGAAACTTTTTCTTTCTTTCTTTTTTTTGGGTACCAGGGACCGAACTCAGGACCTTGCACTTGCAAAGCAGGTGGCAGAACCACTGAGCTAAATCACTGGCCCTAAGACTGATCAATAGGTGCTAAACTGCAGTTAACATAGCGTTTTTTTTGGTACCAAAGATTGAACTCAGGACCTTGGGCTTGTGAGGCAGGTGTAGTGCCACTGAGGTAAATCCCTGGCCCTAGTTAGTGAAATTTTAATGCATATTCCTCGGATGTCATCTGCAACAGTCTTATGTAAATACATATCTAACTTTCCTTTAAACTTTTTTTTCCTCTGACACTGGGGATTAAACAATAGGGCCTTACCTACAAAGGGTCTCTGCCTACAAAGTCACATCTCCTGGCCCTTTTAAATTTTGAGACAGAGTCTTGTTAAATTGCCTAGGCTGGGACTGAATTTCTGATCCTGTTGCATTAGCCATCTGGAGGTGAGGTTACATGTAAGTGCCACAACAACTAACAAATCTGACACTTCACTCTACCTTTTTTTAGGGGCAGGTGTACTGGGGATGGAACCTAGGACGTCATGAATGCTAGGCAAATAGTCTACTACTCAGCTACACCTGCCAGCTCTTAAATTCTTACTTAAACTTGGAACTGTTTCTGACTTTGTATTTTGTTCCACTCATCTCTAAATTTACTACTGTACTGCTTTTATCTTACATATGTGTATTTTACTATCAAGCAGGTAAACTTTTACATTTTTCAAATTGTCCTATTCTATGTCCACATTTAAAGATAATCTTTCTGCTCAAAAGAACAATAAATTTAATAAATATGCAAAGTAATATCTTCTTGATCCTGAATCTTTTATCTAAGAACAATCCTTAATTGCAGTATATGAGGTCTATTAAAATTTTGCATTTTTCTCCACAGAAGCTTGTTATATATCGTATGCACTTCATAATTTCTTGTTTGTCATTACTTTGTGAGCCTTTTATTTCTATTACATAGGACAGGACAGGTTTTAGAATCATTATTGAGTTTTGTATATTTACTTTGCATTTTACCTGTAATTTAAGTCCTTTACTATTTTTTACACTGAATTCTCAATTCCAAGCAGAAAATTAGTAAATAGTGGTAATTCAAATATTTATGCCAATTTACTTCATTTGTAACTGACAGAACCAAAAATTCCAGAAAAAGAATGAGTAGAAGTGATAGCAGGTATCTCTATTTATATTAATAAGAATTTTTCTGGAGCTTCAGTATTAAGTTTGATGTTGGCTACAGTTAAGATGGCTAACTTGCTGGGCATGGTGGTGCACACCTGTAATCCCAGCACGTGGGAGGCTGAGGCAGGAGGACTGACATGGGTTCAAGACCAATATGGGCTACATAGCAAGTTCAAGACCAGCCTAAATTGCATAGCAAGACCGTGTCTCAAAAAATAACCAACCAAATAAATTTTAAGAAGTAAATATTCATGTAAAGCAATAAACCAACAACACCTACTTTGTGGTGGTTAAAAGAAGATATAGGTACTTTTGACTATACAAGGTTATGAGACTGGCAGATAGAAAACAGAATTAAAAATCTGAAACAGATTCTTTTTGAAACAGGATTCTTTACAAAGATTATTAAAATGCAAATCCCCAGCTGGGTGTGGTGGCACACGCCTGTAATCCCAGCACTTCGGAGGCTGAGACAGAAGGATCATTGTGAGTTTGAGACCAGCATGGGCTACCTAGTGAGTTCCAGGTTAGTCTCAACTACATGGTGAGACCCTGTCTCAAAAAAACAAAGCAAGCAAACAAAAGAAAAATGCAAATCCCCAGGCCCCAAGGATTCTGACATAGTAGTATCAAGATCTGTATTTTTCAGAAGCACTACAGCTGATTCTGTTGTGGGTGGTAAATACTGGGAATGAATACTCTACATTCTTGGAGGATGTCGTGGAACAGTTTATTTTTCCAGATGACATTTCAAATTTATACAGGATAGCTCCTTTACAGAGTTAAGTCTGGGACTGGTCTGATATATTACAAGTTATATAACCACTTTGCAAACCAAAGTCAAACTTAGGGAATGCTCACCAGTTTGGTTTCATGATCTTAGAATTGTAAAATGTGTAAAGAGTGGAAGTCAATTCAATAATATATCAATTGAAAGAAAAATTTTAAAGAATTCACCAGAAATCAAACATGCAATTTACAAACTATGAAAGCTCTTACATTGAGAAAGACAAAATCCATTATAAAAATTCAGAATAAAAATATCTAAAGAAAAAAAACTGCTTACCTTGAGATAACTGTGTTTTTATAGATCTTGTATCCTGTGTAAAGGCAGATCCAACAGCACTACTTTGGGATAAGGTACTGCTGTTCGACGTTTCTGTTCCAAAGGATGTCAAGGAGCTTCCAGCTTGAAGAGATGTTTTTTTAATGATAAAAAAATTTTAATGTTTTCACCTTCAATTATATAAAACAGTGCAGCAATTTATTACTGTCTGCCTGTACCATCTTATAGAACTTGTAAACATGAATAACCCTGGAAATTAAAGTGTATCAAGTAATAGTTTGGGAAATGTATAGCTATGCTGGGAGAAAGCCAGTATGCAGCCAATATGTGACATCCTTGGATGCAAACAATTTTTATAACACACAGTAATGTCATTATGTGGATGCCACAAAGGACACATATCAGACAGCAAAGTAATAGAAATGGTACATTTTAAACCAAACTAAGTTCAAATTATTCTAAGTATCTTCACAAATAGCCAAATCAGCAAACAGATATTCTAAAAAAAATTTTGTCATCACTTCTGAGGCAAAAGATAATAATGACTCCAGCATTAATGCTTTCCCTGATGACAGAACTGTGGGACTGCATTTAGCTTAAAGGAGTCACAAAAATGTTGGGTAATATAAGTAATAAAATCCCTACAAAGAGACCCATTCTCTCTATACTTGGCAGTGTTAATCTTCTCATAAGTTTCTATAGTACTTATGGACAATCTACTTTTAAAAAATTCATTTTTAAAGTTTTTTTGTTTTTTTGATAGGGTCCATGTAGTCCAGGCTGGCCTCGGGTTTCTCATGGTCCTGCCTTGGGCTGCTGAGGTTATAGGTGTGTGCCCACTACGCCTGGGTATTTTTTATATACTGTGCTTTTGTCTTACTTGTTTCACCTATGTAGGCTTTCTTTGTATTCAACAGTCCCTGTTCCCCAATATCTAAACCCAATCTAAGAGTTAGAATATATTTTTATAAAATACAAATATAATTACATCATTACAGAACTTAGGACCCTCTAATGACCTTTTCTGTCCTCAAGATAAAAGTTTCAATTAATAACCTCAGTTCTAAGGCCCTCCCCTTATCTACCAACCTCTGCTGTCACTTTCCTTCTTTCAAACAGTGTAGCCTATGCAGTTTATACTTCTGCTTTAAAAATATAAAAAGATTATGATTATGAACTGGATGTGATGGTGCATTCTTGTATGAGTTTGAGGTCAGTCTGGACTACAGAGAGACCCAATCTCAAAAAACAACACAACACAACAAGGATTATGATCATGCTCCTTGCAACCTACTCATTTCCCACGTAGGCAGTTCCAGTTCCTTCAATTAATGTGGTCTTTAAGAAACACCTCTTTGAGCAACTCCTAATTCAATGAATTCTATTTATTCATATTCCTCTAAAACGGTGCAAACACAACACAACACAACACAGTATTTTTAAATAATGGATGCCACTGAGACTACCCTGGAGATGCACTCGAGCCAAGCTGATGCTCTAGGCAGCTCAGTAAGTACCAACAATAACCTCTCACAGCACCCTTCAGAATATTGTGGCTTTTTTTTTTGGGTATGGCAGATCGAACTCAGGACCTTGCCCTTGTGAAGCAGTGAAACCACTGAGCCAAATCCCCAGCCCTTATTGTGGCTTTTTATTTTTATTTATTTTTATTTTTTTTGTTTTTTGAGACAGAGTCTCACTATGTAGTTGAGACTGACCTGGAACTCACTATGTAGCCCAGGCTGGTCTCGAACTCAGTGGGCCTCCCAGGTGCTAGGATTACAGGCATGTGCCACCACGCCTGGCTCAAAGCATCTTTTTCAATATGCTGAAGGATCATTTCTATTTCTTTTTCTGTGAATTAAGTTCCTTGCCCAATTTTGTTGGGTTGCTGATCTTTTATATTTAGAGAGTCCTCTATAAAAGAATATTAAAATAGTGAAAAAACTGCAAATAAAACTATTAACTACGCAGTAATAGTAATAAAGATGGTATCCAAGTTATGACAGTTTGACCTATTTTTTGACTTGAAGATAGTATGAAAACATACTCTTTCAGTACATACTGTACTCTGAATTTTAGGGGCTGGGGATTTAGCTCAGTGGTTCCACTGACTGCCTTACAAGTGCAGGGACCCGAGTTCGATCCCTGGTACCCCAAAAAACAAATAAAAACAGTACATACTGTACTCTGAATTTCTTTCCCTAGGCTAGCCATAAGCGGCATACCTTCCTGTGATGCTGGGCAGCTCCCAGTGAGCTATTTAATCACAGGAGTGCACTCATACTTTACAGTGTACTCTGGATATTTGTTTCGTGCTTTTATATGACACCTACAAATGCCCATCTGTGTGTGCAAGAAATTAACTGACACTTTACTATAAAACAGATTTTGTGTTAGATGATTTTGTCCAACTATAAACTAATGTAATTATTCTGAGTACATTTAAGGTGGAACAAACTAACCTATGTTGGGTATTACGTTTATTAAATGCATTGCGCCTCACTTCCAATTTGTATTTATTAGGATGTAAGCCCATTTTAAGCTGAACAGCATTTGCATATAAAAATTTAAATGGGAAAAAAACCTCCCATAAATAGCAATGGTATAATTCTGATTCATTAAATTATCCTTTAAAAATTAGAATAATGACTAAAAATGATAAAAGAAGGCTTGATTTGTGCCAACACGATGAGTTAATTCCTTTTCTGTTTATTTGAGGCAGGGTCTTACTAGGCTGGCCTCAAACTTGAAGCAAGCCTCCTTTCTCAGCCTCCCAAGTGAGCACTAGGATTGTAGGTATGCATCTCAATGTGTTCTTTGTTTTTTGGTTTTTTCAGACAGTGTATCGCTATGTAGCTCAGTCTGGCCTAGGGACACTAGGTGATCCTCCTGCTTCTGCCTCCTGAGTGCTGGGATCAAAGGAAATGTGCCACCATGTCCAGTGTGGCAATGTATTCTTCACAACCTAAAACAAGGTAATAAAAGGGACATCAAACATTTCTAAGACTATGTGCTAAGAGTTTATAGTAAGTTTCTATACCTATGTGATAAAAAGGAAATTAAAAAAAAAAAAAAGATCACCACCTACCAACACCAACAGCACTAAACTGTTGCCCAACCAGCGAACTTGGACTGAACTGGCTGTATGTCGGCATCCTGCCAAAAGGTCCATAGGAACCCACTCCCACTGATTGGAATGAAGAAGTAGATGAACCTAATGAAGACTGAAAGAAGAAAACAAAGGGTTATTTTTCTAAGAAACATATGTATAATAAAGAGAAATTCAGATTTAAAAAAAACTAATGAGCATTAGACTAATTACTAGAAACAAAATAAATTACAATCACTTAAAGTAGGTATAACAACATTCTGATTTCAGTGTTTGCCAATTATACATAATGTGATTTACAAATACTTTTTCCTAATATAAATTCCTCCGAGTTAAGAGTTCTATAGTGGATTTAGGAAAGAACAAATGAATAAATGAAAAGTTTACTTCAGTAAGTAAATTAAAGAAAAAATGACATTCAGTGATAATGGATTTTAGTCTGATACTGACAAATAAGCAACTTGTGATTTTGCCTTTGTTTTCAATCATTTGAGGACACTATTAAATGCAGAAATAAACATGCCCCAGAAGGGAGAGAGGAAGGAAGTGACAGGAAAAAAATTGAAAATAGAAGGAGAAAAAATGGAAACAAAGCTTTTGTACATAGGGAGGGGATGGGGCTTACAGGGGAGAATGGGATAAAATAAACTGTATTAAAAAAAAGGAAATAAACACACCCCACACTAAACCATTTACATTTTTACATGTAGTTACAGTAGGCTGAGGAACACTTTATATAAACCTTAATTTATTAAGCCTCAATATTATAATTTATATTATATTATAATTTGTTTGTTTTGTTTTTGGTACTACAGGGGATCAAACTCAGGTCCTTGCGCTTGTGAGGTAGGTGGCAGAACCACTGAGCTAAATTTCTGGCCCAAACCTCAAATATATTTTAATTCATACATGTTTTGCTTATCTTACTGTAAAGTATTTCATGATAGAAACATAAAATATATTAAAGGGTACTGGTATAAAGTCCACATATGGTACCTTATGTTTACTGCTAATACCAAGGACATGTCAGGTACTCAAATACTGCTGAATGAATAAAACAATCAAATTGAAGATTATGACGCCTTTAAGAAATTCAGTACCATTTTGATTTGTGCACTCTACGTTCTTCTCCTTCAATAATATATATTCAAATAATATACTTAATATATATGCAAATAACTAATTCCCAGAAAATTATCAAGAGATATAAGATAACACAACACCAATCTTTGGTGTAGCCACCAACTATCTCCATTAAGAATATGTCTCTTTTTCCACCTAAGAGATTAACATTCATCAGGATTTTCTTCAGATTTCCTTCTACAAAAATAAAACTTTAGGGGATGGGGATTTAGCTCAGTGATACCACCGCCTGCCTCACAAGCACAAGGACCCCAGTTTGACTAGCCCACCCCAGTTACAAAAAAAAAAAATAAAATAAAAAACAAACAAAAAAACTGTTGGGAGGGACAAAGTTAGGTACAGTAGTGTAGGTCTGTAATCCCAGCACTGAGAGAGACTGAGACAGAAGAATCTCAAGGGGATCTTATGCTCCCTATCTGGGAATATAAACTTAGTGCGAACTTACCTCCAATAAAGGGCAAGGGCTGTAACTCACTGGTAAAGCACTCCTGGATTCAATCTCCAGTACCACAAAACAAAACAACAACAACAAAAAGAACAGAGTAAAAAGGGAGGGATAGGCCAGGTGTGATGACTAAAGCCTGTTGTCCCAGTCTTTTGGCAGGGAATAGGGGAATGGAGGTGGTGTGTGTATGAGGCAGAAGAATCACAAGTTTGAATCTAGCCTGGGCAACTTAGTTAACACCCTGTTTCTAAATAAAAAATAGCCGGGTGTGGTGGCGCACATCTATAATCCCAGCACTCGGGAGGCTGAGGCAGGAGGATCTCTGTGAGTTTGAGACCAGCCTGGGCTACACAGTGAGTTCCAGGTCAGTCTTAACTACATAGTGAGACCCTGTCTCAAAAAACAAAAAATAAACAAAAAACAAACAAAACAAAACAAAACAAAAACAAAACAAAAGGGCCGGTGATGTAGCTGAGTTGTAGAGCACTTGTCTAGCATGCACAAGGCTCTGGGTTCAATCCATAGTATTACTACCAAAAAAAAAAAAAAAAAAAAAGGTATTTTGTGGAAAACTAAGATTTTATCACTTACCGCATAAAAAAGAAAAGTTAATATAAAACAATTTAAAATTATTACAGTGCTTAAAAAAAAAAACCCAACAAGCACATTTTAGTACAACTGACAGATTTATAACAAGGTGAAAAGGTTTAAAAAGTACACAAAGAAAACCATAGGAGGGGCCTAGCTTTTAATCAGCTATGCTCACAAGTAAAAGTATTATTTGAGCCAGGGATGGTGGCACACACCTGAAATCCCACTATTCAGGAGGCCGAGAATCTCGAGTTTGAGGCAAGCATAACAAACACAAAAACAAAATGAAAAACCAACAAGCAAAAAATATACATAAGGTATTTCTATGTGAAAAGGCTTCTGTTGCTATATTCAAAATTCAAAGAGCCTTTATGTTTCCAATGAACAAGTAAGTATTCATTGTATAGTAAGTCCCTGGTCCCTGACTTAGAAACATTTGAGTTGTGAACTTTTGCCTCAGTCTCTCTCAGTGCTGGGATTATAGACCTACATTAATGTACCTAACTTTATCCCTCCCTTTTTAAAATACAAAAGGACCTCACATTACAACATGTCCTCATGTTAATTCCTACATGTGAACAGATCTTGGAAATAGCTCATTCGTCTGCTGGATACTGTCATAGTTGTGCTGCTGTGTGCTTACTGTACAGTGCGGTAGTATACAGTAGTACAGTGCTCAGTCAGAGCCCAGGGTGTCCAGAAACAAGTGGAAAAGCAATGGTGATGTAGAGCAGACTGCTAGGAAGTACAAAGTAACATATATTGTACATTTGTGTCAGAGGTGTCTAAGGCTCATGTGTTAGGACTTTTGATTGAATCCGACTTACAAATGTTCTCCTGGAATGGAACTCGTTCAGTTGGGGACTCCGTGTAATGGATATCCTCTTTAACTCACACTTTGCAACTGATCAGGCATCATGCATTTCTATTTTCTGTCAATGGAGTTTTTTATTTAGGAAATTTAAGAACTTACCTTTGTTAAAATCTTTTTACTTATGCTTTTTATCACTGCAAATCATACATAATGTGATTCAACGTATCTCCCCATTCCAACTAATAATTTTATTTAAGAGTAGCTACTATCATTCTAGATTGTAACATGAACCATTATCTGCATAGTGCAATAGCACTGATCTTAAGATTCTGGAGCCTTATTCTTTGGATACATTCAAAGTGGCTCCATCTCAATTTCCTCACTTGTAAAAGAGAAAGATTATGGTACCAAAGTCACATGCATTATAAGGACACACATATACAGCCTGACTGTACATTTAAGAGCACTTCTTCTTTTTTTTTTTTTTTGGTACTGGGGATTGAACTCAGGACCTTGCACTTGGGAGGACACTGAGCTAAATCTCAGACCCTTAAGAGCACTTCTTATAGATTTCAATACAATGTTGGCCATAGCAACACTGTGACGTTAAGATATTTTATCATAAAATAAGTTAAGTTTTTCATCTATTGCTTACCTTATTTAGTCCCAATTTATGACCTGAAGAGAGAAATCTAGATAAGAATATTATGCAGGTAATTTTAAGTATCTAGGTAACTTTAAACTGGTAAGCTTTATGAACACTAAACTGGGAAAGAAAACAGCCAGGGCTAGCTGTGTGTAAAGTTTACACCTCATTGCAAGACAAATTTACTGTCAGTTACCTGAACAATAGCTGGGTCCTGAGGCAAAGAACATTGTGGTTTTGGTGGCTCACAAACAGTGAGGTCTTTAATATCACTCCCACGGAATATAATGTATTCAAAGACTTCATCTCGAGGTGGTATTGGACGATCTGTTGGTCTGTCTTCTGTACCAAAGGATCGAACTGGTGAGAAAATAAAGGACATGAGATATGTAGCTGCTACTCAACATATTCATGTAGGGACTCTTCTAAGTACTGTGTTCCAAGTATCAAGCAAAAGTTCTGAAATATCATTTGTGAAAAAGTATTTATTGATCTGTGGTTAAATAAAAAGAAAAAAATTAAAGCTAAATAGAGTTTTAGCTAAAGCAAAATGTATTCAATTTTAGCTGGGCATGGTGGCGCACACCTGTAATCCCAGCACTTGGGAGGCTGAGGCAGGAGGATGACTGTAAGTTTGAGACCAGCGTGGGCTACATAGTAAGTTCCAGATTAGTCTGAACTACATAGTGAGACTCTGTCTCAAAAAAAAAAAAAAAAAAAAAAAAAAAAAGTATTCAATTAAAGACTATCAGGAGGATCTGGGACTCATCCACTGGCCAAGCTAGGAAGACCCATAACTGCACACCCTGCTCCCAGCCCATGTTACTACACAAGGCAAGAGACTTCAGAACCAACCAAGTGACCTGATTAAAGAGACTAATATCCAGGGAAAGTCTTACTTCAGGACTGAAGTGATACCTTACCACAGAGACCCAATGAGAGCCTTGGGAGTTAGGATTGGAGAGGGCAATAGCTGATCAGGGATTCTCTGGGAGGCCCAGGCTCAAACTAGGAAGATCACAGGGCCTGTATTCTGTTGTGGGAGACCAGATTTGGTGTGAGTAACTGTCACAGGGGGCAGTCCTAAAGAAGTACGTTTGCTCTGGCACTGCAGAAATTAGTGGTCTTAACTATTACAGGTCAATATAATGGTGGCCTAATTGTCTTCATGTAAATCAGTTCTCTTTGATTTGGTTAAGGGCTGTTTATGAGTGGTTCCTAGGGTCTGTCATAATCCAGTTGAAATCTGATGGCACTGTTGTTGCTGAATTTACTGTGATAGCCAAGGTAACACAGTAGTGCCTGGCAATGTTTTCTCTCTATGCTAATATCTGAATTGCCTATGGGTCATAAACAACACTGTGACTTGAACTATCAAGAAGAATGAGGCACTGGGCCAAATAATTTGTAAACCCTAGCACAAAACCAAACAAAAACACAGAAGCATGAAAAGACAAGGCAACAATACGCCTCAGAACATTGCCAATTCTCCCAAATCTGAAGGGGCACAGAAGAGGAGGAAATCATAAACTACATAGCAGATAGGTCTGAAAGGGAATAAATGGAGGTTAGAACTGTTCAATAAGGGGTTGGGGATTTAGCTCAGTGGTTCCACTGCCTGCCTTACAGGCACAAGGACTGGAGTTCAATCTCCGAGTACCAAAACAAAAACCAAACAAAAGACCAAACAAACAAAAAAAACCACACAAAACACAAACAAAAAACACCAGTTCAATAAGGTATTTGGTGAATTTAAAGATATAAATCAGATAATGACCATAATGAAAGAAATGACCAGCAAGTCCAAGTCCACTAATAAACAGCCGATGAAACTACAGAAAGATATGCAAAACATGAATACTAAGCATAGAAAAGAATTGGAGTCTGCAACAAAGGTCCAAACAGAAATCCAAGGAATAATGTAACCCAAAGTCTGGGTGGCTGAAACAACCAAGGTGAAGACAGAGTGTCAGATCTAGAGGATAGGGTTGAGGTGAATGATCAGTTAATGAGAGATACATTAAAAGTAACAAGGGAAGGGGTCAGGGATTTAGCTCAGTGGTGCCCCCGCCTGCTTCACAAGCACAAGGACCTGAGTTCAATCCCCGGTACCAAAACAAACAAACAAACAAACAAAAACGGAACATGAAAAATGGATCCACAACAGCTCCTAGATGAGCAAAAGAGGATGAATGAAATGGAATTAATGAAAAATCAGAAGACAGTACAAAGGCTTAAGAACTTGTTTACACAATAGCAGAAAACTTTCCAGACATAGAAAAAGACTTTAATACACAAATAAAGCATATAAAATACCGAATAGCCATTATCAGAAAAAACTATTCATGCCACATAATTATTAATACCAGAAATACAAAACTTTAACAGATGCCAGAGGAAAACAAGGAATCATCGATAAAGGAAATTATAACAGATTTCTCAACACAAACCTTAAAGGAAAGAATGAAATGTTCCAAGCTCCTTTTTTTGGGGGGAGGTTTGAGACTATGTAGTTGAGACTGACCTGGAACTCACTATGTAGCCCAGGCTGGTCTCAAACTCTGAGCTATCCTCCTGCCTCAGCCTCTCAAGTGCTGGGATTATAGGGGTGTGACATCACGCCTGCTCCGAACTCTTAAAGAAAACTGGTTAATGGTTATTTAACAGGAAGAAATAACAATTATAACCACATATGCACCAAACTACGGTGCATTCAACTTTGTAACACAAATTCTAATAAAAGATCTGATACAATTATAACAGGGGATCTCAGTATCACAAATAGATCAACTAAAAAAAAAAATCTGCAAAGATATATATGAGTTGAACCAAACATTGGAACAAATGCACTTAATAGATATATACAGAGTGTTCCAGTGAACAGAGAACATATTCTTTTCAGCTGCACATGATAATTTCTCCAAAATAGATGACATTCTACCTTTTAAAACATGCTTAAGTAAATGAATTGTAATTTTACCACACATTTTTTTTTTTTTTTTTGGTACCAGGGATCGAACTCGGGTCCTTTCACTTGCAAGGCAGGAGGCAGAACTGCTGAGCTAAATCCCCGGCCCTACCACACATATTGAAACACACAATGAAACTAGAAATCAACAGCAAAAGAACCACAGAAGCCACATAAACATATGGAAATTAAACAATACACTAGAGTAATCAATGGGTCACAGAGAAAACTGAGATAGCTCCAAAAGAAAGAAAGAAAAATAAACAAGAGAGTTCCTAGAATTAAATGATAATGCCAGTACAACATACATTAGCCAAGATGTTAGATTACCCAGCAATCTTGGGCAACAAAAGCAAAGCATGTGGCACTGAGAAAGGAGAGAGAGTAGGGCATGGCAAAGCTGGCTGGGGAAGTAGGCCTGACCTTTTAAATTACAAGATCCCTGACACATCCACAGAACAGTTCCCTAAGCCCTGCATGTGGAGTTCTGGTAAGAACTTGAGCAGGTTTTCAACAGAATGGCCTAGACTTGGTATCAGCCTTAGGTAAGGGATCCTAGCACTGACTCTCAGGACCCATTCTGTATTAGACAACATAAAAAGAGAGGTGAGTCATGAAGATCTTGCTATGGTGACTTTTCCTCAAGACAGCCCACCCTGCTTTCTCCAGGATGTTCTTCTGTCTTGCTTTTTTAATCTCTTACTTGGTCTAATCTCACTCTGCAGAGCCAGTTTCTCCCCCATTCTTCATTTCTACTTTCTCTAATAAACTTGGCCACTGCTTTTTGCTCATTTTGTTCAATTTTTTGTTCATGACAAGAACCTAGAATCTAACTCCAGAGGGAGAGGTGAGCTATCCAGAACTCAGTTTAGTTGATGAGCAGGAGCAGGCTACCTGGTAAGAGCATCACAATCCCAGACTTGACGTTATACTATAAAACTACAGTGACAGCCGGGGATTTAGCTTAGTGGTTCCAGCACTTGCATAGGGGCTGGAGTTCAATCCCTGGTACCAAAAAACAAAAACAAAAACAAAAAACAGTGACTAAAACAGCATGGTACTGGCACAAAAACAGGAATGTGGATCAATGAACAGATCAGAGAAGCAGAAAAAAGCCTGGACACAGAGTTATCTGAACTTTGACAAAGCCACCAAAATCATACTGAACACCGGAGGAAAGATAGCCGCTTCAATAAATGGTGGTGGGAAAACTGCCTATACACATGCAGAAGACTGAATTTAGACCCATATTTTTCACTCTGTTCTAAACTAAAATAAAAACGGATCAAATATCTAATGTTAAAACAAACAATCTGATGGAAAATAAAATAGGTACAATGCTTGAAGACATAGGCAAGAAATTTCTAAACTGAAATCCAATGAAACAATACTGAGAATCAACAAATGAGATTACACCAAATTAAAAAGCTTCTACACAGCAAAAGAAGCAACCAACAGAGCAAAGAGATAATCTAAAGAATGGCAAAAAAGATTTGCCAGCTATGCCACAGCAGAGGATTAACATCCAGAATATATAACGAACTCAAAAAAATTAGATCCCCTCAAAATAAAAGATCCATTCAAAAAATGGTGAACTGAAATGAAGAGCTACTTCTCAGAAGTCCAAATGGCCAATAAATATGTGAAAAAATGTTTATCATTGCTGGCTATGACAGAAATGCAAATTAAAACTACTACACTAAGATACCATCTTACCACAAAAAGGATGGCTTTCATCTAAAAATCTAGTAATACGTGCTTCCTTCAGCAGTACATATACAAAAAATCTAGTAATAACATGCTGGTGAAGATGTTGTAGATGTGAATGTAAACTAGTACAATGACTATGGAAATTGAAAAACTAAAAATAGAAATTCCATTTGACTCAGGTATCCCGAGGTATCTTCCCAAATAGTTCCCAAAAAGGCTAAAAAGTTACAAAGTGTGACAAAATAAATTAGAAAAATGTATCACAGAGCACTGTAACAAAAACTGGAGATGAAAATGAGATGAGAAAAATACAAAAGGAAATAAAATAAGAAACTACTTGGTGAAATTCTCTGATTACAGGTTAGGAATGTAGCTTGTGTTTAAGCATTCAAAAGGTCCTGAGTCCAATCCCCACCATCACCAGAAAAATTTAGCTGTATATAGATGAAGACTTTAAAATTTGTTGGTTGAAATCCTAAAGGTAGGATTTAAAATTAAGGGCCTATTTTCCAAACATGGTATGAAGAAAATCTCTACCATATAGCAAATGAGGTACAATGAAATAGCATGAATATAGAAGAAAAAGAATAAGAATGATTTGCACATGCCAGAAGTTTCCAACACATACTCCAATGATGAAAGCTGGCTTGGATCAGACAATTTTCCACAGAAAAAAATTCTTACAGCACTGGAAAGAACATATTAAGAGAATGTGATGAGAGGGGGAACCATGGCTGGAAGACAATGCTGTAGACAAATGAGAGGAACTGAAGAAAGGAAGGCATGACAAGCACAGGAACTATTCTGCTTCAACACGATTTCAACACTTGAATTAGCCCCCGAGCAATGTGAAGTAGGGAAACTATGTCAGTACACCCCCAAATTACACTGGTTTATCTCCATTTTCTCCTTTTTGCACTTAAAGATGACAGCAGGTAAGTAAAGCAAGCCACTGAGGAACAGTATATGATGTCCACTTCAAGTTTCTTCATAGCACAATTTGGCTGTTCACTCAGTTTTCTAAGTGTTTATTGCACGTTTTTTTCTAATACTGATATACTCTTTCCTTGTCTCTTAACAGTAGCCTCAATTTTTCCTTAGACCTTCTTTCATTAGGCTATTCTGTTGTTTGGTGTTTTGTAAAGGAAAACCTTAAATTCATATTTTAGAAATTTAACAGGTCTCTAAGCATATTAGTGCTTAATATTGTTTATTTTTTAGGTATTCATATTACAAATCTGCACAAGTTTTTGAGTGATCTGCTTTTGTTTTCCCATAAATCCAGTTATTTTAGTACAGGAAACCATCCAGTGTATTATACATTAATGCTACCATTAAGTCACAATGAGAATACTGACCTGATTCTGTGATATTCTGGGGGTTATCATGAATTAATGAAAAATGTAATAATTCAGCAGGTTTGGAATATTTAAGCAATATTTAATATTTATAGCATTGGACCTGTACTCTCAGAGAATTTACAGTCTACCAAATGTACTAAGCATTATGCAATAAAGAAAGCACAAAGTAAGGATTACTTAGCACAGTGTGCCAGAGATTATATTGTGTGATGGTGACACCTGTACAAGTATGTCCGTCTGTCTGTCTGTCTGTCTATCTATCTATCTCAAATTTCCTACAACCCTCTCCTTGGGTTTGCTTAATTTACCTGAGTGGCTCACAACTCAGGAAAACATATTTACTGGTTTATTATACAGGATATTATGAAGGAGACTGATGAAGAGACACATAGGTAAAGTTATAGGAAAAAGAGTGTGGAGCTACAATATCCTCTCTGGTATGCCACTGCTACCCTCCTGGAGCAGCCCTGAGACAGGAGATTAAGGTGTGGCAAAACTGGCTGAGGTAGATGTGACATGTTAATTACAAAATCCCAGGGCACATTTACTCTTAAGAATTTGAGCAGGTTTTCAGTCGGATAGCCCAGACCTTACATCAGCCTGAGGAGTGGATGATACAAAACTTGACAGTCTTGAGTTTTTGCCACTGTGTTCCCTCTTAGATGTGTGGTCTGCCCTCATACTGCAGGGTGTACTTTTCCTATCTTTAATAAATCTTTTTTTTAACTGTTTGTGCTTGATTTGACCAGTTCTTTGCTCATGACAGAAAGAACCTAGAAACCATCTCCAAAAAGGAGACTCTAGCACCCCAAAACCTGGTAACACCTCCACATACTCACCTCTCTGGCATTTTCCCCAACTCTGTCCTTTTATAGGCATGATTGAACCATGGACAACTACATATACTGAAATGTGTGACTGGACATAAAGGGTATGATCTGCAGATAGACATTGTGGGGAACCCAGCAAGGCCTGGTCGTTGGGCATTCTCCTTGGCCTTCCTGTGCAGCATTTCTCCTTTGAGGGTATAGGGCAGAACCCTGTCAGACAAAGGTGGCTTAGATAATTTAAAGACAGGGAATATTAGCATTTTTGTGCACAGCTTTGAGGAAGAGAAATTCTAGTTTCTATGGCTTGCCTTGGGAGTCAGAAACTGGGTGAAAGCTAAAATACATATACCACAGCCAGGCCTTCAAAATCCCATGAGCCAATTCCTTGAAATCTTTACATACTTATATATATACATACATTCATAAATACAGTTTTTAAGGAGCTAAAGGTGTAGGGAAGGTGGGACGGGTAGGGGAAGGGTAAAAAGGGAAAAGAAAAAAATGTAAAATGTGAGATAATGAAAAGATGGAAATAAAGTCGTTGTAGATGGGGAGGGGAGGAGGGGGTGAAGGGAGGGCAGGGACAAGGGGAAAAAATGAGAATCAAGACTTGTCATGTAGAGGTACAAGATTCCAACAATGAATGTAACTGTACTGTATCCCTAAAATGTACCAATAAACTCAAAGCTGAAAAAAAAAATACAGTTTTTGTTTTTGGTACCAGGGATTGAACTTGGGACCTTGTGCTTGCAAAGCAGGCGACAGAACCACTGAGCTAAATCCCCAGCCATACATACTTCCTGTTCTGTGTATCTGTGTGTACCTCTGTCTCTTCCCTAACCCCAGTGTGAGTAGTATTTACATTTTGAATTTAGCATCCTTTAGGTTTGCCAAGGAGCTATGACAGAAAACAAAAAAATCTGACCTGTGTATGAGAATAATGAGTTTGACTGGAATGTAAATTTGGGTAAGCAGGGTCACATCATACAGCTGATAGTAACTGCTTAAGACTGTTGCCAGCTTTGCACAGTGGCAGTATCGTAGCCAGTGAGGTTTATCCGAGGTGCAATTATTGCCAAAAGACTATTGCCAGGCAAGGGGGTTTGTGCTCATAATCCCAACAATTCAGGAGGTTTAGGCAAGAGGATTGTAAGTTTGAGACCAACCTGAGATTATCTCAAGGTAAAAAATAAGATGGGCTGAGGATACTGCTCACTTGGGCTTGCCTAGCATCCTCTAGGCCCAGTGTTTGATCCCCAATACTTGAGGGAAAAAGACCATGTCATAAATATTAACCTACATTTCATTTTGAACTCGGCCTTGGTTACTTGGTTTCTTTTGTTGGTCTTGGCTAATTCAGTCTTTCATTTATTGGTCTTATATTTTGGTACTCAGCACTTGTTTCTTTTCCCTGCCAACTGATTATTAGAATCTGATTTGTAAGTTTAGTATGTCAAAAAGTTAGGGCTTTGGGAAAATGTTGGTGATAAATTAGCTATATAAGTGTATGTGTTAGCTTCCATGCCTGTGGCAGAATACTGAGACAGATCTTAGAGAAGGACAGATTTATTTTGGCAAATGGAGCAAGTCAAAAACATTATGGCAGAGGGAAGCTGTTTACATCATGGCAGCAAGGAATCCTACAGAGCCAGAGGGGAAGGGGCCAGAGACAATCCCCCCAAGGACATTCATCAATAACTCACTCTCTTCTACTGTGTAAATTTTTAGCATTCCCAATACTGCCATCAAATTATGAATCCATCAATTGATAAAGCCACTGATAAAGTCAGAGCCTTCATGATTGAATCACCTTGCCTCATCTATTAGCACTGATGCTTAGAGGACTAAGCCTTCAACACATGAAGCTTTAGGAAATGTTCCATATCAGCCATCATAGTATATAATGCTTATCATGTTTAAACTTAAGTTCTGGTATTTTGTGATGGACTTACTAGCAAGTTGATCACTATAGTTTAGGATGATGTTTGAGCCTTCCTTCACATGGAGACTTTTTTTTTTGATACTGGGGATAGAACTCAGGACCTTGCGCTTGCAAGGTTGGTAGGTGGAGGCACCACTGAGCTAAATCCCCAGCCCCATAAGGAGACTTTTAGATAAGTAATTTGCCAGATGCTTTGACCCTGTTTTTTTTTTTTTTTAAGGTAATGGCTATATTTCTATTAATAAGTCTTTTTGCTATAATCTGTACTCAAAAATAAAAAATTATCTTATGGTTTACAGAAAGGATTATTTTCCTTCTTTTCTGTTCTCTTTTATTAAACATTGCCCTAAAATTTAGACTTTAGGCTTATCTAATTTGGAGGAGTAAAACAATAATGAATGTGTACATGTGTTTTGGTCCAAGATCCAGGGAATATATATATATATATCTCCCAAAAGTGTGTGGGTGGTGGCACTTTTGGAACAGGTCCTCCAATTGTGGGACACTTAGCCCATGTCTGCTGTCAGAGGTGCTGGCCTGGTAGGGAGAAAGAAGTCCTCTGTATTGATTATGGTATGAAGAGAAGAAGAAAACTGGATGGTTTGTTTACTCAACAGACCAAGTAAATCCAAAATCTGAAGAGTAAGCTAACAGAATTTTCTTGTTTCTAGATCAGTGTTCTCTTCAGGCCTTCAACTGATTAGACAAAGTCCAACCAAATTACAGAGGATAATCCAATTTTCTCAAAATCTACTTATTTATGTTAATTTCACACACAAAGACAATCTTTACAGAGCCGGGTAGCAAAGGCCTGCAATCTGAGAATTTTGGGAGGGTGAGGCTGGATGATGCAAAAGTCTGAGCCAAGCCCAGGTAATTCAGCAAGAACCTGCCTCAAAATAAAAAAGGGCCGGGGATATAATTCAGTGCAAAGGTCCAAGGTTCAATCCCCAGTACTGCAAAAACAAAACAAAACAAAACAAAACAAAACAAAACAAAAACACTTCACAGAAAACATTCAGAATGTCTGACCCAATATCTAAGACCAGTGACACAAAATTAACCACTGTATTACCCCACCCAGTATGAATTTGATCTTCCTCTTAAAATCTACAATTTAAAAAATTCCAGGAGAAAGATCTGCATGTAAACCATCTTTGCAACTCCCACAATTTAACACAATGCCCTACATATAATTGATATTTCAATAAAACTCATAATGGAAAAAGATATTAAGCTACTTCAAAGAGTCCCAAGCAGTGTTTAATAGCAAGGGAATTAAATTAGGCAATAAATCCACTCAAAATAAAATGAGAGAAAAGAACAATCGGACATCAACAGGGTGGGGAAAAAAATCAGTATATTTATAAACTGCATACATGCAGGGCCAGGGATTTAGCTCAGCAGTTCGGTGGCCTGCCTTGCAAGTGCAAGGACCCGAGTTCAATCCCCGGTATCAAAAAAAGAAAAAAAACTGCATACATGCAGGGCCAGGGATTTAGCTCAGCAGTTCGGTGGCCTGCCTTGCAAGTGCAAGGACCCGAGTTCAATCCCCGGTATCAAAAAAAGAAAAAAAACTGCATACATGCAGGGCCAGGGATTTAGCTCAGCAGTTCGGTGGCCTGCCTTGCAAGTGCAAGGACCCGAGTTCAATCCCCGGTATCAAAAAAAGAAAAAAAACTGCATACATGCAAAAGCATCAAAACTAGGAAAGTCGTAAATTGGTGTTTGTATTTTCTTCTTGGCATTCATACATAAGTACAGCTTCTGCTCTATATCCAGCATTATACACTAACTCATGCTGAAACAAGCTATTATGTGTGACTTTAACAGAAGGTTTAATTAACTACTAAATGAGTATCATCTTTTCCACAATGCAGACTCTTTGCAAAGGACCTGAAAGTAAGATGACTGTGAGTAGTAGATCCTAGATATTCTCTTTTCTTTTCTTTCTTTTTTTTTTTTTTGGTACCAGGGATCGAACTCAGGCCCCTGCACTTCCAAGGCAGGCGCCAGAACTACTGAGCTAAATTCCCAGCCCCTAGATCCTAGATTTTCTACTTAAGGGTAAAGCTTTAAAATTAAGATTTTTACAGACCTGCTTTTTGAATGCCATCTCAACATGCTTCCCTATACTCACTTTCTCCTACAATTATAGGTTTAAGACCTTGCTTAGCTAAAGAGATTCATTCTCTCACTGCAATTTTATTTGCTACTTCTATGCAAGATTCCTCCCTTTGGAATACTTACATAGGTAGAGTATCCTTCATCCAAAATGCTTGGGACCAAAAGTATCTCAGATTTTGAAATACAGTATCTTGGGAACAGATAGGGTCCAAGTCCAAACACAAAATTCACTTATACTTCATAGACTTTTGCACCCAGCTTGAAAGTCATTGTATTCAATACTGTTAGTTTGCCCTTACGTTGACAATGACCTGTTAAACCAGTTCAAGTGTGGAATTTTTTATTTGTGGAATCATGTCAGTGCTCAAAAAAGGTTTGCATTTTACATTTTCAGATTAGGGATGCACACCCTATACAGCGACACCTTCTCAGCTGTCAAACTCAATTTATTCCAAAATCATGTTTGAACAATGAAAAGTTGGCGAACTGAATATATTTTTTCCATAAGAAATAATGGAAAACCAAATAATTGGTTCTGGAGGCCCCAAACTTAAATTTATAAATTTATTTTTCCAGGATTTTAACAAAGTTTACAATGATTTCTTTCTTTAACTCTACCATGGTTCTCATAGTTTTCCTCTTAGCTTTACTGCTGGTATCACTAACTTTCTTTGGAGCCATGGTTATAACATTTTTACGCAAATAAAGTGCAAAAAAAAAAAAAAGAGAACAATGACAAATGTTCTAATGCACTAACACAAGCACTACATGTTGTATGGATAAGATTGATGCTTGGGCTGAAGCGTCACCCCTTTGTGTCCTCGAGGAGCCATGACATGTGACTTATTCTCACCCCACACTTTTTTCAAGTCATAGAGGAAAGTTGGAGCCTGGAACAGCTCAAAACCATAAACGTGCACACAGATTTACTCAGACATGTCCTTCCTTAGCCGTAATTTCAGACAGAGTTAAAGAGAGGACACTGACTAAAGAAAACAAGAATTTAGGGAGAGTGATACAAAGCAACAAACAAAATCAAAAAAGCACGTTGAAATTTTATTTCGAGACAGGGTTTCATTATGTGGTTCAAGATGGCTTTAAATTTGTGGGGATTCTCCAGCTTCAGCCTTCTGAGTGCTGGGATTATAGGAGTGCACCACCACATTCATGCAATTTGAAATTTTAAATGGTGATATAATAACAAAACAATAACAATGGCCCCTTTACAAAGCAAAACACATTCTCAAGGATTTTTTCATAACTTTAAGAGCAATTATGAAACATGTCTCGAAGTGGCCAAAACAAACTTATCTAAACTCATTATTACTCATCTGAGAAAATAAAGTGTTCTTCATACTATACTCAGTCATTATATTGTCTTCTCATTAAATATTTATCAAGCTGTTCAACTATACATCAACTATACATTTTCTGACAAGTAAAATTTTCAGAAAAAGTACCTTTCAAGTAATCAATAATTTACTATATACAATTAGCACAAGGAAGATTCTGATGTCTAATTGTAAAATATGATAAAACTTGATGAGCACAAAACTAGTTAGTTTACATTTCCTCTTTCCCAATCTCTGAAATTACCAATGACAATTTCCCCCTCATCTACAATTAAGTTTTACACAATGGTGTCATCACGAGCTTTCTAAGGCTGTTTTTTGTTTGTTTGTTTTTTTAAAATTAGTGGTACTAGGGACTGAACCCAGGGCTTTGTAGGCCAAAACTTTATCACTGAACTACATTCCCAGTCCTTTAAATCTTGAGACAGTCTTGCTAAGTTGTCAGACTAGCCTCTAACTTAATAATCCTCCTGCCTCATCCCAGCTCTAATGCTATACTCTAATGTGACACTATTGGCTAAAAATGTTCAAAAGGGAAGAAAATTTGTCAGTCACTCATTACAAATTGAGTAAAAGAAGTAAATGTAAATTTAGCAGAGAAGCAAAAATGACAGGAGATCAGGGGTGAGTTGGTTGACCCTTCTCACTGATACTTGAGACTTCACAGCTCTTGGTTCTTTTTCTTTTGTGACTTTGTTCTCAATTCATTGCACTGTTCATCTCTTCAGTAAAAGCCATATACATAGCAGAGGGGAAGAACATTATAATTCAAGGGAATCTTGTGGAAAGCCCCCCACCTCTCAATCCAAAGGAACCTGAATAACTGTGTAACTAGATGACAATTAATGGATCATGCTTCAAATGAGTTGACAGAAGTGTTGTGGGCCAGGACAAAGGTTTTGGTCTTTGTAGCTGTCTGCTTCCCTGTTAGACTGCAGAGGCACTGAGGCCAAGAATTACACAGTTCTTGCCAAATATCCTTTTCATGTGGCTAATTCTATTGTCAGGCATAGCTTAAGTGTTACTGTCCTCAACAACCTTGCCTGCAACGCTCTCTTTTGTTTCCTAGTACCTCGCATAGTGTCTAACACCTAGTCATACAAGGTGCTGAGAAATTCTCAATGATACCTTATGAAATAGCATAGAAAAGGGGGAATGGGTGATTTTTGTATCTGCCTGGTGACTGAAATATTAGAGAAGAGTAATATGGGGTCAGGGGACACACTAGGCAGAAGTGTAACGCGTGACCCAAAAAGCGTCAGGACAAGCATAGGGATAGGGAAACAAAACCTCTGTTAAATGTAGGCTTCAGAAAGAAAATAAAGGCACTTAAAAATATAAGAAGGACATATATCAGATCTAAATTTTAGGAAAATATACCATCTGTAGAAGCAATATGAATCTTGGAAGAAAACGGTTCTTTTTACTGAGAATTATTGAGAAGGATGGATCTAAAGCAAGAAGCAAAGACTTAATAAATCATGGGGATGACAGTAGAGACTGAGAAAGATGCTGGGCATGGTGGCACATGCCTGTAATCCCAGCACTTGGGAGGCTGAGGCAGGAAGAGTGCCGTGACTTCAAAGTGAGCCTGGGGTACACAGTGATTTCAAGGCCAGGCTGAATTATATAACCAGACCCTGTTGGGGTGGGAGACTGAGAAAGAGCATGGGTATAAGAACAAATAAGGATTAATAGAGCTTGAGAACATATCAGATGAGATTGGGCGTGTTCAGGGTGGTATGGCTGTGGACTTCAGAGCATATCAGGAAAATCAGGAAGGATAAGAGAGTTAATGACAGCATTTAATGAAACTTACTATAGGGGGTTTAATTACTTTCTTCCTTGATTCATGCATAAGCCAGGTACCACAACATGTATTAATTTAGTTAATCCTCACAACAATTCTGTACAATATAAGCAGTTATTACTCCCACAAAGAATGAAAAACGTGAAAAATGAGGATTAAGGGAAACTGAAGATTAAGAAAACTTCCTTGACTATGTAACAACTGCACTGAGATATGAAGATGAATACAGAACAAGAGCAGCAGGGTGAAGTTCCTGAGGCAGAAAGCTGCACATGCATTTATGAAACAAAAAAGAGAAAGTATAAGAGAAATAATGGGAAGAAGAGAATGTGCAATATGAGATAAAGCAGAATATGGCACCAAAAATCAGGTAAGAAATTCAAGTCTTCCTAAGAACTGAAAACTACTTTTAACAAAATAGCATAATTTTGTTTTGAAAAGATTCTTTGAGCCGTAGTCTACAGTAAAAAAAAAAGGGAAGATAAGGGCTAAAGGCATAGGGAAAGTGGGAAGGGTAGGGGAAAGGAAATAAGGGAAAAGAAAAAAAATATGAGAAAATGAAAAAATGGAAATAAAGTGCTTGTAAATGGGGAAGGAAGGAGGGGGCAAAAGGAGAGCAGGGATAAGGGGAAAAAATGAGAACCAAGACCTGTCATGTAAAGGTACAAGATCCCAATAATGAATGTAACTGTACTGCATACCTAAAATGTACCAATAAACTAAAAAAAAAGTAATTAAATTTTGGAGGTATTAAATTTGAGAAATTTGTGCCTAGAGATTTTTATACAGGCAGCTCAATAAATAGATTAAAAAAAAAAGGGACTACGAGAGGGGCAGGTAAGAGGGGACAAGTCCGGGGCTACAGTGGTTATGACAGAGATTAAGGGACGTAGCAGATGGAATCAAAAGTATTTTGAGGGTATCAAAAATATCAAGATATAAACACAAATTAATAAACAATGGCAATTAGGAAATTTAACTGTGGTCTATTTTAACTGATTGGCCAAAGCAATTAACTGAACCCTTTAAAGCGGGAAAGAGTCTCTCCTATGTACACAGAAACTGTTCAATGAGGACCCTTAATATTGTCAGTCATATTGGGGAATGAGGCATGTAACTATAACCTGGACAACAACCTAAATCACTGTTGAAAGGAAACACATCAGACGCCAAAAAAAAAAAAAAAAAAAAAAAAAAAAACTAGACTTTCATTTATAAATCTCAGTGGATAAAAGAAAATAAAAGATAGCCGGGCCTGGTGGTGCATGTCTGTAACCCCAGCACTAGGGAGGCTGAGGCAAGAGGATTGCTGTGAGTTTGAGACCAGCCTGGGCTACACAATGAGTTCCAGGTCAGTCTCAAGTACATAGTGAGAACCTGTCTCAAAAAAACCAAAAAGAGAGAAAGAAAATAAAAGCTCTCTGAGGACCTGGCAGACTGAAAGACTAATCAGAACATACACCCACACAAATCAAATCACTATAGAAAACAGAATAATTTATTAAAATCTAATTTGTATTCGATGAGAAAAACAAGAACAGTGAGCAAAAGAAATAATTAAAAACAAAACCAACACAGGAAATTTTATATATTCTTACATATGCGTTATCTCTGGAAGCAAGCACAAGAAGCTAGGGCCTGATGACAGAACAGAGAGGAAGATATGTTTTAAACTGATATATTTTTGAAAAATAAAGGAAATATTTATCTTCACCAACCCCCCTAAAAACTCAGAAATATCAAAAAAGGACAGACAAATGCCAAATTAGCAAACCGGTAGATCAATTTGACAACTCTTAGAATCCAGAGCAGAAAGTTTAAAAGATGGAAGCAAAGTCAAATACCAGTATAAGACAGGAATGTTTAAAGAAAAAAGGCCCTATAAGAGTTCAGATGTCAGGCTGGGGATTTAGCTCAGTGGTTCGATGGCCTGTCTTGCAAGCGCAAGGACCCGAGTTCAATCGCCGGCACCAAAAAAAAAAAAAAAAAAAGTTCAGATGTGAAGTTGTAGGAAAGCCCACCAATAACATGTTCTTTATATAGAAGAAGAGAATCGGACTGCTATGTAATTTCTCACATGTAGCAGTATATGCTGGAGAACAACAAAACAATGTTTTATGAATATATGGAAAAGCTATCTGGAAGGGAAAAAATTATATGAGAGATAACAAAAGACATACATAAGCAGACATGCACCTCAGAGTAACAATACACACAAACAAACCTTCCTTTCCTTGGTGAAAAAAATTTAGCGAAATTCACAAGTGATGAGTGGTGAAATAAAAACTTAAAAGTTTTATCTAAATCAGTATTACTAATAAGGCTGCTCTTAAGAGATTCTAAAAATATAAGCAATGTAATAACAATCTGTAACGAGATTACCTCAAATTACATCAAAACTAGAAAATAGGGCAAAGAGAAAAGTAAAGACATATGGTGTTAAAGTCTCTACCTTACGCATAGAAAAGGAAGTTTTTATTCACCTGTTTTAGAAAACAAATCTGCAAATTCTCCCCCTTAATGTTTATACATATAACTTATTTATAATTTCAAGGGATTAATGATTCCCTGAAATCATCCAGGAATTCCATATTAAGAACCCATTAAAGTTACTAGCTAATTGCTTACACAGAATTTGAGTTAATTCTCCCTTTTTTAGTATTGAACCCATTGATGCAAATTCCTGTATTGGGAATTTAGGAATGTAACTAAGTTTACTTCTTTGCTTTATATTGGCTGCCTAGTTTGGTTATAGCTCTCCCAATTCTGCTAAGAAATTATTTAAACACATTTATTTGCTCCTCAGCCTCTAAAATTTTGTGAATGCTATGTCCTTTGTGGATTTATGCCTTTTTCCTTTCCTTTTTTTTTTTTTTTGTACTGGGGATCGAACTCAGGACCCTGCATTTGTGAGGCAGGTGGAACAACAATGAGCTAAAGCCAAGAGACAAGAGATGAAGAGATGAAAATGTGAGAGAGAGAGAGAAAACAGGGTGAATACATTCAAAAGGATTTTTTGGGGGGGGTACTGGAATCAAACTCAGGACCTCGAGCTTGCCAGGCAGGCACTGTGGTCCAGACATACATACCCAGCCCTCCAAAAGGATTTTTAAAAATGGGCAGAGAAAGGAAGAACAAAAACAAGATAGAAACTAATCTGAAGGGGCAGGCATGGTGATGCATGCTTGTAAATCCTAGTACTCAGGAGGGTGAGGTAGGAAGAGCACCACAAGTGAGTTCAAGGAAGAGCTACAAAGTGAACTACAAAGCCAGTCCTTGTCTAAAAAGAATTAAAAAATCTAAAGGGTAATGGCAAAAAACATTTTTTTTTAGATTAAAGACTGTTGCTATTCAGATTCACAAGGTCCACACAGAAAGGGGTGGTGTTAGAAATTTGTAAATGTAATCAATCACATTTGTGAATTTCAGGAGTAAAGGAATTCTGAGATTCCAGATCGGCACACCAGTACTAGAATGTCAGAAGACAACAAAGCATTAACTTCAAAATTCTGTAGAGAAACAACAACAAAAACAACACCTGAGGGGGTGGGGGATTTAGCTCAGTGGTTCCACTGCCTGCTTTGCAAGCATAAGGCCCCGAGTTTGATCCTCCATACCAAACAACAAAACAACACCTGAAACAAACCCAAAGTTCTATAGAAGAAAGATTCTAACTTTGGAATTATACAGCCAGTCAAGCAATCAAGAAAGCAAAGGCTGGACCAGGGATGTACTAAAGCTTGATAAGTGTGTCTACCATGCCCAAGGCCCTTGATCACCAGCACTAGCAGAACAGAAAACAAAAAACCATAGGTTCACTAAGAAAATGTCACTCATGTATGACATATATTTTTTTTTTTCATTACAAAGACACAGTCAATTAAACTGGCAAGGGAAAATCAACTAAAAGGCCAAACTGGACTCAAGAAATAGAAACTTCTGAGTGCCTTTGAAAGTAGTAGTGAGAAACAATGGACCAGAATAGAAGAGTAGAAGTGCTATTAAAATTCTGGATCTATTTTGAAAATAAACTGACAGGGTCACATTATCAGATGTGAGAAAAAAAGAATTAAGGATGATTCCAAAGTTTTTGGCCCTACCAACTAGAAGTATGGAGTTATCATTCAAGTAGATTGGAGAAAGCCAAAAGAAGAACAGGTTTGGAATTTACTAAACTGAGATGCTGAGCGATTATCCCATTAAGTAGAGATGTGAAAGAGGCAAATGGCTATACTAATCAGGAGCTCAGAGGACATGTACAGGCAAAAAAAGGAGTCAGTAATACATGAAAAATATTTCAAAATATGGGCTGGATAAGGTCATCAAAACAGTGCAGACAGGGCCGGGGATTTAGCTCAGTGGTTCCACCGCCTGCCTTGCAAGCACATTTGGATCCCCGTACCAAAAACAACAACAACAAAAAAAAACAGTGCGGACAATTAGGCCAGGCCCTGATGCTGTGTGCCTCTACAGTTCTCTCACTGAGGGAAGATGGGGAGACTGTGGTGGAAGGGCTGTGTGAACCAGTGTGGGCAACAGGAAGGTCACGTCTTAGTGAGGGATGGGAGGGAAGGAGAGACAGACTTCATTTTATTTATTTTTTTGGTACCAGGGATCGAACTCAGGACCTTGCACTTGCGAGGCAGGCAACAGCACCACTGAACTAAACCCCCGGCCCCCAGACTTAATTTTTAAGAAGCTAAGAAAAAGAGATAAAAAGAGAGGTGAGGAGTCCTAGAGCTCCCCAATATTTTGGTAAGGTCAAGTGAAAAAAAAAAAAGCCTCACAGAGAACAGACTGTGGCGTATTATGCTGACTATGCAAGGAGAATGGAGATTAAAAACTAATCACTGAAAAAACACTGATCAATGGATTTAGTAACCTTGATAAGAGCAATTTATCAGAGCAGTTTAGTTTTGCTGTACTGGGAAGGACAAAACTGGGACAACAGATAGAATAGTTATAGTGTTGTGTTTTGGTTTTGACTGCATGATGGGAGAAATAATGGCATTAACTGAAAGCAAATGGAAAGATGCATTTTTTAAAAAACTAAAGACTAGCCGGGCGTGGTGGCACATGCCTGTAATCCCAGCACTTGGGAGGCTGAGGCTGGAGGATCACTGTGAGTTTGAGACCAGCATGGGCTACAGAGTGAGTTCCAGGTCAGTCTCAACTACAAAGTGAGACCCTGTCTCAAAAAAAACCAAAACAAACACACAAAACAAAAAAACTAAAGACTAAACTGTAGGAGTAATGTCTTTGAATCTTCAAGAGGGAATAAGCCAGGAGAGGTGGCACAGGCCTGTAATCCTAGCACTTAGGAGGCTGAGGCAGGAGGATCGCCTCACGTTCGAGGTCAGCCTGGGCTACACAGTAAGACCTTGCCTCAAAAAAGGGGGGGGGTGGCGAGAAGTACAAGAGTAGAAGTCTGATTTTACACAAATACTTAAGTAGTTTATCTGCCTGGTACAGTGGCACACAGTGGTAATCTCAGCTACTTTGAAGGCTGAGGCAGGATAATCAGAAGTTCACGGTTGAAGTAAGAGGGCTACACCATGGCCACAGTGCCCATAGAGAATGCTGACATATACATGTCCAGGGCAACTTAATGAGACCCTATCTCAAAATAAAAAAGGGTTAAGGATGTAGCTCAACATTCCCTGGAAAAAAATTAGTGGTTTGGGGCACAAATGCAGGTAACTGGGTACAAGCATCAGTATTCTCTTTTGTCTGTTATTTACCTGTAGATAGCTTACTGTGTAATAGCACTTGTCTGCTATTCTTTCCATAAAAAGTAAGGATGGGCTGGGATGTAGCTCAGTGGTACAGAACTTGCCTAGTATGTGCGAGGCCCTGAGTTTGATCCCCAGTACTAGGGGGCGCAGGAAGAGGAAGCAAGGTTAACAGGCAGAAGATAAAAATGGAGGAGGAGGAAGTGTTGAAGATGTGAGGAAAAGAGAAGAAACGGAAATACAGTATGACTCCTGGAAGTGATCTGTCTACTGAGGTTAGTAAGTATAAATTAAGAGTAAGACTGGTTAGCATGTTTGTGTTGATATAAGGAGAGTTGAGATTTCTGCAAGCTTGTACATACAAGAAAGCAAAAGATGGCTAGGGATTTAGTTCAGTGGTTCCACCCCCTGTCTCACAAGTGCAAGGACCCAAGTTTGATCCGCGGTACCAAAAAAAAAAAAAAAGAAAGAAAAAAAAAAGAAAAAGAGGGGAAGGGGCCTAGGGTGAGGGTATATACAATGATTGTACATGTAATTTCAGCAGATTGAACAGGAAGGTAAAGCCATGAGAGTCAATGAACGTTAGACCAAGATACCATATGGGTTGTACAGTTGATAGGGTACTAGAGAATGAGCACTGAAGAGATGGAGATAGTAGTTGGAAACAACATGACTGCTACTCTCTACTAAGCACTTATTAATAAATTAGTTATTACTTTAGTATTATTTCATTTAATTATCAGAATGACTCTGAAAAATGGGCAATGTTATCCTTACTGACAAGATGAAGTCAAAGCTAAAGTTAACAACTTGTTCAAAGTCAAATAGTACTATGTACTCCAGCTGGCCTTTTGGGCATCATTTTCTTCCAGAAACAAACAAAACTAGAATACACCCTAGTGATTAAATTACTTTACAGACCAATTCATACTTTATTCATATAAAAACTCACATTAGTGATATCACGTTTTAATATAGCTAAAGTATTATTTTACATCATCATGAGAAAAGCCAAACTGTTCTGGTAGAAGGTGTCTTCTTGGGCTGGGGATTTGCCTCAGTGGTTCTGCCACCTGCCTTGCAAACTCAAGGACCTGAGTTTGATCCCCGGTACAAAAAAAGAAAAAGGTGCCTTCTAGCTCTAGCACAGAGTAATTAAATTCAAGTTAACTATTTGCAGTAATAGCTGTTATTACTGTGGCTATAAAAACTGTTGCTATGTTATCGTGCACAGATACCAGATTCTTTCTCTACTTCTGATATAGAAAGCCATGGCTCATCTTACCCTACAAGAAAAGGAACAATTTTGGCTCCTGACTTCAGACTCTCAGAATATTTCTTTCTTTTTCTTTTTCTTTTTTTTTTTTTTTTTTTTTTTAAAAGTGAAGCATACTGTGAAAAAGATAAATGATAAAAGGGAAGCCACAACTGAAGAGAAAATATCTTCAAATCCCATGGCAATACATACAGAATATACAACTCTTAAAACTCAGTTACAAGAAAACATACACTTTGATGAAGTTAAGCAATTTTTTTTTTTCTTTTTGAGACAGGGTCTTACTACGTAGTTGAGACTGATCTGGAACTCATTATGTAGCCCAGGCTGGTCTCAAACTCACAGCAATCCTCCTGCCTCAGCCTCCTGAGTGCTGGGATTACAAGCGTGCACCACCACGCCCGGCTCTTTTTTCTTTTTCTTTTTTTGGTACCAGGGATTGAACTCGGTCCTTGTGCTTGCAAGGCAGGTGGCGGAACCACTGAGCTAAATCCCAGGTGGCAGAACCACTGAGCTAAATCCCCAGCCCCAGACTCTCAGAATTCTGTAGACTACAAAAGCAACAATAAACTATTTCAAGGCTCCTAATTCTGGCAACTGCACTAATTAGGGCAAGTAAAAAAAACTAGGGCTTCAAGTCTCGCTAGATCTCTGTTGACTAGGTAGTGATTTTGTGTACTGAAGACAGATCCCTCAGTCATGTAAGAAGTCAATAAAACACTGCATAGGTTTTTCATCCACAATATAAAGCTCTTCCACTCTCTCCTCTGGGGACCTGATTTATGACTATGTGATTAACAATCAAGAAGTAAATAAACAATGACATTAGATAAGATTTAGCAGATAATTAAAGAAATAATTTGTTAGTGGTGGTACACACCTGTAATCCTAGCCCTCTAGGAGGGTAAGGCAGAAGGATCCCAAGTGGGAGCCCAGCCTGGGAACCTAGTGAGACAATGTCTCAAAAAAGTAGACAGTGTGAAGGTCAGTCCTCAGTAACACACACACACACACACACACACACGCACGCACGCATGCACGCATGCAGAGAAAAGAAATAATCTGTTAACTTACTACTATTATATCTTTCCACCAATCCATTATTTTTTAAGGTCAAGTTATTTAAAAGAAACCAATGAATATAATCATTTTTCTTCACAAATTCTCTTTTCCCCATGCAGAAGCAACCTGGTTTCTACCTGAACAGTCATCTAGGTACACCTAACTAAATTTATAAGAATGTCTTCATTTCACGGCTGGGGACTTAAGCTCAATGGTTCTACTACCTGTCTCGCAAGTGCAAGGACTGGAGTTCAATCCCCAATACAAAAAAAAAAAAAAAAAACAACAACAAAAAAACAAAACTTCATTTCAGCTAAGAATTTCAGTCACTCTTGCCCATTTATTTAGGTATTATATTCATTTATAAACAGGTGTGGGCCGGGGATCTAGCTCAGTGGTTCTGCCGCCTGCCTTGCAAGCACAAGGATCCGAGTTCAATCCCTGGTACCAACAACACACAGGGTGTGAACATAATTGGAACTATTTATGTATGTTCTTACCACTTTATAATTTCTTCTAAAATCCTCAACTGATTCTTCCTTTAAATGATAATTGAGCTTGAATCACATAAAGTTCCTCTCCCCAATAGTGTTAATTTTGTCATAAAAATTCAACCTCTTGCATCAATCACTATTCACTGAAATTCTCTGATGTTCCTATTTTGGGGAATTCGGATATTTCCATTTTTAAAAGGATATGTAAGTCTGGTGTGATGGTGCACTCCTTATAATCCCAGCACTCGGGAGAGGCTGAGAGGCAGGAGGATTGCCTCACTTGAGGCCAGCCTGGGCTACACAGTGAGTTCAAGGCCAGCCCGAGCTACATAGTGACCCTGTCTCAAAAAAAAAAGTAAAATAAAAGAACATACAATTGTAAACATGAAAAAGCATTATTTGGAGGTATCCCCAAGAGACTTCTACAAGATTAATAAACCTGTCAAATTATCTCCATTTATTCACTCATTAAATAAACACTTGCTCATCCTAGGAGCTCAGACTCTGGAAAGGGAAAGAAGGTGAACACAAAAAATACACACGTAAATAAACAAAGATTAGTGCAGGTCATGATTTGTGTAAAAATACTCAAGAGCTGTGACAAAGGCTATTAAATTAAAACGAATGAGAAATAAACTGTGATCCAGATTATCCATAAACATATCAATCGGATTGACATCAATGCTTTAAGACTTCTTGGCATTTACCTGTATCTAGGTTTCCAGAATCAAAGACCATCAAATTTACCTAAGCTTCATTTTTAGAAATAGAGCTAGTCTATAAAATGTCTAGCAGAATATAAAGGGCACCATCCACTTAGCAGTACCTGTGATTAGGCTTTCATATTTTGTAACCACACAATTATTTACCCAAATGAACATTTTCAAGAAAGAAAAGAGATTTTAAAAATAATTATGCTAGAAAAAGCACAATTACTTTCTCCCAGGGAAAACTAGGACACATAATCACCTTAATTCTATACCACACCAAACATTAACTAGCCAAAAATTTCAAGAGCAGTCTAGAGAGTTCTATATAAACTACAGTATAATATCCAAGTGAAAGGCCTAAACTAGGCCGGGCATGGTGGCGTATGCCTGTAATCCCAGCACTCGGGAGGCTGAGGCAGGAGGATCGCTGTGAGTGCAAGACCAGCCTGGGCTACATAGTGAGTTCCAGGTCAGTCTCAACTACATAGTGAGACCCTATCTCAAAAATAAAAACAAAAACACAAATAACACAATATTTTAAGTATAAGACCCCAAAATTCCACCAGAAGATACTTTGAAATAACGAACAAGTTCAGCAAAGTGGCAGGACACAAAAGCAACACACAAATATCAATCGCTTTTCTGTACATCACACTGAACCCATTGAAAAAGGCATAAAAAAAATCCCATGCACAGGAGCGTCAACAAAAAAAAAGGCCTAAACTATAATATGAAACATTTAAGCCTAGTAAATCCTTTACTGAAAAAGATCTAACTCATACCATATACAAAAATCAGTTTTAGGTATTATAGACATAAATGTGAAAAAGGGGAAAAATAAAAGTCCAAGTACTTCCATGATGTTGGGGTAGGGGTGAATAAAGAAAAAGAAATACCAGCCACTAGCTATAAAACAGAAGCCCAATTAAACACATCTACATTAAAATGAAGAATGTCCACTTGTCATAAGAAATAATTAATTAGCAATACATACACCAAACTAACAATTCACACTTCAAAACCAAAACTCTAGAAAAAGACATCCATTTAAACAGAAAAGTGGGCAATAAGTTCCAAAAGCACTTCATGAGAGATGAACTCCAAATTACCAAGACATGAAGATATTCACCCTCATTAATAGCCAAGGAAATGCAGATAAAAGACAGATTCAACTATATGCTCACCAGACTGGCTAGAATTAAAATATATGATAACAGACATTACTGGGGATAAAGGATATAGAACTAGAAATCTTATACACTACTAATTGAAGTAAAAACTAGTAAACCACTACTATGGAAACTGCATGGAATTACTTAACATATTCTCCATGTTCCTACAATTCAAATTCTAAGTATACACCCTTGAAAAAACTATCTAAACTTTCATTAGTATATTTAAAAACATTCAGGGGCCAGGGAATGGTTCCACCACGTGACTCACAAGCGCAAGGTTCCAAGTTCAATCCCCAGTACTAAAACAAAACAAAACAAAAGCAAACAGATAAAAACAAACATTCATAAAGTCATTGTTTATAGTAGACTAAAATTGTGAACCTAAATTTCAACTGTAGAATATTCAAACTGCAAAAAAATTGACTTGTCATATTCATGAATATAAAAAAAGCCCAAAAGAAAACATATTCAAGGGAAATCCACTTATACCAAGGTTAAAAAATGAGTGAAACTATATTTTGTCAAAATAACATATCTAAAGTAAGATGGTGAGAGGAAGTGTAGGCTTCTGGCATGTTGGCAATTGATGTGAGTCTTGTTCTGCATGGTATTATAGTATAAGAATATTTTATTTTTATCTTATGTATCTTTTCAGCATATACGGTCATTATTTCACAATAAAAAAGAAAAAACTCTCTCCAGAAAAAAAAATCTAAAAAAAATTTCTAAGAATTAACTTTTTAAAAGTTTTTAAAAAGTAACAGGGATCTCCACATCTGAATATGCAACTAAATTCCATGAATAAACTTTCAAACTTTAATCTGTGAGACTACAATTCACTATGCCCTTTTTTTTTCCTTGGGTGGTGGGTATTTGAGATAGGCTTGCTAGGTATTCCGGACTGGCCCTAAACTGACTGTGTAGCTCAGGCTGTCTTCAAACTCATGATGATCCTTCTGCCTCTGCCTCTTGAGGTCTGGAATTATAGGTGTGCACCACCATCCCTAGCTCCACATTTTTAAAAGGTAGAATTTTCTGATACCAAATTACTCAACAAGAGGACCAGGGATTTAGCTCAGTGGTTCCACTGCCTGCCTCACAAGCACAAGGACTGGAGTTCGATTCCGGTACCAAAACAAATTACTCAACAAGTCATGGAAATTCTAAAATTTTAAGACTAAACTTTCCACTTCTAATTTTGAAATTTGAAATAAGTATCCAGTATTGACTGGGCAGTTTTAAAGTAATTTTAGATTAGATAACATTGCCAAATAATATATTAAGATTTGACACTGAGGGTGGTGGTACACATACTTGTCTCAGCCTTCTAGGAGGATGGAAAGCTTGAGCCCAGCCTGGCAACTCGACAACTTTGCAAGATATGTCTATGTGTCTCATAATTTTAAAAAGGGACTGGGTAAGTAGCTCTGCAGAAAACCCTCCACTGCTTTAAAAAAACCCAAAAAACAAACCTGACAACTCCAGTGTTGCCAGGAATGATTAAATTCCCAAAACTTGTTACACATTAACTCATACTGATGTATGGATTAAATGTTATCGATGTAAATACAAATTAAATGACTAAAAAGTTTTACTACTGTATTTTATTATGATTAAGTTATGACACAAGGAACAAATTACATTTTATGTCATATGATTTTAACTGATGTCATGAATATAGTCTAGGTATACTTTTAGGTATAAAGTATATGTTCATAGCCTTTTATTTTACTTTATTTTTTTCTTAAGACAATTTTTTTTCCCTTTCTGGTAGCAGGAATTGAACTCAGGACCTTGTACTTGCCAGGCAGGCTCAGCACACTGAGCTACATCCCTGGCCCCATAGGTTTTTATTTTTATTTTTTTGGTACCGGGGTCAAACTCCAGCCTTTGTACTTGCAAAGCAGGTGGTGGAACCACTGAGCCAAACCCCTGGCAATACCTTAGAAATCTTAAAAATGTTATGGATTTTTATCAGCTGATTCCCTAATAAGTAACTAAGTTGACAAGATAGCCTTAAATTCAGATAAATAATCTTTTTTTTAAAGTTATTAAACCATTTTAATGAGAAATACTGTTCTCAACCAGTATGCAGCTCTTGCCACGAACATTAGAGATACCTTTTCGAAATTCTATAAAGCCATAAAAACTTTTAAAAATACAGCAAAATATTCATCTATAAAGAAACTTAATAGAAAAACAATTTTAAAATAAGGGCAAGCAAAAACTAAGTCATTTAAGAAGGATCATTGGCCTAGTCTTTACTAACCGTTAAACAGAATCGCGCACCTTGAAGTACAGTGGGCTTCTAAAATGATGAAGAGCTAACTTCAAGGAGTTTTAGCAGGTAATGTGCCATGAGACAATGTTTCACCTGGCAAAGAGAAGTTTTGGAGTACTCCTTATTTTTTCATATTACTTTTTAGATTATTTTCTGAATAGGATCTTGCTATATCTTGCTATATGCTGGCTGGCCTTTAACTCCTTGGCTCAAGTAATCCTCCTGCTTCAGCTTCTCAAGTGTGAAGCCACAGCAATTGTACTTTTTTTTTTTAAACGAACTTTGTGATTTTTTTTAGTGTATGAGCCAATTATCTTTAGTAAATTTACAGACTTGTGCAGCTGTCACAATACATCTGTAGCACTAATACTACTCTTGTACAGTGTACAGGTTATTTTTGCTGTTTTGCAACGCTAGGGCTCCTACCTACCTACAGGGCTAGGCAAGAGCTCCACCACCAGGCCACACCTCCATCCCTTACAGTACACAGTTCTTTCTGTTTAATTCCTTACCTAGACGGAGGTATTTGTCCCAGCCTCCGTGATATTAAAAGGTCTACCAGAATATTAAAAACAAGTCATTAAACTTGCTTGGTACTATGAAACAATCTGCCTATCGGCCAACGACTGAAAAACAATTTATGGATTTAGAAAATTTACCTCCTACCCTTGGACCTCTGTCTCTACCATGCTGTGCTGTAACAACTCTACGAGAGGTGCTGGGAAAATCAGCTGGGTTATTTTGTTTCTCCCTCCCAGGTATTACAAACAGCTGTAAGATTTCTTTTAAGATCAGGACCCAAGTTTCTTTTCTTTCTGATTTCCCGGCAGAGCAAAGGTCTAACAAGTGTGAACGGAAACAAAACCCACACAGACAGTAGCGATGGTATATATGCTTAGGGACAGCACACCTACCTCCTCAACAAATTCTATTTTTTCCTAGAGAGACTCTGCAGGGGTTGGTCAAGCGCCCACTGACCACTCAGATCTGAACTGTGAACAAGAAACCTGGTTCAAGTTTGAACCAGGCTTCTCGAAACGACGGGGGGCGGGGAACAGCAAGCATTTTTAATGTGCACCCTAAAGAGATGGCTGCACAGCGAGCTTTGGGTAGGATTCCGATTAACAGGTAACTATCACAGATGAGACAAGAGGAATGTGATTTGCTCCATGGTACCAATGGCATTTCGAGATCCCATGTCTCAGAGGAAGCCCAAAGTTTTGGCCCATTACTTATAGGTAACTTGAGGAATATTGCAAAGAACTGGAATTAAAAACTTGGAAAAAATGGGGGCTACGAAGTCAATAAATCAGCACTAAACTCAAGGTAGGCGGGAAAAGCCTTTGAATAATCCGGCTTTGTTTGGCGGTCAGACAGCAGAACCACCGAATTTCCGAGTTGGAAGACACGCATCTCGGTGTTCTCCGGCCGTTCTCAGACTTCAGGGCCGCCCCGCCCGCAGCGCGCTCGGTCCCGTAGTGCCCGGATTGAAGGCGCGGACCTTCAGGGCGGAACCAGGGCGCT
>NW_022900931.1:55765571-55772314 GCF_012274545.1 Fukomys damarensis
GAGGCCGCGCTCTCGCGAGACTTGGACCAAGGTTGGAGACCGTCTAGTTCTGGTTCTAGGCTACGCGGCCTGTCTGGGCTTTCGCCCTCGGGGAGTTTTGGAAGTGGGGGAAGTGGTACAAGCCCGGGAACATCGTAGCGATAACTGGAGAAGCTCCAGTCCCTCTTTATGGGCCATTCTTGAGGCTTCTGCCATTTCCACACGCGTTGTATTTTTGTCATGACCTGTGTTTTTTTATTTTTAATTTCTTGCTGTACTGGAAGTTGAACCCAGGGACTTAGCACTGAAGTACATCTCTAGCCCTTTAAAACATTTTTAAACAATGTATTGAGACAAAGTTTCATTAAATTACCAGGCTAGGCTTGAACTTCGCATCTTTCTTCCACACCAGTGTCAGTGTAAGCACAGGTCTGTCTACCTGTAAAGTTAAGTCCCTCCAGCCCCCTAAGGAGTTCATGATTATTCTTTTTGTTGTTGTTGTTGTTGGAGACACGGTCTCACTGTGTAGCCTGGGCTGGTCTCAAAATCACAGCGATCCTCCTGCCTCAGCCTCCTGAGTGCTGGGATTACAGGCGTGCACCACCACGCCCGGCTTTCATGGTTATTCTTTTAAGAGCCTCTCTGGGAGGTTGAGGCAGGGGTACTGAAAGTTTGAACCCAGTCTGGGTAATTTAATGACTTAGCGAGACCCTGCT
Organism: Fukomys damarensis; assembly: GCF_012274545.1. Taxonomy (NCBI): domain Eukaryota; kingdom Metazoa; phylum Chordata; class Mammalia; order Rodentia; family Bathyergidae; genus Fukomys; species Fukomys damarensis. The sequence continues at coordinate 55,766,267 of NW_022900931.1, forward strand.
TGAAAATATAGGATGAATGGGTAGATAATCGAGAGATAGCTAGGTTGTAGCCCAGTGCAAAGGCCTTGGGTTCAAACTCCATCACACTCACACTCACATAGACACACACACAGGATTTGCCCTTTACCTCCAGAGGAGTCACACCCCTCTGAGTTCTCAGGGTCCTCTATGGGCTGGCCGTGGATTTTCGCCCAAGGATCCTTCCTCTGACACAAAGCGTTTGTGGTGGGAGCTGCGACTCCATTCCCAGATCTCTCCTTGTAACTCTTCCCTGTCCACCACTTTCAGGTAGCCTGATCCAAGCTCACTGCTTTCCATATTTTTGTGCACTGACCAATCCCAAGTATTTGCAGTTTTGGTCAATTCTGGGAACTCCGGTTTCATATAAACCATACCCTTCTCAGGCACTCCTGTTGGATGTTAAACTGTCATCTCAAACTGTGTTTCTAAAGCCATACTCTGTATTTCTTCTCTAAATTTGTTCTCTTGCAAACGTTCCCCCACTGAGGTAACTGGTAGCATTTATTCAGCTGCTCAGACCAAAAGACTTGGTGTCACCCTTGACTTCTCTCTTACCCTCACATCTATTCTGACTGGAAATCCTGTCCTTTCCACCTATGCAATATATTCTAAGTCTGGCCACTTCTCACCATCTCTGTCCCTCTAGCTCTAGGAGAAGCCACATTCTGTCTCGAATTACTGCGGTGGCTTCTGAGAGCTCCCTTTACTTCTTCCCTTCCCCCACCTCCATGCTTTATTGTTTAATTTTATTTATATTATTTATTCAAAACAAGGCCTTGCTATGCAGCCCAGGGTAGCTTTGAACTTGGGATAATCCTGCCTCCAAGTAGCTGGGGCTACAGGTGTGCACGACTGCATCTGGCTTATTTATTCGTAAGTAGTCGGGATCGTATTCCAATCTCAGTCAGATTATGTCGCTCTCCTATTCACTACTCTTCTCCCTGCCGACTCCGTGTTACACAACGTGAAAATCAGACTCTTACTGTGTGTAATGATGTGGCTTCTTCTTATCTTCCTTTCCCATTCTGTTCCAGTCACCCTTTCTTCACACGGAGATTTCACACTGCTTTCCAGTCTCTGGGTAAATGTCCCCTCCCAGAGATGACATTTAAGTGTTTCCAGGCAGAGCTGGTCACTGCTCTATCATCAGGGTCTTGTTCAGCACTTGGCACAGGGCAGCTGCTCAGCAAATATTTGCTGCATGAATGAATAGCTGTATGAAAGCAGAGTACTGTGGAGTCAGGGTGTCTGTTGAGCTGAGTGGACAAATGGTGAGAAGCCTATTGTTACAGAGTCAGGGAAGCAGGAGAAAAAAATGAAGAGGCTGTGATGGAGTTGGTACACAGTGTCTTCAGAGCATGGCTAGGAAATCCCTGGTTCGGTATAAAGTCATTGCCAGGACGTTGAACTCTTTTTCTTTTTCTTTTCTTTTCTTTTTTTTTTTTTTTTTTTTTTTTTTTTTTTATTGGTTTTCTCTTTTAGTTTAAATTGTCCTGGTACATCTCGAACTCACAGTGATCCTCCTGCCTCAGCCTCCCGAGTGCCGGGATCACAGGTGTGCACCACCACGCCTGGCTAGGAAGTAGAATTCTTAAGTTTGCTCTTTCCTACCCATTCTAGGCCTATGACCCAAGTTACCTTCACGTGCTTCCTTAGCTCAATCTTTTTCATGACCAATTTCTATAAACTGGTCATTCCCAAATTTATGTCTCCTTTCCACATCTTCTGACCGTCAGGGTCTAATTTACTACATATTATGTATATATTTTGTTTGTTTTAGTTTTGGGGTTTTATTATATAGCTCAGGATGGCCTCAAAAATTTATGATAACCCTCCTGTTTCAACCTTCCAAGTGCTGGGATTACAGCACCACCACACCTGACCTTCGTGTTTTCTTCATTTTGTGGTATTGGAGAATTGAAGCCAGGGCCATGTACATGCTCGGCAGGTGCTCTGGGGCTGGGCTATATCCCAGCCCTAATTGTTATAGTACATGGAATTGCTTGGATGTCTGCAAGCACTTCCAATTTAACAGATGCAAAATTACCGCATCTCCAAGTACTTTCCTTGTCCTCCTAAATAAGCCATCTTATCTATGACCTCTACCCCCATCAAGGGCCCCAGGACTCACCCATGTGTCTACTATGGTTTGGATGTGGTTTGAGTGTGTCCCCCAGTGATTCATCTGTTATAGCAATATTGAGAGGTGGTAGAACCTGTAAGACATAGGTTGAGCAGTGGCCAATGGAGAAGATGTGAGAAACGCATGCCCCTCATGTGTGCCTTAGTGTGGGCGCTGCTGTTCATAATTCCTAAATTCTCTCTGCACACCTTAGCATCTGGCCACACTGAATTGCTTACCATCCAGAACAAATGTCTTACCATCCCTTCATCCCCTGTGTGACCTGAAAAGCTCTGTATCCCATCTCCATTTGCGGGCACGATTCAAAGTCACCCTGATGTCATTGACAAAAATCCAGTGACTTAGCAAGGCATAGAGGTGCGTGCCTATAATCTTAGCACTTTGGGAGGCTGAGACAGGAGGATCACAAGTTTGAGCCCAGCCCAAGCAACTTAGAACTTGTCTCAAAATTAAAAATTAAAAAAGGCTGGTGAACGGGTGGGGATGGAGCTCAGCTGAAAGGCCATGGATTCAATCTTCCATACTGAAAAAAAAAACAGTGATTTAAAACTATTATCATTTCATGTATCTCACAGTCTTATAGGTCAGGAAATTGGCCAAAGCTAGATCGAGCAGTTCTTTTTAATGTTGCATCAACTGGGGTCACTAGGTGGCAGCTTGCTTGGTGTAGAGAATCCAAGATAGCTTTGCTCACTTGGCAGTAATGTGGTAGCTAGAAGGCTCAGGACTCTATCACTGGAAAGTCACCTTATGAGATTGGACTGTCATCTATCCTATCTGTGCCAGTGTTATTCTGAGTCTGTCTTAACTAGCAGCCAAATGCATATCATATTCTTTTTATCTTTTTATGTGTGGCTCTGGGGATGAAACTCAGGACCTTGCATATACTAGGCAAGTTGCTTGCACTGAGCTACATCTCCAGACCTAAGTACATATCTTAAGTGATGCAAAAGTAAAAAAAAAACATCTGACATCTGTTAGAAGTCTACTTCATGACAGGTATTGGGTCAGTTATTTTTATTTATTCATTTTTTACTTTGGTGGGTACCGGGGATTGAACTCGGGTTTTTGCGCTTGCAAGGCAGGCCACCGAACCGCTGAGCTACATCCCCAGTCCCTGGGTCAGTCATTTTTAAGTACCTTGGAAAAACCACCTCTGACTTCAGAGAAGTCCACACATGTGTCAGTTGGTTCTTCTCAGAAACAAATGCTAAAACAGATTTGGGAATAAAAGAAGATTATTGTAGATCCATGCTTATAAAAGGTAAAAGGGAAAAGAAGGAAGATTGAGCAGAGAGGGGCCAGGTAGTAAGGGGGTAAGATAGCAGAAACAGAGATAAACTGGGGCGTGGTGGTGCACACCTATAATCCCAAGCATTGGGTGGCTGAGGCTGGAGGATCCTAGTAGGTCCAAGGCAGGCCCAGGCTACACAGTGAGTTCAAGGCCAGCCTGATCTACGTGGAGAGACTGTGCTTTAATGGTTACTCTACAGATTATAATATTCACCCATAATATACTGTACTCTAGATTGAATTAGCTGTTTTATTACTTATGAACCACTTAGGAGCCTTAAAGTAATATAATTCTGGACAGGAGGTGTGGCTCAGTGTAGAGTGCTTGCCTATCGTGTGCAAGGCCCTGGATTCAATCCCCAACATTGAAAAACAAAAACAGAAACAAAGAAGAAAGCCAAACAACAATATAATTCTACTTACATCGTCCCTTTGTTGTTTCATATATTACTTCCATATGTATTATAAGCCCCATAAGCATTATTGCTTTTGCTTTAAACAACCATCATTTTTTGTTTGTTTGTTTGTTTTTTGAGACAGGATCTCACTATGTAGTTGAGATTGACCTGGGACTCACTATGTAGCCCAGGCTGGGCTCGAACTCATAGTGATCCTCCTGCCTCAGCCTCCCAAGTGCTGGGATTAAAGGTGTGTGCCACCATGCCCAGCTACAACTATCATATTTTAATATAACAACTATCATATTTTAATATAATATTTTTTGGCTTTTTGAGTCAGGGGCTTGCTATGTAGTTTGGACTGGACTTGAACTCACTATGTAGTGAGGCTGGCCTTGAACTTGCAACAGTCCTCCAGCCTCCCGAGTGCTGGGAGTACACACATGGTTCACTGTGCCTGGCCATACTTTAATATAATTAAAAATAGGTGGGTTTGTTTGGTACTAGTGATTGAATCCAGTGCCTCTGCACTGAGTTGCATCTTAAGCCTTTTTAAAAAATTTAATTATTATTATTATTGGTACCGGGAATTTAACTTGGGACCTTGTGTTTGTGGGGCAGGTGGCACCACCACTGAGCTAAATCCCCAGCCCTTTAATTTTTAAATTTTGAGACAGGGTCTTGCTAAATTGTCCAGGCTAAGCTCAAACTTGTGATCCTCCTGTCTCAGCCTCCCAGAGTACTGGGATTACAGGCATACACCACCATGCTTGGTTTAAAAATAGTTTTAAAGCCGGGTGTGGTGGCTCATGCCTGTAATCCCAGCACTGGGGAGGCTGAGGCAGGAGGATCACTGTGAGTTCGAGACCAGCCTGGGCTACATAGTGAGTTTCAGGTCAGTCTCAATTACATAGTGAGACCCTGTCTCAAAAAACAAACAAACAAAAAAACCCAGCAACACCAAAAATAGTTTTAAAAAATGTCATCATGTAGTTATCCTAGAAGTTTCCCCGTTATATATCTACATGTGGCCTTTTTTATATTTTTCTTTGGCTGGCTTTGGGTTGTACAGCACTTATTGCATTGGTGGGTTGATATCTCTCATCATTTCTGAAAAATTTGCCAGGTGTGGTGGTGCATACCTGTAATTTCATCAAGTCTCTCAAACATAGTGAGACCCTGTCTCAAAAAACAAACAAACAAAAAAACCCAGCAACACCAAAAATAGTTTTAAAAAATGTCATCATGTAGTTATCCTAGAAGTTTCCCCGTTATATATCTACATGTGGCCTTTTTTATATTTTTCTTTGGCTGGCTTTGGGTTGTACAGCACTTATTGCATTGGTGGGTTGATATCTCTCATCATTTCTGAAAAATTTGCCAGGTGTGGTGGTGCATACCTGTAATTTCATCTACACAGAAAGCTGAGGCAAGAGGGCCATGAGTTTGAGGCCAGCTAAATTAGCCAGATCCTGTATCAAGGAAATAAAAAGGACTGGGGATGTAGCCTAGTAGTCCCTGGGTTTAATCTCCAACACCCCAGCCCCCATGATTGAAAAAATTGCAACAATAGTTCTTGTTATATTCCTTCTGCCTCGCTCTTTTTTTTCCTTTTGGACTGCTACACATATATCATGCCTTTTCATACTGGCTTACATGTCTCATATACTCTGTTCTGTTTTTCTCCACCTGCCTCGTTTGTTTCATTTTTAGTAATTTCTACTGATTGTGTTTTTGTTTGGTTTTTGTGGTGCTCGAGATGAAACCCAGGGTCTCACTCACACTAGACAAGCAGCCTACCACTGAGCTACATCCCTAGCCCTTTAGCCTTTTTTTAGTTTACCCATGCTTTCTTTTGCTGTTTCTAACCAGCTATTCATCCCATCCAGTGCTGTCTTCCTTTCAATTCTAGGATGTGCATTTGGATGTTTAAAAAAAATTCTAGGCCCAGGTGCACACTGTAATCCCGGTTCTAAGGAGTCTGAGGCAGGAGGATTGCAATTTCGAGGCCAGCATGGGCTACATAGCAGAAATTTATCTTAAAAAAAAAAAAAAAGAAAAAGTCTAGACGGGTGTAATAAAAATATGTTAAAGAGGCTGGGTGTGGTGGCTCATGCCTATAATCCCAGCATTGCTGTGAGGATTGCTGTGAGTTCGAGACCAGCCTGAGCTACACAGTGAGTTCCCCGTCTC
>NW_022900931.1:55772658-55780264 GCF_012274545.1 Fukomys damarensis
CTAGACGGGTGTAATAAAAATATGTTAAAGAGGCTGGGTGTGGTGGCTCATGCCTATAATCCCAGCATTGCTGTGAGGATTGCTGTGAGTTCGAGACCAGCCTGAGCTACACAGTGAGTTCCAGGTCAGTCTCAACTACATAGTGAGATCACCCTGTCTCAAAGAACAAAAAAAAAAAAATGTGAAAGAGGTTGATATGCTCCCATCCCCTATTTTCCGTCACTAATACAAAATATTTGACACCCCAAACATAAGGGAGGAGAGGTTTATTTTTGGCTTACAGTTTCAGAGGTTTCAGTACATGGTACTCTGGCTCTAAGGCAGAGAGAGATCAAGGTGGAAGAGTGAGGTGAAGGAATACTGCTTGCTTCTTGGCAGCTGGAAACAGAGAGCAAGGTAACAGTGACAGAGACAAAGGAGCCAGACAGCTTCTCCAGGATTGCCCCTTCATGACTCCACACAGACATACAAGAAGTGTGCTTCATTCATCCCTAGACAGCTATCAAGCCAATCAAATTGGCAATCAAGATTAATGGTCACATGGGCCAGGGATTTAGATCGGTGGCACTGCGCCTGCCTTATTAGCGCAAGGTTCTGAATTCGATCCCTGGTACCAAACACACACACACACACACACACACACACACACACGCACACACACACACACACACGTGCGCGCACGTAAAAAAAAAAACCAAAAGATTAATGGTCACAGCTGGCACACACATGCATTCGTAGTACTGGGGAGGCTGAGGCAGGAGGATTGTGAGTTTAAAGCAAGCCTGAGATGCACAGAAAGACCCTGTCTCAGTGAAAGACAAACCAATTGAGTCACAGCTCTTTTTTCTTTTCATTTACAAAATCTAGTTCCCTTATCTAAAATTTTGTTACATTAGACTGTTTTCTGATATCTGTGAAAATAAATATATCTATCCATTTCTTCCCCTCTTCATAAAGTGGAACTCATGATCTGTTGTGATCTTTTATAATTTAATTGGAAGTAGAATTGGAGATTCTTAACCATATTCTGATTGCATGAGATGCTCATTGTTTGAGAAATACCAAAACTGAGACTAATGGTTCTGTGGAAAACATCCAGTCCTTCATTTGCTCAGGGTGCAAGTGTGTGCACATTGTGTAGAATTGTTACGGCTTTTTGTCTCTCTTGTACTCTTCAGAGCGTGATCATGGGATTCACATGAAGGCACTGATAATACGTCATTTTCTGCTTTTTTCGGGGGGGTTGTTGAGACAGGGCCTCACTATGTAGTTGAGACGGATCTGGAACTCACTGTGTAGCCCAGCCTGGTCTTGAACTCACAGCGATTCTCCTACCTCAGCCTCCAGAGTGCTGGGATTACAGGTGTGCGCCACCACACCCAGCTTGGCTTTTTTTGTTCTTGGTATCAGAGTTTGAACTCAGGACCTTGTGCTTTCGAGGAAGGTGTGGTGCCACTGAGCTAAATCCCTGGCTTTCTGCTTTTTAATGTAATTAGCAGTAGCCTTCTGTGTCATATATTTTTCTTCCTTCCTCCCTTCCCTTCCCTTCCCTCCCCTCCCCTCCCTTCCCTTCTCCTTCCCTTCCCTTCCCCTTTATTGAGACACGGCCTTGCTACATAATTCCATTGGCCTTTAACTCACTTTGCAGCTCAGGCTGGCTTTTGAACATGTGGTGATCTACTTGCCTCAGCCTCTGGAGTGACAGGGTCTTGCTATGTTACTAAATTGTCCAGCCTGGGCTCAAGCTTGCCATCCTCTTGCCTCGGCCTTGCAGATTGCTGAGATTACAGGCATGCACCACTGCTGGGAGCACTGTGCTGTAGATCACTATGGCCAGGCCTAGCTTGCCTCTTCCCACGGACAAGGCAGGACCTCTGTGGAACGAGGAACATGCATCTTGTTTACTTCCTCCTGCGGTGGAGGCAGGGCCCCAAGAGAGGAGAAGAGGTGATAGGGGATTGGCACAGCAAGGCCTGGCTGAGAAGAGGACCGTCTGCCTTCCCGCCCATTCACCAGAGAAACATCAAACATGATGTCTGCAGACCTTAGCTCTGGCTACAGACCAGCCCTCTTTACCTTCCCCTGCCTGCACTATAAATAACAGGAGTTAGGGCCCCACCTGGCCCCACCTGGCCCCACCTATACCTTATTATATCTCTTTGCCTTTCTTAATCTCTCACCTTCGTTTTTCACACCACCACAGCCTGATCTTCTGCCTGTGAAGAATAACACACTTTTTGTCATAAAGCCACAGAAACATGGGTATGTCAAACCCATATTTATTCTTTAGAATACGTCTATTGATAAATTATTAATTTTAATTTTATGAGTTTTATTATAGTAAACAATGTGACAGGAAAAAAATTACAAAAATTAAGTATTGAATTTTTAATATTTGTTGAGTGTTTATAAAAAAGCATCAAATTTTTCAAAATCAACTTTTTTGGTGTACAAAGTCTAAAAAAAAAAAAAAGAAATAAATTCCTATATGAATTACAATGAAAATACCAGTAGCATTCTACCAAAAAAAAAATCTTTAATTATTGTACCTAAAGTGATCTTTGCATATGAAAAAGGCACATTCCATACACATGAGTCACTTACTTACACTGACAGCGCATGTATTTTGTTTTCCTGGCCTTTTTGTAGGACATAACTGACATATCTCTGGTTTTGCTGTTTTGTCAGGAGGTTCTTATTATATGATACAATATGCAGTTAAGAAGAACATAAAACAGCAATAAAGTGAGGTATTACATTAACATGTATTGTGCACTTAGAATAGACATCAACATTTTCACATCAGCTGTGTACATGCTTACAAAACCTAAAAGATAACATCACAAATAAAAACCTAGGTGAACTACAATGAAAATACCAATTGCACTCTACAACAAAAATTATCTTTGCTTCAATTGTCACACCCAAGGCAGACTTCACACATGACAACTGCACGTTTCATGCACATATCTTGCTTACATGGACTGCACATGTGCTTAGCTCTCCTTTCCTTTGTGGCAGGCCGTTCTCGTCACCTCTCTTCTCTTGTTTTGTCACAAGCTTCCTACTATGTTGTTTAGTGTGCACTTAGCAGGGAAATCGGATATCAATAAAATATCAAATGTGTAATGAGTGCTTAGTAGAGACATCAAAATCTTCATATCAGCTGTTCACTTGTTTACAAACCTGAGATAACTTCAGAAATAAAAACCTGTGTGAACTACAATGAAAATACCAATTGCACTCTACAACAAAAATAATCTTTCCTTCAACTGTCACACACATGGCAGTCTTCACATATGAAAATTGCATGTTCTGTACACAACTGTCACCTACACTAACAGTACATGTGTTTTGTTTTCCTCCCCTTTCTTATAGGGCACAGCTGACATCTTTTTGGTTTTTCTGTTGGAGGTTTTGGGATGCTGCACCTGACTATTCACCTAACCCACCAGAATGCTCCACAATTTTTTTTTGCATAATTTCCTGCACAGAAACATTTTATTTTTCCTCTGGTATGATCTCTTATGAGTTCCAGTGTCAGTGCTCAAAGAAAATTTCTCCATAATATTTTGCACTTGTAATTTTCTTTTTCTTTCTTTCTTTTTTTTGGTACTGGGGATCAAACTCGGGCCCTTGAGCTTGCGAGGCAGGCGGTGAAACCACTGAGCTAAATCCCTGGCCCCTTGTAATTTTCTTTGTAAACTATTAAACTACTTATGCTACACATATTTAAGATTGAGTAAAACACAATCATTGACCAATGCCTTGTGTTTCGAGTGACAGCATAGTTGCTGCATAACTCATCAATAACATTTACTCCACCTTTGGTTTTATTTTAGAAAGTTTCCAGCTCAGGCTTCCATTTTGTCAAGGTTTCCTTATCAATATTTCCATCACGGTGCAGTGTTCACATCAGCAGTACCAATTTGTTTTTCTTTACCATATACAAGGCAATGCAAATCTTTTGGAAATACTATACAATTCTCTGTTTTGAAACTGCAACATTTTATCTGGAATTTCTGCTTGTTTCTGCATACAGTTTCTGTGCTGTTCAACTTGTGCTCTGTTAGAAAATGTAACATCTATTGGAAACTGGTAAACCAGTTGTCAAATATCACATTCCAATTAATTTGGGAGATGGGAGCAACGAATCTGTCTATAACATCATTCAGTTTATTATGATATGAATAAGGACCTGATGGGTGAGTTCCAGGATAAATTTCTAAATTGAAAGCATAGTAAGTCTTCACATCCACAAGGGGATACATTTTTATACCATAGTTTGACCCACATAGTTTGAGACACTTTTTCATATTCCTGTGATTACCATGAGAAATCTCTGCTAAGTAAGCAGACCTATGAATGCTTTCAGTTTAGCTAATGAGGTGTCACAGCAAATACATTTTTGAATGCAGCTCTTGGTGCATACTGAACATTTTACTTGTATTTTAGCCTTTGTGTATTTCACAGCATCCTGTAGAATTTAATCTGTTACAATTTCCAACATTGAATGGCAGTGCTAGCATTCTGTCCAATATGTTTTACCCCTGCCAAGACCTCCATTGTATTTTCAGACTTCGTCTAATACTGGATTCTTCCATGTGATTGCGTGACCATTTTATAACATTTCAACTAGTCAAATAAGTCTTCACATGGCTGGGTTCTTTGTCATCTGAATCAAGGAGGTCTGCATTCCCTGTGTCTGTAGTTGATTCTTCCTCCATTTCACTGTGACAGGAACTTTGGCTCACATGGCCAGTGTCAAAGTTGTCATTGTTGTCGTCATCATCATCATCATCATCATCATCCACCCACATCACTCTTCTGCTGTGAAAACATTATTTTACCATAATGAATCATCATCATCATCCATGCATGACTAATCTGCTGATTCACTTTTGACCTCCTCCAAAACTTGCAAATCTGGTTTTTCATGTGCCATTGCACTGAATTAGGCTATTTTTACCAGAAAAATCAAAAGAAAAAATATTTAAAAAAGAAATCCTAGAGTGGTATGGGTCCGTTATACCCTCTGTGATGCTCAGGTAAACATATAACAGGCAAAACCTATTACATGGAGCATCATAGGGGTGAACATCCTGGTTTGAAACTTTTGTACACAAGTACACACCTTGCCTTTTGTTGTACCAAGTGAATAAATACACAGATTGCCTCCTGTATCCCTCAAGCAGAGGTACTGAGACACACAGGTAGCTACAATTATGCTAAAGTAAAAATTTACAGTAGAAAAGTAAGAGATGTGTTTGTGGAACCCAGAGTTATGCTTCACACTAATTTTGTTTTAAGACAAGGTCTTTCTAAATTGCAGAGGCTGCCCTCAAACTTGCAATCCTCCTTCCTCAACCTTATGAGTAGCTGGGATTATTGGCATATACCAACACACCTGGCTAGTTTTTTCATTCTTACCATTATTCAAATATTTGTCTAACTACATTAACAGACAGACACTAGAAATGGGTAAGATGCATTTGTATGATTGGAAAGTAAGCATGATAATGGAAATTAACTTGTAGGAATTTTTTCTGTTTTTGTTTGTCCTCATTTATTTATTTACTTTCTTAACTTATTTTGCAGAACTGGGGATCGAACTCAGGACCTTGTGCTTGCTATGTAGGCACAGCACCACTGAGCTAAATGCCTGGCCCTTTTCTGTTTTGTGTGTGTGTGTGTGTGTGTGTGTGTGTGTGTATGTGTGTTTTGAGACAGGGTCTCACTTTGTCATTCAGGCTAGCTTTGAAATCATTATATATCCCAGGCTGCACTTGAACACATGGCAATCCTCCTGCCTCAGCCTCCTGAATGCTGTGCTTACAGGTGTGTGCCACCATGCCCAGCCTATAAGGATTTTTTCTGAGAAAAAAAATGCAAATCTGATGATGCCAGATCTATCCTTCAAGACTCTTTCCCCACATCTTAGCCCATTTGGGCAGCTGTAACAAAATACCATAAATTAATGGTTTATAAACCACAGAAATTTATTTTTCACAGTTCACAAGTCTAGGATCAAGGTTCCAGCAGATTCAATGTGTGGTGAGGACTCACTTCCTGGTTCATAAATGACTGACTTTTTTGCTAAAATTTTACCTGGAGAAAGGGGCACAAGATCTCTCTGAGGCCCTTTCTATATTTTTTTATTCTGAGTTAGAGTCTCACTAAATTACTAAATTGCCCAGGCTGAGTTTGAATGGTGGTCCTCCTGCCTCAGCCTCCCAGAGTGCTAGGATTACAGATGTGCACCCCCATGCCTAGCATCTCTGAGGTCTTTTTTTTTTTAATAGGTGTATTAAAATCCATGAGGACTCCATCCTCATGACCTAATTACCTCCCCAAGTTTTCTCTTCCTAATGCCATCTCCTTGGGGGTGACATTTCAACATGTGAATTTGGGCATAAACATTCTGCCCACAGCACCCCCTGCTAAGCTCATATGCAAAACTTTTAAAGGTTTCAATGGCTTCTCACTGCTCTGAGCTCTTGGAATAACCTGGGGCATGCTGTTTGCAAAATCCCATGTGGACTGGCGCCTGCGTAACTCTGGTCTCACCTGTTTTCCTTCTTTACCATTTTCCATGCCTGCCACCTCTCAGCCTTTGTCCTCCATTTCTGAAGTATCTTGCACTTCTCTCAGGTGCCCCCTCTGCACCTCGGCGGTGCACTGTTTTCTGTTGCTATAGAAAACACCAGAGGCTGGGTGTCTGGGAGGCCGAAAGTCCGAGGTTGGACAGCCTCATTGGCTTGTCCTCTGGTAAAGGCCCCCACAACTATATTGCAACATGGTAGGGAAACAGAATGGAAACTTGGCTGTGTACAGAAAAGGCCAAGGGCAAAGGTGGCCTTGCTTTCTGACAACCTGTGTCACAAGGACTAACTGTCTCTGTGAGGCCAGCATGACTCACTTGTAACGGTGATGTCCCCCAACCTAATTTTCTTGCACTATTCCCACCCTCTTAGAAGTCTCACTACCTCAACACCATCATGCTGAAGACCATGCTGGGGAACAAGATTCCAGCACATGAACTTTTGAAGGACACACTCAAAGCATAGTGTGCACGAAGTGTGTCATTGTACATTGTGGTGACATTGTCTTTTTACTTGTTCAACTTATACATTGATCTTTTTTTTTGAGACAGGGTCTCACTATGTAGTTTAGGCTGACCTTGAACTCACTATGAAGCCCAGTCTGGCCTCAAATTTCCAGCAATCCTCCTGCCTTCACTTCCTGAATGATGAGATTAGGGGCATATGCCACCATGCCTGGTTTACATTGGCCTTAGATCATTCCAAGGACAGGGACTGCGTGTGTGTTTTCACCACTGTGACCTTAGCACCAACTCATATAGAGTAGGGATACAATAAATCTTTCTCAGATGAATTAATACAGTAAGTCCTTTTTGTGTATTTATGATCATGATAAAAGGTGAACTTTTTTTTTTTTAAAGACGAAATAAGCTGGGCATTGTAGCACATGCCTGTAATCACATTACTCTGGGAGGCTGAGGAGGATTGCAAGTTTGAGCCCAGCCTGGGCAATTTAGTGATTTCATGAGACCCTGTATCAAAAAAAAAAAAAAAAAAAAAAAAAA
>NW_022900931.1:55780523-55783819 GCF_012274545.1 Fukomys damarensis
CCCAAAGACAAAAAAAAAAAAAAAAAAAAAAAGAGGAACTACTCCTAGCTTTAAAGATTTGAACACATGGGCTGGGGGTTTAGCTCAGTAGTTCCAACTGCCTGCCTCACAAGCACAAGGTCTGGAGTTCAATCCCTGGTAACCCAGCACCCCCCAAAAAAGGTTTGAACACACGAAGGCTTAAAATGAGTTGTGTGGGATATTAATTACCTATGTTTGATGTTTGGTTTTTAGAGTGAAATGTTTTGCCCCAAATGTGAGCATTTTTATTCGGTTCTTGTTATGTACTGAGTTAACATGCAAATTTCAATTACCAGTTGAATGGTTTTGTGTGATGTTTTCTTGTTACTGTGTGGCAGACACCCACGGCTTTGTCATTCATCCCATCTGGGCCTCCAGTGTGGTCTAATTATCCTGAAAAGCCAGGATGTGTTAGAACCAAGCTTGATTACTCTAATGGCGCACACTGTTTCACAAAGCTCCCAATTCCTGAATAATTATCATTATCATATTTATGTGTTTAGCCAAAATCTTAATTGGAGGATTCCAGAATGAAAGAATGCTACGCAAGGAAAAACTTTCCAGTCATTTTCTTTGAAAACAATTTTTTTTCCCTCCTTGCCTGGGAGGCACAGTGCCACTGAGCTATATCCCTGGCCCTGAAAACAAAACAAAACAAAACAAAAATCAAAATATGACTAACACATGCATGAGGTGAAACCATCAAATCCCACAGAAGGGCTTGTGCTGTGGGGTCATTGTGCCCAGCCCGCCACTGTCCTGCTCTACAGGCAAACACGGTTAACTATTTCAGCTGTTTTCTGCCAGCAGTTGTTATTTTCCTCTAAACAATAATGCTGACTTCACCAGTTCTTTTCAATTTTGGTATATGTGCAGCCGAAGCGAGCACAACCTCACCAGTTCTTGATGCGCCTCTTTTAGATATTGTCCATTAATTTCCAGCTCTGATAAATGGAGATTTCTCTCTCAGGCCAAGTACTTATAGATATTTGGAAATTCTTTTTTTTTGGTACCGGAGATTGAACTCAGGTCCTTGTGCTTGCAAGGCAGGCGGTGGAACCACTGAGCTAAATCCACGGCCCCTGGAAATTCTTTTCCATGCCTGAGATACATGCTCCTTGCAGGCCCTAGGACCGGGCTATGTGCATGGCAGGGTGGGCCTGTCCTGTCTGGGTGGTGCAGGGATGCCTGTCCTGACAGTTATGTAGCGTGAGGGTTCTCTTACCTCTCCTCAGTTATTGCTAACTTCTACTTGTGTGAGTGCTCTACAACAACAACAACAACAACAACAACAACAACAACAAATATATATATATATAAAACAATAATATATAACAAAATTTATACATATAACAAAATTTAGCAGTTGAGTAATTTTTTAGTTTATAGTTTATTGGCATTAAGTACCGTCATGTTAACACATAACCTTCTCCACTATCCATCTCCAGAACTTTTTCCATTTGACCAAGCAAAAACTCTACCCATTAAACATTAACTTCCTATTTTCCCCTCTCCTTAGACCCTGGCTGTCACAATTGAATTTTCTCTTTTTGCAGGGGAGAGAGGGGACTTCACAGTGAGCTACATCCCCAGCCATTTTTCCGTTTTTTCTTTGTTTTTCTCTTCCTGTCTATCTCTGTCTGTCTGTCTCTCCTTCCCTCCTTCTCTTTCTTTCTTGTATTGGGCTCAGGGCTTTCCCACTGAGTTATATCCCAGCCTTTTTTATTTATTATTTTGGAAGAAGATCTCACTAAATTACTCAATCTGGGTTGGAACTTGTAAATCTCATGTTTTAGTTTCCCAGATGCTGGGATTTCAGGTGTATATCATCACACCCAGCTTCTACTTTTTTTTTTTTTTTTTTTTTTTTTTTTTGAGACAGGGTCTCACTATGTAGTTGAGATTGACCTGGAACTCACTATGTAGCCCAGGTTGGTCTCAGATCCGCCTGCCTCAGCCTCCCAAGTGCTGGGATTACAGGTGTGCACCACCATGCCCGGCCCAGCTTCTACTTTCTATCTCTGAATTTAACCACTCAAGGAACTTCGTATAAATGGAATCATGCAGCATTTGTCCTCTTGTATCTACCCTGTACATTTTCAATAATTTTATTGAAATTTCTTAACTTTTGGTGATCCCCCCTTCCATTTTTGGTGTGTGTGACAGGATCTCACTTTGTAGTTCAGGCTGGCTTTGAACTCACTATGTACCCTAGGTTGGTCTCAAACTCATAGTGATCCTCCTGCCTCAGCCTCCCAAGTATGGGGATCACAGGCATGAGCCACTAGGTCTGCCCCTCATGCCCTTTTGCAGGACTAAAAAGCCTTGTCAAGATTTCTTGGTATCTGAGGGCTTTACTTGCACTGACAAAATGAGTCTGAGGGTATATTCCCAACAAGGAGAAAGAGAAGGAGAATTCCTCCTTTCTTTCTGTGTGAGTTGGCTGTCTCTCGCTATAGCAAACACCTGAGAGACAAACAACTTATAAAGAGAAAATGTTTATTTTGGTTCACAGTTTAACTGGCTTTGAGCCTGTGGCAGATAGCGCAGCAGAGTGGAAGTGCTTGGTGGCTCAAAATCAATCACTTTGTAGCCAGGAAGAAAAAAAATTGAGGTGGGGGGAGAAGAGAAGCACTCTAAGAGCATGGCCCCAGTGATCTAAAAGCCATCCACAAGGCCTTAACCTCCCAATGATACCTCCTTTTTGAACCCCTCTTTACCACGTGGACCTTTAGGGGATGCTTAAGGTCCAAACTGACACTTGGCTTTTTGTTGTAGGGCTTCGATGGGTTGGATAAAGCCTGCTTATATTGGTGAAAGGGATATTGTTTTTTTTGTTGTTTTTTTTGAGACAGGGTCTCACTATGTAGTTGAGAGTGACCTAGAACTCAGTATGTAGCCCAGGCTGGTCTCGAACTCACAACAATCCTCCTGCCTTAGCCTCCCAAGTGCTGGGATTACAGGTTTTGTTTTTATTTTTGAGACAGGGTCTCACTATGTAGTTCAGGCTGGCCTTGAACTCACTGGGCTCCTCCTGCCCCAGCCTCCCAAGTGTTGGAATCATGAGCTTGCACCACCACCTTCAGGGGAAGAGATATTCTTTACTCAGTCTACTGATTCAAATAATAATCTCTTTTTTCTTCTTTTTATTGAGTTTATTGGTACAAACTAGGTATAGAATACAATTACATTCATCATTGGGATTCTGTACCTTTACATAATAGGTCTTGATTCTCATTTTTTTCCCCTTGTCCCTGCCCTCCCTTCACCCTTCA
>NW_022900931.1:55784853-55791922 GCF_012274545.1 Fukomys damarensis
TTGCCTTCATTGTCTTTTTCTAGGATCTTGTTTAGAATTGCTTGTAGTGCTGGTTTGGTATTCATGTAGTTTCTCAGGTGTTCTTTGTCATGGAAGTGTCTTATTTCCCCATCCATTTTGAAAGAGAGTTTTGCAGGATACATCAGTCTAGGTTGGAGGTTGTTCTCTTTTAGTACTTGAAATATCTCATTCCAGGCTCTCCTTGCCCCAAGGGTTTGCGTTGAAAAGTCTGCTTTGATTCTGATGGGCTTTCTTTTGTATGTGATTTGTTTCTTTTCTCTTACTGCTTGTAGTATTTTGTTCTTCTGTTGGGTTTCTGGGATCTTGATTATTACATGTCTAGGTGTAGATTTTTTTTTGAGTGTAGCTAGTTGGGTCCTATATGTCTCAGTTATCTGAATGTCAAATTCTTCCCCTCTGTTTGGGAAGTTTTCTGTCATTAATTCTGCGAACAGCTTTTTAAAGTCATTTGCATTTTCTCCTGCTACTTCATGTATTCCTATCAGTCTTATGTTATTCTTCTTTGCATCATCTAGGAGTTGTTGGATCCATGATCCCTTACTGTTTTTAAGAGATCTCTCTTTTCATGGTCACTGACTGCAATTCTATCTTCTATATCTGAGAGTCTATCTTTGCATTCTTTTATTCTGTTGTATACACTTTCTATGGAGTATTTAATCTCCTGGATATCTGTTTGAGTCTGTTTTATGGATTCCATTTCTTTCCTATGTTGGGCGTTTATTTTTTCCATTTCCTTCTTATGCTGGGCCTTCATGGCTTCTATCATGGTCCTGAGCTCATGACTTTTGTCAGTTTCTGCTCTAGAGTCTCGAATTGCGACTTCTATTTTGCTCACTATCTATGGTTATCTGGGAAATTATTTCTGTTTTGAATTTTTCTAGAGCCTGATTGATCTGTTTTGTTACTTCCTGTGCTTTGAGTTCAGGATGTCCTGGTGGTTCACTATCAGCCTTTTCATCCTCATTTGCCCTACCGTTTGCCATTGGTGAACTGGAAGTCTGTCCTTGTGTCTTGCTTAAGTGTTTTCTCATTTTAATTTTTGTTGTCGGACTGTCCTTGGTTTAATCTCTGGATTATCACCCAAATCTTCCTGATATAGTTGCACCCTAGCTTCTGTGTCTCTAATGACCCACAGACATTCTCATCTTCATAATATCAGAGAAAACAGCTCATCAAATCAACCGAAATGCTTTATCCCAACTGATACAATCAGCAACACATTAAGATCAAGCACAACTTGGACACTGACCACCTGTGGTAGTCACTAGTTTATCACCCTTAAATCATTTGAATTAAATTGAAATCAAGAAGCAGTCCAGAACATGTCTGCAGTGAACAAAATTTCAATATAGTGTATTTACCATTTAATGACTCAGACAGAGCAAGGATGCAAGACCCCTGGTCTCAGTTAGCTGATGGCTGAACCCCATGACTCTGACTGACCTCGGGCTGCAAGGCCCAGATTGAGTTCCCCAACCTTCTGAATGGTTGAACTCCTCAACGTTCTATTACAAGTTTCCCACGCCCTTTCTTTAAAGATGTTCAAAGTTGGGAACACAGAAAAATACCCTTGATGACCACCTCTGCCTCTGCAAAGTGGGTCCAAAGACTGGCACAGTCAGGAGGTCTGAGAGTGCCTGGGGTGGGGTGGGGGGTACTTATGGGGGTTCGGGGCACCCACACGGCTACCTTCCCGGCTCTTGAGCGATGGCGGCTGGGGCAGGAGCAGGCGTGGCTCTCCTTCCCATGGTGGATCCAGGCCCAGGCTACCTCCCGGTGCTTGAGCGATGGCGGCTGGGGCGGTCAAATACTAATCTCTTAAAAAAAAACAAACCCAAACTGAATTACAGTGGACCCTTGATTTATGAACTTGATCGATCCCTGAGGGCTGGTTTTAACTCATATTGGTTGTAAATCAATACAGCTGAGATCTGGATGCTTACCTGGGTACACATTATAGATAACAAGAGGAAGATAAATCTTCCATAAACGTTATTAACCCATGTTGTTCGTATGTCAAGCCGGTGGTAACTTGAGGGTTACTTCCTCTGTATGGTGCTTACCAGCTATTTGAGCATCTCTTATATCAGTTGACACCTACATTAACCTTAATGATCTGTCAGAGGAAGGCAAGGTCATGGCTGGGTTAGGAGAGACTGCATGTTGTGAGGTAACAACAAGCAGCTAGTGTCACTGTTGACAAAGTTCTTTTACAGGCATTTTACCATTTGATCTTCACAGCTGCCTGTGTTGTCAACAGTGAACCAGTTACTCTCTCTAAGTTAATGTTAACTTTCTCTAAGGTGAAAAAACTAAGGGTAGGGAAAGAGATAGTCTTAACCTCAGGTAGTCAGTAGCTGAGCCAAGACTTGTGCCTAAGTCTTTAAGTCTAAATCTTGGGTCTTTTTTCTAAGCTTGTTATTATTATTTTTTGAGGCAGGGTCTCACTATGTAGTTGAGACTGACCTGGAACTCACTATGTAGCCCAGGGTGGTCTCGAACTCACAGCAATCTTCCTGCCTCAGCCTCCCAAGTGCTGGGATTACAGGCATGCACCACGACGCCCGGCTTCTAAACTTATTATTATTTTATTAGTAGTAACGTTTTGAGATGAGGTCTCACAAAGTTGCTTAGGCTGGCCTTGAAATCTCCATCCTCCTACTGCAGCCTTCCAAGTAGCTGGGATTACAGGCACACACAACAATGCCTGACTCTTTTTGTGACAGCCCCAGGCAGAAGAGAAAGTAATATACTTAACAATTTATCTGGTCCTACCTCTTTGTGTACAAAATTCCTATTTTACAATATCTCACATCTCAACTATGTGTTCTGACAGTGACCTGAGTCACTGAAACTATAAACAGTAAATTAACAAATAGACAAAACTATTGTTAAATAAAATGTTAGTGTAATCAGTATATTGCAAAACATTTTCATAAAAACTATTTTTTTCCTAGAGATTCAAAGTATCAGAAAAGAGACAAATTACACTAGTGAAACTTTTGGGGACATATATTTATTGAAAATAATTTTAAGACAAAGGTAAAAAATTGAAAAAATAATGAAAAGCACAATAAATTTTATGTCATAGTGATTATGTAAATTGCATAATAGTAATTCTTAAAGCTATAGGATGCCTTGCCACAAGTACAGAAGACCCTCAAGTTACAACTGGCCTGACATACAAACAACTTGGGTTGATAAGGTTAATGGAAGATTCACCTGCCTTTTGTTATCTATAGTGTGTACGTAAGTGAATATCCAGATCTCAGCTGTATTGACTTACAGCCAACTTGAGTTAAAACCAGCCCTTGGGAGCCAATTAAGTTTATAAATCAAGGGTCCACCGTATTATATCATTGGAAGTGATATTTAGAGTGATACACATCAATTACCTTTTAAAATTGTGAAGAGTTAGAAGCACATCATGGGATGTATTTTTATAGACAGGGTCTTGCTAAGTCATTCCTTGGCTGGGCTTGAACTTGTCATCCTCCTGCCTCAGCCTTCCAGAGTGGGGATTTCTTGCCAGTGTACCTGGCTGGGGTAGCATTTTAGAATTGCTTGTGTTTTTGGATACATTCAACTAACTGTAAGATCTGGAGCCAGGTGTAGTGATGTTTTCCTGTAATCCCAGCACTTGGGAGGCTGGAAGCAAGAGGATCACTGTGAGTTCAAGGCCAGTCTGCGCTACAAAGGGAGGCCCCGTCTCAACAAACAAACATCTTGGTACCATATTTAAATATACATTGGAATCCAAAGTGTCTTGGAACTGAGCATGTTCTAGGGTTGGAAGGATGGCAACCCTCCAAAAGTCCTCCGGTTTTAGAGTGTTCTGGGTGAGGCAGATGTGCTGAAAGCCTCTGTGCTGATCAGATGGCAGAGGTAGTGGTAGGCATAGTGGTGGTGTTCATGTTGGTTGTGTTAAATGAGTGAGATTGGGGAGACCAAGGAACGTTCAAAAGTCTTACTTCTTTTCTTTTTTTGGTTTTTTTGAGACAGGGTCTCATCATGTAGTTGAGACTGCCCTGGAACTCACTATGTAGCCCAGGCTGATCTCGAACTCACGGCGATCCTCCTGCCTCAGCCTCCTGAGTGCTGGGATTACAGGTGTGTGCCACCATGTCTGGCAACCAGAAGTCTTAATTCTACTGCAAGGGAACTTGTACAAATATCAAGAGGTTCAGTGAAATTAGATGAACTACAAAGAACAGATGTTCTACAGGTACAATGTGGAAAAATGGAGGGACTTGCCAGTTTGGATCTTCTTTGCTGTGGTTGAAAAGCTGAGCACTAAGTCTGGGCTCTGGTGACAGGGTGGGTGGCTATAGGCTAGGGGAGGCTGCGAGGCCTTGCCATCAATTGCTTCCAATGCTCCCAGGGACAACGAGGAGCAAGGAGCCAGCTTGCAGACTTTCTTTCCAGGAACACGTGTGGGAACAAGTGCATTCTGCCTGAGGCTGATCTGAGAAGCGTTTGTGCTCTGATCCAGACTGCCCTTGTTGTCCTAGGGCAGGGGCAAAGCACAAGTGGAAACTATGCACCGTAGATCTAACTGCTTGACATTTTAAATTCAAGCAATAAAATGTTAAAACCTTTTTGTCTGGATCAACTGAATAGTAAGACTCTTTGGAGTTCCGCACCAGAACATGGTGAGGTAGGGGGAGACAACCCCAATCTGAGGTCACATCTCCCTTCTTTTTCTACTGCTAGCTCTAACCCATACTACCAGGGCCTCACCTGCACCTCAGCTTGTGAGTCTGGGTCTGTCCCCTAAGCAGCTACCTCTTGGTCATATTCAAGCCTAGACATAACCTACTGTCAATAAGGCAGCTCTCAGGATAAGGGTCATGGGAAGAGGCCATGCAGGCCTGCCTGGAAATGGGGCTTGAGGCTACTTGGGCATGGAATTTTGTCCCCCTCCACCCTTGTGGCAGCTGGGGTGTGGATTAGATTAGGAGTTATCACCCTGAGCCCAAATCTGGGTTCCCCGTCTCTCTTTTTTTTTGGTACTGGGAACTGAACTCAGGACCTTGCACTTGTGAGGCAGATGGTGTCATTACTGAGCTAAATCCCCAGCCCTCCACCTCCTTTTGTAAGTAAATTTTTATTGGCACATAACTGTTTGGTCCATTTTCTGTTGATATAAATGAATACCATGGACTGGGTAACTCATAAAGAAGAGGAATTTCTTTAGCTCACTGCTCTAGAGGCTGGAAAGGCTAAGTGCATGGTGTTGGCATCTGCTCACCTCTGGTGAGGGCCTTTGGCTGGGTCACAGCATGGCAGAGGGCATCTCATGGAGGGCTGGGTGTATCCAAGAGACAGAACCAAGTTGATTTTTTTTCCCATTTTATTTTAAACGAACACTTAATTTTTCATTAGTACATGTTTGTAGCATATAGTTATTCATTTTTTATGGAGAGTTTGTACATGTGCATAATACATCTTAATTACTTCTGTCCCCTTCTCCTCCTGTTCCTCGCTGCTCCCTCCAACTCTTGATCCCCTTCCCATTTGAAAAAGTTCTCCTTCCTGCCTGTTATCCAGCCTTTATTTTGATCTTCATTATATATTTTGGGTTTCCCATATCAGAGAAACTATGCAACATTTAAACTTGTGTATCTGATTTACCTGTGGCGTATCCATGTACCTACAAATCCTTCAAGTTTATCCTTTTTTTGGGGGGGTGTTTTTTGAGACAGGGTCTCACTATGTAGTTGAGACTGACCTGGAACTCACTATGTAGCCCAGGCTGGTCTCGAACTCACAGTGATCCTCCTGCCTCAGCCTCCTTAGTGCTGGGATTACAGGCGTGTGCCACCACACCTGGCAAGTTTATCCTTTATGGCAGCATAGTAGTATTTCATTGTGTATAAATACTGCATTTTCTTTAACCATTCATCTGTTGATGGGATATGGGCTGTTTCCAAGGCTTAGCTATTGTAAATTGTGCTGCTATAAACATGGGTGTGCACGTACTACTGTAATGTGATGATGTTAACTCTTTTGAGAAGATTCCTAGAAATGGAATAGCTGGGTCAAATGGGATGTTTATTTTTAGTTTTTTGAGGAATATCCATACTGATCTCCACAGTGGTTGTTTAAATCCACATTCCCACCAAAAATGTAGGAGAGTTCCTTTTTTCCCCAAGAGTCTCGCCAGCATTTATCACTTTCTTTCTTCTTCTTCTTCTTCTTCTTTCTTCTTTTTGGTACCAGGTATCAAACTCGGGAGCTTGTGCTTTTCAGACAGGTGGCAAAACCACTGAGCTAAATTCCCGGCCCACTTGATTCTTGATGATAAACATTCTTTCTGGAGTAATGTGTTATCTCAGTGTTGTTTTAATTTGGATTTCTTTAATGGCCAGCATGGTTGAGCATTTTTTTTCATGTATTTGTTGGCCATTTGTCATTTTGGTTGCCCATTTTTTTGATTGATTCTTTTATTTGGAGAAGGGTGTAATATTTTTGAGTTCTTTATGTGTTCTAGATAGTAGTCCTCTATCTGAACAATGGCTGGCATTTTTTTTTACCCATTCTGTAGGTTGTTCTCTTCACTCTGTTGGTTGTTTCCTTTGATGTGCAGAAGCTTTATATGTTGATATGATTTGTTGATTTGCAGTATTATTTTTTGCGCCATTGGGAGAACCAAACTGATTTTTCCAACAAATCCACTCTTGAGATAAACCATTAAACTATTGATTCCTTAAAATTGTCACGACATTGTATTAGTTGTTATCAGTAATTTAGGGATGACTTGAAATGGATTGCAGGGTGTGCACAGGTTACAAGCAAGTGCCATGCCATTGTGTAAAAGCGACTAGTACCTTCAGGGGTCCTGGAATCAATCATCCTCTGATACCTAGGGACAACTGTAATCATATTAATAATAAAATATGTTCACAGAGAAAATAAAAATATAAGCCGGGCGTGGTGGTGCAAGCCTGTAATCCCAGCACTTGGGAGGCTGAGGCAGGAGGATCGCTGTGAGTTCGAAACCAGCCTGGGCTACATAGTGAGTTCCAGGTCAGTCTCAACTACATAG
>NW_022900931.1:55792110-55801717 GCF_012274545.1 Fukomys damarensis
AAAAAAAAAAAAAAAAAAAAAAAAAAAGCAAATGTGGCAAAATGGTAACAACTGGTGAATCACTTGTAAACTCTATAGGTGTTCTTTAGGTTCTTTTTGTAACTCTTCTATACATTTGAATTTATTTTATAATAAAAAGTGAAAAAAATGTGGAGGACAAAAATAAAATGTGGCTCAGTGATAGAGGATTTGCCTGGCATGGGTGAGGCCCTAGGGTCAATCCAGCACAGCAAATTAAAAAAAAAAAAAAAAAGAAAAGTGTGCATAGTTACGGAAAGGGAAGGTGGGGGGAAGTCACGTTTGGCAGCTGATGTGACTTCTACAGCGACTGCCAGCTGCCTTTGTGGGCATTTAAACTCCCAAGATGGTCAGAGGCCCGGTTCAGAATATTTAGGTCAGATGCCGCAGCTGTCTGCCGGCCGCTTTCTTCAGCTGTTCCTGGGAGTGAGAGTCCTTGCCACAGGCCGGTGGGGTCTCCATCGGGCCTTTACCAGAACTGCTGTGATGTGGAGCCCCAGGCCCCACAGGAGACTCCCACAGTTGCGCAGACGTAGATTTCCAGGGTTCTGAGAGGGACCTGTCCTGGGACCAGAGCTCCACCCTCAGGACGTCCACACTGAGCTATGGGCAGGGGGTGTGGCTAAGTGATAGCGCACCAGGCCCTGGGTTTGGTCCCCTGAAACCCCCATAAACGACCCGAGGTCTAATTAGCACATGTACAGTAATTACCTCACCAGGTGGTTACAGAGTCAGTCCAGACAGACTTTATCTGCGGTCATTTTTACTGTGAGCAAATTTGCCTAGCAGCACAAACTTTGGGGGAAAGAGCCCCGGGGTTAGAGGGTCACACGCAGCATTTTGTTCACGTTTCGCCCCATGACTTTGGCTAACACCTTTAGGAGAACGGGACAAGTTAGTACAGTTTGGTGATCACCAGGGTTTGTTTATGAAAGTGGCTGTCCCCTCCTTACCCTCTGCAACAGGAATCGTCTTTTGTCATCAGTTTTTATACTAAAGCCCCTTTAGTCTGGGAATTCTCGACATTTTACATCAGATAGTGGATCTTGGATTCATTTTTTTAACCCAACCCACTTACTACAGTGAAAAGCTAATATTTATATAGAAGTGTAGTTCCTCTTATATACATATGAAGACTTTTAATAACCTTAAGGGAAGGTTTATACCTTTAAAGTAGCCAATGACTGGCACTTAAAAGAATTCTTGTCTGTCAGCTGAGCCCAGCGGTACACACCTGTAAATCCATTTACTTGGCTTGCTGAAGCAGGAAGATCCTAAGTTTGAGGCCAGTTTTGGCAACTTAGTGAGACGTTGTTTCAAAATAAAAAAATAAAAGGAGCTGGGGTGTAATTCAGTAGTAAAGCGCCCCAGTTCTATCCCTAGCCTCCCCCAGCTAATCTTCATACTTTAGAAAATTGCTGCATACATGCCTGCATTCCTGTTGATTGTCAACAGATGGCAGCAGAGGACACTGGTCCGAGTCACTGGCCACTCAGCCCCTTAGCTTTTGTCAGACTGGGCGATGGTGCTTAGGTTCACCTTTCCACATGGAGAACTTTCTTTAAGCTTTTACCAGTGATCACAAATCCTATGAACCTATTGTTGTCGTAGCCCTTGCTGTCTGCCTTTGCCCTCTGCTCTCATTTCTCTTGAATGGAGCTGGGCCCAGTGTGGCAGTCCACCTGCCCTTTAGGTGCTCGTCCTGTCACAATCATGGGGACTGTGGGGTTATTCTCCTTACCACCCTCCTCCAACACCCACCTCCGCCAGGCATTGATCTGTCCCTGCGGCCCACCTGCAGCGGGACTCCTGGCCAGGTCTCTTCTACGGCAGCGCGTATCTCAGTACGAATTTGGCTTCACACCAACTCTCACCTGCCTCCCCAACAGCGATGATTTACTCCACCCGGCGCCGCAGCGTCTTCCATGTTACATGATGGGTAGATGGACTCCCCTGTGACCTTCAGGGCTTTCAGCGCCTGGTCAGCATTTCCCCTACCCCTTTTACCTCCTAGTGCATTGGCCAAATTGCATCGAGGGTCTGGAAGCTGAGCCTACTGCTGCTACCACCTTTCCCTGCCCACGGCTGTCTTCTTGCATTTCACTGAAGTTCGACCTCACTTGCCTGTTTCAGAGAAGGGTGTAGGACGGGAACCACACGAGGGCCAGCAAAGCAGAGTCAAGTATTCCTGGTAGTGGCAAGCGTCGCTCAGCAGACAGCGCAGAGGCAGAGAGATATCTGCACCGAGAAGGCTGTGTAAATCGGTCTGGTTTAAAAGCTTCATGGCCCCTGGCAGACAGTAGCTTCCGGAACAGCTGTGCGAGACATCACTTCCGGTTCCGCACAAGGGACTAATCAGTTAGAAGCTATGGGGACTCCCAGCCCAGGTAAATGTCCCGACTTGGGGTCACTTTCATTGTAAGCAGTGGTATCTAGTGACATAGCTGACACACACCATCTATCTGCTTCCAGCAAAATGTAGAAAAATAAAAGCCAGACCCTCACGAACTATCAAAGGTTTTGATATTTTACACAGACACCTAGAAGTTAAAAGAGTCAAATGAAAACCAATTACACAGCCGGGCGTGGTGGCGCAGGCCTGGAATCCCAGCACTTGGGAGGCTGAGGCAGGAGGATCGCTGTGAGTTCGAGACCAGACTGAGCTACACAGTGAGTTCCAGGTCAGTCTCAACTACACAGTGAGACCCTGTCTCAAAATACCAAGTGGCCAAGTGTTTTTTTAAAAGGCCTTTTATATGCAGCAATAATTAGAGAATGTAATTGGATGATTATATCTTTCATAATAGCAAAGGAAATCATAACATACTTAATGTACACAATATAGCAAAAAACTTTAAGCCCTACACGATGAACACCTAAAAACTTGATTTGAAATTCCTAAATCAACCATGGTAATAATAATAATAATAATAATTATTATTATTATTATTATTATCTTGGGTTTTTTTTTTTGTTATTTTGAGACAGGGTCTTGTTATGTAGTTCAGGCTTATCCTGAACTTACTATGTAGCCCAGGCTGGCCTTGAACTCGCAGTGATTCTCCTGCTTCAGACTTCTGAGCGCTGGGACTACAGGTGTGCACCACCGTGCTTGGCACTTAAACTGTGTTAATGAGGTAAGAAGAGCTGGATGTGGTGGCACACACCTGAAATCTCAACATTTGGGAGACTGAGGCAAGAGGATCACCATGACTTCAAGAACAACTTGGGCTACATAGTGAGTTCAAAGAAGAGTCAATACTGTGGAGATGTCAGTGCTCAGTAATGATCTAAAAATATCACACAGCCAGGCAAGGTGGCGCAAGCCTGGAATCCTAGCACTTGGGAGGCTGAGGCAGGAGGATCACTGTGAGTTTGAGATCATCCTGGGCTACATAGTGAGTTCCAGGTCAGTCTCAACTACATAGTGAGTCTCAAAAACAAAAACAAAAACAAAAACAAAAACAAAAAACAAAAAACCAACCAAACAAAAAAACACCAAAACAAACAAACAAAAAATCACACAATTTCAGTAAAAATCCCAGTGAAAGATTTCAAAGGAATTTGAAGATTTTATTCTAAATTCATCTGCAAACGTGTGCATGAAAATTTTGAAAGAGGGCAAACTTATTTTCTAGATATTAAACCTATTGTAAAGTTATAGTGATCAAAAATGTGTGACTTTGACTCAGAAAAAAGTGAGTAGAACTGAGTAATACAGATGAGCAGAACTGAATAATTATATTCAGAAACAGGCACTTCAGTTTTCTATCAATATATATGATCTAAATCTTCTGGCTCATTGAACTTCTACCTGTGCATATCATCTGGGTTGCTTCCAGGTTTTGGCTGCTAGGAGCATTTTGGTTCCATGTCTTCCGGGGGAAGGAGCCACGCATTTGTGTTGGGCACATGCTCAGAAATGGCAGCGACAGGTGTGTGGTGTGAACGGGGCCAGCTGTGGCAGACACTTGTCATCTCCTAAGTGGCTGTGCCATGGTGGAGGGAAGCTGGGGGTGTTGGCCTGTGGTGGTCTCTCCACCGTGGCTTTTGGTTGCAGTTCCTTGATGACTGACGTTGAGAACCCAACCCTGAGAGACTGAGGCAGGAGAACACGTAAATTGGAGGCCAGCCTGGGCAACTTAGTAATTTAGTGAGACCCAGTCCCAAAATCAAAACAGAAAGGGAATGTGGTTCAGTTTGAAGGCTCTGGGTTCAATCTCCAGTACTGGAAAAAATTAAAAAAAAAAAAAGGACAAAGCCAAACAATCATGAATTACATATCTGAAAAGATGCCCTGATTATGAAAACGACTTCAAAACTGAATAGTAAGAGAACTGAGAACGTAGATTTTAAAATGGGAAAGAGATTTTAATTCACAGTCTCCAAAAAAAGATATACAGGTGACAAACAAGCTCATGGAAGGACGCTCAACGTCATTCATCACTGGATAAATGCAAATTAAACCCATGAGATTCTGAAAGGGGATTTCTAGGTAGACAAATACATGTCTAATAAAAATAACTTAATTGGACAACTAGGAGTTAACTGTGTTATGAAGCAACTATGGGTTAACTAGGTAACTACGCTCTTTGCAGAAGGTACGTGAGTAGCCATGACAACTTCTGTAAGGAACTAGAAAATCCTGCTTGAACTCTTTGCCCCCCCGTTGTATAAACGCTACTTGCTGTATTCCCAGGGGAAATGCCAACGAAATTAAGCTTCATGGTTGTAAAAAATGTCAAATAATTAACCAGCCAAAGACTGCCAAGTAGTCTGCCTCTGCTTCTGTACCTACTGCTTGCAGCCCTACAAAACTGCCGGCCCACCGATATTCTGGACCTGATTTCTTTGTGTGCCAACCCAGTCAGGTCCATCGACATGATAAAAGAATTGTACACTGCCTCCTCCCTCCCTGGGTGTTCCTTTCCTGGATTCAGTTTGCTACAGCAATTCTACTGTAAACCTCTGAGGAGGTCTAACATGGAGAATTTGGTCATGAAAGATTTAGAACTCATTCATTGCTGGTGGGAATGTGAAATAGGACAGAAATTTTGAAAAATAGTTTGGTAATTCCTTACCAAAAAGTTAAACAATTCCTATCACATGATATCTCACTATGTAGTCTAGGCTGGCCATGAACTATGTAGCCCAGGCTAGCCTTGAACTCATGACAATCCTCCTGCCTCAGCCTCCCAAGTGCTGATATTACAGGTGAATGTAATCATGACAGAGCCAGTTCATGCCTAGGTATTAATCCAAACAAAAATCTTTGTCCATACAGAGATTTGTATGCCATGTTGGTCTAAGCTTTGTAGCAGCCAGAAATTGAAATAACCTCAAAGTCCAGCAATGCGTGAATGGATAAGCAATGGTGCATCATTTCACAGAATACTGCTCAGTAATAAGAAGGAATACATGAGCTACTCATACACGGTAAGGATGAATGTCAAAATAATTAAGTCTGACTGCCTCCTACCCACCCATAAAGATCCCCATAGCATATGATTTTAGCTGTACATAAGTCTATAAAGTGAAAACTAACTTACAGTGACCAAAAGCAGATCCACAGTTATCTGAGAAACAGGTACGGAAAGTTGTGACTGTGAAGATGGATTGCAAATGGGCAGAAGGAAACTTTTTGGAGTGATACGTTAGGTCGTGGTGATTTCAGGGGTGCATGCATACAGATGTATAAAAAATTTTGCATGTTTTAAATATATGCGGGCCTTTTAAAAAAGTCAACTCCTCAATAAAGCTGTTTAAAAGTGAGAGAACACCGAAGCCATATATGGAGGTGGAAACAGCCCAAAGTTGGACTGGTATGGTTGGGTAAGTCTTGTAGAAAGCTCCGCTGTAGTGATAATACTGCCCAGGCTTAAGGGAGAGAGAATATTTTAGTTAAAGCACATGGCACTTGGCTAGGTGCGACATGTAAGGTGGAATGGTGACAGACAGCATGCAATCAACTACAACCTACAGTGCATTTTGTATCTGAGACCTTAAGCAACTTCTGTTTCACAGTCTCAACTGCAGAGGAGATTAAATGACACACTACTAGTAGCAGGCATAGCGCCCTGTGCACAGCAGAGGCGTCGCCCTACAGAATAAGGAGGTGAAGGGAGACCCGGAGGTCTGCTGGCATCCGACGAAGGCACACAGAGGCACAGGACAGTCCTGAGGGGCCGTAAGGCTGGGAAATTCAGAGGAATGAACAGGTGAGGGTGCAAAAACGACATCCGGAGCCAGGCATGATGACACAGGCCTGTAATTCCCAACACTTTGGGGAGGCTGAGGCAGGAAGGTTGTAAGTTTGAGTCCTGTCTGGGAAATTTAGCGACACCCTATCTCAAAATAAAAAATAAGGCCTGGCTGTGTTGTTCAGAGAGAAGGCTCTGGGTTCAACACCCCGTACCAAAAACAAAACCAGAAATACCAAACAAAAATAAAACAAAACAAGCTCCCAGTAACACCGCAATTAAAAGCCCAGGCTCCCAGCGTGCCTCACGCCGTCGTGGGACGCAGGCGCAGTGAGATGCGCGGAGGCCGGGGCGCAGCCCCAGGTCCGATGGGCGTGGCAATATCTGGCCCCGCCCCTCGAGTTCCCATTGGGCTCTGAACTTTAATTAAGTCCTCCTGGAGGTGGGGGCAGCAGGGTGGTTGCTGGCGGTAGATTTTTTTGTACCCGCTCTTTGCGGGAAGGGAAGACAGGGTGTTGTCAGCGCCTGGTCCCTCCGCTCACTTTGGACCGATCGTCTGAGACCCATCGCGAGTGGGACGAAGGCTGTGGATGCTCCACCAATCGGGCAGCCGGCTTCAGAGGCACTGTTGCAACCAGATGCAACATAGGGTGTTTGCATCTTCCTGAGTGAGGAGTTTTCGATTTAAAACAATCCTTGGTCCCAGCTTCGTGAAAAAGAATTTCCAAGTCCACTCTGTAGGTGAGAGGGAGTTCTTACAGCAGTTCCATTAGGTTGCCACAATAAAAAATGAGTTTGTTTTGTATTTTTTCTTGATACAAAACAAATAAAATACATTCTTATTAAAGAATTGTTTTACTGCTCAGTTTTGTTTGTGTAGACACCCCCTCCATAAAACGTAATATGTGAATGCCCGTATAGTGAGTGCACTGGGAAACTGAGGCACGGAGAAGCAAAGTTACCGTTAGAAGATTTCATACTCTTACCTGGCAGAATCAATATCCAAATCTCAAAAAGCTGGTGTCAGAGCAGATGCGCTTCAGGACTGTTCAGCGATGTTCCCAGGCCGCTTGTTAATCTGTATAGATATTTACCATCCCTCCTCCATCCTTTTTATAAAAGAATAAAATCGATGCTAATTAACGACAGGTGAGATGAAAGTTACCCAGAGCGACTTGGTATTTTCTGCTCCTATCTTAATTTGGAAGATATTGTTAGAAAAGTCTCTTTTTTTTACTTGCAACAAAGTTATGTATAAATGATTTATGATTCATAACACCCTTTGTTTAGTTTTTGTTTTAAAGTTGTCGTATCGATATACAAGGATGCTTGAAATTTTGTGACTTTTGTCTTGCTTCTTACAGGTGTTCCCATGGAAGAGGAGAGCTGTCTTTATTTCATGCAGGCCCCACTGTCCTCCCCAGGGCTGGGAGGTGACACCCAGACTGCTCAGTAGACTTATAAAGGCAATGACTGTTAGAAATTTCTTGTTGCCTGGCAGGCTGCTGAGTTTTGTATCTCCATTATACCATTAGTGAATGCTTTGGGAATAAGAAAAAAATCCAAAAATGACAAACAAAACATAAACTCCCTTAAAATATAGGACTGCAGCTTTTCTTCTATGTGGGCAAAGTATTTAGGTAGACTTTGTTTTATTATTTTTGTGTGGGATTGAACTGAGAGCCTTTCCACTGAACTGTATTCCCGGCCTTAAATTTTTTTTTTTTTTGAGAGAGAGGGTTTTACTAAGTTCCTGAGTTGCCCAGGCTGAGCTTGAATTTGCCATCCTCTTGCCTCAGTGTCCCAGAGTACTGGGATTATAGGCATGCACCACTACACCTGGTTTATGTGCATTTTAAAGATTCTGATTATACTTAATTTCAATAGCCTCAATTTTGCTTCTTGTCAGGAACTGATACAGAGTTCTCCCCCTTGTGCTGGAGATTGAACACAGGGTCTTCCACTGAGTTTATCACCAGATTTTTTTATTTTTTGAGACAGGATCTTACTAAGTCACAAAGTTGCCCAGGCTGGGCTTGAACTCCTGATCTCCCTGCTTTATGTAGTTTTATGGATGAGTTTTCAATCTTCCCACTGTCTAGTGGTTTTATAAGTCATAACCACCTTCCTTCCTGCCAAGCCTAGAACCAGATATTCTTACAGCATTTTGTGGCTCTTGCTGTGCCATCATATTAGGGAATTTTGGGTATGACCTGATTCAGATTCTCCATTCTTCACTCATCTGCCCAGGTCCACAATTTCTTGTGAAATCAGCACTTCTAGAATAGGTTGGAAGCTGCTTTTTAAAAATTTTCATTCATTCATTCATTCAATTCGTGGTGCTGGGGACTGAGCCCAGAGTCTCCTGTATGCTAGGTACATGCTCAGTCCCTGAGCTACATCCCTAACCCTTCAGATTGTTTTACAGGAGAAGGCCTTCAAACCTCAAATTTAGCTTGGGATTATAGTCTTGCAGAGAGCAAGACCCTTTTATCTAAGGAACGGAATTACTGGCTGCGAATACCAGGTTTAGTCCTTTGGTTCCAAAAGGCCTTGGGGTTGCCTTTATGCCAACATTGTGTACCCTCGCTGTACCTTGTCCATAGAAATGATTTTCTTATTCTTGAGCCCAACTGCAGCCTATGTTTTACCACTTGTAAACTCTCAAAGTGTTTTACCACTTCTAAACTCTCACTGTAGTATCTTCAGCATTCAAGGTGGGACCTGACACATAGAAGGTATCAAATAAGGTCAGGTGTGGTGGTGTAATCCCAGCACTTAGGAGACAGAGGCAGGAGGATTGCTGGGAGTTCAAGGCCAGCCTGGTTTACAAAGTCAGAACATGTCTCAAAAACAAAAAAACAAAAAAAAAAGATATTGCATAAATATTTGTTGGAGAAACAAATGAACAAAATGCTTTGTTTTGAAAAAAGAATGTCAAAGTCTGAAATTTAGTTCTCCAAAAGCTGGATTTGACATGTTCTTTCTTGTCTTGGACAGTTTGGGCTGCTGTCACAGAATACTATGGCATAAGGGGCTTAAACAATGAGGATTTGTTTCACCCAGTCCTGGAGGCTGCAAAGTGCAAGATCAAGGTAACAGCCAATCTGGCTTGTGGTGAAGATTCCTTTGTAAGTATTGTTCCTTTCCTCTCTCATCAGGCCAAATATGTTGGTGGTTAGTTTATGTTGTGATTTAATTCTAGTTTTAAGATTAAATCAAGAGTTTAGGATTAAAATCCTGTGGCCAATAAGGGCAAGCAGATCCTGAGACGCCACCTCCCGAATGAGATGGGAGTGGTGGGTAAACATTGTCTTTTTAGGGGGCCCCCTACACATCATGTTGCAGCAAGAAGGGATGGAATCTTAGCTTTTTTTTTTTTTTTTTTT
>NW_022900931.1:55801740-55810579 GCF_012274545.1 Fukomys damarensis
GTACCAGGGCTTGAACTCAGGACCTCGAGCTTGAGGGGCAGGTGCGGTGCCACTGAGCTAAATCCCCATCCCTGGAATCCTAGCTCTTAATGGGAAGGAGTGGGTAATGTCTGTAGGCTTAGAGGATCTAGGGGAACCTAGGCATTGAAGGTTTTCAGGAACATCAATCTAGACTGAAGTATCCCATCTCTCTCCATTCAACCCCTGGCCTTGACAAAGACTTACTTACCTTCACTGGGAATTTATCCTTGGAGTTTGACTTTTCTGACCATTAAATCTTGTGCCATGGTACCTTCCCATGGAGGAGGTCAGAGTCCTTCAGTATCCTACTGATAAAGCTGTGGTGGTTTCAAGCTACCTCTACAAATTCTTGGATGGGCCATCAAGAAGAGGTAGATCCTAATTCTCTTCCTCCAGTGTGTGGGCAGCATTTGGCTACTTGTTTGTAGTGAAACATAACGAAGTGGAAGTGATGTCGAGTATTTCAGAAACCTTGTCACAAAGGGCACTGAGGTTTCTTCTTTGCAGTCTCTCAGGTGAATTTGCTCTGGAGGAAGTCAGCTGGACTATCACAAGGAGAACCAGGAAGCCTCTGCAGAAATCTGGGGAGTGAGGAACTGATGAGGCCTCAGACAAATACCCACATCAGCAATCCTGAAAACAGATCCACAGCTCCAGCCGTGAAGCTACAGATAACCATAGCACCAGATAACTAAATAAAAGCTGATACCTTTTGTTACTGTTAGGGGTGAGCGTGTATATGTGTGCACATGTTGTTTGAGGGGTATTGTTTGAAATTAAGCTCATTGTACTCTTAGAGGCAATTTAAACTTTGAAGGTTATGGATTTGATGCATATAAAAAGTATGTAGGAGGGCAAGGGAATGGGGAAAAAATAAGAACCAAGATACATCATGTAAAGGTACAAGTTCCCAGTGATGAATGTAATTGTATTGCATACCTAAAATATACCAATAAACTTAATGAAAAAAAAAAGAAAAAGAAAAAATTGTTCTGCTTTACTCATAAGAGAAATAAAAATTAAAAAAAAGGCATTTAGGTGAATAAAAAATAGGAGATTAAAGGTAGGCTTTGAAATACAATGGTCCCTCGGTTCATGAACTTAATTCTTTCCATAACTCTGATCGCCAGCTGAACTGGCTGAGAACCAAATCAAATTTCCCCACAGGGTCAACTTTGGCCCTAACCATTGAATTTGATTTGGTTCCTGTCCAATTTGGTTAGCGACCAGAATGTTGGAATTACATTCGTGAACTGAGGCACCACTCTATAAGACACCAAAGGCATTCTAGAACATTTAAAAAAGAAGAAGAAGAAGAGGAGAAGAAGAAGAAGAAGAAGAAGAAGAAGAAGAAGAAGAAGAAGAAGAAGAAGAAGAAGAGGGGGAGGGGGGGGAGGAGGAGGAGGAGGAGGGGAGGAAGAAGAAGAAGAAGAAGGAGGAGGAGGAGGAGGAGGAGGAAGAAGAAGAAGAAGAAGAAGAAGAAGAGGGGGAGGGGGGGGAGGAGGAGGAGGAGGAGGGGAGGAAGAAGAAGAAGAAGAAGGAGGAGGAGGAGGAGGAGGAGGAGGAAGAAGAAGAAGAAGAAGAAGAAGAAGAAGAAAAGAAGAAAAGAAGAAAAGAAGAAAAGAAGAAAAGAAGAAGAAAGAAGAAGAAAAACCCCCCTCAAGGACAGTGGTACATTGTTAAAGTAAAACAGGGGTCAGCAAACTGCGCTGTAGGTTGGCAAAATTTTTTTTACACTAACCTCCATATGTTATGCTACAATTACAATGGTAGAATTTTTATTTTACAGAGTCATACAACCACAATCTAACTTTAGACATTTTCTTCTCTTTTTTTGGTACTGGGGATCGAACTCAGGACCGTGTGCTTGTGAGGCAGGCGGTGCAACCACTGACCTAAATCCCTGGCCCTAGAACATTTTTCATGCCTTATACACTTGGTTACTCCCATCCCTACTCCATTACCTGCCGTGGGCCCTTGTAACTACAAATCCTTCTGTCTCCAAGGGTTTGCCTTTTCTAAACCCTCGCTCATTGTGGTCTGCCAATTTTCCAAATGTTGACACGTTTCACTGTACAAAACCCAAACCCCAAACCGAACTCAGTGGTTAAGACTACCACTGCCTGATCAGAAAAATCTTGTGTTGGGTATATGCTTTCCAGAATAACTGTTATCAAAAGCTTGAATTTTATTGCAGCCATAATGCCAATTATTTTTCTTAAAGTTGTAGGCTTATGTAGTTGTTGCTATTTTTAAATCTTCAGTTGGGAATTGAACCAAAGACTTCATTTATGCTAGGCAAGTACTCTACTACTGAGCTATACCCCCAGCTCTTTATTATTCCACACTGGCCTAGAACTTGTAATCTTCCTGTCTCAGCCTCCTAATTACAGTAGTTGGGATCACAGATGTGTGCTACCACACCTCATTTTTAGTTCATTTTTGAGAAAATGTGTGCCAATTGCCCAGGGCTGAATGACCACAGTTTGTCAGTACAGTGATAATGTTAGTTGTCAGACTTAATCACTGAAGAGTTTGAGAACTGAACACACACACACACACACACACACACACACACACACACACATATTTTTTTTCCAGTACTGGGAATCAAACTTAAGACCTTGCACTTGCGAGGCAGGTGCAACACCACTGAGCTAAATCCCGGGCCACTGAACATATTTTTCCCACAAGAAACAATGGAAAACCAAACAACTGGTTCTGAGGACTAAAATTACACTTATAAATTCATGTTCCCAGGATTTTAACAACGATTTCTTTCTTTAACTCTACCATGGTTCTCACAGTTTTCCTCTTACCTTTACTGCTGGTATCACTAACTTTCTTTGGAGCCACGGTTGTGATATTTTATTCAAATAAAGTGCAAAACAAAAAAGCACAGTGATAAATGTTTAATGCACTAGCACAAGCGCTATATGTTGTCTGGGTGAGAGCAGCATTCAGACAGGAGTCTCCCCTTTGTGTCCGAAGTGTGGTACGAGGTGCGACTCACCCTCGGTCCCATACAGGTTTTTTCAAGTCGAATTTTTGGTTAGACAGACTATTGAGCAAAGTTAGAAACACGGAGCAGATTTTTTTGGGGAACTTGGCTGTTTCAGTGGTAGAACTTTTGAGTTTAGAGCTGCTGGATAACCGAGGTATCACTGTAGTTCTATTAAGTAAAAATGACATTTCATCGAGAATTACTAGGTCAGATCATGATTCAAATGATCATGGAGATGCTTTTCTTTCTCTTCTTTCTTCTTCTTCTTCTTCTTCTTTTTTTTTTTTTTGGTGTTTTGAGACAGGGTGATCTCACCATGTAGTGGAGACTGACCTGGAACTTACTGTGTAGCCCAGGCTGGTCTCGAACTCACAGTGATCCTCCTGCTTCAGCCTCTGTGTGCTGGGATTACAGGTGTGCATCACCACGCCCAGCAGAGATGCTTTTCTTGAGACAACCATTATACTTCCATACACAGTAGAGATGGTCTTTGTATCGTGCCCTTTTCCCATTTCATCACGTATTATATCCTGCAGTAAAATATAAAATGTGAACTCAAAGGCAAAATTGAACAAAGTTAGTGTTTTTTTTTTCATTGCTTCATCAAGAACATTTTTTAAAAAGAGAAACTGGCTTTTAAAAAAATATTTCTTTTCCCAATGTGAAGGCAGTGAAGAATCCAACTTTAGTAAAGTTGGGCTTACCTGTGTCATCAGCTCCCTCCCAGTCCTACTTCCCCTCCCCTGCCAGACCACCTGTCCTTACTTCGAATACAGTGATTTGTGCCTATGATTGCTAAGTAACTTTATGTAACTGGAATCGAGAGAAACTGGCTTTTAAAAAAATATTTCTTTTCCCAATGTGAAGGCAGTGAAGAATCCAACTTTAGTAAAGTTGGGCTTACCTGTGTCATCAGCTCCCTCCCAGTCCTACTTCCCCTCCCCTGCCAGACCACCTGTCCTTACTTCGAATACAGTGATTTGTGCCTATGATTGCTAAGTAACTTTATGTAACTGGAATCGCGGATAGTCTTACCAGAAAAAAAAGAAAAAAGAAAAAAAATACTTTCAGCTGTGGTTGAGGGTAAAAAAGTGGCTTTAGGAGAGAAAGTGTTTGTCTGATGTTCCAGGCGACCATGACAAGTTGCAAACTCCAGTGGTAGTTTTTTTCTCCCTTCACAGATGACTTCGTTTTCCTTGCTGTCCTTTTAGTTCCTATGTTATACCAATTTCCTCTTTCCCTAAATTCTGCAGACATCTACTTCTTTGGTAACAGTCTCCATCTGCTCTTGTTTATTAAGGTTTTGAAATTAAGAAAAATGCACAGCAAATTTCAAGAAGAAAACAACAATTGGGCTGGGGGATTTAGCTCAGTGGTTCCACCGCCTGCCTTGCAAGTTCAAGGACTGGAGTTTGATAGCTGGCACCAAGAAAAAAAGAAAAGAAAAGAAAAAAAAGAAAACAACAATCACCTGCATCCCTACCACTTAGGGCCAATCATTGCTCATGTCTTTGGATATTTGCTTCAAATCTTTTTATTTTTAAAGAAAAATGACTGTTGGCTGGATAATAATATTAATTTTTTCATTTTGTTCATTGAAAAGAGCACAGACATACTCCAGTAGAATGGCTGGCTATTCTTGAAAACACAAAAGAGTGAGTATTGACAGGTATGTGATACACATTGTTGGTCAGAATGTAAATTAGTACACCATTATGGAGACCAGTATGGAGGTCCCTCAAAAAATAAAAAATCAAACTACCATATGATCCAGCAATGCCACTACCCAAAGAGTGAAACTGGGATGCTGAGAAGCCCTCTGAATTCTTGTGCGTGTTATAGCAATATTCACAATCACCAAAATGTGGAATTACCTAAGCATCTATCAGCTGCTGAATGGATAAAGAAAATGCGGTGAATAAACACAGGGTAATGCTATTCACCCACAGAAAAGAATGAAATCCTGTCATTTGCAACAATATGGATGGGACCGGAGATGACTATGTGAAATTGAGGCAAACCAGGTACAGAAAGGCTGTATGATCTCACTCATATATGGAATTTAAAAAAAAATGATCATGTAGAAGTTGAAAGTAAGCTGGATGTGGTGGTGAATGCTTGTAATCATAGTACTCCTAGGAAGCTGAGGCAGGAGGGTCACAGGGTTGAGCCCAGCCTGGGAGACTTAACAAATTGATAAGACCCTGTCTCCAAATAAAAAAGCAGTTCAGTGCAAAGGTCCTGGATTCAATCTCTAGTACTGGAAAAAAACAAACAAACAAGGAATGGGGAAGAGAACGGTGGTTATCAAAGACTGGGGAGACAGCGTGGGGCCGGGAGAGGTTGATAAATGGGCATTAAACTATAGTTAGAGAAGAGCGAGCAGCTCTGGAGTGTGACTCTAGATAACAATAATGTACTGCATGTATAGTTAAAAAAAAAACAGAAGAAAGTTTGAATGTTTTTACCGTAAAGAAATGACAGTGTTTGAACAGAATAGTTTTTTTTTTTTGTTTTTTTGTTTTTTTTTTTGGTACCGGCGATCGAATTCGGGTCTTTGCACTTGCGAGGCAGGCGGTGGCACCACCGAGCTAAATCCCCAGCCTGGAGACAACAGATGTATACATGCATCAAAACATCACATGGTACCTCAGATGTCCAATTTTAATGTTTTTATATATTGATTAAAAAATACATTTAAGTGATAGAGTATGCTTGAGGCCCTGCATAAAATAGAATGAAACAAAATGACATTTAATGAGCTCACTGAGTGTTGAAAATGGCAATGATAAAATTTAGAAAACAGATGATCCTCCTTGGGGGTATAGCTAAGTGGTAGAGCCCTTGCCTAGCATGTGTGAGACCCTGGGTTCTATCCCCAGCTCTGGGGAAAAAAAAAAAGGAAAGACAGAAAAAGAAGAAAGTATATATAACCCTTTCCAAACTCTACCACCACGAGCACTAAGTGAGCACTGTGTGGAATACACATGCGTGGGGTGCACACGCACAGATATTTCGCGCGGACATTGCTGTGTTGTCTTCTGGCTTGCATGCTGCGGTGGGGACATTTGCTTTTCCTGCAGGGTACCAGAAATCTTAACGATCGACGCTCAGCAGCTTCAGTAGGACACTGAGCTTCTTACGTCAAATTTCTGGTTATGTGACTCAACTTTCAATATGCAGGCCCCTTTTCTCCCCTAGTTCAGGAACATTTTCTCATGTTTTATTCTTGAAAATGTCTGTTCCATTTTTTGAGCTTTTCATGTCAAGAGTACCATTCATCCTTGTACGGTGTGTTTTCATCGGAACTTCGTATTTGCCAGCTTCCCGTAATTGTCCCTATAATTGTGATTGTTGTTGAAAACACCTTAGCAGTTTCTTAGAAAATTGAATATGCAGCCACTCTGAGCCAGCAATTACACGTGTCCCAGAGAAATGAAAACTGATGTTCACACAAAAACTTGTGCACAAATACCATCTTTATTAATAATAGCCAACCATTGGAAAGAAACTCAGTGTCTTTCAGTCGACACGGAATGTTGTGGTATGTCTGTACTATGGAATTTTACTCAGCGATACAAAGGGACACACTATTAATTCAAGAATTTAGATGTATCTTCAGGGAATTATGCAAAGTGAAAAAAATCCAGCTGGGTGTGGTGGCACACACCTGTAATCCTAGCACCTGGGAGGCTGAGGCAGGGCAGGAGGATCACTGTGAGTTCGAGGCCAGCCTGTGCTACATACATAGTGAGTTTGAGGCCAGCCTGAACCACATATGACTCATTGTCTCAAAAAAAAAAAAAAAAAAGCAGTGACAAGGGGAAAAAATGAGAACTAAGACCTGTCATGTAAAGGTACAAGATCCCAATAATGAATGTAACTGTACTGTATACCTAAAATGCACCAATAAACTCAATAAAAAAAATCCACTTCCAAAAGGTCACATGGTATATGATTTCACTGTGTTCTTGTGATAACAAAAATCAGAAATGGAAACTAGATTTGTGCTCACAGGCATCAGGAGTGGAGTACAAGCATACAGGTATGGGAGTACAGCACCAGTATAAGGTGTGTGCCTTGTATAAAGCGACGTGCTGTGCAACATCACCAAAGCACCTTGTGGTGATGGAGCTGTTCTGTGTATTGATTCTATCAATATCAGTACCCTAGTTGTAACAGTGCACTGCTTCTACTTGTGACATTTGCAACCTTTACCATTATGGGAAACATTATTATCTCTATTATTTTTTGTAATTCCATGTAAAAGTACAATTCTTTCAAAAATTCTTCAGACCTTCTCTTTCTGACTCTGTAGAATAACGCTTTTTGTTGACTCTGAACTTTTTCTTTGGAGGATCTGGCATGGTTTTGTAGTTATTTGAGTGATTATTGATTATCTCTCCCACTCAGCTACAAGCTGTATACCACTGTATCTCTAGTGCTAAAACAGTGTTCAATACATATTGAATGTGAGTTAATACCTTGCAGGATTACTGAAGGATTTGCAGTTGCTTTGTGTTTGGCAAATCCTTTAAATCTATGACTTTTCATTTCTTTTTGGAAAAAAGCGAAAATCTGACCTTCTTTCTAGAACATTCCTCAGGCTTTGAGCCTCCTGGTTGAGTCCTGCATTGCCAGCAGCCTCCACATACATCTACCAGTTCTCTAGACCCTCCAGATTGAACGGCTGCCAGGAATGTCTGCCTTCTTGGCCCCCTCAGGGCTGAGCTTACTTAATAATTGCTCTCAATATACTATACTGGAATTTTAGGAAGTTATTGTGATTCTGTTATTACGTAGTGAATAACAACATCTCAATTGACCCAATGCTCAGTGAAAATGACATTTCTAGGCCTGGTCATAACAATCTGTCCAACCATTTTGATTTTTAAAATTTAAAAATGTATTTGTTTATTTATTGTAATACTGGTGATTGAACCCGGCAGCCTTCATACTGAGCTACATTCCTAGCCCTTATTCACATTGTTTCAAATTTTGAGACAGGGTCTCAACAAATTGCTAAATTGCCCAAGAGGGGTTTGAATTTTACATTATCGTGCCTCCCCATTTCAGAGCGCAGGGATTACAGGTGTGTGTCAGGATGCCCAGCTCAGTTTATTAACTAAAAGCAACTCAAGTGTCTTCAAAGAAATTCCTAAACTACAAGTTATCTTTAGAAAAGTATTGGGGGAAATCTCTGCAACAGATAAATCTTGTCATAGAGTGACTTATGCTAACAGGGAAAGTTAGTTGATAATTCTATTTGAATTTGAATTCTCTCTCCTTTTTTTTTTTTTTTTGGTACTGGGAATCAACTTGTGCTTGCCAGGCTGACCCTGCACCACTGTGCTACATTCCCAGCCCTTCTATTTGAATTCTTAGCAACATTTTCCTGAGAATGAAGGGACAGTTTGAAAAGTAACAAGCTCATGGTATTCCTGTTGGTGTCCTTGAGCCACTATAGGCGTTCCCCCCCCCCACCGGTACTGAGGATTAGAACTCAGGTCCTTGAGTTTGGGAGGCAGGACCGGAATCACTGAGCTAAATCCCTGGCCCTGAGGCAGTATAGGTTTTTTTTTTAAAGGGTCTCATCCATGGGCTCAAGCTATTCTTTGTTTTTGTTTTTTTTTGTGGTACTGGGGATCGAACTCAGGCCCTTAGCGCTTGAGAGGGAGGCCACCGACCCACTGAGCT
This sequence comes from Fukomys damarensis, assembly GCF_012274545.1. Classification (NCBI taxonomy): domain Eukaryota; kingdom Metazoa; phylum Chordata; class Mammalia; order Rodentia; family Bathyergidae; genus Fukomys; species Fukomys damarensis. The sequence goes on from NW_022900931.1 coordinate 55,810,463, forward strand.
AAATCCCCAGCCGTCAAGCTATTCTTCTACCTCAGCCTTCAGACTAGGTGGGACTACAGGTGTGCACCATCATGTCTGGCTAGAAAGTTTTCCTATGCAGTTTTTCTTGCATAGCAT
>NW_022900931.1:55810594-55844871 GCF_012274545.1 Fukomys damarensis
TTTTTTTTTTTTTCCCTCTCAAGACAAGACACTCACTCCATTTTATGACCATGGAAATGATATATACTCAATGAAAAATTATTAGAAAAGAGTTAATAACAAATCCCCCAAGTATCAGTGCAGTATCAGCTCCTTTTAGCTTCTATTTTGAACTCATTTTAGACTGAGAAAAGCTGTGAGTTACAGTTGCAGTAGGAAAACAGTCCTCCGAGATATCCATGCCTGAATTTCGGAAAACTCTGTATTATGTTAGATGGCAAAAGTGAATTTACGGTTATATTTAGGGCTCTTAAAATAGGGAGATTAGCCTGAATAACCCAGGTGGGCTTAATCTAATCACAGGAGGTTTTTAATTTTAATTTTTTTTTTTGTACCTGGGATTGAACTCAGGACCTTGTGCTCGTGAGGCAGGCAGTGGCACCACTGAGCTAAACCCCCAGACCTTTAAAAAAAATATTTATTTATTTTCCTCATTGAGTTTATTGGTACATTTTAGGTATACAGTACAGTTATATTCGTTATTGGGATCTTGCACCTTTACATGACAGGTCTTGGTTCTCATTTTTTTCCCCTTGTCCCTGCCCTCCCTTCACCTCTCCTCCCGTCCCCCTTTACAAACGCTTCATTTCCATTTTTTCATTTTCTCATATTTTTTTCTTTTCCCTTATTCCCTTTCCCCCACCCTTCCCACTTTCCCTGCACCTTTAGCCCATTTCTTCCTATTTCACATCGTCAACTATCTCATTAGGATCTTATGTACTATTATAATTTATTCACACCAGAAAAACCATTCAGTATTTACACATGTGTGACTTATTTATTTCACTTAGGAGTATATCCTCAATATGTATCCATTCTCCTATGAATGAATTTAATTTCTCATTCTTTATGGCTGAGTAATATTCCATTTTATAGAAAAACCACATTTTCTTTATCTAGTTTTCAACTGATGGGCAAATGGGCTGTTTCCAAGTTTTAGCTATTACAAAATGTGCTGCTATAAACATAGGTGCACATTTATCTCTGTGATATGATTCTTTTAATCTTTTGGAAAGATACCCAGCAGAGGGATGGCTGGGTCTAATGGAACCTTTAGTCCCAGCTCTTTGAGGTATCTCCATATTGATTTTCATAGTGGTTGCACCAGCCTGCACTCCCACCAATAATGCAGAAGGGGTCCTTTCTCCCCACAACCCTGCCAACATTTGTTATTGTTTGATTTCTTGATAGCAGCCATTCTTTGTGGGGTGAGGTGGAATCTCAGTGTTGTTTTCATCTGCATCTCTCGAATGACCACCGATGTGGAACATTTTTTTCATGTATTTACTTGCTGCTTTTACTTCTTTGTCTGAGAAGTGTCTGTTCACTTCAGATGCCCATTTTTGAATCGGGCCCCAGCCCTTTTTATTTAATTAAAAAAATTTTTTTTGAGACAGGGTCTTGCTAAGCCACTAAATTGTGCAGTCTGGGCTCTAACTTTCCATCCTCCTGTCTCAGCTTTCTAGAGTGCTGAGATTACAAGAGCTCTTGAAAGCAAGGAACTTTCTCTGGCTGAAGTCAGAGGGATTCAAACCATAAAGGGGACTCAATATACTGCTGCCGGCGGTGAGATGCAGAGGTCATGAGCAGGGAGTGGAGAGAGGCTTTTCACAGATAAGGGTGGCCGATAGCTAAAAGCCCCCGGGGAAATGGGGCATCTTTACTATAACTGCGGAAACAGATTCTGCTAATAACCTTAAGAAGCATGGGAGGGGACCCTGAGCCCTAGATAAGAACCCCAGCCCTGGTGATTATCTTGACTTCAGTGGATACCCTGAGCAGAGTGTGTAGCGGCTGTGTCTGTGGTAATTCATCGTGAGCAACAGAAAACTGGTGACAACTGTACAGAGTTCCTATGTCCCGCCCCCCCCAATGTTACTGACTAAACTACTGGCTTTATTTGAGTTTCCCCAGTTTCTACTAATGTCTTTTTTCTGTTCCAGGATTTTATCTACCCTACCACGTGGCATAGTTTTAATTATCATGTTAATTTAGTCTCTTCCATTCTGTGACATTTCTTCAGTCTTTCATGACTTTGAAATTTTGGAAAAGTACCGATGGGTTATTTTGTAGAAATAACTTGATTTTTCTTCGTTAGATATTCTTAGGTGACCACAGTAAAATCGTGTAGTGTTGGAAAGAATATTGCAGAAATTATGTTTTTCTCAGTGCATTATATCAATGGGCACATGATCTTTGTGTATCTTATTACTAACTTTATCAGTCTTGATCACTTCATCCAATGGTGTTTTCTGGGTTTCTACACTGTTAAATTACTACCTGTTCTTTTGTATTAATAAATATATGTTCTGGATTTCTACACTATAACGTTGCTGTCTATTCTTTTATGTTAATAAATATATTTGACAGTAAGCAAATTCTGTTTCTCTTTAAACTTTTGCCCACTAATCTTAGCACCCATTAGTGGCTCTTGTCTGCAACAAGAAAGGGGATGAAGGACTCTTTAATAACCTAGTTAACGTGTAACTAGCTGAGATGGAGGGGCAAGGAAAGTAACGGGAGAATAATAGTCAGTGCCCTCTTAGCCCCTTCCCGTATTTGTGTGGTGACTCTGTATTTATTTATTTATTGAGACCGTCTCACTATGTAGTTGAGACTGACCTGGAACTCACTATGTAGTCCAGGCTGGTCTCGATCTCACAGCGATCCTCCTGCCTCAGCCTCCCAAGTGCGGGGATTACAGGCATGCGCCACCATGCCTGGCAGTGACTATGTATTTGTATAACATGCATATGCATATATTTATATACATATCAAAATACTATCTATAAATACATCACATATAAAATACTTTGTATATAAAGTTCCATATATACTCTCTCTCTCCAAAATTATATATACCTACCCCATATGCTGTTTTGTAACCCAGCAATGCATTAGGAACATTTTTTCCTTATCAATCTATATTTTTTAAAAGATGAGTTCTAAAAGTAGTTAGTGGTAGCAGGTAGATAGCATTTCATTTTATGGTTCCATCATTTTCTATCCAGTGTACAATTTTTTGGATGATTGATTTAAATTATTTTCTATTATGTATCGGGGTTCAGTGACTATCTTTGTACACACATCTTTGCACACATCTCTGTATCTCCTGAGGATAGTTTTCTTGATGTCAAATTGTTGGCTCAAAAGGCTTGCACATTTTAGAAACATTTGATACACATTGTGAACTTCTTCTCTGGCCAAAGATGCAGATGTGTGGCGGTTACTCCTATTCATCTTATTTCTAGCAGGTTTTCATATCAGGATTTTCAGCATTATTGCTCACAGTGTAATCATTTAATAATAATTTGATTCCCACAGAGCCATCTCTATTTTTAGGACCAGTGACTGTGAGCGGAGACACAGGTTACTTCAGACACTGCACTGCTGTGAGTGGGAGCGGGAGGCTCAGCTGGGTCCGAAGGGAGCATCACCAGTCCTGCGAGAGCAGGTGTAAGCCGTGCTCAGCGAGCCGTCTTCTACACTGGGCTAGTCTGGTAGCCTCAGTATTTGATGGCATCAGAATCACCCGATTATTAAAATCAGAATCCCCTGATTATTAAAATAGGGATTTTGGGGTTCAAACTCAGATCCAAGAATCAGAACCATTGGGGGTATTTTTTTTTAAAGATAGGATCTCGCTATGTAGTTCAGCAGTCCTTCTGCCTCAGTCTCCCAAGTGCCGGGATTATAGGCATGGCAAAATCTGCGTTTTTTACGATTTCTTCAGAGGTGGCAAAAGAAAGTGGTCAGAGGGCCATATTTGGAGAAAGACCATTTTGGGCCATAAGCAATTTTCAGAGATTATTTTTCCAAATCTCCAAGAGGAGTAAACTAGGCAGGTACATTTAAGCCTCTATTTTACCGTGTCCTAACACATTTTCTAGCCTTTTCCCATCATTATCTACTTTTTAATTCTGCCCTTCTCCTCTCCCTTCCTTTGTTTCTTCCTCCTCCTTTCCCTTCCTTCTTCCTTCCTTTCTTTTTCTTCCTCCCCTCCCATTTCTTCTATCCAGGCTCTTTTGGAGAAACTACACCCCTCCAAAATAGAAACAATTTCTTTGTATCAAAGAGATAATCACGCCTAACACAATGGCTCGGATATTGTTTGAGTGTGTACCCCAGGGGTTTGTGTGTGGAGCTTCGGTCCCTACTGTTAAGGTATTAAGAAGATGGAAACTTAATCCTGCTAAGGTGTTTAGAGGTAGCGCCTTTGGGAAGGGAACAGGATTAGATGTGATCATCAGGTTGGAACCCCACGATCGAATACTGGTGGCTGCAGAAGGAGAGAGAGAGACACCCACACGCATGCTTCCGGTCCCTGGCCAGGTCTTCCGGCCCCGTGCTGCCTTGGAATTCTGATGCACAGACGGAACCCCTCAAACCTGAACCTTCAGAACTGTGATTAAAACTTCTTCTGTTTTTAAATTACTATTTCTTCTCTAGGAATTTTATCCTCAATATAGTCATAATCCAATTCACAGTGAATTTACAAAAATAGCTTTTTATCCAATAATTCCAGCAAGGTCCAAATAATTTCTTTTTATACATAGCGGATGAAACAGCTCCCTGACCAGGAGAAACTGCAACACGTGCAGCATGTGGTCACTGTCACCTCCCCCGGGCACAGCTCCCTTCCCATCTGTGCACTACACAGTCAGAGTGGCCCATCCACATCTGCTGCAAACTACACAGCTTTATTAGAACTGCATATATATTTTTAGGAAAGGGCAGCCCTATTCCTTAATCTAATTAGGGACTCAAGTTGTGTGTCAGGGGTGGTCATTCATCCCAATTTTAGCGTTAAATGTTTTGTTTTTTGAACAGGGTCTCACTGAGTACTTCACGTTGGCCTTGAACTCACTCTGTGGCCCAGGCTGGCCTCAAACTTGTGGCGATCCTCCTGTCTCAGCTTCCCGAGGGCTGGGATTTCCATTACTTCCAGCTTCTAGAGTTAAACTGTTAAAGGATTTCTTTTAAAATTTAAATAGGGATCGCATTGAGTCTATATAATTTTGGAAGTATGGCCATCTTCACTATATTGGTTCTTCCCACCCAAGAATATAGGTTCCATTTTCTGATAACCCTCTTCGATCTTTTTTTCAAAGTACTTTAGTTTTCAATGTAAAGGTCTTTTGTTTCTTTTGTTAGAGTGATTCCTAGGTACTTAGTGTTTTGGGATACTATTGTGAGGAGTGAAAAGTTAATTTTTCTCTCAGTGAGTTTGTTATTCGTGTACAGGAATGCTATTGATTTTTTAAAAAAATTAATTTATTGGTACATTCTAGGTAGACAGTACAGTTACATTCATTACTGGGATCTTGTACCTTTACATGCCAGGTCTTGGTTCTCATTTGGAATGCTATTGATTTTTGAGTGTTGACTTTGTATCCAGCTATGCTACTGAATTTGGTTATTAAATCTTCTATGTAGAGTATCACATCATCTGCAACTAATGATAATTTAACTTCTTCCTTTCCTATCCTTATTCCTTTTATTTCTTTCTCTTGTCTAATTGCTCTGGCTAGTGTTTCCAGAACCATATTGAATAAGAGTGGTGGTAGTGGACATCCCTGCATCCCTGGGGTGAATCCTACTTGATCATGGTGTATAATCTTCTTGATGATTTGCTGCATTCTGTTTTCCAGTAACTTGTGAAGGATTTTTGTGTCTATGTTCATTAGGAAGATTCGCCTATGCTTCTCTTTTTGGTAGAATCCTTCTCTGGTTTTCATATTAGGGTAATGCTTGCTTCAAGGAATGAATGTGGGAGTATTGCTTTTTTTTTTTTTCCAGTTTCATTAAAGAAGTTTAAGAAGCAGTGGAATTAGGTCTTCTCTAAATTTCTTGTGGAATTCAGCAGTGAATCTGTGAAGACCTGGGCTTTTTTTGTTGGTAGATTTTTAATTACATCTTTAACTTCATTGAATGATATTGGTTTATTTAGAATTTAATATCTTCTTAATTCAGCTTTAGCAATTCATATGTATCTAGAAATCTGTGCATTTCTTTTGTGTTTTCCATCTTATTAGAATACAGTTTCTTGAAGTAGGTATTGATCTTTTTGCGTGATCTAATGTGATTTGGTTCTTTTAATTTCTAATTTCTTTTTTTCTTTTCTTTTTTTTTTTTTTTGGTAGCAGGGATTGAACTTGGGCCTTTGCACTTGCACTTGCAAGGCAGGCGGTGGAACCACTGAGCCAAATCCCTGGCCTTTTAATTTCTAATTTCATGGATTTGAGTCTTTTCTTTCCTTGTTTGATAAGGTTGGCAAAGGGCTTGTCAATTTTATTTAATCTTTCCAATAACCAAGTTTTTAATTCATTGATTTTTTTGAATTGTTCTCTTAGGCTCCACTGCATTCTGTTCTTTGCAATTTCCTCCCTCATATGAGCATTGGGCTTGACTTACTCTTCTTTTTTTTAGAAGATTGAGGTTCAACATTAGGTTGTTTATTTGAGCTGTCTCTGTTTTTCTGGTATAGGAATTTGCTGCTATAAATTTCCCTTGTAGGACTGCTTTCATTGAGTACCATAAGTTCTAGTATGTTGTATTGGCATTATCATTTAATTATAGAAACTGTCTAATTTCTTCTTTAATTTAATCTGTGATCCATTGGTTGTTTAGGAGGGTGTTATTTAATTTCTCTGGGTTTGTGAAGTTTTTGTGGTTTCTTTTGGCATTGATTTTCAATTTCACTGCACTATGGACTAATGTGCATGGAGTAATATCAGTTCCTTTGCATTTACTTAAGGATGCTCTATGTGCTAGTATGTGGTCTCTTTTGGAGAGTGTCCAGTGTGCAACCTAGAAGAATGTGTATTGTGATGTTGTGGGGGTGGAACACTGTAGACATCTACTAAGTCCACTTACTCAAAAATTTGGTTCAGTTCTGATATTTCTTTATTAATTTTTTGTGTATTCGATCTCTTGTGACAGTGGGGTATTGAGGTCTCCTATTACAATTTTATTAGTGCTTATTTGACTTTTCATGTCTGTTAATATTGGGTGCACTGGTATTTGGTGCATATGTGTATATGATTGTTATGTCTATCTCTTGTATTGTTTCCCTTACAAGGATATAGGGACTTTCTTTGTTACTCTTAATCAATCTTGGCTTGAAATCCACTTTGTCTGCATATAGACTTTTTATCTTTTCTGGATTCCTGTCATAAGGAGTATTGTTTTCTATCTTTTAATTTTCAGTTTATTAATTTCTTTTTCAATTAAATTTGTTTTCTGTATACAGCATATTGTTGGATCTTGCTTCTTGATCTATTCTGCCAATCTGTTTCTTTTGATTGGTGAATTGAGACTACTTACAGTGATGGTTATAACTGATATTTATTGACTTATCCTTGTCGTGTTCTTTTCCTGTTGTTGATTCTCTCTGCCCTCCCCCATTTGTTTAGTTATTTGCCTTGCCTGGTGGATTTATTCTGTTGGGGTTCATGGAGTTGTAGATCTTGTTATCTCTTTCTAGTATGTCCTTCAGAGCATTTTGGAGTGCTGGTTTGGTGGTCAGGAATTTCTTCAAGTGTTCTTTGTCATGAAAGTATCTTATTTCTATATCAATTTTGAAAGAAAGTTTTGTGGGGTACGTCACTCTAGGCTGGATGTTGTTTTCTTTTGGGGCTTAAATTACTTCATTCCAAGCTCTCCTTGATTTGAGGGTTTATGTTGAGAAGTTTGCCATGATTTTGATGGGCTTTCCTTTTTTGGGTGATTTTTTTTTTCTCAAAAAGCTTTTAATATTCTGTTCTTGTGTTGAATTTCTGGAATCTATACTATTATATGCCTTGGTGTAGATTTTATTTCTGATCATGGCTAATTGGAGTTGAATATGCCTCACTTATCTGTATGTCAACAATTTTTTCCCTGCTTGCAAAGTTTTCTGTCATTGCTTCTGTGAACAGGCCTTTTTATGTTGTTTGCAGTATCTCCTGATTTTTCATTGACTCTAATATATTTTATGTTATTCTTCTTTGCATCTCGTAGCAGCTGTTGGATTGATTTTTTTGTGGTCCCTTATTATTTTTATGAAATCTTCTTTTCATGATTACTAACTGCAATCCTGTCTTCTAGATCTGTTATTCTGTTGTCACATTGGCTCATTCTGTGGTGCATACTTTCAAGGGAAAATTTAATCTCCTAGATATCTTTTTGAATCTGTTTCATGGATTCCATTTCTTTCCTCTGCTGGGGGTTCATGGTTTCCATCATTTTCCCAAGCTTCTCCATTTTTTAAATCTGTATCTACTCTAGAGTCACTAACCATGTCATTTGTTATGTTTACCATCTTTGTAGTTATCTGAGAAATTATTTCTGCTTTGATTTTTTTTCTAGAGCCTTATTCACCTGCTTTGTTACTTCTGCTCTTTCCACTTCAGAAACTCCACCTTGGATTCTGTTCCAGCTCATTGCCCCCTGGGCTTGCCTTTGGTGAACTAGAAATCTGGAGCTGCATCTTCCTTAAGCATTCTCTTGTAGAGAACAGGGAAATGGGACTTTACTAGAACCTCTGCATTAGGTCCTAGTCTCCTGTGAGCCATGACAGTACAAGGCAAATTAATTAATATAGAGACAGAAAATGAGACTTGGAGAAGAAGCTGAGTCCTGGCCTGATCCATGCTGTACTGGGCCGCAAAGACCTCAGACCCCAAGTTTGCCAAACCTTTATTCAGAACATCAGCAGAAATGAAAGTAGTAAATGACTCAGAGGGCACAGTGATGATCCTAGTTCCACAATGAGGAACTATGCAGATGAAGATTTGATTCCTCCCAGGATGTCTCCAGCTGGTGTAATCCTGCCCTGCAGCGTTATAGCATCGCAGGACCACTGAGGTCTTAGCTGTGACCAGAGGCAAAAACGGAGTTACTTCTGAACATGCCGTAGCTGGCCTGTAGACAGCAAAACCAGGCCCTAATCATGATTTAATTAGGAAGTGGCTTTTCACCAAAATCATGTGGAATTGTTCCTACATCCTCTCATTCTCTATATTTTTAAATTCAATTCCTAGGCTGATGTTTATGAATTGCTTATGGCTGGTAGCTTTATTGATAGATTAAGAACCCTTAGGAAATGACTACTTGTCAAAGATGTCCTTCAGGTGTAGCTGGCTTTTGGGTTTTGAATATGTTGCAAGATCCTAGCCCTTCAATTTATTAGGAATGAGAAGTTGCTGCCTATTTGGCTTAGCCCCTGTGGCATTGTGATTCAGTGGCACTGGCCTATAGTATTGTTTATGGCCCTTAGACAGTCTCAGTCTTGGCATTCCAGGTAGAACAACTGATTAGACAAATTATGTCACCTTGGCTAAAGTAGTACAATTTGCAATAACAATAGCATCAAACACAGCCTAGAAAATGACACGTTATGGTAATTATTAATTTGCCACTGCTATCCATATGAACTGTATTTGTGGTTATGTGACAAAATGTAAAACAAACTAGAAAATTATATATAGTAAATATGCCCTTAGTATGGTGATTTTACCCTCAGGGAAAATAATCCAAAACAGACTAGTTAGAAAAGTAGAGAAATAGAAGAGGAAGAGATTAGAACCAAGGCTACAGGACAAAGAAAGATTTTTTTTTTGGTACTGGGGATTGAACTCAGGTCCTTGTGCTCGCAAGGCAGGCCACTGAACCGCTGAGCTAAATCCCCGGCCCCGAAAGAAAGATTTTTGCAAACTTTGGGAAATTGGTGAAGAAGACTAGGGGTAAAGTGAGAAGGAAGAAATAAAAATAAGAACAGAACAACAACAAGAAAAAAGTAGAAACAATGTTAACAGTCAAATGAAAACAAGAATAAACAATTAAGAACAAAGAAAAGAAATCAAAAGCAAAAACAAGGAAAAAAAAGTAGAAAATAAGAAAAAAAAATGTCCACTTCAGGATGTGTCTGCCATTGTTGGTAGACACAGTGGGCAGACACAGTGCACATCTGTGTTGATTAATTCCACAGATCCAGCTGTAGGCTTGCACTGCGGTAGTGGATAATCCACGCAAGCCTGCACCTTCAGTTCTTCTGAAGTTCAGGCTGTTTCTGGCCATGAGGCTGGAACCTGATTTGTTTAGCCTGCAACTCTCTGTGTTCCCCCCGGTTGACTATACTTTGGCTCTTTTATATCTTGCTGACTTGGTTCCACCTCACCCTGACACTAGGATCTGCTGGATGGAGCAAGCCTGTAGCTGCTCTGAGTTCCAAGTTCAGTTGACCCTTCTCCAAGAGGTTCACTAGCCAATCATTCTTTCTTGGGGGACATTTTAACCCAAATAATTCACCAGCCACTGCAGTCGACGGTGTCCGCTGCTCCATTGCACTGGTGCATTTCTCTGTGGAGGCTTCAGGGGTTGCCTGTTGTCACTGTGTGTGTGGGTTCAGGCTGCCCCACACAGTGAGTCAGGGCTGAAGGAGAAGGTCTTTCTTTCTTCTGCATTGAGGTCTTGCTCTTCACTTTTTCTGTGGGCTTCAATTCTTACTTCAGATGTCCCGAGGACCCACTTCCCTCCTCCTTCTCTTCCTCAGGTTGGTATATTCCAGCATCTGGACAACAAATTTCAGGCAGGCCATTTCTCGGCTGTTCATCACTCTGCCATCTTTCCCTGCATTAAGCTTTTAGGTGGCTCTTGTCCCCTATACAATAAACCTCAGGGTTCTCATCCTGGTGCTAATAATCCTCACCGAGTTGAGCTCATTCGGTATCAAGACTTTCTTCTGATCACTCACTAGACTGTAGCCTTTTTGGCAAAATTACTTTATTTGAATTTTCATGACTTTTTTCATTCTTTGTGCTTTTGTAAACCCCACTCATTTTCCAAGGGTTAATTCAAATTCAACTTCTGTCTTCTTAGTCCAGCTTCAGTTGTTTTCCTTACTGTGACTTTTAAACCTTTTTATTATTTTTTATCTTAAAAATTTTTGGTGATTGTTTTGTGTGAAATGCAAAGGCAGATTTAGTTGTCAGTAGTCACTGTGAGCCATACAGTAAGTCACTGCTGAGGGAGAAAGCACTGCTTGCCACCTCCTTCTTCATTGAAGTCTCTCCTGAATTTATCTTTTTTTGTTTTTTTGGTATCAGGGATTGAACTTGGATCCTTGCACTTGCGAGGCAGGTGGCAGAACCACTGAGCTAAATCCCCGGCCCATTAAATTTATCTCTTTTATGAAATTTGGAAAAATTTCAGTCATTATTTCTTTACATTTCAATTTTGACCCCTTTTTTTTCCTCTAGTACCCCAATTATATATATATTTTAGACTTTTTTTTTCTTGTTCCACAGGTGTAGAATTCCCACCCAGGTGTCTCAGAGAGGGTCTCTTGCTTTTCGCCTTCCTCTAAATTTTTAATTTTTCCTTACAGATTGTAAGCCACATAATTAGATGTCACACATTTAAAATTGCTCCCTTTATTAATATGTGGGGAGCCACTTTATGTCATACAGTTCCTCTCCCCCTGCCCCTTCTGTGCTAGGATCAAACATACCAGGCAATTTATTTGTTTTGTTTTGTTTTGTTTCGTTTTTGAGACAGGGTCTCACTATGTAGTTGAGACTGACCTGGAACTCACTATGTAGCCCAGGCTGGTCTCTAACTCACAGCGATCCTCCTGCTTCAGCCTCCTTAGTGCTGGGATTACAGGCTTGCGCCACCATGCCCGATACCAGGCAATTTATATGGTGGTGTTTTTTGTTTGTTTGTTTTTTTTTTTGCCTTCAACTTTTTGCTCCTCACTGCTTCTGACTTTGAATTACTTCTGTGTCTCTGGTATATAAGAATTCTTTTTTCTACGGAACCCTAGTATATATTAAGCCTCCCTGTGCCAATTTTGTCTCATACATCAGTGTATTTGCAGTATGTATCTGCATGTACCTCGAGGAGGGCAGTGCTGAGGTTCCAGTTGCTTCTGATCTGTGTCCTCTGGTTCTGTAGCCCATCACAGCCTCACTAGCCTCTCATTCATCATGACCTTTAACCTTCTTCTCTTATCATTAACTGCTCTATTTTCTTGTCCCCATTCAGATTCCCTAAGAAGGGACCCTCCTCAGCCTACCTTATAATTTTACTCTATGTCCCAACATTGAAGATCTGGTCTGCCTGTGAGTTACCTGCTGTGTGAACAGGTGTAGACCTCCCATCTCACGGGGTCTGTGTGACAGGCAGTTGACCTGCAGAGGGCTGTGGGGTGATACAGCAGGCTATTTGGCCCATCTGTCTTTTTCTTTTTCAGTACTGAGGATAAAACCCACGGCCTCACACGTGGGAGGCAAGCACCGTATCACCAAACTCCGTGCACAGCCCTTTTAAACATTATTTTAAAATTTTATTTTGAGACAGGGTCTTGTTAAGTTGCCCATGCTGACTTTGACCTTGAGATCCTCCTGCCTCAGCATCTCCTTAGCTGGCCCTGTGGGCTGCTATTCGTGGGGCTGTTTCTTTTGTGTGGGTGTCAGCCTCTGCCTCTGTGGCAAGGGGTGTTCTGAACAGGATCTGCTGCCTTGCTGCAGTGCGGTACCTCACTGCCTTTGCAAAACCGCACAGTTTTTCCTGGGCCTGGAATCTAAACTATTTTTTAAGGATCCAAGGAAGGGACAGATTCAAGCTCAGGAAGCATTGGCGTCCTCCCCTCTCACCCCAGCTCAGTGTTAATTATCAGGGTTTTTCCTTCTGTCATGTGAATCACCTGCCCCAAAGCTCCTTTTATCATAGACGGAGTCTGTAAGGTCTTGTTGGAAAATGCTTCTGAAACTGGCAGCTGGGCAAAGTCTTTTAAAGCAGAGCATGAGAAAAAGAATCTTAAATTCTTTTATGGAACATAAGTGTTGCCTCTCTGGGACGAGGAGTATTTGGTCTTATTTCATGGTTATTCTGATCTTGAGAACTTGTTTTTAACTTGCTTATCACCAAGCCAGTGTGGGAAATGTTTCCCAATTGAAATAGTAGAATCCATTGTTTAAGAGCTTCCGGCCGGGGATTTAGCTCAGCAGTTCAGTGACCTGTCTTGCAAGCGCAAGGACCTGAGTTCAATCCCTGATACCGGGAAGGAAAAAAAAAAAAGAGCTTCTGGGTTTACTGTACCTTAGTATCCTCGGTGAGGGTTATGGGAGATTCGCGACCCTTAAATCATGGAGTAATGATGTAATGAGCTCCATAGAGGGCGAGGGGTCTGCTCAAAGTCTCATGTGAGCTACAGCAGCGCTGGGACCAGAAGGACTCTGATCTCGACCTTTGCAGCCCAAGACCTTTCACCCCATCACACTGCCAGCAAAGGTGTAGCACTAAATCATGCTTGCAGTTTTAATCCCCCCACCTTTTTTTTCAGGGTGGTAGAATCTCTGGTGACTGGAATGCTCAGAGATGGCGGTGTAGGGAGAGCTGTGGGCCCCTGATGTGTAAGTGTAGACAGGGGTAACCACTGGAGAAGGGAGTGGGAGGGGTGCACTGGTCCGCCAGGTTATTTGGGAAATTAAGAGATACTGCTGTAAGGCTCCTGTTGCGCCTGCCCTTTTCAGAGTAAGGAAAATATTATTTCCACATTTTGTTTTTTAATGCTGTGGATTTCTTGATTCTATTTCTTGCCTTATTCCCTTCTTCCATTGCTTTCTTATATACTATTAACCCCTCTTTTCTGTAATCTTTGTTTCTTTCCCTACTAACCTGTGACATAAAGTATTAATTTTTGGTATGTTTTCTTTCTTTCTTTGAAGTGCTCCTTCTGGCTACAAAAACTTCCAATTAAGTTTTTTAAATAAAAGATAGAAGTTAAAAGCAACTGCTGCCTGGGGTTAGCAGGATGGAAACTTGTAGTTGCTTGAAGCTCTACTTCAAAAAGAGAAAACTCAATTTTAAAAGTGTGGAGGTTTATTCTTAAAATACACTGTACTTAAAAAAACGACTCTGGATACTCTAGGCTGTGGAGGTGTGAAACTGCAGGTCACTTGCTCTACAATATTTATTTACAGAGTATTATTTCCTATCTAACATTTTTATTTTAAATAAATGTAAAGGGACAATTTTGAGGATGTGGACTCTTGTTTATTCTGCCCTGGGTAACTTTGTTTTATAGTGAGGATGCCCCCCTGCTCTCTGCCGTCCCAGGGATAAAACCCAGGGTCTCATACTAGGCAGTTACTGTCAGTGTTTTCTTATAAATATCCACCTGTGATAAAGTTTAATTTATACGTGAGGCACAGTAAGTGATAAACAGCAACTGATAACAAAACAGAACAGCCCTGAGACTCTCATCTTTATTCACTGAAGAACTTTTATGAAGTTCTGATACCTATATTTCCTTGTATGCGGCTTTTCACATATACAAGACTATATGTATCTCAAATTTCTTTTTTTTTCTTTCTTGCTTTCTGGGAATTTCTCTTGTTCTTCAATCCCACTCACAGTGGAGTCCACAGAGGGGGTTGCAAACATTTTTTGATGACTCACAGAGAGAGAGAGAGGGTGGGTGATGAGTGGCTGATGGTCGGTTTTACCATGGTGGCCTCTAGTACACAGCAGGCTGCCTGTGAGTACCTCTGATTGCTGGAGAGAGCAAAGGGCAGCTGCTGCAGAGCCCCCTTTCTTCCCTGTTCTAACCAGTCATCCTAGCCTGTCCTTCAATTCAGCATTTGGAGGCCCCAGCAAATCAAAGTGTGCGCTTCCCAGAATAACTGGAGCTGAGCAGTAACATGGAGCAAAGAGAGGCAACTTCTGGAAAAAAAAAAAAATCTTTGCCTTTTCCCTTTCCATTAAAAATCCAAGGAAATAGTTCAGGAGGAGAAAAAAAAAAAGTCACTAAATGCAGTGGTTTTCATATGGCAGGTTGTCACCCATGAATGGATGCTGACCTCATGGAGCAGGTATTTTTTTTAAAGAAGCAAATAAAAACATAAATAAAAATACATGGCAACACGAAGGTAAGTATTGTTTCATGAATCTTTATATAGTGACTTTCCTTATGTGCAGTTTTACTTTCCATGGTTTCGCTTAGTCATGGTCAACCATGGTCTGAAAATATTAAATGGAAAATTCCAGAAATAAATGATTCATAAGTTTTAAATTGTGTGTGGTTCTGAGTAGTTTGATGAAATCTGGGGAGGTCTTGCTTTGTCCTGCTAGGGACATGTGTCCTTCGTCTGGTGTCTTCGCCGCAATCACTACCCTCCCGTCAGACACTTAGCAGCTACCTGGGTCAGGATTTCTATTGCTGTGTCGCGGTGCTTGTGTTATTTACTCAATAGTGGCTCCCAAGTGAAAGAGTAGCAATGCTGGCTATTTTATTACAACATGCCAATAGGCCAGGTGTCGTGGCACACCCCTGTAATCCCAGCACTCAGGAGGCTGAGGCAGGAGGATCGCTGTGAGTTCAAGACCAGCCTGGGCTACATAGTGAATTCCAGGTCAGTCTCAACTACATAGTGAGACTCTGTTTTAAACAACCAAAGCAAAGCAAAGCAAACCAAACCAAAAAACCCCAACATGTCATTATAACTGTCCTATTTTGAAATTGGTCACTGTTACTCTCGGTGAATTATAAATTTTATCACAGGTAGATATGTATAAGAAAACACATAGCATATAGAGAGCTTAGTTCTGTCTATGGTTTCAGACATCCGTTTGGGCTCTTAAAACCTGAAGGTAAAGGAGGACACACATACACACACATGCACATACATGCACAGACATGCACAGACATGTTACGGATGTATTTCTCACCAGGGGCTAATTTGAAAGAAGCCTGAGGAGCAGACTGCTTAAAAGGTGAGAACTTCTGGCCTGTGTGCCCAGCCCTCCCCTCTGAGGAGAGACTTCTACATTCATGGCGGAAGTCACCCTTCTTACTTGTGCTCCGTAGGTTGACTGACATTATGATTTGTGAGGACCACAAACATCTTTTCTTCATTCCTTTGCCTGTGCTAACATTATTTCCGGAGTGCCAATCTCACTCCCACCCCTCCAGTCAAGCCACTGTCATTGCTCATTTGCATGACTGTCCCGGCTCGGAGGCTGGGAACGTGGGGCGGGGCTCTGAACAAAGAAGAAAGTATGAGCACGAGGTGGCAGTCGTGCACACGAGCCTCGCTAGATGCCCAGGCCGCGGCTGGGGAGGACCCGGGAGTCTGACTGTCCCGAGGTGGAGTTTGAGGAGCTCTGCTCTGAAGGGAGGAAGGTCGGGAGCTCCCAGGCTGAGGGGCGTGAGGGGCGTCCAGGTGGTGTCACCTGCAGCACTGCGGGGCTCTCGCTCAGAAGCCTGGAAAGGCAGTAGAACCCTGAAGTCTTTTGAACACACCTCGCTTTCATCAACGGCCCACGGACTCCGGGTGTAATTTTTGCGAAAGATTCAAGGCAGGCCTACCCTAAATGTCCGCAGAGATGTTCGTATGGGGGGTTAAAAAATGATTGAATGTGTAAAAATTTGAGTTTGGTGCTAGTGATCTTTTGAACTAACATGTCATCTTTAGGGGAGAAACGAACAACATAGGGACCGATACGTAGAGACCTTCTTTGGCTCCTGTATATGTTTAACACCTCTCTCCTCAATCCATTCTCTCTATGACACTGAGGGATTCAAGGTTTTTTGCTTTATGTATTTTCATTTCTCTGGGGCATACTCGTAGGAAATGCTAGGTCATGTGCTCTCTCCTCTCTCTGTCTCTCTTTCTCTCTCTCTCTCTCTCTCTCTCTCTCTCTCTCGCTCTTTTTTAAAAGGGCTCACTCTTTTCCAGTCTGGTCTTGAACTCATGAATTCAAGTGATCTTCTTACCTCAGTCTTCAGAGTAGCTGTGTCGACAAGGGACACACCACCGCAGCGGCTTTATGTAAAATGGTTTGACAAAACATTTTCCGAAGTGGACACGCCATTTCACATTCCCAACAGCAGCATAGAAGGATTTCAGCCTCTCCACGTCTTCACAAACTCTTGTTATTAACTGTCTTTTACCCACCTTGGTTCTGGGAATTGAACCCAGGGCTTTTGTACTGAGCTACATCCCCAGTCTTTTTTATTTTTGGTACTGGGAATTGAACTCAAGTTCTTCTGCATGTGAGGCAGGCAGTGGAACCACTGAGCTAAATCCCCAGCTCTTAATCTTTTTTTTTTTTTTTTTTTTTTTTTTTTTTTTTAATTTTTTGAGACAGGGTCTCACTAAGTCACTGAGTTGCTCTGGCTGGGCTCAAACTTGTGCTTCTCCTGCCCTACACTCCCAAAGTGCTGGGATTACACGCTTATTGATTAAAGTCACCCTAGTGAGTATTTCATGATTATGATTTGCATTTCCACGATCACTAATGAGATTGAGCATCTTGTCAGGTGATGAGTCGTGTTTTATATTTATATATTCCAAAATATTTTCAGAGTAAGAAAACTGTACTTCTTTCAGTAAATTTACTTGAATATTTTTTTTCTTTTTTGATGGAATTGTGTAATTGTATTTTTAATTTCAACTTTGGGTGACTGGTTGTGTAGAGTAGTGTAAATGAGTTTTCTATATTGATTCTACAACCTTGCTAAATTATTAGTTCTAATATATTTTTGGTGTAGTTCTTAAGATTTTTCAATATGTAATATCATGTCATCTGCAAATTGGAGTAGTTTTGCTTCTTTCAGGCCACCAATCTGATCGCATTTTATTTGTTTTTCTTTTCTGTTTGCCCTGGCTAGCCCCTTGAGTGCTATGTTGAATGCCAAAGGTGGGAGCAGACATCACTGTCTTGCTTATGCTCTGTTAATTATTGGATATTCATAGAAAGCTTTATTGGTTAGAGGAAGTTGCCTTTATTCTTAGTTTTTTGATGTTTGTAATCATAAAAAGGTGTTGGCTTTAGAAATTTTTATGTACTTATTGAGATAGTCATGGATATGTCCTTTATTGTATTGTGATGTCATTTACTTTTGGATGTTAACCCAACCTGGCATTCCTGGGGTACTCTCATAGGGTTATGGTGTATGATTAGCTGAATATAGTGTTGGAGTTTGTTTTCTAGTATCTTTTTTTTTTTCCAGTACCGGGAACGTTTTCTAGTATCTTATTGAGGATTTTTGTGTTACATTTATAAGAGATTTAATTTAGGACTTTTATGTTTAGATTTAACTTAGACTTTATAGAACTTTTCCCATTTCATCTGTGTTATCTGATTTGTTGGTTTACAGTTGTTTATGCTGTTCCCTTGTAATTCTTTTTATTTCTGTAAAGTCAATAGCACTATACCTAATTTATTTATTTATTTTTGGTACCAGGGATAAAACTCAGGGCACTGTGCTTACCAGGCAGATGTGCTGCCACTGAGCTAAATCCCTGGCCCACATTATACTTTCTTTTTTTTTGTACCAGGGATCAAACTTGCATCCTTGTGCTTGCGAGGCAGGAGGTGGCACCGCTGAGCTAAATCCCCAGCCCCGCATTATACTTTCTTTTACTCTTTTTTAAAACTTTTAAAAATTCTTGGCCTTGATAATTCTCTCTCCCTCCCTCCTTCTCTTCCTCTCCCTCTCTCTTTCTCCCTTTCCTTCTCTCTTTCTTTTGTGAGTTATTTTCTTAGTAGTCACCCTGGAGCTTAAAATACACATCTAAACTTGTCAAAATCTACTTCAGATTTATGCAGACTTCATTCCAGTG
Organism: Fukomys damarensis; assembly: GCF_012274545.1. Lineage (NCBI taxonomy): Eukaryota > Metazoa > Chordata > Mammalia > Rodentia > Bathyergidae > Fukomys > Fukomys damarensis. Next base: position 55,829,248 of record NW_022900931.1, read on the forward strand.
AAACATATAAATCTACTCTTGTTTTTCCCCATTAATTTTATCGGTACATTTAAAGCAAACAATACAGTTACATTTACCATAGGGATCTTGTACTTCTACATGATATAGCTTGGTTCATATTTTTTCCCCATATCCTTGCCCTCCCTTCATCCTCTACTCTTTATACTTGTATTCTTTTCGATACTGATATTGTTATACACGTTACATCTGTATTTAACAAGCCCAACAATACACTGTTTGTAATTAGTACTCCACATAATTTTATAATCTTTTAATGTAGCTGAATAAAGAAGGGAGAGCAAGACTTGTAGAACTTGTTATATGAGCCTTCTGGTCCTCTTTATGTTACTGTGGGGTTGAGTTACCATCTGGTGTCATTTCCGTACTTTGCTCCCACACACCTATTCTGCATTATTATTGTCAAATATATTACATATCTATATCTTGTGGGACAAATCAAAAGAATAGACACATTATTTCATGCAGTTAATTAAAACAACTTAAGAGAAGAAAGTTAAAGGAATGTACAACTATATTGCCTTTATAATTGCCTATGTGATTACTTTTACTAGTTCTTTTTACTTTTTTTTTATTAAGCCAGTGCCTAAATCTTTATTGTCATCTATTGTAAACCTTTCTGATCCTTATCCTCCTGTAGTGAGAAAGGAATATTAATAACAAATAAATCCAGCTCTGCTTCGTTCTTAACTCTGTTCAGTTTGTATAATGGATGGATCCTCTAGAATTTTTTTGTCAGTTTTCTTTGTTGCCATCCTCTGGGATATTCCATCCCTCGGCTTTGAGGAGCCCTTCCCTGGGAGGCACTGCTTTCACTACTACTGTAGTAGCTCGGTTTGAGTTGTATTTTGACAAAATCTGGAGAACATCTTCTGGAATAGCAGTTACCTCTGGAGGTGTGGGTGTTCTGAGCAGAATCTCATAAGATGAAATTGTAGGCGAAGAAGGGTCTGCAAAATTCTCCAAGCACTGGTCTGAATGTAAAACTAATGAAGTACAATCTTTAACTTCAAAATCATTTGATGAACTTTGTATTTCTTATAATGGATAGTTTGTGGATACCAAAGCTGTGTTTTTCTTTGCCGAAGGAACTTTCAAACCGGGAGTGCAGAATGTAGGAGTCAAAGGGGAATCTGTGTAGTTGGACTCTCCTTTTGCCAATTGCTGGATTATGGGGCCAGCAGCGGCAAAGCTATTATCACTGGTCATGAATTCTGTTTCTACAGCCACCTCACTTTTGATAGTCTTCATATTTTTCAGTCCTATTGTGTAATCTTCATTTAGACACGTAGTATATTCAGGGATACCAAAATGCTCTAATTTAGGAGTTACACACTCAAAATCATCCATCTTTAGAGCACATTTTAGAGTTTTTAGTATTTTAACTACTGATTGTCTCGTAGGTGGAGTTTCAGTTATGGGGTCTTCCTTGTGGTTGCTTATGGCTTGTGGAGGGTTTGGTAGAACCTGAGGTATCATATACCGCTCCATTCCAAAATCTGCAAGCTGTGGACTGCGCAGAGGCTCCTCAGAAACTGGGGCAGATGGATCAGGCAGTTCATCCTTCCCATGAGGCTTTTGAACATGGTCACAGCTGGCCATTTCTGGGGTAGAATCAACAATTTCCTGTTCACAGACTGAATTTTCCTTGACACGTGGATTATATCCATACTTCTGGAAAAATTCTCTTATTTTTATGATATCCATCGAATTTTTTTTCATCAGTAGTTTTGTTGCCTTAATAAAATCAATGCTTTCTTGACTTTCTGATCTTGCTTTATCAAGCAGAGCATTAACATCATCCTTCAGAGCCCAGACTTGAAGGTCATGTAAAATCCTCATTGGATCATCTTCAAATTCGCTGTCATCTCCTTCTAGCACTTGCTGCAATCGCGTTGTCTCGTGGTCTAGCGTGCTGGCTAGAAACCAAAGCTTCCCGCAGAATACCCGGATTAGGTCCATGAATGAAGGCGACTGAACCCGACTCAACACTCAAACCCCCGCCACTGGTTTGAATTTGTTGGCGCTGGAAGCGCTTGGTGCTTTTTACTTTTAATGTGGGGTCAAATTGCTGTTCTGGGGGTCACACACCTTTCATCATGAAGAGCTTTTCCCACCCTGCTACTGGGGATTAAACCCAGGGGATTTGTACTGAGCTACATCCCCCTACTCTGCCTTTAAAAAAATTTGGGATGGGGCCATGCTAAGTTGCCCAGGCTGGGCTCGAACCTCTGATCCTCCTGCCTCGGCCTCCCAGAGTGCTGGAATAACAGGTGTGTGCAACCATGCCTGGCTGAGATCTTTGTCTATAAAATTTGACATCTGATCACACTCAAAGTCAGTTTCTGTGGCTTGTTCTTCCCCCTGTATGGTGGGGGGGGCACATTTTCCTGTTTCTTTGTGTGTTTCAGTTTTTGTGGTCAAAAATTGGAAATTTTAGAAAACGTAATAACTTGATTCTAATCCACCCTGTGGTCTGCTGTGGTTGTTTGCTCATTTGTTTAGGTATTTGGCTGGGCTATTTCAGAGGAGTCTGTTTCTCTTGTATAGACTTTCCGATGTTTATTCTCAGAGGAAGCAGCCTTGGGCCGGAGTGCAGTTCTTCTGGGCTGACTGTGATTGTCAGGCCTTCTTTTGACTGTCTTCACTCATCTTTCTGTTAAGCTCTCGCCTCTGTGGGTCTCAGGGCTAGCTGTTAGTTTCCACTAATTGCCATATGATTACTCTGTTATTTTCAGCAATGGCCTCGGGACATAAATTGCTGTCCTGTACATTCTGATCCAATTAAATGGAAGCCTCCTTGAGGGGTAATCTTTAAGGCCAGCCTCTGTGCTTTAGACAGGGCTCTCGAAGAGCTCTCAGCTGCCCCTTCCCCTGGTTCTCTCTCTTAAAAATCCTACTGGTCTACAAGTTGGCTTGTTGCTCCCATGGCTACCGGCCTGTTTTTAATTGCCTAACTTTCAAATCTCCACCCTTTTCAGCAGCAACCTTGGGCTTGAGCTTCCTGACGCTTAGTTCACTGTTGGTCCAAATAAAGTCAGTTACCTGAGAGGAGCTCTGAATGTCTCTGATTCTATGTCTCCTTCTTTCCTGAGGCCTGACCTCTTACCATTCCTTTGAGATGGGAGGTTTAAACAGGGATCCACTTCTTTTGAATCACATTACTGCTTCTATGAGTAGGGTATTGGGTGGGGTGGTAGTTTGTGATATTCTTATCTTACCTGTCTTTTGGCATGGGATATCTTCTCTATGAGAAAGCTGGGGCAGGGATGACTTGCACCCAGTGTTCTTCACTAGCCACACCTGAAGTAGAACTTCTGCTGTATGAGTGCGGGCTGGGTGAAAGAAGGGAGCCCAAGACTTCTTTAGTCACTGCTGCTTAGAACAGAGCTTCTGCAACGCAGAGCTGGGGTGTGTGTGTGTGTGTGTGTGTGTGTGTGTGTGTGTGTGTTGTGTATGTGGTAGGGGTGGTGGGAGATGAGAGATGCTGGCAGCCTGGCCCACCTGGGGAGAGACCATAGGTCTAGACTCGGAGCTGGTAGGAGAAGGAACCCTGCTTTCTTGGCTTCCTCCTCTTGGAGTAAGACTTGCATTGTACTGAGCTGAGGGGTGGGGAGGAGAGTAGGCCAGTGGTGGTGAGTCTATGGCACAGTGCTGCAGTGGGTTGTTTGTGTCACTGACAGCTCTAAATGAGTCGCCATCACTGGAGTAAGTAGTGCTCATATGCAAAAGAATCTGAGTGTTCTTACTGAGAGTTAATAGATTTTCTTAAATGCTTCTTTATTTACTAGATTCTCCTAAAACAATTTCCAGATATTTTAAATAATTGATGCTTTAAAAAATAATTTTCACTCGTTTTGGTTATCGTGCTGAAGAGAGTTCATGGAGTTCCTCACTCTGCCATCTAGAAGTCATTCTCATGGAAAAGAGCTTGATTTATTATTTATTCCAGGGGAAGTATGGTTTTGGGGACTTCTCCTTAGCCCCAGAAATCACAAGTTATTCATTCCACAGGTTAGGAAACACTAAAACAATCATTAAAATAACAAAACAAAAACTTATGGCTAATATGTCAACAAAGAAACTAAAATGGACTCATAAAAATACTGCCATAGTTTAGACCCTGAAGGTTTCCCAATCCCATGTATTTAAAGGCTTGGTTCCCAAGGTGGTGTCACTGGGAGATGGTGGAACTTTTAAGAGATGGGGCTTAGTGGGAGGTCTTGAGGTCACTGGGGATATACCTGAAGGGGAGTGTGGGATGGTCTATTCTCATTTTTTTCTGACTCTTGGCCAAGAGGTGAGTGGTTTTGCTCTGCCATAGGCTCCCACCATAATGTGTTGCCCAGCCACGGGCCCAAACACAAAGAGGTCAATCAGTCATGGACTGGAACCTCCAAACAGTGACCCAAAATAAGCCTTTTCTCTATTGGTTGATTGCCTTAGGCATTTTATTATAGTGATGGAAAGCTGACTAACACAGAAGATCTAATAGATAGAAGAAGAAGATGGAACTAAAAACTGATCTGACAGAACATATAGTAACAAGATATATTTAAATTCTAGCCATATTATAATCACATTGAATATAAACACTATACATACCCAAATTAAAAGAGAGATTGTTAGGTTAGGTAAAAAGTAAAACACAACTAGATACTACCTACAAGAAACACATTTTAAATATGAGGATACAAATTGAGGTAAAAATTAAAGTGATATAAAAGGATATACTATGTAATATCAATCTGAAGAAAGTTAAAATTGCTATATTAGATATTGCAACAAAACCAGAAACATTGAAACTGCTGGAAGGCAATGATTGAAGGTATAGTCACAGGCAAAGATTTCCTGGACAGGACTCCAAAAACACCGGAAATAATATGAAGGATCAAGAAATGAAACTATATAAAATTTAAGTTTGCACATGGCAAAGGAACAAAGAGACAACCTACCAAATGGGAGAAAAATCTTTGTTAGTTACTCTTCTGGTAGAGGACTAATACCTGGAGTATTTAAAGAACTTTAAAATATTAACTACAGTAAACTAATGAACTCAATTAAAAAAGCAGACAAATAAGCTGAATAAATACTTCTCAAAAGTAAAAGTTCAACTCTTGAAAAAGTAGTTGAAAAACATCTCTAGCCCTCAGGGAGATGCAAATTAAAAGTGTATTGAGCTTCTCTCTCACCCCAGTCAGAATAGCTATTAACAAGAATACAAAAAAACAAAGAATGCTGGCAAGGAAGCAGGGAAAAAGTGATCCTCCCAGATTGTTGGTGGAAGTGTAAACTAGAACAACCACTATGGAAATCAGTATGGAGATTCCTCAAAATACTAAATATAGAAATACCATTTGACTGATCTATATCACTCGAATATATTCATGAAAGAATTAAGGACTGTATATTATAGTGATACACGCTTACCAATGTTTATAACAGTTAGGTCCATGATAGCTAAGTTATGGAAACAACTTAGATGCCTATCAGCAGGTAAATGGATAAAGAAAATGTGATATGTATACCCAATGGAATACTACTCAGCCATGAAGAATAACGAAATCATGTCATTTGCAGGAAAATGAATGGAATAGAAATCATCATGTTAAGTGAAATTAGCCAAACTCAAAAAGTTAGATATATGATTTATTTTACATGAAAAACAAAAAAAAATGCATAAGTGAATGAATGCTTAAAATAGAAGAGATTTTTAAAAACAAAAATAAAATAGAGGAAGAGAACAGGAAACCTGAAGGTAAACTTCTAGAGATGCAGAAGAGCACAAGTGGAGAGGAAGGAGAGTATAACACGACTGAAATCGATTAAGATATACTAAACACATGTACCACCTTTCCCAAACCCCACCATTGTACAGCATTAACATGCACTAATAAAAAATGAAAAAAAAAAAAGACGCTGTGGGGGCCTCTTGACTTTCACACTCACTGTGAGTTGAGAATTGGGTGCCCTGACCTGTCATTTTTTTTCTTCCGTGCTTCAGTAAAACCAGGCAAGAAGCTGTCAAATCCCTTAGTCTGTGTAACTATCTTCCCATGCCTTTCAAATGCAAGAAATGTAGCTCATGAACCACTGGTTCCCTTTCACCTGTATTCTATACAACTCATCACCGATGAAAGCACTAGTGATTATAGGCTAAGAAATATACAGCTTGGTAAGTGTTGTCATTAATCCAATTATCACCAACAGTGAGGTCTCCATTTCTGTTTGGCTGGGGAATGAATTAACTTTAGAATCCTCTTTAGGATCTACTTCCTGGTTCTAAGTGAGTTCCTTAGAAGCAGAGCTTGAGACAAGGCGATGTTATTATGAGCCGTACCCAGGGAAGACTAGTAAGGAGTCATGAGAAGCAGATCATGGAAGGGGAGGAAGCCAAGCATGGGTGCAGTATCAGGCTAGAGTCCCACAGAGGTCAGGATTCAGTCTGATCTGATAAAGGGATCTGTGCCTGTCAGTTGTGCCTCAGGGTTACCAGCCTTTCAAGAGACAGTAATGGAGCTTTCTTCTCCTGCACCACTGATTGTTAAGGGGCCCACAGTGGGTATAAACAGGCCCTTCCGGCTCTCTGTGCCAATGCACAGCACAACTATGGCAAACTAAAGGAAATCTGCTAAAGAAGAGGTGCTTGTGTTGCTACTGAGCACATTACAGTTGCAGGCATGAAAAGCAGCAGCATAAAGGAATCTGAGGGGCTCTGGGCAGGTGGCCTACATCATCCTTTCTAAGAAAGAGTGTGGAGTGAGAAGAACAGATCCCAGGCAGGATTTGTGGTAGACATCAGAAGTCTGCAGAGGAGACTAGGAGGGCAGGCCACTGACTTCAGGACTCTGACTGGTGGATTGGGTGGTCCTCCATGTGCCTTTCCAAGATGAAGGGAAGATGGGGATCTCAGGAGCATTGTGGGTTGAGCTGGGACATTCAGACTTTGACTTCATTTTATCTATTGGACAAGAAAGACAAGATATTTTCCACACCATTTCTAAAATTTCTTTTGCAGTGGAGAATGAACCCAGGGGCTTGTGCATTCTAAGCACCTGCACTACCGCTGAGCCGCACCTTCAGAGTAAAAAATTTAAATTGCAATATCATAACCCCCAAAGAAAGGTATCCCACAACACACAGAGATACTATTGGTTTTTTTCTTCTTTTTATTTTATTGGTACACTTTAGAGATACATAATGACAATATTAATCATAGGGAATTTTTACATTTCTGGATCTCTTTGTAATCCATCCAGCTCCCTTCTCTTCAACCCCTCTTCCCCTCCTTTTTTACAAAAGCAGTTTCCATTTATTTCCTTATATTCTCTTTTTCTTGTCCCCTCCTTCCTTTCCTCCCACCCCCTCCTTTGTTCCCCTCCCCATTTGAAGATTTTCTTCTAATCTCTCAATATCTATTATAATTTTAGTCTTTATTCATACTTTTGGTTTGTTACACCAGAGAAACAATACAGTAGTTAAACATGTGTGTTCAATTTATTACACTTAAGAGTATGGTATCAAGTTTCATCCATTTAGCCAGAAATATCTCAAGCTTATCCTTTATGGCAGAGTGGTAGTCCTTTGTATAAAAAGAAAAACCCACGTCTTCTTTATCCATTCTTTGGTTGATGGGCATTTGGGCTGTTACAAACTGTGCCCGTAGAAACATGGGTGTCCATATGTCACTGTTCGATGATGCTTTTAATTCTTTTGGGAAACTATCAAGAAGGGGAATAGTTAGGTCAAATGGAACCTCTAGTTTGATTTTTTTGAGGAATCTCCACACTGATTTCCACAGTGGTTGCATCAGTCTACACCTCAACCAACAGGGAGAAGGAGTTCTTTATCCCCACAACCCCACCAGCATTTGGTGCTGGTTGATTTGTTGATAACAGCCATTCTTTATAGAATGGGATGGAATCTCAGCGTTGTTTTAATTTGCACCTCTCGAATGACCATAATGTTGAACATTTTTTCTTATATTTATCTTCCATTTCTACTTCTTTGTCTGAGAGGTGTCTATTCACTTCAGATGCCCATTTTTGGATTGGGCCTTTAAATTTTGGGGGTAATGTCTGAAGGAGAAGGAGAAGTGGAAACGGTTGGGGTAAGGAAAGGTGGGGAAAATATGAAAAAAGGAAAAAAATGGAAACAAAGTTTTTTTTAAATAGGGAAGGGTGAAAGGGGTGAAGGGAGGGCAAGGGAATGGGGAAAAATAAGAACCAAGATCTGTCCTGTAAAGGTACAAGATCCTAATGATGAATGCAACTGTATTGCTTATCTCAAATGTACCAATAAACTTAATGGAAAAAAGTTTATAGAAAGAGTTTTGTATAATGTAGACAATAACAGTAACTGGGTAGATAAAAATAATACTTTGAAATCAAAAGAGTTTACAGGATGCATTTAAACTACTTTTTCTAGCTTTATCCATGAGCCATCGTGGAATAATACCTACTTAATACAAATTTATAACTGTTAAAACAGTTGGGGGGGTGGTCTGATTTTTTTTCTGAGTTCTACATTTATTCTAGACATCAGTTCTTTGAGGAACAGCTGCCAAAAAGTTCTTCTCACTCTGTGGGTTGCCTCTTCACTCTGTTGTGGTTTCTTTTGCTGTGAAACAGCTTTTTAATAAGATGAGATAGTTTTTGATTTTTTGGTGATATTTCCTGTGCGATCAGGGTTTTGTTCATAAAGTCTTTGCCTACATCAGTGTCTTGAGGAGTTCCATTTATCCTATCTTCCAGAAGATTTGGTGTTTCTGTTTTCATGATAGTAAATTTTTTCCCCATTAAAGTTTATTGGTACATTTTAGGTGTACATTATAGCTACATTCATCATTGGGATCTTTTACCTTTATATGATGTATCTTGGTTCTTATTTTTCCCCATTCCCCTGTACTCCCTTCACCCCCTCCACCCTTCCCTATATACAAAGATTTTGTTTCCATTTTTTCCTTTCCTCATATTTTTCCTTTTCCCTTCTTTCCTTTCTCCTACCCTTCCCATTGATCTTTGATTCATTTTGATTCAAATTTAGTACATAGAGAAAAATATGGGTTTACTTTAAATCTTTGGCCTATGGAAGCAGATCTCTCCAGCACCACTTATCAAAGAGGCTATCTTTCTTCCAGTGAAGGCATTTGGCTCCTTTGTCAAGGATAAGGTGGCTGAGTGTGTTTGGAGTTGTGTCTGCATCTTCTGATCTATTCCACTGATTCTTAAAACTGTTTTTTTTTTTTACCCATACCATGCTAATTTTTTCATTAAGTTTATTGGTTCTTATTTTTCCCCATCCCCCTACCCTCCCTTCATGCCCTCCATCCTTCCCTATTTACAAAGACTTTGTTTCCATATTTTCCTTTTCTCATACTTTTTCTTTTCCCTTTTTTCCTTTCCCCTACCCTTCCCACTTCCCCTACCCCTTTAGACCTTTTCTTACTATTTCACATTATTAATTATACAATTTGGACCTTATTTACACTTTCAGTTTTTCATATCAGAGAAACTGGTATTTACACATGTGTATCCTATTTATTTCACTAAAGAGTATGGCCTCAGTGTGCATCCATTTGATGGTTATAATTGGTATATGTTGACTTAATCTTCTGATGTTATTTTCCTGGTGTTGTTTTTCTTTTTTTCCCCCACTCTGTTGAGTTATTTGCTTTGCTGGGTGGATTTATTTTGCTGGGGTTCATGTTATCTCTTTCCAGAACATCCTGCAGAACATTTTGGAGTGCTGGTTTGGTGGTCATGAATTTCTTCACTTGTTCCTTGTCATGGAAGTGTCTTATTTCTCCTTCAGTTTTGAAAGACAGTGTTTTTTTCAAGATACATTAATCTGAGTCAGAGATTGTTTTCTTTTAGGGCTTGAAGAACTTCACTCCAAGCTCTCCTTAACTTGAAGGTTTGTGTTGAGAAATCTGCTGTGATTCTGATGGGCTTTTCTTTTCCTTATAGGTGATTTGTTTATTTTTCTAACAGCTTTTAATATTCTATTCTTGTGCTGAATTTCTGGAATCTTGACTTTTTTTTCTTTTTTATTGAGGATATTGGTACAATCTAGATCTACAAATACAGTTACATTCATCATTGGGATTCTGTACCTTTACATAATAGGTCTTGATTCTCATTTTTCCCCTTGTCCCTGACCTCCCTCCACCCCCTCCTCCCCTCCCCATTTACAAACACTTTATTTCCATTTTTTCAGTTTCTCATATTTTTTTCCTCTCCCTTATTACCTTTCCCCCACCCTTCCCACTTTCTTTACACCTTTAGCCCTTTACTTCCTATTTCACATTATTAATTGTCTCATTAGGATCCTGTGTACTATTATAGTTTTTCACACCAAAGAAACTATTCGGTATTTCAGTTAAAGAAATCTCTGTGTGAACATTAAAAATAGGGAATCCTAAAATAAAACTAAAAAGGAAAGTAAAAGAGAAAAGGCAATGATGTAACATCAAAATAATCCTTAATTCTGGAGAGGAAAATGGTCCCTGAACATATTTAAATTGCTTCTCGCTCTTATAGTCTTATCTTATTCTTTTTTCATTATTTAGAGAATACTTTATTAGTTTCTGTAATCAAACCCACATAGATATGACCTTACATATTTAGTAGGATGTGTTATCCCTATACACATGGAAAGAAAAATAAAATAAATTAACATTTCTAGACCAATGTGGTTGTCCATTTCTGTACAATGCCAAGTCAACACAGTAAATTGGGATGACTTTCTCCAAAGTTGGCAGCACTGTTAAAGTTTCCCAAAATTCCACTTATATATGTGTGTGTGTGTGTGTGTGTGTGTGTGTGTGTGTGTGTATATATATATATATATAAAGACTAATAACAGTATGTTATGCATCAATAGCAGCAACAGCTTTTCCAGGTTCTGCAGTCATCTGAACAAAATTATAGACATTCAGCACATTCCATTAAAAAAAAAACCAAAGAAAACAATAATATCCAGACAACAGCTAAGTTCTGTTGCTGCTGTGGTACCTGGCACCATTTTTTCTATTAGCCTCTTAATCATCATCTGGAAAGAGAACATTCTAGAGTAATATCATTAATTGTAGCTATGATAAAGCACAGTCCCTACTATGTATCATAAAGCAGATACTAGATATTTTACATTCATAGAGGTATGATACAGTACTGTCCTACATCAATAATACTAGATTCAGTTTTGGTTTGAAATTTACTTTGTCTGCAAATAAGATTGCTACCCATTTTTTTCTGGGCTCCTGTCACATGGAGAATTGTTTTCTATCTTTTCACTTTCAGTCTATGGGCTTCTTTTTGCACTAGGTGTGTTTCTTGTATACAACATATTATTGGATTTTGCTTCTTATGGAATCTTGACTATTATATGCTATAAATTATTATATTTTCTTTAATCATGACTAGTTGACATTCTATCTGCCTCTTGTATCTCTATGCCAGATTCATTTTTCCTGCTTGGGAAGTTGTCTTTCATTACTTCTGTGCACAGGATTTTTATGATGTTTGAACCTCCACCTGCTTTTTCATTGACTCCAATGAATTTTATGTTATTCTTTTTTGATCTAGAAGTTGCTGGATTGATTTTTCATGGTCTCTTCCTTTTTTAAAGAGATCTTTCTTTTCATGATCGCTAACTCTAATCCTGTCCTCTAGATTTGATATTCTGTCCTCACATTGGCTTATTTGCTGTGTATGCTTTCAGTGGAAGTTTTAATCTGGATATCTTTTTGAATCTGTTTTATGGATTCCATTTCTTTTCTATGTTGAGCAATCGTGCTTTCCATCATTTTCCTAAGCTCCTCTATTTAAAAAAAATCTGTATTTGCTCTAGAATCACTAACCATGTCCTTCATTATGGTCACCGTCTCTATAGTTATCAATAAATTATTTATTTTCTTTCTTTCTTTTTTTGGGGGTGTACCAGGGATTGAACTTGGGCCCTTGTGCTTGTGAGGCAGGTGGTGGAACCACTGAGCCAAATCCCTGGCTGATAAATTATTTCTGCTTTGATTTTTTTCTGGAGCCTCATTCATCTTATTTGTTATTGTTACTTCCACTGTTACCACTTCAGAAAGTCCAGGTGCATGGCCTTCCAGTTGTTCCACTTCACTGTATCCTGGATTCACCTTTGGTAAGCTGGAAATCTTGAATTGCATCTTACTTCAGTGACTTCTCATTTTCTCCTCTTTTAAAAAAATTTTAGTCTAATTTTTTAGGGGCTTGATCCTTGTAAATTGCTTATGGCAGATAGCTTTATTGATAGTATTAAGAACCCTTAGGAAATGAGTACTTGTCAGAAATGTCTTCCAGATGTAGCTGGCTTTTGTATTTTGAGTTTGCTGCAGGATCCTACCTCTTTAATTTATTCATGATGAGAATTTCCTTACTATTTGGCCTAGACTCTGGTCCTGTGGCATCAGCCTATTGTATTATCTGTGACCATTACACAATCTTAGTCTTGGCATACCAAGAGAAACAACTGATTAGAATAATTATGTCACCTTGGCTGAAGTAGTACAATCAGCAATAACAAGCATCAAATACAGCCTACAGAATGGCAAACTGTGATAACTTTTAATTTGCCACCTTTAAGTATCCATTTTTTTTGGTACCAGGGATCAATAATTTTCCATTTTTAACTATATAAACTATATTTGTGATTATATAATGCAATCTAAGAGAAACCAGAAAATTGTATACAGCAAACCTGTTCTCAATATAATGATTTTACCTCAGGAGAAAAATTGAAAAGCAGATGGGAAAAAATAGAGAAGTGGAAAAAGAGGAACAGATTAGAAGCATGGCTGAAGGGCAAAGACAGATTAATTGAACTTTAGGAAAGTGGTGAAGAAGACAGGAGATGAAGAGAGAGGAAGAAATAAAAATAAGAGCAGAACAGAACAATAGCAACAAAAAACCCAGCAACAATGTTTGCACTCATAAAAACTAGAATGAACAAAGAGGAAAGAAGAAGAAGAAGGAGGAGGAGGAGGAGAAGAAGAAAAAGCCCACTTTAGAGTGTGTCATTGCTGTCACATGGAGTGGGCAGACAGAGCCCATATCCATGTTGATTAATCCCAGGAAGCCAGCCATATATGTACAGTAGGGTAGTAGATAATCCCAGCAAGACTGCACCTTTCTGGCTGTGATTCTGGATCCTGATTTGTTCTGCCTAAAACACTCTGTGTGCCTCCTGTCAATTTGAACTCAGTTTACCTCACTCTAACACTGGGAGCTGCTAACTGGATCTAGCCCGTAGCTGCCCTGAGTTCTGAGCTCAGTTGTCTGCTCTCTAAGATGGTAACTGGCCATTCTCCCTCTCCTGGGTGATGTCTGAACCAGAATAACTTGCTGGCCATTGTAGTCTGCTTTGTCCCCTGCTCTGTTCCACTGATGTGTTTCTCATTGGAAGCCTCTCAGGTCACTGGTAGTTACCATGCATCTGCAGGTTGAAGCCACTCCTCCCATGCAGTGAGTCAGGGCTCAGGGAGAAATCACTATGTGCCACCTCCTTCTTCTGCTTTGAAGTCTCTATCTCTCTGCTCTCCCTGTAGCCTTCAATTCTTGCTTTAGATCCTTGCTGGGTCCCAGGGACCCCCTTCCCTCTTCTTGTCTTCCTCACATTCCTATATTCTACTGTCTGTATACCAAATCTTGGAGAGGCCATTTCTCTACTGTTCTCCACTCCTCCATCTTCCTGGAAGTTCACTATTTCTCTTAAGAAGTTGGTCAGTGATTACAAAGTTATAGTTTGATAGGAGGAAACATTCTGGTGTCCTATAGCACAGTAGGGCAATAAATCAATAATGCATTACATTTTCAGAATAGTTATGAGAGGATTTTAAATGTTCTCACCACAAAGAAATGATGAGTGAAAAAAAAAAAGAAAAGATAAGTGTTGGAAATGATGGATATGCTAATTGTCCTGATTTTGATCAATACATAATGGCATGTATTTATTGAAGCATTGCATTGTATCCATAAACATTTTCAGTTTGTTATCTCTTGCCTTAGCCTACCAGAATGCTGGGATGACAGGCATATGTCACCATGTCCAGCTTGGTGATTTGAATAGAAAATTTCTCACTAGTTGAACCCTCATTTTTTTCTTGTCTTTATATTTTCTGTATTCTAATTTAATACTTTTCTCATGAGTTAGTTTTCTTTTAGAGTAATTTTAATTTTTTGAAATCTTACACATTTCATGTTTAATTTTTTAAAAGTATTATTTCATTTTATTGCCCATTTAAGGCAAAAGGAGTCTTTTGTGCTTTTGGCTGGTGGGTGAGTGTGACACAGGGGGAGTGTGTGTGAGGCACATCTGTCAGTGGTCCAGAAGACCATCGCTCTGTGAAGCTGGACACCTGAAGTTTGAGGTGAAGTTGCAGAAAGAAAATTTGGGGTACAGGTCTTGAATGTACATAATTTACAGAATGCAGAAACTCACCAGCCTTTATGGGCAACCTAAGTGTGAGAATTAGCTATCATTATTTTAGAAACCTTGGAAAATATTTTTAGGATTTTATTGAATTAACATTTGTTTTGTGTTTTGTTAATTTTTCCTTTGCTTTTTTTTGGGGGGGGAGGGCAGTACTGGGCCCTTAACCCAGAGAGTGCTAAGCGACTGCACCAATCCTTTAAAACTTTTTTTCATTTTGAGACAAGGGCTCACTAAGTTGCCCCGTTGGCTTCCACCTTACAATCCTCCTGTCTCAACTTCCTGAGTAGCTGGGATTACAGATGCGCACTACCACACCTGGAATTCACAACTCCACCCCCACTGAGGGTTGAACCCCAGCGTAGGGCCCCTCTAGGTGACTAAGTTGCCCGAGTTTTGCCTGAACTTCGTGATCCTCCTGTCTCAGCCTCCCCAGAATGCTGAAATCATAGGCGTGTGCTACCATGCCCAGCTTCATGCACTGTTTTTGATGTCCCCACCCTTATGTCTCTGTGGATGCTTTCTACAAGTTTGTGACAGTAGCTAAGTCTTTTTTTCCACCTCCCAAATATCTTATCTTCTCTAAAAAGAGTACTTGATTTATTTAAGGAAAATTTTACTTTATTTTATATTATTTGTCACCTAAGAATCAGAAATTTTTAGCAACCCTTACTCTGACACACTGAAATCATTTGGGAGAACAAGCTGGGAAGAGCAGCTTTGGAACCTTGGCACCCTGCAGTGAACAGAGCTGGGTGTCTGAGAAGCGTTAGGATGTATCACTTGACGTTGTTCTATAAAGGCACATTTACTTCTAGTATGAAAAGAAGAAAGAATATTGTATGTAGCTCTCTGTTTTGTTCAATAGGCAAAGACATTTGATTTTTAAAAAAGTTGTAGCTAGAAGTGGTGATCCTAGCACTCTGGAAGGGTGAGGAAGGAAGATCACAAGTTTGACCTATCCTGGGCAATTTAGTGACTTAGTAAGACCCTGTCTCAAAATAAAAAATAAATCCGGGCATGGTAGTGCATGCCTGTAATCCCAGCACTTGGGAAGCTGAGGCAAGAGGATTGCTGTGAGTTCGAGACGAGCCTGGGCTACATAGTGAGTTCCAGGTCAATCTCAACTACATAGTGAGACCCTGACTC
>NW_022900931.1:55844955-55846229 GCF_012274545.1 Fukomys damarensis
GCAGCTTAGTGAAGGCTCTGGGTACAATAGTCAATACTGGAAAAAAAAAATGGTGTGTGTATGTTTTGGAATCGATCTCTCTGCCAATATCAAGGGAAGACTGTATTTGTTTTCCCAAATATATGTTGTGCTTCTGATTATTGTGTAAATATACTGCAAATCATAGATCAATCCAGCAACTATTTGCTTAACCTGTGAAAGAGAAATTTGTGTCCTTTTAATTTCAGACATAACAGGCTTTGAGACTGCAAGGCACGAGGTTTAGCATTCTAGGAAACTTCTGCAGGCCTCCCTGAGGGTCCATCATTGGGTATAATGGGAACCCAGGGTAAATCAAGATGGGTTCATGTTGTAGGTTTTGGGTTTTTTACACTTCTTTGCTGCCTAGGGAGGGAGGGCATTTCGTTTTGTGTCCTTAGCAGCTTTTCCTACCTTCGTCACCATTTTGTCTGTCTACATTACCATACTTACCTTCCTTTAAAAATCCTTGTAAAAGGGCTAGGGATTTAGCTCAGTAGTTCTGCTTCCTGCCTTGCAAGTGCCAAGGCCCTGGGTTCAATCCGTGGTACCAGGAGGAAAAAAATCCATGTAAGGTTAATGTGACACATTCCTGATAAACTCCGAGGATACTTATATATGCATTTACTTGTTAATCAGTTCACTTGTGTTCCCTTTTACTTTTGGAAGTCTTCTTAAAAACTCCTCTCTGTTTCGTGTTTCTTCATTCCTTAGCTTTGCTCTGTGGGTGACTTCTCCAGGTGTTGACATGTGGACACTCTCCCGTGCTCTGTCTCTGCTGGACTTGCAGGTGCCAGGAGGTTTTCTGAGAGCCCTTAGACACTGTGTGGTGTACCATCTCCCGATACAATGAAAGTCTTATTTGTTCTTTGAGTCTGCAGGGGGAGGAAATTGTGAGCAAGTGAGCCATTGAGTTAGGAGTTCTTACTTCAGGCTAATGCTAAATTACAAACTCAAGAGTTCAGGTCAAAACAGAATGTCTTTGATAATTCTTCAGGTGAATTGCCTGTAAGATGTTTTTGTCTGCCCAATGGAATGATAACAGTTTCATAATTTTATTTAGAGTTATGGGAAGTAAAACTTGGAATATTTTCTGGAATGTCATGGTGTAGTTTAGAGTTAGTACGTACGTAACAAAATACAAAAGGAGAACATCGTGGACTTTGTTTTGGAGCCTATTTCAGAATTAAAGCTTTTTGGGAAAGAACAGTATCCAAATCATATATTTTGGACTATGTTGATAGGTGCTTATCAGA
>NW_022900931.1:55846262-55854092 GCF_012274545.1 Fukomys damarensis
AACAAATCATATATATAAATATATATTTTAATATTGCAATATATATTTATAAAATATTTATATTTTAATGTATATATTAATATAATATATGTATTAATAATGCTGGGGCTGGAACCCAGGGCCCTTAACATGGAGCTATATCCTCAGCCACATATGCACATGTGTATAAATCTGTATGTTTAAAGCACACATATAACACATTGGTAGGAGTTAGAAGCTCTCAAGAACCGGAAAGGCCACAATCCTGAGCTTAATTTTGTCCCCACCAAGACATGTTCAAGTTCTCCCCTCTGATATCTGTGAATGTGGCCCCTATTTGAAAACAGGCTCTTTGTATATTTCATTGAGCTTAGATGAAAGGTGGACTCTCACCGAATGATGGGTATTGTTATGAAAGGGGGATTTGGATACAGAGAAACAGACACAGAGGGAAGCCAGGCGGTGGAAGGTAGAAGCAGAGATTGGTGTGGTGCGACCACAAGCCAAGGAGCACCAAGGAGTGCCAGCACCAGGCAGGAGGTAGGAAATGCAAGGGAGCATTCTCCTCTAGACCTTTCGTGAGAACACCTGCTGACACTTTGGAGTTGAATTCACAGCCCCCAAAGTTATGAGAGAGTAAAGCGACCAACCCTGTGTTACTTTGTTAGGGCAGCCCTAGGAACCTAATGTGGCTACCTCACCCAAGTGTTTGGTGGTATGTTCGCAGGCATTGAGTGGGGGTAATAAGTAGGCAAGGGGGCAGACTCTCGGGACTTAGAAGATATGTCAGGACAGGTGACACAAATTTGGCAATTGTACCCCCTCCCCCAGATCTTTCTGCTGGATTGCTTTCTTATTTGTAGGAGTTCTTTACAACTTAGGAATATTGCTCTTTGGTTATGTATGCCATTAGTATAGATAATTAGTTCATTTTGCATTGTGTCCAAATACAGGTAAACAGTATGTACAAATGCACTCTATTCTAGTGATCAGTAAAATAGAAAGTTAAGAACATGGCTTCTAGATTCAGAATCCCTGGGTTTTGATGACACTTCCTACTTCTGAGTGGTGTTCTATTACCTAATGCTTATGTGTAATCTTCATCTGTCAATAGGGATCTATTTGCCTTCTGGAGTTTGAGATCATCCTGGCAAAGTACTTGTGTTGGCTAGGGTTTTCCAGAGGGAGAGAATCAATAGAACAAATCTGTATATACATTTATATACACACTCACATATGTATATGTGTGCACATATATGTACACATGTATATATATATATATATATATATTTAAGTAAGGGGATTTATTAAACTTACAGGATCAGAGATGGGATAGTGCACTGTGGCTCTCTGTGTGCTAGGGAACCAGAAAATCCAGTGACTGCTCAGTGTGAGAAGCTGGAAACAGTAGAACAAGAGTGATCAGGGATGCAGCACTCATCTGAGATGGAAGGTCTGGTAGCTGCCTGGAGAGTCCCTGCTGTGAGACCACACTGAAAGCCTGAAAAGCTGGAATCTGATTTCCATAGGTAATGGCAGTGGCATAGATGCCTGCTATGCAGCTTAGAGCTTTTCAAACACAGGCTGACTTTTCCCCCTCTATTCATTCCAGCAGTTGGGCAATACCGCCAACAATCAATCAGGGTGTGTCTTCTGCCATTAGTTTGCCAGCCTGCATGCCAGGCATCTCTGGAAACATCCCCACAGACACACTCAGAAGTGTGCTTTTCTACTCTGCTAGGTACCTCTTAATCAGTCAAGTTGGCAATCACAATTAAGCCCAGTACTTGCTAGTGTCTGCCATGTATTAAATATTCAATACATACTACCCATAATTAATAGTATTATTTCATGTATTTATGTCAAAATTATTTTAGTCAACATTTTAATTCATTTAAATCAGCAGTTTGTTAAGCATTTATAAAATTGCATGAAAAAATGCTCCTCCAGAAATGGTGAAATTTAGGTAAGATTGTTTTCCCTGCCAAATATCTACAAATTCCAAGTTTCACAGCTTACAAATTTAAAGTTTATAGTTATTTGTGCTTGTAATGTATATCCAGACTGAGAATTAGGCACTCTTTATGTAAACTCTATTAATGTGGGAAAACTTGAACATTATTTCCCTGACTTTTAAATAACTTCTCTCGGTTTGTTTTTAGCGTGGTGGTGACTCAGTGATATATTTAACTTTGAATTTTTTCTGAATCAGGCTGCTCAGTTAAATTTGGACATATAATCTCTGTGTGTAAAACAGATCCCACTTCCCAAACTACTTTCTTGAAGTGCTCTTTTTTTTTTTAGTACCAGGTATTGAACTTGGGACCTTGTGCTTATGAGACAGGAGGTGGAACCGTTGAGCTCAATCCCCGGCCCAAACTGCTCTTAATTACAGATAAGATGGTCAGTACACAGTAGGGCACCTTACTTTCTGGGGCCACTCCTGGAACCTCACCAGCGGGCTATTTTTCTTCTTATTTCCAATAAAGGCTCTTCTACTTTCCTCCTTTTGTTTGCAATTCCATTCTTTGACTTTGCAAGACAATGAGTTTGGGTTTGTGTGATTTGTACAAAAATAGCTGTTGCAGATTTGGAGGTCTCACTGAGATTAATACTCTACCACTGAGACTGATAGAAGGTAAGACCCCTGAATGGGGAGTTTTTGTTTTTTCCTTCACATGTAGGAGGTGGGTGAGATCTTTGCCTTGCTCGTTACTGGGTAGTCTTATAGCCTTGTGTCTCTTCTGTCATTTCCATGGTAGTAGGGTAGGTTTGGGCAACAGTATCCCTCATATAAAAACATGGGACCTTGTCAACCAATTAAAAAAAAAAACGATTGGCACTGGCTGTCACTCTCAACTCTCAGGGGACAGGTTTCACTGGGGCAGTCTGGCCTGCTCCTGCTCCTGTCCACGCATGTGTGTGGGGGGATATTGAGCCCACTCTGCCTCAGTTTCCTTTCTCATTTGATCCTTCACTGGTGAGGACCTTAGTTCTCGATGCTGTCAGTCTCCTGAAAGAGATGGCCCTCGGGCAGATTGTTCTATTGACTCATTGGAAGCGATGATGGGGACACATCTCTTTCACTACTATGGCTTCTCAACTCCAACTTTCTCCTGCTGCTCCTTGATCTCTCTCTCTCTCTCTCTCTCTGAGACTTATTTTACAAAAAACTAGAAACTGGCCTTAAGAAAGCTTTTAGTCTCAATTGTCTTTCTGCCCTTGGTGAACTGAGGTTTTGGGAGATAATGCAGGACCTGTAGATAAAGTTCCTGTGCCTTGCATAGACAGTTACTGTTGGATTTGGATTAGGCTTTTCATGCCCAAGTGAGACACTCTGCTATTCCTTCTCTGCTGCCCTTCCCCGAGGAAGGATGCCTGGAGAGGTATTTACCAAACATCTGGTATTCTTAATGAAAATAGGGCAGACTATTAGTCTTCTAAGGTGAGGCCATTATAGCACAGATGATTACACTGATAGAACAGAAAGCAGTTTTAGGGGCCTTTATGAGTTTCATGGTAACTTTGAACAAAGCAGATATTAAGAGAGCTGATATCTGCTGCCCCTGTTCTCCAGGGAACTGCTCTTCCCTTTTCACATTTTCTCTCCTGAGCATATTGCTAGGTTGGCAGCTGAGTTCGATACCCAGAAACAAGTTAACTAGCAGTTGAGAAAGGAAAAATCAACAATTAGCATGAGCCAAAGGGACCGTGAGGAAAAGGGCTGTGTGGGCAGCAGTAGGGGCAGACAGTTCAGCCCCGGCCACTTCCTTGAACAACTCTAGTAGCTCCCTGAGACCCTAGAGGGACCAGAGTTTGGGGATGCCCCAGCTCTAGTGACAAAACCAGTGAGCGACAAGGATGCCTTCTCTCCCCTTGTTTTTCCAGAATGAGAAATAACAAAATCAACTTTGACTTCCCACGCTCCCTTGCGATGCATACTTAAACACTGGGACTCCTCTTACCCACCACCCTAGACTCCAAAGAAACTCCACCTAGTCTTTTTCTACATCCATGCCTGGCCTGGGCACCCCCTGGGAAATGGGAAGATGGGTTTCCAGACAGAAGTATAACGTGTGCTACAGCACCACACCTTTAATGGGTCTGTCCCTGTGAGAACATTTATATTTATAATTGCCAGCTCTGCTTATCAAAAGAGCAGTTTCACTGTAGTAATTCAGATGAGCCCTGAAAGATCAACAATGGAAAGAGGCCTGTAGTGCGCTACTCTAAAGATTAAGGTTTGTCATCAGCCTAGGATCCTTTCTTAAAACATCCTTTGCTTTCATGGGTGTAAAAGAGACAGGGCCTCAAATTAGTTTCATAACAAAGAGAAATAGTGAACGAAGATCCCACCTAAACCTTTATAGCTATTCTATCTTTCCCACTCCTGACTCATTGGTTATGTCTGCAGTATTAGTGTCATCAACAGCAAAAAACTCAAGATACCTTAAAATATTAAAGAAAATTCTGTTATGATGTACATAAGAAAAAGTGCAATTTGATGACACCCCCAGCCTCAACTGGAGGAACTTGTGCACTCATAAGCAAAATTAATTGTTTCTAGATAAACAATTCACATCATATGGATGAAGACATTGAAACAGTAAGAAGAAATATCAGACTTGTAGATAACCTCCACAAACACACTGACCTGTTTCCCTACTCTAATTCCTTGAGAAGAGACCCTACTCCAACCCTTTAGGAAAAGTGTCTGGACTTGACCCCTTCCCTTAATTACCCCAATTTGTCTCTTCATTTTGGTTCTTATGTTTGGGCCACACCTGTTTAATCTTTTGCTAAAAATTGTTTCTTTTCACCTAAAGGCTGCCAATCTCCAAATGGTCATGCTGACGAAGGCGTCAGACTCCTTTTATCAGGGTCCACTAGATTGCCCCTTTGAAGAAAGTCCATAAATGCTGAACCCCAACATGAGTTCTACAGAGGCCCTCTTAGGTTAACTCTCTGGAGAGAAATTCCTGACTGCCCAACCCCTTTCAGCAGGAAGTAGCTAGATTCAGTCTTTACCTTATCTTTCCTGACAGCAGTTAAGGATACTTCTTCAGAGGGGGGAATATGTAAAAGAGTTTAGTTAGTTTTTGATAGGCCACTGGATAGGAAAAGGGCTCAAGTTAGAGTAAGGTGATCAGCACATTAATAAAAATCAAAATAGGAATAGGCAGTAGACTTTAGCCCCAAAATGGAATTTCTCAGGGAACGTGAAATGGAGCCCCTCCCAACTAAGGGAGTCGAAGCTCTTGCCCACTAAGTTTCTTTTGAGAAACTTAAAATGTGGAATAATTGGCTTTTCTTTAAAGTTCCAGTTTCCTTCAAACCCTGCAAGCTGAGTAACTGGGTAAGAGAGCCTGAGCTACAGCTGGTCATTTTAAACCCTCAGAGGTGCCTATGATAGGTGGCCACTGGACAACTGAGCAATTCCCTCACTCCACTTATAAGAAGTTCTGGATTGAGGGGCAGTGTGGTACCTTACTTTCTGGGACCCCACCAGGAGCTACTTTTCTTATTTCCAAGTGACAAAAAGATGACCAGCGTATAACAAGCTATTGCATTTCTTTGTTCATTCTCCTATTAGGGAGGTTCTGGGGATGTCTGGGCTCCTTTTAGAAACTCCTTCCAGGTCCTTGTCATCCGGGACAAATAATTGGTTGAGACATGTACAAAAGGTAGTGAGGTTTTACATTTACTAAAGGTGGGAAAGTGAATATTCTCTGCAGAGTATGTGTGGGCCAATTAAAGGAATAGAAGTATGGTACACTGTGCAGGGTGAGAGTGGGCTACTGGAAGAGCTCCCAGAGGCCAGGAGGTTAATGGTGGTGGTTGTTAGTATCCTATCAAAAACCTTTGTGACTTCATGTCCAAAGAATTGCAAGTGGCAGTTTCTGATTGGTTGCAGATGCAGAACCCTGGGAACTGTTTTTCTGAACATGTGTCCTGGATCTCTGTGACTGACAGGTCACCACCAATGCCAGATGTCCGACTATGCCCTCATCTCCTGCCTCACTGCTGTTTTGGTTTCATAAAAATTATCACACATTTTTAGACTTCTACAGTATATCACATACATTGTATGATTCCTATTTTTATGCTTTCTACCAAAACTAGTAGAGATATTCTTTTTTTTTCAGCTTTGTGTTTATTGGTACATTTTAGGAATACAGTACAGTTACATACATTGTTGGGATCTTGTACCTCTACATGACGAGTCTTGATTCTCATTTTTTCCCCTTACCCCTGCCCTCCCTTCACCCCCTCCTCCCTTCCCCATCCACAAACACTTTATTTTCATCTTTTCATTATCTCACATTTTTTTCTTTTCCCTTATTACCCTTCCCCTACCCATCCCACCTTCCCTACACCTTTAGCTCCTTTCTTCCCATTTCTAAATGTCAGTAATAGTAGAGATATTCTTAAGAAAAAAAAATCCTTGTTTTATTTTTTTGGCACTTATCAGCAGGAACTCTTAAAAATAATAATTTTTTTTTTCTTTGTAAAAGACAGATAAGTGTAGCTCCTGGAGAGAAGACTCTCTGAGGTAGATTGGCTGAGACAGCTCATGATAACATTACTTGGGATTTTGCAGGCACAGTGGGGAAGGTGTCCACAATATATGCCAGTAAAATCCTAGGGGGTTTCATGTTCAGACTTTTTCCAAGTCAGAAACATAAGCCCCTAAAGGTATGGTACTTACAAAAGGCACTCACTCCTTTTTTTTCTTTTTGTTGATAAATGTGGAATGACCTTAACACCAGAGGGCAGTATTTTATAGTAGTTTCCAAAATATCCTTACCATGGGTATAATTATCTGATGGATTAAAAAAAGATGTCTTATGTATGTCTGGTGTTTTCTCTAGTGTTGCCATGTAATGCACCTGTCTTGGGACTCATACCAAAGAGGAAGATGAACCTAAAATTTCATTAACATCAGGCTTACAAAAAACCCAACTCATTCTTCCTGAATTAATGTTTGCACTGAGGTGTTTCTGGGAGTTGTCTGGTTGGCTTTTACACCCACCACTGGCCCCAGCCCAGGCCTCAGGAAGAACTGCCCAGGGAAGGTATTTGGAAAGTCAGATTTGTGTGCAGCTGGCAGACTTGGTTTGGCTTTCAGGAATGATTAGAATTTGTGGATTTTATTCCAGAAAGTATTCTAATCTTACTGAGATGAGAATGGGCTTCATATCAAGAAAGTTTAGTGCAATTCATCTAATGCACATTTGTACTTTTTGTAGTTCAAAAACAACAGGCTATAGGGAGGACATTTTGGTACATGGACTACATTGATAACCCATCTCTTTTGCTTGCTTGTTCCCATTTGCTATGACCTCCTAATTGCACCTATTTATGCAGTGCAGTGTGATATTTCAATATGTGTACACAATATGTACTAATCAAATCAGGTAATTAACATTTCCATCTCCTTATTATTACTTTGTGTTTGAGCCTCCAAGCTCCTTTTTCCCCCAATGATTCATAAAACATACAGTAGGTCATTGTGAGCTACAGTCACATTACACGTTAATCAAAAGTTAAAAAAATATTTAAGGATCGAGAAATGTCAACTACCCTGATTTGATCATTATACATTGTATATCAAATTATGACAGCGTACTCCATATAGTTATACAATTAAAATAAAAATAATTTAAAATGCAACTTTAAAAATACAGTTTTTTTTTGCTCAATAAATGCCTGCTAAATGAATGAAAATACTATATGACTCTACAATATCAAGAAACCGAATAAAAATGGGAGAATCAGGCCGGGGATTTAGCTCAGTAGTGCTGCCACCTGCCTTGCCAAGTGCAAGGTCTTGAGTTCGATCCCTGGTAC
>NW_022900931.1:55854279-56010457 GCF_012274545.1 Fukomys damarensis
AAAAAAAAAAAAAAAAAAAAAAAAAAAAAAAAGAGAGAAGGGAGAATTTGTAGCCTAAATTAGTAGTAGCTGGATAGTGAATCAATAGAAATATTTCTTTTTAATCTTTATTTAAAATTACTTATTATTTTAATTATACCTGTTTATGGGATATGTTATGATGGTTGGTTGCATGTATATAATGAGTATGACTGAATGAGAGTAATTAATATTTCCATATCCTTATTCCTATTTGGTCTTTGCAGCCTTCAAATTCATATCTCTGGTTATTCCTAAAATATAAAATAGGTTAAAATGTTTTCTTACTGTCCTGATTATCTTGCTAAAACAGAAAAGTCTATTTCTATGGACTAGGTAATTCCTATTTTCTCATCCTAAGAAAGTTTTCTGCCCTTTGCCACGTCTAATACATACTCACTGAGAAAGCGAATATGGCAAAAGCAGTTTAAAACACTCGTAATCCCACCTCATGGATAATAGTATATAAATCTTCTTTTTTCAATTAAAATGTTTAAAATATAGCAAAAATACACTATATATGTGCTTTTATTATTTGTAGCTCCAGCACAACAGTGTAAGGAGTGCCTTGTTCACATTGAACATGAATTTAATGGGTTAATATTTTATAGCATGAATATATACAGCTCATTTAATCAGCTTACTCTCTTATCAGCAATACATGAGAGTCTGTTTATTCGTATTCCTGATTATTGTGGACATTATTGTATTAAAAATCCTTTGTTCATCTGTTGAATCTATCTATCTATCTATCTATCTATCATCTATCTATCTATCAGCTATGTCTCTATATCTATATGTATATCAGCTATATCCAGGTATTGCTGACTATGTACCAGCTACTATTCTTCATGCTTGGGATAGATTTGTGTAAACAATCACCCCTGACCTCACGAAACATATTCTAGTGGAGGACATGTAAATAAATAATACATAAGTAAATTAGTATTTTAGAAAGGGCAGTGAATGCAACAGAAAGAAAACCTAGAGTGAGTTAAAGGCGTAGAGAATGAAAACAGTTGCAGTTTTAATTCAAGAAGTGAAGGTAGGCCTCACTGAGAAGAGGAGATTGCAAAACTACCAAGGGACAAATATTAAAATTTGCAATTTTATTGCTACAGCAAAGTACTCCTTCATACGTTTATTCTTATGAGTATTGTCTGTTCATGTCTTGTGCCTGTTTTCTGATTGGGGTGTCATTTTTTTGTTCTCTAACTTTTTTCATTTGGAAATAATAAGATCGATCGCTTATTTTATAAGTGTCTATTTCAAATATTTCAGGTGCAGGTAGGAGGAAAGGAGACAAGTTGGACTTATTTTTCTGGAAGGAGTTTCAGTTGATGGTATAGAATATAAAATGAGCTTAGCAGAAAGCAGCCAAGGGCAGGGAACTTCCCTGTGGTGCTGGAGATTTTAATTTTCTTTCACTTTTTGTTATTTTTCTTGAAGTAGTTGTAGGAATGCGACAATGATATTGATAGCAATTGCTGTCTTTATTGACCGCATCACCGGGTGCTAACCATTGTTGGTGTGACATGCAGGCTCTCTTCTAAACCTCATGAGTCAGGGACTAGGAATATTCCAGCATTACTGGTGATAGAACTGAATTTTGTGTAAATTAGGTCATTTGTAGCCAACCTCCAAGAAGGTCGCTACTGATAACCACCTGCCTGGTATTTCCATGCTTGTGTTGCCCTCCTCTCACACGATACCACGTGGGTCTATTACATCCATAACATACGGCAAAAGTTGGCATAGGCTTCTTCTGATACTGGGTTGGGAAAGACCGTGGCTTCCTTCCTGAGCACTGTGTGAGCCCCGCTCGCTCAGATCACTTGCTCCGTAGTGCCGTGCTTTGAACGTGTCCCCCAAAGTTCACTTGTTAGAAACTTCACCTCCAACGCAAGTGCTACAAGGTAGCAGCTTTAAGAGAAGTTAAGTCATGAGGGCTGTACCTTCACGAATTGATCAAGGCTGTTAAGGTGAGAGTTTGGTCATTGTAAGAGGGAGTTTGGCTCTGCTCCCTGGTCTCTCTCTTGTTTGTATATGTGTGCATGCGCCTTATTCTGCCTTTCCGCTGTGCTGTGAAGTAACCGAACAAGAAAACCCTTCCCAGAACGGTGAGCCCGTAAACTCCTATTGTGTGTAAGCCAGGCAGTCTGATACCTAAACAGCACCTGGAGGGGTCGTGGGCTAAGGAGCAGAGACCTCCACCTACAGCCAGTGAAGAATTGAGAGCTGCCTACCACCTATGGATGAGCTTTGGATTCTCCAGCCCCACTTGAGCCTGGGGATGACTGGAGCCAATGCTCCAGCAGACCCTGAACCCACTCATGGATTCCTGATCCTTAGAAACTGGGTGAGATAATAAATGGTAATTGTTTTAAGTGCTAAACTTGGCACAGTGTGTTATACTGCAGCAGATAACTGCTACAAGGAACTTGCCTAAGGCTGTATTGTTGATATGAGCTAAAATTTGAGCTTGCATCTGTCCAATTCCAGAGCCTGAGCTCATCACTGCTGGGCTGTGCTGCAGGAGGGTCAGCATTCTTCTGCCCCTCCCCCAGGCCCATCAACACCGTCACCTGGATCTTTGGCTTTTCTGCGGCCTGTGAGACAGAGGTAGGATTAAGAAGTGGTTCCCATGACTTCTACAAGCATCTTTCAGCTGAGGGCAGAGTCATACAACTGCAATACCAACACTTATGAGGTGGAGGCAAAAGGATTTCACGTTTGAGCTCACCCTGGACAATTTAGCAACTTAAATGCGATTCTGCCTCAAAGTAAAACATAAAAAAGGGTTGGGGATGTAGCTCAGTGTGAAAGCCTTGGTTTCAAACCTCAGTCCTGGAAAAGAAAAGGAAGGGGGGACTCTGAGGTCATCTTTTACTTGTACTCTCTGCTTGGGAAATCTTTACATATTTTAAATCCCCTCAGTTATTTTGATAAGCATTTACAGAAAGCACATGTAAGGTATGAAGTATGGGCTGTGACCTCCGATTTAAGATGTCCAGACTTCTTTCTAGGAGTTAGCAAACTTTGTTTTAAAGAGCCAGATAGTAAATATTTTGGCATTATGGGTATAATACAGTTTTAAAGAAATGTATATCTTGACCCAATTTTGAGCCCCTGAATAGAGGCCTCCCACCCCTCACCCTCATTTTTGGTACTGGGAATTGAACCCAGGGCCTTTGTCTGAGCTATATCTCCAACCCCCCCCCCCACTTTTAAAATTTGAGATAGGGTCTTACTAAGTTGCTAAAATTTCCAGGCTGGGCTCAGACTTTTGATCCTCCTTAATCAGCCTCCCAGAGCGCTGGGATCACAGGTGTGCAGCACCACACCTGGTTCCAATTCCTCTTAGAAAGTTGATTAAGTCCACACTTCAAACTGCCTCACCTGCCGCACTTTGGGCCCTAGATAGTCATCGTCACTGCTAGAAGCAGGTATCTGATGGCCTTTCATCTTAAATATTAGTTTACATAATGACAGTGGCAAAAATGGGACAATCTTAGGGGACTGTGTGGCAGCTACTGAGTCAAGTGCCCTATATTCACCGACACTATTAATTCTCCTAAGGATAATTCTGTCTCTCCATTTCACAGATGACAGCTCTGAGGACACTGAGGCTTAGAAGAGTCCAAGACACTGTATCTAGTAAACGGGGGAGGCTGCAGTCAGTCCAAGTAGTTGGAATTAAAAGATCCTGTTCCTAACGTAGTAACGCCATTACATTTCTCTGGTACCCTAATCTTCCATAAAGCCATCCTTTAAGAATATCTATTGGCTTCAGTTACAATTATTTCATGCACTACTTGTTTGGTTAAATAAGTTTTAATTTTAGGTATTCCCCGAAAGGATAGGTATACTTTTTTTTTGTAATTGGATGTTGAACTCAGTGACAGGATTGGTTCTTGGATTCACTGTAGTTCATAATAGAATATATTAGTTTAGTTGGAATTGTTAATTTCCCCTTGGGAGAATCAAGTGCCCGAGGCACTGATTGATAAATCAATAAATCTTTAGTGAGTCTGGTTAATCAACTGTCACACATGTGTCAACCTTTTCTCCAGCGTATAGATTTTACCCAGGACAAGTGTGTTTATTCCTTTCCATCATTTCCTTCCTCTAAATCGCAATATACTAAGGTATTTAAGCAAATCCCTTACATAGATAGCTGGGCTTATTTTTTTTTCTGCTTTTCCCCTTTTGAAAAAAATAGCAGTAGGGATCATGGTTTTGCTAGCTATCTTAGGGAAAGAACTCAGTTGTTTGCATATTTGCATTTCAACCCCTAACCTCTCCCGAGGACAAATGGCTGTCTGATTATTAAGCCCACAGGCAGAGCAGGGGGACTGTGGATTAAGCCTGTGAATGCTGACTAGTTTCACACAGCATTCCCAGCGTGTGTGAAGTATGTGCTTGTGTCTGGAAGGCAAACAGAACATCCAAAGCCGAGCGAGAATTTTGAAAAATAGTTGTCTCATGTATAAATTTATTTTGCTCTTAGTGTTTTATTCTCGCCTCTTTCATTATTCCTTATTTCTATTTTCTTTTCAAATAGCTTAGTTTTGTTTGATATTCTCATGACCAAAGTTTTGGACACTTGTTTGTTGAATGCTTGCAGTTTTGATTTTAAATATTCTTTGTTTCTGTATCATTTAAATACCAAGCCATTGATGAGTGGCTCAGATATTTTTCCCTCCTGGTAGAGAAGGCCTGGTGATTTCCACACACGATGCCTGTGTGGCCTTCACTCTTCACAAATCAGGCCTGGTTGGAAGCAACAGCTTAAATTTGTAGGTTTATAATAGGAACAACAAGGCTTTGGGCTGTAGATTTATTTTTCTAACCATTTAAAGTTATTATTGTGCCTACTTTTAGGGCAAAACAAATGTATTCTCTTAACAGCCTCTTTATTCTTTTAGCAAAGAAACATATAGCAGTGTGAATTACATTTGAGTAGAAAAACCAAACTAATTTGATGAGTTGGCACCTCACAGGGTTGCCAGAGGTAAGTGACTGAGAATCTCCTCTTTGTAAAGCGTTAATGGAGGGGAAAGCAAAACACAACCCACAGCAGAGTAGAATCCCTTCCCTGTTCTCAGGAGCTCAAGATTCTAGAATGAATAAAGGATGCCAGAGGAGTTACCCATCAGGGAAAGAATCCAGTTTGAGACACTGCAGACCAGGAGGTACTGGAGATGAACCCCTGAGGACTGATGGCATTTTAACAATGCAGTTACGTTTGTCATGGCTGTAGAAGCCCAGGGAAAAGTGTGTGTGTGTGTGTGTGTGTGTGTGTGTGTGTGTCTGTCTGTCTGTCTGTCTGTCTGTCTATGTCTATATGTGGAGGAATCTTAGCTATTCACTTCACCCAGAACAAGAAGAGGGAAGCAAAGGGAGATGATTTTACAAAAATAATTTAAAACTCACAATTCATCAGACTTTTCAAAGACTAACAATGTATATTTTTCTTTCACGTGCAATGAAATTAGATCCTTGTCTGAAGGGATGACGATTATCTTTATTATAAAGCTAATATCAAATTTATCGTTAGCTATTTTGCAAATCGAAATGTGACTGGCACATAATAAGCTCTGTGATGTAAGTCTTCAGAATAGTTACAATAATGCTGCCCTCTGGATTGACATCCTAGTGTAGTGAAATTCCATGGTGAAACCTGGGCTTTCTAAATTTCTTTACTATTTGCCTATAGTTTTAAACTAGAAATTGATTATGTAGTCCAGGACAAACACTTGTATTAGCAGCAAGAGATTTTTGTGTTTCTGAAGGGTAACTTCAATTTAGTTTCAGTAAAAAAAAATTCTTATAGAATTAAGAAATAGATAACATCAAATTGCCTTTCTATTAAAAATTCTGCTAATTGAGTTTTCAGGTTATATTGGATTATTAGGAGATACAGTAAATCACATTGTTGCTGGCTGTGGCTCACACCTGTAATCCCAGCACATAGGAGGCTGTGGCAGGAGGATTGCTATGAGTTTGAGGCCAGGCTGGGTTATATAGTGAGTAAAAGGGCAGATGGAACTGCATAGTGAGACCCTGTTGCAAACAAACAAATAAACAAACAATCACATTGTACACTTTTTATTTCTTGTATGTTTTTGAGTGTGAAACTAATATTACTTTGAATGAATGCTTTGTGAACATTGTGCTGTACTTATATCTGAGGGGCTAGAGAACATAACTGACTAGAGCCTGGGGATTTAGCTCAGTGTTTCTGCCGCCTGCCTTCAAGCACAAGGTCCTGAGTTGGATATCTAGTACAAAAAAAAAAAAAAAAAAAAAAAAAAAAAAAAAAATACTAAGATTGACTTTAAAAATAGGTCAAAACATCATTTGAAGGAAGGAACTTCTGCACGCTTGAAACTGATATTATTTAGTAATGTTTCTGAGAAATTATTAGAGGTAACACAATTCTAGCATACTTTTTGAGGGGTACTGGGGATTGAACCTGGGGCCTTTGTACTGAGCTGTATTCCCAGCCCATTTTTATTTTTTATTTTGAGGCAGAGTCTAGCTAAGTTGCTAAGTTGCCTAGGCTAGCCTCAAATTTGGGATCCTCCTGCCTCAGCCTCCCAGAGTGCTGGGATATAGGCCTGACTTTGTAGCATACTTCTTATTTTCATCACATAGTTTAGTCTACCAATGGGTTTGCCTAACTGGTAGAGGAAAAGAATGGATTAAAAAAATAGAAAACAGATCCTAAAAAAAAGGAAAGGGAGAGAAAAAATGACACAACAGACAGTAGAAGTAAATCTGTATATCTATAAAATCACACTAAGTATCAGTGGAGTAAAAATTCCAATCACATGAAGATCACCTAACCAGACTTTAAAAATAATTTAAAATTATCCATTTACAGGAAGCATTTTAAAATCCTAAATACATAGACATATTGAAAATAAAAGGACTCTATTACCTTATGCATAGATTTAATTTATTGTTTTTAACTAGAATATAACATCCAATAGTGAGAACAAAATCACTTATCAATTTCTCTACTTGGAAAAGTTAGCTACTTAAAATACTTTTTCACTATTAGAAACAGTTCTGCAGCAATCATCTCTAGAGTCTTTGCAAAAATTTTCTTTAGGGAAACTCTTTCCTTCAGACAAAGATGAAGAATCACTGCCTCTCAAGGTGTCTCGACCCTCAGGTCTACTAGTTAATCTTAATTGCCATCTCGATTGGTGTTGTGGTCAGGATTTGCAAGGGAAATAGACTCAATACAGGACACATAATTTATAGGATAATTTTATAATATTCACCCAAAAAAGTCAAATGCAGAGGAGTGCAAGAGATTAGCCACACGCTAGAGACCCAAGAATCCAGCTGAGGGCCTGGATCCCACAGCAATGTCCCACACAAGTCCAGGTTAGGACTTAAAGTCCAAGGCAGTGTCCTCCATGAGTCTGTCCAGTGGCCTAGAGCCCATGGCAATGTCTCCTGCAAATCTGTTTCAAGGATCTGAACCCCGAAGGCCCGAAGGCCTGGGGTAGAAGCCAGAAAATCTGCACCGGCGGGGTGAAGGAGTTGTGCCACCAAGCTGAGGGATCAACATTGGAGCCAGGAAGTGATGCTCACGGTGAAGACCAGAGATCCCCTGACAGAACAGCAGCCATTCCCAGTGACGGTGAGGACTTGAGCTCCTCTTCCAATGAGAACAGCCAAGTTCACATCAAGAAAACCAACCATAGCAAGCTTCTCCTAGCGAATCAACAGCCGATGATCTCCCCCTCCAGTTATCCTTTCATGCTCTTGGCAACAGTCCTCAGTGGGTCTTCCATGCCCAAACCACACTGATTCATTTCAGCTGGACATTCTGAGCTGATCATTCGTTAATCCACCACATTTAGATTCAGAGACTTTTGGAAAGGTGGTCGGTCATGGGTGAGCCATATTCATCAGTGAACCCACTGATGTTTCCAGCTGAATATGCTGTTAGGAGGTGGGCCCTAGTTGGGATGGTCACTGGGGATGTGTCTTTGGGGGACATATCTGTCACAGCATTCTTCCCGTGAACTCTGCTTCCTGGTCATTATGAAAAGAGCGGCTTTCTCCACCGTACCATTCTGCCATGATGTTTCTGCCCTGGAGCCAGCTGACCATGGACTGAAACTTCTGAGAGTATGAGCCAAACTTAACTTCCCCTCCTGTGAGTTGTGGGTGTCAGGTGTTTTGTCCCCAGCAATGGGAAAACTGACCAACACATTAGGCATGACCAGACTGTTCTCCAATACGATGGTAACATATTGTGCTCCCATGTCTTGAACTGGTAGGGTTCATACTTTTTTCCAAGGATGGTGGGAGATCACTGGAGACTTAAGTAGGAGAATAATACGTCTTATAGTGAAAAGGTGATTCTGGCTGCTGCGTGGAGACCTTCAGTGGTGATAGGAATTTGAGGAGGGCATACTTATGAGACTATTGTAATAATCTATGTGAGAGACAATAGAGTTTGGAATGAGGTGGTACTGGTGGGTTTCAGGATATACTTTGGAGAAAGAGGTCACAGAACTTGTGGGTGGATTGGAGATGGACTGTCATAGATGACTCCTGGCTTATAGATGCATCATTTTTAGTCTCATCAAGGGGAAAACTGGACAACTTGTGAGTGGGGTATTAAGAGTTATTTTTGCCATATTGAATTGGAGATGCCTACTAGACATGTAAGAGGAAACGTGGCACCTTGTTATGCATGTGTGGAGCTTAGGGGAGGGACACGGCTGGAGAGATAGTCTTCAGAGTTTGGGTGGTTCTTAGAGCCATGGGCCTGATGAGATTACTTAGGTATAGACACACTAGGTCCTGGGGAACTCCAGTAGTGAGACGTGGGAAGGGGAAGACCAAGCAGGAGCAGCTAAGATGTAGAAGTTAGTGAAAATTGAAATAAAACTGGGAGTATGGTGAGGCAGCAGCCACATAAAGGTGGTGTGATTTAAGATGGGAACAACTACTGCTTCAAATGCTGCTGATAGAGATGAGTTCTGAGCATAGACCAGAATCATCTGAACACTTTCCATATTCTTCATCTTTGATTTTCCTATATTTTAACACCTTAATTGGAGCCCTCAGCATTTGTTAATATTCTTGCAGGAGGGAGGAGAAGCCAAACCCACCCTGCAACCCCCATCCCATTCTAAGTATAACATTAGACCTAGAATGAAAAAAAAAAAAGATTAAAGAATTAAAGAGTGCTGGAGGCCTTGTATCTGTTGGTAGCCATTTAACCTACCCCACAGTGGCGTCCTGGTGTCAAGCAGCTGTGTATATTTAAAAAGAGCCCATCTTAATGCTCTAGAGGGCTTTTTATATCATGAGTTAGAACTGCCTGGAAGATCTGATTGGCCCAATTCCACAAAGAGGGTTCCAATAGGTTTTAAAGCCTTCTGTCTCATTTCTTTATGCATTTTTTTGTTATTAGTTCAATAAATAATAAATAGAGGAATTACCCAGTCACTAATTTGACTTTTTTATCAAGTAGAGTTCATGTTTTAATAAATTGCCATTTTTCTATTATTGAATGTGTGCTATAATACGCCTGTAATTTAAACATAAAGCTATTTTTATTGTAGTATTTGTTTCCTTACCCATACATATGTTCTTCAGCTATAGCTTTTGCCACGATGTTTGTTCATTTATTGCTTCTCTCATCCCATTCCTGTGGATGTCTTCTAGGAAAACGTTTGTTTTCTTCCTGAACTATTTCACTTAAAAATTCATAGCAGTTTATTTTTCTCTCATTGTAAGAGTAAAAAATGACGCCCTTTTAAGATCTCGAATTTGTTTTCTCTTTAAAGAGTAGTGTTTTCTTTGCTACTTAACTGTTTTTTGGTTAGCACTTTCTTCTGCATTTTAAGGAACTGTTGAGTTCGGTGCAATAAAATCGCTGATATTTGGCCATTTTTGGTTACAGAAATGGTGATTTGAAATGCTTCAACCTATTTCATTTGTTTGCATTAGTAATGATCCTAACATTTACACATTACATTTCTGACGTTTAGTTGTCCCAGATTGATATAAGAAGAGCTCAAGCACTTTGCTGACACCCGATCCAACGTGCTCTCTTTTCTCAGAGAATTACTTTCCCTACTTCCTTCCATTCCCTCTCCTTTAACTTTTCAGAGCCAGAGGCCATATCTTCACTCTAGTTTTTCTGGCGCTATGTTCTAAAATTGGTAGAACCCACATGAAAATGGCAATGAAGCTTTGCTTTTGGCAAAAGAGATGTGTTTGGATATGATATGTTGATGATGTGTTAGCTTGGTCATTGTCTCATCGATGTTTGTACCACCTTGGCATTTTTCTGAAGCTGCTGCCAGCCTTGGCCTGGGTGAGAGCACCCTGTCTGTATCAGTCAGTATTTACTAGAGAAACAGACGTAACACAAGATATACTAATATATGTGAATTTTCAAGATTGGCTTAGAACGGCTGCCCACAGAGGCGGACGAGGAAGAGTCCAGAGAGTCTGCACACCGGAGACCGAAGGATTGAGTGGGAGGTCGGAGCTCACTGCGCTGTCCTGTGTGAGTCTATCAGGAGGCTGATGGGCCTGCGATGGAAGGCTGAAGGGTCCGCACTGGAAGCCAGGAGTTGATGTCCAAACTGAAGGCGAAGACTGGAGCTCCTCCAAAGAAACAGAAGCTGATCTAATTTTCCCTTTATATCTCATTTCCGTTTTACCTTGACTCCCTTTATACCATCCGGGTGATGAGGGGCCCTGCTAGTCTTCCTGCTTCCTTCCCATGTACCTTCATCACCGTGCAGAGAGACGGTGCATCCATTCCACTTTCTGCTTTCCCTTCTCTGCCCCTGCCACTGGCACCATCCTTCAGACCCCTCTTCTTCTCAGGCGTTTAATAATAAAAGTGCTTCCGCTTACAGAGGATTTTGTGCCAAGCACTGTGTTTTCTATGCGGCTTTGCTCCTTTAAACCTCCCCATAGTCCAATGGTTATAAGTGGTGCGATTAATACACTTTAGAGATGAGGAGGACTAGATACACAATTTTTAGGGCCTTGTGCAAAATGAAAATGAGGAGCCGGGCGTGGTGGCGCACACCTGTAATCCCAGCACTTGGGAGGCTGAGGCAGGAGGATCGCTGTGAGTTCAAGCCCAGCCTGGGCTACATAGTGAGTTCCAGGTCAGTCTGAACTACCTAGTGAGACCCGGTCTCAAAAACCAAAAAAAAAAAAACACCCCCCAAAAGCCCCAAAAACAAAAAAACAGAAAAACCAGAAACAAAAACAAAATGAAAATGAGGAGTCTTTTTTTTTTTTTTTGAAAATTACTCAGAATTTCAAGTCAGGGACAGTAGAACCCTCCCAGGCCCAGGCTATGTACAGCTGTGTAGGTTGTCTGTCCAGGAAGCTTGTCCTGAGGTGGAGAATTGCAGGCAATTGCAGGGCAGGGAAGGCTCACACTTAGGACCTGGGGAGCTTGGCCTCAGGTGTCCAAGGCTGACTTGCCTAACTGCTCTCTGGCCCTGCTGTAATCTCCTAATTGGCTTCTTTTATCTGGCTTTGCTCTATTCCATCTGACCACCTGAGCGATCTTTTAAAAATTTTAATCTGAACTGGGCATGGTGATGCACACCTGTAATCCCAGCACTCAGGAGCTTGAGGCAGGAGGATTGCAAGTTCATGGTCAGTCTGGGCTACATAGGGAGTTCAAAGTCAGCTGGGATTACAAAGAGAGGCACTGTCTCCAAAAACCAACAAAACAAAAACAGAAATCCCACCCTAACTTAGATTGGACTACATTGATCTGCTGTGGAAAACTCTTCTATAGATATATAGATAAAAATATCTATAGATTAAAAAGTATCAATAAAATCTAAATAGATTCCACAGAACCCAATTCTTTGGTCAATCTCTACTTTCTCAAATCTTCCCCAAATGTACTGTATATACTTAA
Organism: Fukomys damarensis; assembly: GCF_012274545.1. Taxonomy (NCBI): domain Eukaryota; kingdom Metazoa; phylum Chordata; class Mammalia; order Rodentia; family Bathyergidae; genus Fukomys; species Fukomys damarensis. The sequence goes on from NW_022900931.1 coordinate 55,866,242, forward strand.
TCGTTTGTATCTGTGGGTTCTACATCTGTGAGTTCTACAACCATGGATTTAACCAACCCATATCAAAGATATTAAAAAACACAGTTGCCTCCATACTGAATAGTATCGACTTTTTTTTCTTATTGTAAACAATACAGTACAAGGATTATGTACACGGTACTTACACTATTAGGTGTTACAAATAATCTAGAAGTGATTTAAAGTGAATGGGAGATGTGCATAGATGTGTTATATGTAAATTCTCTCCTGTTTTATAAGACACTTGAGCCTCTGCACAAATTGTTCTCTGTGGGAGACCTGGAGCCAATCTTCCATGGATACTGAGAGGTGGCTGTGATTTGGTCATCCCAGGCAGCTTAAAGTCCCCAATCACCACTCTCCTCCACGCCTCTCTGGTTTTTAATGGGATAGTCTCTTCCCCACCATCGGTGCACTCCAGCTGTCCTGCAAATCCTTGTTCACTCAGGAATATGCAGTGTGGTGGTTCTTCTTGTCCAAGGCTCCTTGGAATCACTCCAGCAGTGTTGGCTCCCTCCTCCTCCTCAATACCGTTAATTCATGCTTATTTCAGTGTTTGCTATGGCATATGACAGGTATTTGTTTTTCAATTCTCTCCTACCAAGACAGGAATGGCAAACAGGCCTCGCAGAGGAGAAAGACCTGGTGCGAACAAGATGGTAACAAGGGACCTTACTAGTGTCTTTCTGCTCCTTTTATCTCATCCAGACTACCGGGATTCCAAGAAATAAAAGAAGACTTGACCTTTCCAACTCACAGGGGATACCAGGAACCTGTGCAACTCAACTCAGAATGGTCAACACTGAGATATGATTTAATAAAATGATGGGACTGTAAAGAAAAATTCTTTGAGAGGGCAAGCAAAAGGCCAAAGTGACATTTTAAGGAAAGGAGAACTAGCTTGGCATCGAACTTTCAGTGGCAACCCTCAGTGTCAGAAGACATGAGAGAACAAGGAAAGAAAATGCACAACAATGATTATAACCTGAGTCTCAAGCATGAATTCATGTGCTAATTTTTATGAGTCACAAGGTAGATAAGCTCTTCCTCTTCCCCCTCCTGTTCTTGAGTAGCTCAGGTCTAACTTGGCCATCAGAAAGGGGAGAGCAAGGAAGTCACGTGCATGGGGTCTGCGGGGAGAGCAAGGGTAGTCACCTGGCTAGAAGTGGGGTGACGTGGCTCTCCTGTCTTGGACCCAGCTGATTATGGACTGAAACCTCCACAAAATACGAGCTGAATAAACGCCTTCCCCTCTAACTTTGGGTTTCGGATATTTTGTCTCAGCAACGAGAGAAAAGTAACTAACACAGCCGATGATGCTATCTGTGGGTTTTATCTTTTGCTATCCTAATTGATGCCCCTGTTTTACAAGAGGATTTGGGGAATTACAGAAGGGTGCTGTCATTGCTTCCATCTTCTCTGTCTTCCTGTTTTTATAGCTGGGACCCCATCCACCTGTGTAGTTTTTGATTGGAGAATCCTCTGGGAATCCATTCCACAAAGAAATGACTCATCTCATTCTCTGGAGATAGGTTCTTGGCTCTCCTTCGTGCTGGAGGTGTTGGAAAACAGAAGGCCACAAAGGGCAACCTTGAGCTCTCAGCTTTCTGATGAGGAGAAGGGAAAGCTAAGGTAATAGGGATTACTCATTATTTTTGTGTATATTTTGTTTTGTTTGGGAATGAGCGTGTTGCAGTGTTTTACTACCAAGAAGCCTGATTCAGGGTCTGGGATGTTGCTCAGTGGTGGAGTGATTGCCTAGCATGTGCAAGGTGCTGGGACTGATCTCCAGCATAGGCAGAGAAAGAAAGCCAGATGCAGGGCTGGACACCTACTCTTAAAACAACAGACACCCTCTTTGCTTTATGTTCTTGCTCTTTCCCCCTTTGTACATTTAAAATTCTGTTTTAGTTTTTTGTGTTCTTAATTGTGATACTTTTTGTAGTGTCATGATTTAGAATTTTTGATCTACAAGTTTGTTCTGAGCTTAAATTTTGAAGTAGCTTTAGGGGTAATATTGGCCATAATTTTGTGTTTGGGTGGGAGTTCCCACCCAAGAGTTTATTTCAAACCCTTCAATTTACTTGTAAACTGCCATTTTCTTGGCCACAGAAGTAGTAAGTATGCTCAGATATCTTTTAGAAATTGTTAATATCTTGTAAAGTATGATAACTTATAACCCTTATATTATTTGCTATACATTATAATTTCTTCTAGTAAAGTCTGAGTTTAATCTCCAAAATACTATATCATGCTTTTTTTTGGTGTTCTTTAAAAATGTTTTTATTTTATTAGTACATATTTGCAGTTCATAGGGCCAGGGATTTAGCTCAGTGATTCTGGCACCTGCTTTGCAAGCGCAAGGGCCGGAGTTTGATCCCTGGTACCAAAACCAAAACCCAGACCCAAACAAACAAACAAACAAACAAAAACATATTTGCAGTTCATGCAGTTCAGTCATTTCGAGCTTATTTCCTTTTTAAATCTCCTTCCTTTCCCTCTCCTTCCTCCTCTAATGCCTCTATCCTCTTTTTTCATTCTTATTATTATTAATCTTAGCTCATATTGTCATATAATGTTTACATTAATTGAGGTTATTAGGTTCTGTACATGGTATATCTTTATTCTACTTATTTCCGCTTCCCTTCCTACTCACCCCTTGTGCTTTTTCCTTTGGACCACTTCCCTATTGCAAGAGATCCATCTCTTATCCTCTTCCATCTTCATCCTTCATTATTTTCTCTGTTCTTTGTCTCACTCAAATGAGAGATATCATATGGTATTTAAGCTCTTGTATCTGGTTTATTTCATTCAGCATTGTATTTTCCAGGTGCATTCATTTTCTTACAAAGTTCTCAAATTTCTATTTTTTAATAGCTGGATAATGCTCAATTGTATCTAGATACCACACTTTCTTTATCCAATCATCCGCTGATGGATATACAGGCTGTTTCCAGAATTTAGCTATTATGGTTTATGCTGCCATGAATATTGGTATATGTGTATCTCTGTAGTATGATTTCTTAAGCTCTTTGGGGAAGATGCCTACCAGGGGAATCACTGGGATATATGGAATTTCTAATGTCAGTTCTTTGGGAAATCTCCATACTGATTTCTATAAGGTGGAAATTCCCACCGACAGTGAAGGGAGGGTTCCTTTTTCACCACAGCCTCAACAGCATTTGTTATTTGATTTCTTAATGATTGCCATTCTTTCTGGAGTAAGATGGAATCTTAGTGTTGTTTTAATTTGCATTTCTCTAGTGACCAGAGACAATGAACATTTTTTCACATATTTGTTGACCATTTATTTATATTTTTTTCTCTGTGAAGTGTCTGTTCATTTTTCTTGCCCATTTCTTGATGGCTCTTTAATTTTAGGTGGTTTAAGGTTTTTTTGGTTCTTTGCATATTCTAGATATTAGTTTGCTGTCTGAGGAGAGTAGCTGGCAAGATTTTTTTTCTCATTCTGTAGGTTATCTCTTCACTCTTCAGATTGATTCTATTGCTGTACAGAAGCTTTTCAGTCTGATATAATCCCAATTGTTGATTCTTGCAGTTGAAGTTCTATTTAGAAAATCCCTTTTTACACCTGTGTTTTCAAGTATTTTATCCTTTAGTGAGTTTAATGTTTTATTGTTTAGATCTTTGATCCATTTTAATTTTAATTTAGTGTATGGTGAGAGATGAAGGTTGTTTCAATCTTCTTAACACAGATAACAGGAATACTACCAGTTAAATAGGCTATCTTTCCTTCAACATGTGCTTTTGGCCCTTTGTCAAAATTCAAATAGCTAAAGGTGTCTGGGGAAATTTCTGTATTCTCAATTCCATTCTGTTGATCCACATACCTGCTTTTGTTCCAGTGTCATGCCGTTTATATCACTATTGCTTTGTAGTATAGCTTGAAGACAGATACTGCAATGCCTTCTGCTTTGTTCTTGTTACTTAAACTTGCTTTTGCTATTCTGGGTCTGTTTTGCTTTCATATGAATTTTAGGATTGTTTTTTCCTAGATCTGTAAAATATGCTGTTGTTATTTTGATTGGAACTGCAGCAAACAGTTTTGGGAGTATGGCCATTTTGACGATATTGATTCTGCCTATCCAGAAGCAGAATACATTTTTCTATTTTCTGATGGTTCCTTCAATCTCCTTTTTCAGAGTACTGTAGTTTTCTTTGCAGAGGTCTCTCACTTTCTTGGTTAGGTTAATGCCTAGATATTTTATTTTTCTTAAAGCTACTGTGAATGGTATTATTTTCATAATTCCTTTCTCATCCTGTTCATTGTTGATATACACAAATGTTAATGATTTTTGTGTGTTGATCTCCTATCCTGTTACATTGCTGAAGTTTGTCATTAATTCCAATTTTTTTTGGGTCTTCTATATAGAGTATCATGTCATCTGCAAATAATGATACTTTGAGTTCTTCTTTTCTTATATATATATCCCTTTTACTTCTTTCTCTTGTCTAATTGCTCTGGCTGATGTTTCAAGTACTATGTTGAATAGAAGAGATGACAGTGGACATCCTTGCTTTGTTCCTGGTTTTGGGGGGAATGCTTTTAGTTTTTTCCCATTTAGTATGATGCTGGCCATTGGTTTGGCATATATAGCTTTTGTCATATTTAGGTATGGTCCTTCTATACCTGTTTTCTTCAGGGTTTTATCATGAAAGGGTGTGGATTTTGTCAAAAGCCTTTTCTGCATTGATTGATATGGTCATATAGTTTTTTGACCTTGCTTCTGTTTATGTAATGTATTACATTTATTGACTTATGGATGCTGAACCATCCTTGCATCTCTAGGAAGAAAACTACTTGATCATGACATATAATCTTTTTGGTAACACACTGTATTCCACTTGCTAATATCTTATTGAGGATTTTTGCATCTATGTTTATTAAGGAGATTGTCCTATGGTTTTTTTTTTTTAGTTGGGTCTTTATCCAATCTGGGGATTATGGTGTTTACTATACTTGATATAACTCACTAAACTTTGATTTACCTCAGTTATGCTTAGGAAAAAGGAAATCAGGAGTAAAAGAGGGGCTCAGTGGTTTCACCACCTGCCTTGCAAGCACAAGGGCCTGAGTTCAATCCCTGGTACAAAAAAAAAAAAAAAAAGAAAAAAAAAGAAAAAAAAGAATAAGTAAGAGAAATCAGGCTAAATGGAGTAGAACATAGAGGAAAAAAAAAAAGAGCACTTACTCAAATGTATCTGACCAAGTAGAATTTATACAAGGTGAGTTTACAATTTAAAACCAATCAAAATAATATGTTGACAGACTAAAGGACAGAAAATAGTTGATCATCTCAGCAGACATTGAAGGAATTTTAAAACTTTCTAAACCAATTCAAGATAAAAATTCTTAGAAAACTCAGATTAGAAAGTGACTTTTAAAATCTCTTAAGGGACATCTAACATCATACTTGGTGAAATACTGAAAAATTTTCTCCTAAGATTGAGAAAAGAGTGAAATTATCTGTTCTTACAAGTATTCATCTGCATGTTGGTGGTCTTACTTAGAATTAAAAAAAAAAAACACTAACCAAAACTCAAACAAATAAGCAACAAACACCAGAAAACATCACTGAAAACAACAAAACAAAAATAAATACGTTTTAAGGATCACAGAAGAAGTAAAGTTATCTTTTATTCACAAATAATATGATCATTCCTGTAGAACATATTAAGGAAACCATTGAAAAATTACTAGAACCAACAAATGAATTTAAAGGGTTATAGAATCAAAGTCAACTTAAAAATCATTGTTTTTCTATGCTTTGTACTTTCAGCAGAGCAGTGGAGACCAAGCCTGATTGTAGGAGATGTAAGAGAAAGCAGGAATTTCTGGTTCCAGTGAGGATGGAGTGGGCACTGTATTAGTCAGATTCCTCACTGCTAGGACAAAATACCTGACATCTATAACTTAAAGGAGGAGGAGTTTATTTCGGCTTCTGGTTTCAGAGGCTTCAGTCCATGCTTGGCTATTTTCAAGGCAGAAATGTGAGGTGGAAGGGCCTGGTGGAGGAAAGCTGCTCAACTCTCGGCGATCAGGAACTGGAATGAGGAAGAGCCAGAGAGGGAGATAGAGCCCCCAAGGTATGGCTTTTGTGAACTACCTCCCTCGATTGGGTCCACCTCCTAACATGGAGCTAGGAATGGGTCAGTGGATTAATCTATTGATGGGTATAGGGGGTCCCATGATCCAGTTACTTACTCTCTGAAATCCCTGCCTTTGAACACATGGGACTTTTGGGAGACATTTTATAGTAGGCACACTCCTTCGTTCTCCAACTGAAGAGAACTGAAAACATGGAAAGAATATATGAAACAGTTACGTAAGAACTTTGAAAAATAAATGGTAGCAGGTATACTGGGGAAGGAAACTGGGAGATGAAGTACTATTAGCGATGAGTTTCTTGTCTTCTTTCTACTCTGTCCAAGATGTGTTTTGTTTTTTTTTTTTTGGTACTGGGGATCAAACTCAGGTCCTTGCACCTGCGAGGCAGGCAGTGGAACCACTGAGCTAAATCCCTGGCCCTTTTTGTCTTCTTATGTGTTGTGATCTGGATCCAAAACAACCTGATCTCTGCAATAGCACATTACGCACACACAGAATTCTAGATCTGAAAGAGAAGCGTTTTCTTTCTAGCTTAACAAGCAGAAATAATGGCTTAAAACTTCCCAAGTTAGTGAAGATATAAACTTACAAGAAGCTTAATGGCCCCAAATCAGATAAACTCAAAGAATTCTGTATCCAGACACCATAAAGGCAAAGAGAAAGAAAATCTTGAAGTCAGCCAGAGCAAACATCTACTGTATATAGGTGCAATGGTTAACTTTATGTCAACTTGGCTGGCCATAGTGGACAGAGTATAAGATCACTCTGGGTGTTTCTGTGAAGATATTTTTGAATGAAATGAACATTTACATCAGCAGTCTCTGAGTAAAGTAGATTGTCCTTCATAATGTAGGTGGCCTCATCAGTCAATGACCCAAGTAGAGCAAAGACACACTCCAACAGGGAAGAATCCCAAAGCAGACCGACTGCCTTTGTACTCGAACTAGGGTACTCAGGGTAGCCCGCCTGGTGGCCTTTGGGCTTGAACTTGTAACATCAGCCCTTTGCTGGGTCTCCAGCTGGCTGTATGTTTTGGACTTTCCAGATTCCATAAACAGATGAATAAATTCCTTAAAGTAAATCTCTTCATGCATAAATGTTTGAATGTGTGCGTGTGTGTGTGTGTGTGTGTATCTGCACACATGTATCCCATTTGTTTTATTCCTCTGCAGAACCCTGATTAATACAACAGAACAATGATTTGAATGACTGTGAATTTCTCACTAGCTATCATGGAGGTCAGAAGGCAGTGGCAGACATATTTTTAAAATGCTGGAAGAAAGAACCATCAACGCAGAATTCCATATCCCAGAGAAAATGCCTCTCACAAAGAAGGAAAAATAAAATCTTTCTCGGATGGAGGAAAACAAACAGAATTTGTCAGCAGATTACCTGCTCTAATGGAATGCTAAAAGAAATTATTTAGATGGAAGGAAAATGAAGCTAGAGGAAAAACTGGGACTATGGAAATAAGGAAAAGCAACACAAATTGAAGATATCTCCATAAATATATACTATTTTTCTCAAAATTCTTTAAAATATATATGGTGGCTGAAAAAATTATCATCTTATGGAGTTTTTATTGTATATAGATTTATATATGTGACAGCTACCATAGATAGAAATGAGGGTACAGGGTCCTATTTTGGGATAAAATTTCTCTGTCTTTCACACTGAAGTGATAGAGGGTGATGTCAGTTAAAATGGCAGAGTAGGAACATCCCCCAAATTCTTTCCCCATAAAAGCAGTGGGAATGCTGGCAAGAGGTTGTCAGAACCATCTTCTCAGAACTTTAGGCCTTTGCAGAGAATTTATTTAAGAAAATGGCTGAATCTCAGTAAAAACAGCAAATCTTGGGGTGGTTTAACCTTCTCTCTTCCCAACCTTACTCTTCTCTCCATGATAATCTTGAAGAACAAAGTTTGTAGCCATGGTGAGAACCAGCAATGAGGCCATTATTGCAGGAGGCAGATGGAGTTGGAGCTACTTTATACCTAGCTGGTGATTCCCTGGAAGACCACTTACAAACCTGCCTTTATTTAACCTGACTCAGAGCTCAGAGCACCCAGCTGTTTCCTGGAGGGCATTTGTGGAAAGAGCTCAGTAACAAATGTTGAACAGTGCAGCCATGTGAAGTGGTGAGTAACCATTCAGGCAAATAACTCATTAGACAAAGGTCATACAAGAGGAGATGGAGAATGACATATTCACAGGGGGTTTGAAAAGCTCTAATGTATTCCTGGAAATCTAGAAGATCAGGAACATGCATGGGTTTGTGTGTATGACCAGGGCTATATACATAACTCAGAAAAGACCTCCTGAAAAGGCATCTACTTCTCATCCTCTTTGGCTAATTTTGAGCTCATTGCAAGCTGGAAGTGAGTGCTAAGGCAGTGTTGTAAGTATCCACACAGAGCGTTATTGAAGATACGCCTAGATATTCATGCAAAGGCCACTCATCAAAATTGGGAGACTTGGTGTTTTCAGTACTAAAAGAAACCCTACGCAGTGATTAACTGACCACAGTGTTAACTGAGCAAATCTTCAGAGTTCACACACAACAATAATTACAGGCTTTATAGTTTTAAAAAGTCACTAAACAAACAGCAACAACAAAAATAAAAACCAATAGGAACAATGACATACTCTGGATATGTAATAAATGTGATGTCCACAGTTGTCACCTTGTATTTTTTTAAATGTCTGATTTTCAACAAAAAATATAAACAAGAAAGTGTGGCCTATATATCAGAAAATGAAGCAGTCAATAGAGATTGTACCTGAGGAAGTTCAAATATTAGACTTATACAAAACCTTTAGGTCAAATATTTTTAAAATGTTCAAAAAAAATGAAAAGAAACTAAGGAACTAAAAGAAGATGTGAATATAATGTCTCACTAAGTTGAGAATATTGATAACAAGACAGCAATTTCAAAAGAGTCAAATAGAAATCCTGGAGTAAAAGTACAGTCTCTGGAATTAAAAATTCACTAGAGGGGCTCAATAGCACATTTGAAGAGATATAAGAAAAAATCAGTGAACCCAAAGACAGGACAATTGAGATTATCCAATCAAGGAACAGAAAGAAGAGAGAATCAGTAAATATGAACAGACTCTCAGGAGCATGAAGGGCACCATCAAACACATGCATAATGAAATTCAAGGGGAGGAGGGAGAGAAAGGGTAGAAAGGACTCCTGGAGAAATAATAGCAAAAATTGTCAAAATCTAAAACTTTCATAAAAAAAGAGAATCCTGAAAATAGCAAGAGAAGTGATTTGTTGCATACATAGGAGTTCTAGTAAGGTTAATAACTGAATTTCCATCAGAAACCACAGAGGCCAGAAGGCAATGGAATATATATATAAAATTATTATTATTATTATTGGTAACAGGGATCAAACTCAGGACCTTGTGCTTGAGAGGCAGGTGGTGGCACACTGAGCTAAATCCCCAGCCCAGCATGGATGACATATTGAAAGGGCTGAAAGAAAGAACCACTCAAGAATTCTATGTACAGCAAAATTATCTTTTAAAATAAGAACAAATTAAGTTACTACCATATAAACAAAAACTGAGCATTTCACATGCCATGTCAATGAGAAGCCCTACAAGAAATACTAAAGGGAGACCTTCAGACTAACAGGCAAGGATATTAGGTAGTAACTCAGATCCACCTCATAAAATAAAGAACACTAGTAAGTGAAATGCACAGGTAAATATAAAAGGCACTGAGTTACAAAGAGTTAATTGTAAATCTTTTTTCCTCCTGATTTAAAAGAAAGCTACATAAAGCAATATTTATAAATCTGTTTTGAGAAGCCTATAACATGTAAAGATCATTTATTTTTTGAGACAGGGTCTAACTATGTAGTTGAGACTGACCTGGAACTCACTGTGTAGCCCAGGCTGGTCTTGAACTCACAGTGATCCTCCTGCCTCAGCCTCCCGAGTGCTGGGATTACAGGTGTGCGCCACCACGTCTGGCTCATTATGTAAAGATAATTGTTATGATAATAACAGCACAAAGAAGGGGAGGGATGGGATGACATAGGAGAAAATAAACTGAAAAACATAGAAGGTAGGTGTTATGGCTTGTATCTAGATAGTTCCCCCAAACCTCACATGCTCATAGGTGGGGCTTTTCTGAGCTGGTGGATCTAAGACATGACATACTGAGAGTAAGGGTATGTGGTACTAAATTTATCCACTGATTGGAATTAGCTTAGTTCTGGGTGTGAATAATAGAAACTCCATTCTAGGTATGGGTGGCACCAATCAATAGGCTTATCATTTGAATGGAATGTAAAGGGAGAGAGAGGGCTGGGGCTCAGTGGTTGCACCACCTGTCTCGAAAGTGCAAGGACCCGAGTTTGATCCCTGATTCAAAAAAAAGAGAAAATAAAAGGGGTGGGGGAGAGAGAGTAGGCAGGCTTGCTGCTACTGCTTGCTGCTCACTGCCTTCTCCCTGCCTTGCCACACCATGAATTGCTTTACCTCTGCTGTGCCATCCTGCCTTGGAGCCAGCGGACTATGGACTGAAACCTCCACAAACTGTGAGCTGCAAGAAACCTTTCCTCCTTTAATTTGTGGGAATATTGTATTTTGTATAAGTTGTATTTTGTCCTAATAATGAGAAAATCAACTATGACACTGGCTATGGTGGAACACACTTGTAATCCCAGCATTTAGGAGGCTGAGGCAGGAGGATCACAAGTTTGAGGTCAGCCTGGGCTACTCTCAAGAAAAAACAACAAACAAACACCCCAAAACAAAAACAAAACAAAGAAAGAAGAAAATAACTAAAAATACAGAAAGCTAAAAGAAATGACAAGGGAATTCAAATGGTACATAAAAATATATGTACATAAAATAAGGTAATAATAGGTAAAGGACACAGAGCATAGAAAAACAGCAAAATTGTAAGTCTTACCTTATTGGTGATTATATTAAATATGGGTTAAACAAATAAATGGTATAATAATAGTTCTAAGAAGGCTATGAAAACCTAAGTAAAACTCATAATCACTAAACAACAATATCAACAACAAAACTATCCAAAGAGAAATAGTAAAACCCATTGGACACATTAAAATGGGATACTAAAAATATTCAACTAAATGAAAGAATTCAGGAAAGGGGAAGCAGATAAATAAAATACAGGAAAAAACAACAAAATGATAGACTTTCATACAAGCACATCAGTAATTATATCTTATTCAGTTAGTTATGTGTTTATTTTTAGTACACATTTGAGGTCATAATGTTTACATTCCTTGTGTGAAGTAGGTATGTGAACATCTTAATTTTTTCCATCCCCTTCCCCTCCCTTTTTTATTGCCCTCCATCTCTTGCTCTTCTTCCCATTTAAGAAAAAAACCATCTCCTTATTAAATGCACACTGGCTGGACACAGTAACTGAAAATCAGAGCTTGTTAAATTGGACTCAAAAGCAGGCGATGACTACATGGTGTCCATAAGAACTTTACATATAATGGCATAGGTAGGGTAAGAACAAAATACTAGAAAAAGATTTACTATGAAAATATTTATGAAAAGCAAGCCTGGGTGGCTACATTACTATCTGTCAAAGGAAACTTCAGAAGGGAAAATTATTAAGAATAATGTGAATTCCTCATGGATACATAACCATTTAAATATGCATGTGGGCTGGGGATTTAGTTCAGTGGTTTTGCCACCTGCCTTGCAAGCACAAGGAGTCAAGTTCAATCCCCGATACCCCCCCAAAAAGAAATATGCACTCAATAATAGAACTTTGAAATATCTGAAGCAAACACTGATATAATACAAGGAGAGACACACAGTTATAGTGGGCGAGGGACATCAGCACTTTTCTTAGTAAACCTCTGAAATCATGAGCCAAAATAAATCCTCCCTCCTTCGTGTGTATCAAGTGTTTTGTCCCAGTGATGGAAAGCCGGCTGATATACCTGGATACTGCAGGATGACCCCTAATTTCTAGGAATATCCTGACTGTTAAGACTCTCTCTGTTTATATGGGTCCTTGGGCCAGGTCAGATAGTTTATGCAGACAGCGTGCTTGGTGGCTAGAAGCTGGAGGCCTCCGCTCTTTCATCATGAATATTTTTTTCTTCAGTGCTGTCTAGGGAGAAAGAGTCTCCAGAGTAAGACTGACCACAAGTAAGAGTCTTACCATGCATAAGATAATAGGGGAATAGGCAGCTCATCATCTTTGCCGTAGTATTAGACTTTTAGAGGCAAAGCACAGTCTGTCCCAGTTCAAGGGAGGAGATCATGTGCAGGTGTGAATACCAGCTGGAGGGATGGATCACCTTTGTCGCTGTGGAGTGTGTCTACCAGGCTCGTAGGAGTTTCATGATAAAGGAACAGAGAGAGATGGCTGTGAGGAGAAAGGGAAGTGAGGCCAAAACTCTTTTTGAACGTGCAAAAAAATGTGCGTGGATGGAAATGGTCCAGTATGAGGGAACTAATGCTTTGTGGGTCAATCACAATAGTCTTTTAAAAATATTTATTTACTTATTTATTTTTGTAATACTGGGAATCAGACAATGGGTCTTAAGCATTCCACCACTGAGCTGTATCCTCTGCCCTATGGTCTTTTAAACATTAAATGCAACCTAATGGTCATTAGAGTAGGGGATGTTCCAGAGAGGATGACTATTTGGAGTTTGGGGAACGAAAACCCTAGAGCTTAAAACAAAACAACACCCTAGAGCTTACGTTGTTATTTTTGTATATGTTTTATAATGTGTATGTCCATACAATGTTCTAAATGAGTTGTAAACAAAATATACGCATATCTGGAAAGCATGTTAATGAAGATTTAACTGATAAGGTACCAAAATTTTAAAAAGTTTTCAGCTGGCTACAGTGACACACACACTTGTGATCCCAGCTACTTGGGAGGCAGAGGCAGGAGGATTTCATGTTTGAGGACAGCCCGGGGAACTGAGTGAAACCTTGTCCCAAAATAAAAATTTCGAAAGGGCTGGGCAGATAGCTTAGTGGTAGAGCAGGTACCAAAGTCCTGTGTGCAATCCCCAGTACTGGAAAAAAACGGTTTGCAAAGTGTAGCCCTAAGTCTGTGCTTTGGGAATGTGTTTTATTTACCAGGTTTTTCCAGAGAGCGATTCTTGGAAGTAATCACTGAGAATGGATCTCTTGCTGAGGGCTTCACATTTATGTAAAGATATCACTATATCATTTGATTCTATCTAATTTAACTTTTTTCCCTTTTATAACTTTTGCGGTTTAAAAATTATCTTTGCATTGTGTTCCAATGCTTATTAGTTTTCTCTTGCCCTGACAATCTTGTTTTAGTATTAATAAATGTGACATGTAATGCAGGTTAATTTGCTTGAGTTTCTGCTAAATATTGACAGTGGGACCATTTTTCCCACTTGCATGTTTGGGTGCTTTCCTAGCCGACAGTTTAGCCTAATAAACTATGAACCGAGGCAATCTTCATGAGGAGAGTTTGGTACAGTGCTTTAAATAATATTCATGCTCAATGAAAGGATTTTCCAGAAAGACTTAGTGTTTATGAATCATCATAATGCCACTTGATTAACAATTCTAAGACATAGTCCAGGCCTCAGAAATCCTACAGTGGATATTTCTCCACTGACATGTACATGGAGACGCCCTATCGATTGTGTGGCAGTGTGTTTGCCTGAGATGATGCCAGGAATTTTTTTCAGGCTCCTGAAATCCAAGCTTCAGGATCTTCAGCTTTTGAAAGGGTTTCTCCTACAGAAAAGCCCCGGCGCAGTGCCCCCTGCTGGTGAGTGTCAGCTAAGAGTTGGCAACTTGTCAGTGATGGACGGAGTGGGTCCCTCTGCTGACGCCGAGCGGGAGCCGGGGGTGATGCTGAGCCTGCCAGGTCATTTTAGATCATTAATGTAACAGAAAGTCAAATCGATAAAAAATTAGAAGCTTATAGTTTTCTCTACATTTTTTAAGACATGCGATGATTTGCTATAGTCCAGTTTGGCTGATAAAATATGAACACTTCGCAAAAATGTTTATTTCAGACTCTAAGTTCATTGAACAAGCCATTTTGCTCCAATTTTCAGGAGCCATATTCTCGTTCCATTGGGAAACCTAACTTGAGCCTTGGTGGAGTAGAATTTAACATGAAATATTGTAGAAGTGTTAATTTTGTTAAACAATTAGAAACACACTTAAGACACCAAAGCCTTTTTCTCTTATTTCAGTGACACGAATTAGCACTCGTTTGTGCGGGGTTCTAAGTACTGATGATCGTGTTAAAGAAAATTAATTAAAACTAAGAAGCAGATTAGTGTTTTAGATTAATATTTTGACTTTGGTCTCTAGTGAAGGTGATTGTTTTAGAATGAATAATTATCCATTTAATTTTGCTCCCACAGTTGATGGTGGGGAGTTGACAGTATGTATTTATGGTGGGCATGTCACAGCAGTGGCAGTTTTGGTGACCTTTAGCCAGGCATGTCGTGTACACTTTAGGATTTGTGGTCAGGTTCATGAACTGGTAGCTTGTCTGCTTAGGTTATTTCCCACGAGGTAGGAAGGAAATCAGGAGAATGTGTATCCTCAAACCCAAGTTAAGCAGGTGCATTAGCTTTTCAGCAAGTATATACACAAAGATTCTTCCTATATATACCTACCTACGATACCTTAATTTCTAAATTAGGTACAGTATGAGAGTAATATCAATAACTAACAAAATTCTCTCCCTTTTTTGTGGTCTTAAGGATTGAACCCAGAATATTTTCATTGAGCTTCATTTCTAGCCTTGTAAAATTTTTATTTTGAGACAGGGTTTTGCTAAGTTGCACAGGCTGAAATCCACTGTAGTTAGACTTTTGTCCCTATCACTCCAGTGAAACTGTGCCATCAAGTCAACAATGATCTCCTTAATGACCAGTTCCCAGTATGGAAATTGTCACAAATCTGTGGTTTTGCTTTCTGCAAACTCAGTTACCCATGGCCAACCATAGCTCAAAAAATTAAATGGAACATTCTAGAAACAAACAATTTGGAAGTCTTAAATAACTTTAATTGTCATATAGCTTTATAATGGTTCTTTGAAAAATTGGATTCACTAAGGCAAGTTGGTATTCTGATGAGAAAAACTATCGAACCATGACCAAGGACCCTTTTATGAGCAGAATCATCAGAAAGATTGTGGACCAGTGATGAATAAAGATAGTTTTGTACCATGACTCTACAAAAGTCCTCAGCTGAGGTTGCAAGACCAAGGTAAACTCGGCCTCTGTAACGAGGGAGATTATTTTTGGTACCTAGAGGAATGGGGGATCCCAGTTGACATTAAAGATAAGAGGCAACACCCAATCTTGCCACTGGAACGTATGCACTAAAATTTGAACCTGTTGCACTCCCGTGTCTTTCCCAATGGTCATTCTGTTATTTCTGCCGTGTGGGCTCTTCCTCCAATTCTCACATATGTCCTCCCCGCTTTCTGTCACTGAAGACTCAGCTCGCTGACCCCAACCTCTGGGAGGAGGTTCCGTGCTCTTATGGCACCTGGGTGCCCACCTGCAGCCCACCTTCTGTATTGAGTGGGAATACCACTTTCCCAGGTCCCAATATGTGCTCTTTCTGTGACCTTTGGAAATGGAACAACTAGGAGGCAGCTGATACCTAGCAATTAGGAAGGAGCCTAGGTTCCAGGGCTGTATTTAAGTACTGCTACTTATTTGCTATGTGCCTTGAACACATTGCTTAGCCTCTCTGTGGTAAGAGATAGTACATGTACTTACCGCATAATGCTGTTTGTGAGGATTAAATGAAATAATACCCATTAAGCAGTAATACTACCAGATAGATTATAAGTGCCCAAAAAATGTGGCTACCATTATTAGGACACAGTGGGTATTAATGCATTGTTACTGAAAGAATAAGTGAGTAAATGAAAGAATGAAGCGTGATGTAAAGAACCAGAACGTGTGTCAGCCTGCTTTGCGATAACTCAGAACACCTCTGGTTCTCTGGTGGGCTTGCCTGAGAACATCTCTGGTGAACTGCACAAATTCTTTGAGCTGATTTTTGGCCCACGTGCAAGGAGGGCATGAAGATAGAAAAGCCACGCCTGGGCACTGGGGGAGCTGTCTGGGCAGTTTGATAAGTGTGCCTGTGTGTGGGCCCTGTTCCTGGGGAATCTGTCTTCAAGGTCTGGGCACATCTCTGGGCACATGGCTTCCAACATGGGATGTCTTCCTGATTAGAATGGGCTGGTAGGAAAGATCTCTTCCACCTCTCAAGTCCTTCAGTTCTAGGATCATCTCTCTTATTACTTTTTGGTTTCTGTATGGGATGGTGAAACATCTGAAACTACTTTTTTGTAATCAAAGCCTTAGGAAGGATTAACTAGATGACATTTTACTTAATCATGAAGGAATTACATTTTCTTATGAGGCTATTTTCTTAAATCATTTTCTTGGGTTCCATATGTGCACATTATAGTGAAGGAATGTTTTCAAACTTTTGATTTTAAATGGATGAGGTTTCCACCCTGCCTCTGGGATGGAATGCTCAGAGGACAGTTTGGTGATTTTCTTCCCAGTGGGGTGGTAACTTTCACTGAGAGACATGGTCCCCAGGGGTCTGGCCAGGAGGGTGTGCATGGCTGGACAGCCGCCTGCCAGCTCCACCAGTCCCCCTGAGGCACAAGGCTAGGGTACCTTGTTCACACACCATGGAGAACACATTTTCGTGTGGCGAAATGAAGACAGTATGATTGTCTTTTTTATAATTATGTAAGTAAGAGGTAAAGAGAAGCATGCATCACATGTGTTTACTTTTGGCCCCTCTTGAAAGCCTGCTAAAACAAGAGCAAAGGAATTTTATTTCAGAAGAAAATAGCAACATGTAAGAAGCTAGAACGCATATGGAGGTGAGGTGACTGATTTAGCAGAAAGAAGAAAGCTCTATTCTGAGCTGGAAGAGGAAAAGCCAAGAAGCATCCAAAGGTGTGAGAGAATCCCCAAAGGGTATGAGATACACAGACTGAAAGGGGTCCTGCAAGCAGCAGAACTGTATGAAGAGCTGCCTAGGGCCACTCGGCGCCCACATCCTCACCCTCTGTGTTCCAGAGGACCGTCCCCTCCTGACAGCAGAGGCTGGAGTCTCGTCACTGGGGAGGTGGAGAGTCAGGGTCTCTCGATAAGGACCCTAATTCACAATCTTTGTGCCCACACTCAACCTTACAGCTGCCCCTCTGGATGCTACCACCTGACCAGTACCCTGCCCTTTTGGTTTCACTGACCTTCCTGCTCGCCGCAGCCACTGTACCCCGGGCTTGTCACCCTTGGGAATGGCTGATTCAGACACTGCAACCTGATGCCTTCCCATGTCCTTCCTGTTCAGCTGGCCCCGCTACAATTGTCCCAACTGGGTCTTCCAGGTCATTGACTGTTCTGCCCTTTCCTGGTTCTTCCTCTCCATCATCTTCAAAGTTTTTGGAAATAAAAGGGCTGGATTTGACTTCCTGCTTCTTCTGTTTTATGTTGTCCTTACAGCTGTCCTCGTGGCCAAGGATTTACCTAACAGGAAGGGAATTGGCGGAATCCCACCATCCTCCCTGGGCGTGGTGTTGTATTCATATGACTCCAGCACCATGTGAGACTGAGGCAGAAGGACTGCGAGTTCAAACCCAGCCAGGGCAATTTAGTGACTTAGCAAGACCATGTCTCAAAATTTAAAAAAAAAAAATTAAAATGGGCTGGTGATGTAACTCAGTGAAAAGGCAATGGGTTCAACCCCTAGTACCACACACACACACACACACACACACACACACAAACAAGGCCAAGATTACCCCATTGTTTGTTGCTCTAAGAGACATCTTCCCCTATCTCTGGATGCCATACAGTTCTGCCTCCTCGGTCCTTCAGCCTTGCCTTTTCTGTCAGTGACTTCCATAGTTTTGGAACAAGCCCCACATTTTAAATTGCATTCCAACTCATGTCACACACACATCCATGCATTAATCTTACAATCTTACATATTTCAGGAAGCAGTGCTTATTTGGATACCTTCTGTTTTGTTCTACTGTAATCTAGCTATCCCGTGTTTAAAATGCTGGCCAACAACTTGACTTTACAATTCCCTGGTGGATCCCGACTCACAACTCAAAAAGCATCGCTGCAACTAAGACTCATCTTCCCCTATCTCTGGATGCCATACAGTTCTGCCTCCTCGGTCCTTCAGCCTTGCCTTTTCTGTCAGTGACTTCCATAGTTTTGGAACAAGCCCCACATTTTAAATTGCATTCCAACTCATGTCACACACACATCCATGCATTAATCTTACAATCTTACATATTTCAGGAAGCAGTGCTTATTTGGATACCTTCTGTTTTGTTCTACTGTAATCTAGCTATCCCGTGTTTAAAATGCTGGCCAACAACTTGACTTTACAATTCCCTGGTGGATCCCGACTCACAACTCAAAAAGCATCGCTGCAGCACATCCCTTCCTTCTCTTGGATATTCCACTTTTTTCCCTTTAAGACAGATCCTTCTCTTATCAAGTTTAACCAGTTCACATCAGCTGGCTTTTTAAAGAACTCACTGGCCATAGCCGCATGCTGGAAAGAGTTGTGTGCACACGTGGTTCCAAGGCCTCTCCATTTCCCCAGCCCTGCACTGGAGCAGCCCTTGCCTTGGTCACAAATGACAAATGGACATTTCACTCCTCAGACCTCTCTTTCTTGGTTATCTCTGTAGCATTAAGCGCGGCTGCGTGCTCCCTCGGGCCCTGAGTGCCTCCACATCTCACCTGCCTAGACATCGCTCTGCTCCTTGGCAGGCTCCTCCTCCCTGGTCCTGACCTTTGCCTTCTTTTACATAATCTTGCACTTGCTCCAATGCATAGGGCAAAGTAACATCCCTTTCTGGCTCTTGAGCACCTGACTACTCTCTGATGATCCCTGGATCCGATATTGTCCCTGCTTTTGTGGCTACTTAACAAACTTACTCCCAGCATTCTGTGCTGAACACCCAAGGACCCCTCAGTCTTCTTCACACCACCCTACTGTCTCCTGGTCTCATAGTTAAGATCGGCCTTCGGGATCTGTGCATCCTGAGTGGTTTCCTCTGTTAGGAAAGAATCATGGAATAAACACGCTCTTCTCCCCTCACCCCTTTGTTAGTCTACTCCTTTGCTAACATGGAGCTTTTCTCTACCACTTTCCTATTCTTTTGTTACGAGCTTGGTGCCCTTTCCCAAGTCTCATTCTAATTTTCCCTGGAGGGCAGTGTTCATTACTACCGCTGATGAGCACCGAGTGGGAACGTAGGCGAACGGCTTCCTTGTTTCTGTGCCGCACTCTTCAAGTGAGCACGGTGAGTGGGTGATCATACAGCTGCTGAGGGCCACCGGCTGTTTCCTAACCGCATTACTCTTCTCAGGGGACCTCTGTGTTTATTCCCTGCTCTTTCTCTGCGGTTTTCGTTCTGATCTGGGAGGGTCTGACCCATTAAGGTCCTTGGAAGTCGAGATTACAATAGGTCTTCCATGAAGTAATTTTACTATTTCAAGTATAGAGAGTCTGTTTAACTACTGTAAACGAAAGCTATCAGAAGGCAGTGAAAGGATTTCATTTGTTTTTGTTCATTAAATTCATCAATTTCTCACCGCTCTACTAGTGTTCTTTTAATTTTCATGAATCTCAGAGTGGAAAACCCTCAGAGATCATCGGGCAGAATTCCTCTTTCAGAGCAGCTCAGTCTCAGGCAGGTCAAGTGTCCTGGTCACCGGACTCATTCTGAGCAGAGAGTGTGATTAAGGACGGTGTCTTCTAATGTGGGGCCTTTTTCTATGCCTCTTGTCTGTCTGTCATGTCCTTTTCCCCATTCCTATAAATATCCAAGCATATACATAGACACATTTTCCTTTAATTAAAATTTTGAGAATATAAGAAATGATCTTGCTTAGTGATCTTTCTTGGTGAGATGGCCTTGGCTCTAATGCATTTTAATTTGTTTACTTTTTATCCCTATAAAACTATTTTTAGCTGAATTTTTATTTTTACTTCACATTAATGGATTATATATGTTTTCTTTTATTGAGCGTGTGTTTAACAAATAGCACACAGATGACCTTTGAATGCTTTTACGTTTATTGCTATAAGTGGATATGAGAATTTTGTTATTGAAACTCCAAATCCGCTGGGAGCATTGATGCTTATAGTAGTCAGCTTGCAATTGCTGGGACTAAATACTGAATAATTTATTTTTAGCTCACAGCTTCAGCCCACGGTCTACTGGCTCCTTTAAGTGTAGGCCGGGGCTGAGACAGAAACCTCAGGAGGTAAGGGCATGGTGGAAGAAAACCGCTCACCTCATGGCAGCCGGGAAGCAGAGACAAGGCCACGCCCCAGGAAAGATGTGCCTTCAGTGGAATGTCCCCAGCGACCCCCATCCTCCAACCCAGTCCCACCTCCAATAACCCATTCAGCTACAAACTCATCAGTGATTTTTGAGAATGTAGTAAACTTGTATATCTTGTTTCTTTTAAATTTTAGATAAAATTTTTCAATATGATACATCTTTAATACCAGTCAGTTGGTTTTTGTTAACTTTTCTTCTGGGAGGTTGATATTCAAAGCCTGACAGGAGCAAAATATTTTTCTGTAAAGGATTCTATAGTAAATATATTAGACTTTGTGAGTCACATGGTCTCCTGCTCAGTTCTGCTGTTTTAATTAAAAAAAGGGGCAACAACCAAGATTTCATAAAATTAATTTTTTTCAGTACCAGGGGTCGAACTCAAGACCTTGAGCTTGCAAAGCAGGCACGGTGCCACTGAGCTAAATCCTCAGCCTCATAAAATTAATTTAAATGAGCTCATTGGCTTTATTAGCAAGACATGATTCAGGCAACATCTATCTGAAAATAAAAAAGGTCCTCCCTGGGGCATGGTAGAACAATTTGTTTTTATAAGGTGAAGGAACAAGGAAACCGTATAATACAAAAAAAAAAAAAGAATTGGTTAATATCAGGATACTTCTCATTGCTTTCCTTACAAAGGTTACAGCAGAGGGGTCATTCCTTACCTGGTCCCTTTTTGGCAAATTGCTAAGAATCTCCCACTTTTAGGGAAGATTGGTCTGTTTGGCAGTTTTTATGCTTTCTTCAAATTTTAGTTTAACATGACGATCTCCAGTTCCATCCATTTTCTTGCAGATGTCAGGATATCACTCATCTTAATACTGAATAGTACTCTGTTGTATATATACACCGCATTTTAAAAATCCGTTCATTTGTTGATGGACACCTAAGCTGATTCCATGTTAAGTGACATAAGCCAGACTCAGAAAGGCAAATCTCATGTGTCTCTCTCATAGGTGGAATCTAGAAGGAAAGAAAAAGAAAAGATGACATGGAAGTAGAAAGGAGACTTACAGAAGTAAGCAGGAATCAGGAGGATGGGATAGGAAAGAGTAAGTGTGGGTATGATCAAAATATCTTTTATGCAAACGCCACAATGAAACCCATTATTCTGTGTAATTAATATGCACTAATACAAATTTCAGTTGAGGACTGGGGATATAGCTCAGTAGTAGAGTATTTATTTGCTTAGCATGGGTGAGGTACTGGGTTCAATCGCCAGTATTCCCCCAAAAAGTTTTTTAAAGTTTCACTTGATCGCCATGGCTTTTAGCATGGGTGACTCCATTTTGGTCTGGTCTGTCAGGTCTAGTGCAGGTGCTGAGTTCAAAGCAATGGTTGCTTATAACTTTTATTTGAAAAGGTGAATGAAGCAAGGCTAAGAAAAGCTACACTCACAAAAGTAGGAGCCTGGGGGTCATACTTTGTGAATTCCTGGGCTAAACTGTTGCTGAGAATTTTTCGAGCACTGGTGGCAGCATCTTTCATTTTTCTCCTCAAAAGGTGTTCACCAAGTCTGCATCCAAATCACAACAGCAGCTGTATTCCTACTTCTTTGCCTCATCTGAAGTTGGTCTCCCTCCTGGACATGCTTTCTCCTCTCTTTTCCATCTGTCCAAATGTTATCTAGAAAACCTTTCCTCCTCAACTTCAAGGCTTCTCCCCTGCCTGAACTCAGCGGGCATGCTCCTTTGTGGCCTGATTAATATTTGTGTGTTTATGTGTTTAGCACTTCTTCCTAAGGTCTGAGAGACTGTGGGGCAGAGCACCAAGCTCTGCATGCAGTGAAGGCTTGGGAGCAGCTCATTTCGCACCCAGGAAAAGCTCAGCTCCTCCATTTACCTGGGAGCAATAGGACAGGCACTTGATCAAGTTAGCAAGACCCAGACTCTCTTCCTTAGGGCTCTAATTTCTCAGAAAGGACACCAGGCCTGTTGTGGAAGTGGGAGTATAGAAACCATGGGGAGTTTAGGGAGGAATCCAGACAGCATCCAAGAAACATACAAAGTGCTAGGGCAAGATTGTACCAATGAACTCAATAAAAAGAAAAGGAAAAAAAAAAACCCAACAAAGTGCTAGGGCACATACGTCATTCAGACTTCAGACTAGAAGTGGCCTAAAAGCATTTTTAATTCTGAAAAGAAAGCCATCATTTCCTAGCTGCAGGGACTTGCATTAGTTGTTTAACTTAATCCTCTATCCTGGTGGGACCATTAATTGTGATATGTCAGCTTGACTAGACTAAGAACCACCTTGCAGATTGGTAAAACACAATTCTAATTGTGTCTCTGGAAGATTGCCATGTAGGCCAGTGAACCGAGGGGAATGAAACATCCTTGTTGGTGGGTGACACCAACAAATAGGCTTGTAGCCTTGATGGAATCAGAAAAGGAGAAGCAAAAGGCAGTGTGTCCTTTTGAAAAGGGTCTTTGAGGAGATAGATCATAGGGGCACTACCCTTGGAAGGATCAGGTTTCCCCCACAACTGTGGGCTGTTATGAAAGACTGAGCCTGGTCTTCCTCATTCTCTTTGCCAGTATCTCGTTGAGGATTTTTATAATGTATGTTAAAGAGATCGGTCTATAGTTCTGTTTTTTTTGTTAGATCCTTGTCTAGTTTAGGAATCAAAGTAGTGGCAGATTCCAGGAATGACTCTGGAAGTATTCTTTTCCTTTCAGTTTCATTAGGGATTCAATTTCACTGAGGATTATTGGTGTTGGATCTCTGAAGCTTTTGTAGGATTCAGCAGTGAATCCACTGGGGTCTAGGCTTTTCTTAGTTGGTAGGTTTTTTAATTACTGCTTCTGATTGGGTATCTATTATAATACCTGTGGGTTTTTCTTAGGTTCACCTCAACTTCTTGGGGTTGGATGAATGCATGAATAAATGTATCAGACCCATGCTACACTCTGATGTCCTTATTAGCTGTTTGAGTGATTATATTAAATTGAAAAGAATGATAAAGACATTCTGGGAAGATGGTAGTAGAGTTTTAAAATCTCTCCAAATTTATAAATAAAAACGGAGTACTAGATGGCAAACCAAAACCCACGGGTGACATTTACAACAAAACCAGTGACCAGATATCCCCAGAAACCCAAAAACATTAATGGGCAAAGACAAACCAACATCAGCTGTACGACTTTTGGAATATCAGTGTCTTTGTGTAGATACAGACAGAACCAACGGGGCATTTGGCAGATTTAAGAACAGAAGCACCCCCAAACAACAAACAGATGTTAACTGGAAAGTGCAGTGGACTAGTGTGAGAACAGTAGCTGAAATCAGGAGGGGTTTGCTTTTCTCATGAGCACAAATTGCCTGCTGTAAGGTCCAAAGAGCCTCAAGGAGATACCTATGTGGTCTGTTAAGCTGTCCCTTCCAGGATAGGGTCCCACACGGAGAAGCAACAGCTGGGAATAGAAATTAAACCGAGCAGACTGGATACAATGGAAAGGAAGGAAAGAGACCATCCAGATGAAGATGCTGGAGGGGAATACAGCCAGGAAATCTTAAAAAGCAAAGCTTCACATTTTTGAATGCTTCAAGGAAATAACAAAAGTGGGGGCTCTGTGAAATAAGAAAAGCTACCTTGAGGACTTCCTTCTAAAAATTTCAGGAAAAACCATAACAATGAACAAGCAATTGAGATAAAATACCAACATTATTTAAAAACAGATTAAAAAGTAAAATAACCTCTCTTGATAGGATTAAAAACAGGCAACAATACACTCACAAACAAGTCAAAATTATAACCTTCTAATTTAAAATGAGGAAAAGAGCTTCTTTGCCCCGCCCTCTCCTGTAGGCTGTGTCCCGCCATCTTCAGCGCCAGAGAGGCTTCTTGGCCACGCCTTCCCCTGCGGCGTTCCCGCCATCTTCAGCGCCGAGGGTCTTCTCGGCTGTGCCCTCTCCTGCAGGCTGAGTTCTGACATCTTC
This sequence comes from Fukomys damarensis, assembly GCF_012274545.1. Lineage (NCBI taxonomy): Eukaryota > Metazoa > Chordata > Mammalia > Rodentia > Bathyergidae > Fukomys > Fukomys damarensis. Next base: position 55,890,727 of record NW_022900931.1, read on the forward strand.
AGCGCCAGAGGGTCTTCTTGGCCGGGCCCTCCCCTGCTGGCACCGCTGCCACCGTCTTCAGCGCCAGAAAGGTAGCCTCAGGGCACCCCCGAACCCGCCCCCAACCTTCCCCCTCGCGCTTTTAGACCTCCTGATTGTACCAGTCTTTGGACCTACTCTGTAGAGGCATAGGTGGTCATAAAGAGTATTTTCTGGCGCTTTCAACTTTGAATATCTTTAAAGAAGTGGTGGGGGAAACATAATAGAACTGAGTGGAGTTCAACCCTTCAGGAGGTCGGGGAACTCAGTCTGCATTGTGGTGTTCTGACACCAGCTAGCTGAGATCAGGGGACTCGGCTCTGCAAATGGCAGCACATATTGTATATTATGACAGCAGTGATATAGTCTGAAAGAGGCCCTTCAAACTCATTTTTGTTTGTTTCTTTTTTAATCTCCACTCTGCAAATTCTTTTTTTTTCTTTTTCTGTTTTCTTTCTCTAACTCAGTCTCTTACTCCACTATAGTATCCCTCATCTCCTTTTTGTTTCTGCTCTTGTCCTCACTTGGATTTCTTCTTTTATTATTTTTTTCTCTTTTCTTTATGTTCTTATGTTATTCTACCTCACTCAAGGATTATTATACTTCTATTTTGTTTGTTCTTTTTGAATTTAACAATTTCCTGATGATTGTCTGGTCATTCTACATCTTTTGGCTTCATATGAAAAATTCTCTAATTCTTTTACTTATCTACTCCTCTTGTCTTAATTTTGTTTTAAGCCCCCATTGTAAATGGTAAATATCCTTATTGAAAAGTTTATTCACTGTAAGCATATTTTGGATTGCTTCTTGATTTTAATTTAATTCATATGGTTTGAAGGTGATAGATTGATGACTACCATAAGTGGCCAATTTGCAAATTGTGCTTCATTATATTGTGGTGCTGATTGTATCAATTAGGATAAAGGACTGTGATTGATTCAATGAGCTGTTTTCTTTGGTATTATGAAAATGAGAATGTCTATGAGTCATTAGAGACCCATGGGCTGTAGCCCCACTATATCAGGAAGATTTAAGTAATAATCTAAAGGTTAAACTAAGGACAACCTAACAACAATAGTAAAAATGAGAAAACACTTAAGCAAGATACAGGGACAGACTTCCAGTTCACCAATGGCAAACAGTGGGGCAGATGAGGATGAAAAGTCTGATAGTGAATCATCAGGACACCCTGAACTCAAAGCACAGAAAGTAACAAAACTGATCAATCAGGCTCTAGAGAAATATAAAACAGAAGTAATTTCCCAGATAATCATAGAGATGATGAGCAAAATGAAAGTTATAATTCGTGACTCTAGAACAGAAACTGAGAGGAAAATAGTTGAGCTCAAGACCATGATAGAAGCCATGAATGCCCAGCATAAGAAAGAATTGGAAACAATAAATGCCCAATACAAGAAAGAAATGGAATCCATAGCACAGATTCAAACAGATATCCAGGATATTAAAAACTCCATTGAGAGTGTTCACAAAAGAATAAAAGAGTCTGAAGATAGAACTCAGATGTAGAAGATAAAATTGCAGTCAGTGACTGTGAAAAGAGAGGTCTCTTAAAAACAGTAGGGGATCCTGAGAAATTGATACAACTCTTAGACGATACAAAGAAGAATAACATAAGATTGATAGGAATTCAAGAAGTAGGAGAAAATGCAAATGACTTAAAAAAGCTGTTCACAGAATCAATTATAGAAAATTCCCAAATAGAGGGAAGAATTTGACATTCAGATAACTGAGGCATATAGGACTCCAGCTAGCCGTGATAAAAAAAAAAATCTACACCTAGACATATAATAATCAAGATCCCAGAAACCCAACAGAAGAACAAAATACTACAAGCAGTAAGAGACAAGAAACAAATTACATGCAAAGGAAAGCCCATCAGAATCACAGCAGACTTTTAAATACAAACCCTTAGGTTAAGGAGAGACTGGAATGAGGTATTTCAAGTACTAAAATAAAACAACCTCCATCCTGGACTGATGTATCCAGCAAAACTCTCTTTCAGAATGGATGGGGAAATAAGACACTTCCACGACAAAGAACACCTGAGAAACTACATGAATACCAAACCAGCACTACAAGGAATTCTAAACAAGATCCTAGAAAAAGACAATGAAGGTAACAACACAATGAGGCCTAACAGAGCAAATCAAATAGGCAAGCCAAGAAACTAAAAGGAGAAGGTGAAAAAAAAATGACAATAATAAGTTAGTACATATAAGTTATAACCATCAATATTAATGGCCTCAATTCACCAATCAAGAGAAATAGATCAGCAGGATGGATTAAGAAGCAAAATCCAATAATATGTTGTATACAAGACACGTCTAGTGCAAAAAGAAGCCCATAGACTGAAAGTGAAAGAACAGAAAACTTCTTCATGTAACGGGAGCCCTCCTCCCAAAAAAGCCAGAGTAGCAATCTTATTCACAGACAAAGTAAGTTTCAAACCTAAACTGATTGAAAGAGGCAAAGAAGTTCACCACATTCTTGTGAAGGGAACAATTCAAGAGGAAGAGATAACAAATAATTTATTTTTAATTTATTATATCAGAAAGTACATATGCTCTTTTTTCCTCTTCTTTTTCTTCCTCTGATGCTGGGGATTAAACTCAGCACATTGTTCTGGCTAGGCAGGTGCAGCACTATTGAGCTAAATCTCAGGCTTTATATTTCATATTTTTAAAATTTATTCCAACATTAATCCTTGTCTCTATATGTTGGTCTACCAAATTGATGAGTTATTTTGATTCTCATTTTCTTTGCTTTTTTATTTGAGAATTTATGAAATCTGTATATATGAGTAGTATGAAAAGTATTAAGGTTCATATGTCATTTTCCTCTTTCATCCCTGCTTTTTACAAACTTCCTTTTCTGTCACTAAAGCTTGTTTGGAAATTTGTTAAGACAAATATTGTTAGGTTATCGATATATCTTTGTACCTATTTTCTATTGATGATGAATATTAATTTTTAAGTCAATTTTATTATAACTATACTTAATCATTAATATAATTTAGTATCTGGTACATATTACAAATTCCCCAACTCCCTCAAAGATGATATTTGTTTTTTCTCAAAGTATACAAATCAACATTCCACACATCACTGCACTGTTTTATTATACCTAAGTATATATTGTATTGTAGAAAATATGCATTGTGTACATGTGTGGGGGGTATGTCTTTATACTTATGTGTGCACTATTAAATGAGAAACATGGTCATGAATGTGGTAGGATTGTGCACATTTGGCATATTGATAGTTTCTCTGGCAACCTTATGATTTCTTTAAATTACATGCTTGACTTAATTCATAGTCATTCATTTGGGAAGAATATTACATATGTATTGGTGTTAAATTCTATCATTATGCTTATAAAAATAAGTATGGGATAAGTAAAATAGAAACAGAAAAATCTGATCTTAAAAATGTGAATTTTTTTAGTTGCTTTTGGATTTCAAATATACGTATATTTTTTTCTGTGGGAAATTTTGTTAGAAAATGTAAGTGGTACAATCAACAAGCATATGATATTTATCAATTAATAAAACCAAGGAGTTTATAAATCATAAAATTTTGAGGATAGTTTATCAACTATAATATGTAACTCTGTTTTATTTATAATTACATTATTTCAAAAATATTATAAGAAAATGAGAAAGAACAATGTTTGAAGAACATATCAAACTAATAATGTATTTCGATTAGTCTGTGTTGCATAAATTTTTGTTTATTTCATATCCTTTTTTTGCTGTCATATATATGTATATTTGAAATTTTTATTTAGTGTCTTCATTTCTTGTTATGTATGTTTGCAATCTTTAATTAAATAATAAATAAAGAAAATAAAGAAAAGACATTAAGAAAGATCATGTAAGATATGAAAGAACATAAATAAGAATTAGAAAAGCTGACAGAACTGAGAAAAAACTAAAAAGGCAAAATTTTAGAAATCAAAACTAAACTAGACGTATATAATATAAATAAAAGAGATGATGCCTCATCAATAGTTAAAGGGAAGAAATGTTAAAAATAAATGAGGAAAAGGATTCTAATATTTTAGAAGAACTGAGAATTATTGAAGACAGGTAAAGAAGACCCAACACATAAGTAATAAAGAGTTCCTGGAAAAGAAAACTAAGGCAAAGGTGGAGAACAAATTATGAAAGCTCTAAGTTTAGAAAAATTTCCTGAAATTAGAAAACATTTGAAATTGCATATTGAAAGCCCTGACCATACATTGGAGAGTATTGATCCCAATTTGGTATCATGAACTAACTCCAAGAAATAGTCTACTAAATTTACTGGAATTTAAAGGGAAAAAACTCTTATGGTTATACAAGCAAGAAGACCCAGTGACTTGCATGAGAAAGTCAGGTAAATTATTATTAGATTTTTTTACAGCACTCCTTTATACACCAGAAGAAAACACAGCAGTATGTTTAAGATACTACAGGAAAAAAATGTGAACCTGACTTTCAAGTAAAAATATTACTGTTACTTATTTGTTACTTGTCACTAATTTTACTGGTACTAATTCAGAGACTAGTGTTTCCATAAGAATTTCTTGATGAAACTATTACAGATATAGCTTCAGACAGCCCAATAGACTAGAAAGACATCAAATTGAGGGAAAACATTAAATGTATACTTATAAAACCTAGATTAAAATGAAAGAGAGCATATAGAAAGTATTAACTATGTGCTGACACTGTAAACTCTGTACAACTATTAAAAAATGGAAGAAAGGAGACAGCAATGCAAAAACAATCAAATTGTTCTAAAAAAATGGCAGTATTACCGTTAGTCTTAGACTTGTATATAATGTGGGCTAAAGTAAATGAATAATTATGAGATATGCTATAATCTTTTGTTTTAGAGAACTAGAAAGAAAGGAAGTAGAGATGTAATAGGGAAGAGATGTTAAAAATAATTTTGGGTTTAAATGAGAAGTTACAACTATGAACGCATGAACTATTTGAGGGTTTTTATTGGTTTTTTTTTTTTTTTTTTGGTACTAGGGATTGAACTCGGGACCTTGCGCTTGCGAGGCAGGCACCAGAACCACTGAGCTAAATCCCCGGCCCCAACAATGAGTATTTCTACTGCCCAGATTGTAGCCATCTTATATAGTTTGCATCTTAAATGTCTCTCAAAGGTCTGTGTGTTAAGGCTTGGTCCCTAGGGTAGTGCCATTGGGAGGTGGTGGAACTTTTGAGAGGTGGAACCAGTGAGTGTTTTGGGTAGGCACCTAAAGGGGACTCTGGAACCTCATTCCTTTCCTCTTTCTTTTGTTCCCTGGCCACAAAGTGATGCATTTACCTCACCATGCACTCTTGGTATGTCATGCTACCTCACCACAGGCCCAAAACCAGTGGGACCAATTGACCATGGATTGAAACATCCGAAACTATAGCCAAAATAAACCGTGTCTCTTTTATAAACTGATTATCTCAATATTTTATAATAATGGAAAACTACTAACACAAACTTAAAATGCCATTCCCCATGAAATAAACCAAGGTTCTTGGAGAAACGACTAAATCCAGGTTTGGCACAGAAAATGTGCAAAATTAACTGTAACATCTCATCATGGAAAATAGTGAAGAAACTTACGAGTGCTTCCATGTCATGATAAAAGGACCCAGAAGCTAATTTGAGAAAGATCCCTATTGGCCAAATTTGGAAACATTCGAGCTCCAATAAGAGAAATACTTGTAATGAATCAAAATACAAAACTGTGTTTAAATCTATGAGTTTTTGTGACTTAAAATTTAAAATCCCTTGGATGCTTTCAGAAAATAGCAGTGATCCAATTCATTATTTATCTTGAAATTGATAACTAAGGGAAAAAGATTCAAGCACTTATCCTGCTTTTCCCAGGTGACCCAAGCCAATAGCAACCATACATAGAAGAGGATTGGTATCGCTTTATGAACATATTCCAATTAATAAAAAAGAAGTGATAGAATTAGAATATCACCATTTTAATGGATTTAGGCCTTCTACATTGGCAGCTGTCACACCTCGAAGAAATAGATCACCAGGCATCATGTCTTTCCTAATGAAAGAACTCAGCACCACCTATGGGGTCGCCAAAGGGATTGAGCTTCAGTCTGATTGCAGCCCCTGGATCCAACTGCCAATGTGCAAGAAATACAGAGAAATGTGTTGAATTGTACCAAGAGAATCAGTCAGCAAAACCAGACTGTGAGAAACTACCAGTCAAATACCCCAGTTTTTTGCAATGGAAAAATTAGAACGAAGAGAGGTGGAGGGTGACCTGTAAAATTAAGAAAGACCTAATAACCAGTTTTTTTGTTTTTGTTTTCTACCAGGGATCAAACTCCGGTCCCTGTACTTGTGAGGCAGGCAGCGGAACCACTGAGCTAAATCCCCAGCCCTTAATACCCAGTTTTTAAATGCAAGGACTATAGTATCGAAGGTTGTATTCTTGGTGATAAAATCAGACACATGCATGTGCGCACGCGCGTGCACACACACACATACACACACACACACACACACGGCAAATGTAATTATTATGCAAAGCAGATATAGTGGTTTTATTGGAAATAGGAAGGGGATAAGGCACATGAAGGTATTCTGGGTTGGCTGGTAAATTTATTTCTTGACTGTGGTGGTGGATGCAAGTTTTAAAAAATAATATTTATCTTTATAATAAAAAGGTTATAAAAAGAGAATAATGATAGAGTAACTAAAATGAACTCATACTTTAAATTTATATAGTGATTCTGTTCTAGTCAGCCCTCATCTGGGGTGGTCTTCTTAGGTTTAATTAGGACCTGTGGACCCAAATCAACCATATAAAGCACCATTACTCGCTCCAGTGGCCTGTCCTTCCTGCCTCCCTTCCCCATCCAGTGAGAGCCCGCTAACACAGAGGACATTCTGCCTGTATCGTGTTTTCAGGGGGAGAAAACTAAGATGTTACCCTATGGTCAAAATGTGTCTATAAGAAAGTACAAGATCTTTTATCTGAATTTTTTTTCCTGCTACTGGGGATCGAACCCAGAGCTTTCACATAAGCTATGTTGCAGCTTTAAAAAAATTTAAAAATTTTGTATTTTGAGATAGGGTCTCTCTAAATTGCTATGTTGCCAAGGCTGGGCTGAAACGTGTGATACTTCTGCCTGCACTTCTAGAATGCTGATTCTAGGCGTGCACCGCTGTGCCTGGCTTCAGTGTTTGTTTTAAAACCTGTCACTCATACCTAAGAACTAGAGAACCATCGTCCTCGCCTTTCAAGACACTTCGCACATAGTATAAGGCAGGCAGATAAGGTGGGCACCTACATTTGATATTTGAGGTAGAAGTCTATTAATTTTCTTATTCTTCCTAAGGAGGTGATACCAAACAGAGAGGTTTAGAAGCATTCTCCAGATCACACAGCGAGCTGAAGGCTCTGGTAGCCCATCCAGGGAAAGTTAAGGCCAGTTAAATTTCTGTTTTATTTTCAATGCCATTTTAAGAAATGGATTTCATATTAAATTTTTCCTTCTGCTGCCTCGCCTCTTGCCTTTTTGGCAAGGACTTGAGAAGAAGGGATATTCTGTTTCTGAATTGTAGTAATTAAAGGTCTACCCTGAATGGTTTATTCTCTGACTTAAATCCCTAAAAACACCAGAACAGCTTTTGACAGAACTAGGACAAGGGAAGCAAGAAGTCAATTAAAGCTGATTTTTTTTTCCAAGAGCCGCATAAATGTTATAAAATGCCACATACTTGAGCCATTCTAGCAGTTTTCCATCTGTTTTTGTTGTCTCACAAAGGAGGAAGTGTTCCTGGCAGTTCTCTGGGTTGTCTGAAGTGACTTAGATCACAAAGAATTAGAGGATGCTAATTCTCAATGGTTCACTCTGGCTCTGAAGTTTTGGCCAGGATGCATTAATTCATTTGCTTAGTTCTACCCTCTTTGGCTTGAAAAAGAAAAGAATGTGGGCTCTCATTGGCAGAGCAGAGTAGCATTGTGAGTTGTCCTTCAAATACATTTTCCACAGGCTCTGATTTCTTCTCAGGCATAAACAGACTGTTGCTGAACATACAGACGTTCAGGAGAATTCTATAAATTGAATCTTCCATCTTCTGCTAATATGGCTTTTGGCAATAAAGCCATTATCATGAAGTGCCATAAAAGACATCTTTTTTTTTTCTTTTTTTCATCTGTTGCCGACTCAGCATGGGGTTTATTGCTATTTAGAAGTCTGATTGCTAAATGCTAAGCCAGGCAGGTCACCCTGCAGTAAATGGATAGATGGGTCTCTTGATATGCCACTTGCTGTCACTCAGGATAACTGGCAAATGTCTTGGTGGTAGGACCTAAAAGGGCATCAGAGACACACTCCCTTTATTTTTGAGTGCTTAACTGGACATAGGCTAATTGGCTGTAATAAAGATCTGTTAGGTGTGCGGTCTAGGAACTGATCTAATTCAGGCACTGACTACCTATTTGGAGACCGGTGCTGTGAAAATTTTAGAGTTGGATAAAGTAGAAATTCTCCTTTCAAGCAATTTACACACAACTGTGACAAATGATACCCCAAAACACGAAACATTTGAGAATCACCAAGTGCTAGAGTCTACCTAATTTATAAGGCTTTGACATTATAGGGGGGTTATTTTATAAGTGCTTCATAGGTGGTGGTCAATGGTGATGATGATGATGATTAGGGTCACAGAGGTAGCAGTTTAGAGTGAATTAATGGTAGTCTGGAATATTGATAATATTGCAAAAGAGGAGCTATTTTGAGGACAGATGGGATTTGCACAGATAAAGGGATTTTGAAGGCAGCATGGTATAGATTACATTAGTCTTCCGTTTAGGATTCAGTATTCTTGTGTTTGTTAAGTCATTTTTTCAGGGTGCTACTGATTTAACCTAGGGCTTATGCATGTTAGACAGTCTACCTTCGAGCTACACTCCTAACCCTATTAGGTCATCTTGCACCTGCTTTCCAATGTCTGAAAATTTGTTGTTGTTGTTGTCTCTTCTGTTCTTTCTCCTCTTCTTTTCAGGTTTATGTATTTATTTATATTTTTTGAGAAAATAACGTTACTATAACTTTAATAAGACTCGGGGAGGGAGTGAAAATGGATACATGTGTCCAAACTGTCATTTAAGGAAGAGATTAGGGGCTGGGGGTTTGACTCAGTCGTTCTGCCTCCTGCCTCGCAAGCATAAGGGCCTGAGTTTGATCCCTGGCACCAAAAAACAAACCAACTAATAAATAAAAAAAGATTTATTAGGAAGTAGGGGAATAGCTCTTTGTCAAATGGAAGAGGAGCAAGAGATGGAGGGAAGGGAGGGAAATGAGTAAAAGAGGAATTAAGATGTGTCCTGTATCTGTACGAACTCCCCACAAGTGTACACATCATATACTGCGAATATGTACTAATAAGCATAAAAAAGTTAGCCTTTAAGGAAAATAGCTTTGTTTCTGGCTTTGACAAATAAGAAACTACAATGCGAAATGGATGTTTTGACATGTATATTTAGATTATGAAACGACTACCGCAATCATCTAATTAATATATCCATCCCTCACATAGTTGTCATACCTTTGTGGGGTGAGAGCATTAAGATTTTATCTTCTTAATAATTTCCAACTACACAGTTGTTGTTATTACAATTATTTGTGGATGTTATTATTAATGATAGTCAACACATTGTGTACTAGGTGTCCAGAACTTATTTCTTCTGTCTTACTGGAATATTGTATCCTTTGACCAGGATGACTCCATTCCCTACAACTTCTGCTACCTGCTTCTGCCATTCTACTCTCTGCTTCTGAATTTGACTCTTTTGTGTTTCACGTGTAAGTGAGATCTCATGGTATTTGTTTTTCTGTGCCTTAGGATAATGTCCTCCAGGTTCATCCATGCTGTTAAAAATGACATGATTTCCTGCTTTTTAATGGATGGATTGCATTTGATTGAATTGCTATATTCTTTATCCACTCATCCATTGATGGACACGTGATATATTATAGTAGAAGGATTGCTTGATCATATGGCAGTTCTACTTGTAATTTTTATTTTTTAGGCACCGGAGATCAAACTCAGGACCTTGTATTTGAGAGGCAGGCGGCAGCGCCACTGAGCTAAATCCCTAACCCCTGTTTGTAATTTTTAAAGAAACTTTTATACTCTTTTCTCTGATTGATGCTCAAATTTATATTCTCATCAACAGTGCTCAAGTGTTCTCTTGTTTAAATATACTCGCCAGTATTTATCTTTTTAATATAGCCATCCTAACAGGTATAAGGTCATATCTTATGGGTTTAATTTTAATTTTCTTGATGATCAGTGCTGTTGAGCATTTCTTTTCATATACATGTTAGCTTTTTATATATCTTCTTTTGAGAAGTGTCTTTTGCTCATTTTTTAATCAGGTTTTTGCTTTTGAGTTGATTGAGTTACTTATATATTCTGGATATTAACTCCTTATCAGATGTGTGGTTTACGAGTATTTTATTTCATTCCATAGGTTTTCCCTTGTTTCTATTTTTGTACAGAAGCTTTTAGTTTGATGTAATTCCATTTATTTTGCTTTTGTTGCCTCTGCTTTTGGGGTCTTGTCCAAAAACTCATTGCTCATACCAGTGTCAAAAAGCTTTCTCCCAATGTTTCTTCTAGTATTTTTAGTTTTGAGCCTTTTAAATCTTTGACCCATTTTGAATTGATTGTTGGATATGGTGTGAAATAAGACTTTCATTCTTCTATGTGTGGATATCCTATTTTCTAAGCATCATTTGTTAAAGAGGCTGTCTTTTCTGTTACGTATTTTTGGCACTGTCATAAAAAAATCATGGACTGAAAATGTGTGGATTTATTCCTGGGCTTTCAGTTCTCTTCCACTGATATTTATGTTTCATGTCATGTCAGTTCCATCCTGTTTTGATTGGTATAGCTTTGTAGTACGTGGAGAGGCCACCTCTTATCACAGTTTGACTTGCAAGATTTAACTTTAGGATGGTGCAGAAGTGCTAGGTATTCTATAGGAACTGTGTTTAGATTCTGAATTTTAAACATTTCCAGGATGGTGATATATAGTACAATGATCTCTTTGATGCTGGGCAGTGCAGCAAGACAACTCCCAATCAAGCATGCCAAGGAGGGTGAACAACTAACTAACACTACAGTATGTTGGGCTGGTAAAGCTACAGCACACGATAGGTTAGGCATATTAAATGCATTTTCTACTTGGTGCAATATTTTCCAGTAATGATGGGTTTATCAGGATATAACTTCATTGTAAGTCAAGGAACATCTGTATTTTGAAGTAAAGTAATATGAAAGCTAGGGAAAGGGAAAGGACTGGTTACTTCTGATTCCGTTAACACAATAGACTGGGCATATTGGCTCTCTCTCTTTCTGAAAGGGGATTTATTAGATTGGTTTATGGGGTCAGAGGCTAGATAGTCCCGTAATGACCATCTGCATGTTGGAGAATCCATTAGCTGCTCAATCCAAGGAACTGGAAGTCTTAGAACAAGAGGAACTGAGGACACAGCCCCAATCCAAAGCCAAGGGGCTGGAAGCTCATTGGCACCAGTCTGTGGCAAAGGTCTAAGTAAGTTGGAATCTGATGTCCATAGACAATGGCAGAAACAAAAGATGCCCCTGCATGCTTCCTGCTCCTTCTGCTTTGTTCAGTTTGGGCTATCAGCCTGTTAGGGTTGTCACCCACATTCAGGGTAGGTCTTCCCCTCTCTGTTGCTGGTCTATGTGCCAGTCATTTCTGGAACCCCCTAACAGACACACCCAGATCCTCTAGGCCCCTCTCAATCCAATCAAGTTGGCAATCAAGATCAAGTGTCACATTAGGTATCCTGAAATCCTTCTGCTGCTAAGCAGGTATCTAAAATCATTTGATAATTTCCAGACTCCCGGAGTCTTGAGTTTAACCTGCTGCTACATGCAAGGACCTTGACCTGTGAAAAGTGGCGGGATTTGAAGAGACTCATGAAACTGGGTATCTCGCAGGGCTCCAAATCTAAGTGGCAGGGGGATTGATCTAGAAACACTTTCACTGTAAACACTCTCAACCTGCATCTGTACAGTTACAAAGAAGATTCAGTAATGAAATATGGTTTTCTCAGCTTGAGTTCTCGGTGGAGTCACAACAGAAACTTCTTTTGATAGTTTACAATTTCAGGTCAGCCTTCATAAGATCTGGCATTCTAACATGGCACTAGATACTCCCCAAATCCTTTCCTTCCTTGCCTTCCCTCCCTCCCTCACTTCCTTCCTTCCTTCCTCCCTACTGGGGATTGAAGTCAGCACCTTTGCAGTGAGCAAAGCACTTTTTAAATCCCTAGCACTTTTTAAATTTTAAAAATTTTGAGACAGCATCTTGCTAGGTCAGTAAGTTTCCCAAGGTGAGTCTGAACTTGTGGTCCTCCTTCCTGAGTCTCTTGGATTGCTTGGAGTACAGGCATGTACCACCATGTACAGGTCTTTCTGTCATTTTCTTTTCAGAGTCCTCAAATTGCCAATCTGTGCTTGCCACTGATATGCTGTGTTCATTGAGAAAGATGTTGAGTACGTTGTGGTATCTTACTGTAGGAACCAGAATGCCTTCTTCCAAATTGTCTTTCCAACATTGATTGGAACCTGACACAACCATCTACAAGTATTTCTTTTTTTGTTTTTGTTTCGAGATTACATCAGACAGATGGTAAATTTCTTCATGATTAAATCTGCACACATTTCTTTCCTGTTGATTTTACCTACATGAACTTACAGTTTCTTTAAAGTTCCTTACAATTTTGGTATGGGTCTTAAGAAAGGAGATGGCCATATGGTCAGTTCTCCATCTTTTATAAAGTGTACTAAAATTATGTCTTATAAAGACTTTTGGCTATTTTTTTCTGCTTTTCTTTGTTAGTATGTTATTTTCAACATTCTATTTCAAGCTCTTGGAGGTTTTTGTTTGTTTCTGAAAACAAAGGCATCTATTTAAAAAGTGGAAGGATACATTTTAGAAGGGATGACTGGGGATCTGGTGAGTTTTTTTTTTTTTTCTAACTCATTGGCTTGAAATACAGATTTTGTCCAATTTCAGAAGATATGTTTAACTGGTAAAGAGGTTACATCCAGGGTCTGGGATTTAGCTTAGTGGTTCTGCCACCTGCCTCGCAAGCCCAAAGTCTCAAGTTCAATCCCTGGGTTAAAAAAGAAAGAATAATAATAATAATAAGAATTTCCCTCTCTCTTTACATTAACCAGATCAAAAGTATTTTTATTTGTTTGTACCAGGGTGATAAAACACTTTTATGTATGTATATAGCTTTTATGCCTCAACACTAATTCTTTAGTTAGATATAATAATTGTAGGGTTTTCTTCATAAGTATCGACATCTATGCTTTTTTTTTTAGAAGAATTATTTCTGTCTCACTTTCTTTGGGATTTTTTTTTCCCTCATTACTAACATCATTTTGCAAAATATCTTCAGAGTTATAAAATTTTTGCTGAATAAAAGTATCTGGTTTGCTTTTAGAGTAGTAATTAGCAAAAATAATTGGCTTAAATATATATAGGAGGGGTTTGAGACAGGGTCTTCCTATGGAGTTGAGACTGACCTGGAACTCACTATGTAGCCCAGGTTGGTCTTGAACTCATAGTAATCCTCCTGCCTCAACCCCCGAGTGCTGGGATTACAGGTGTGCACCACCACGTCTGGCTTAAAAATATTTTTAAGTCTGTCATATGTGCAGAGTTTTAGTTTACTGCCTTCATGAGATAAAGATAAAACTGGGGCTTAGAACTTGATTTTATCCACAGGTATACTGCTTTTAACTTTCCTTTTATTAACAAAGCTAATGTAAAAGCCAAGTGTTTTCTGTTGCCAATTTAACTTCTTTAATTAAAAATGAAAGTTATAAGGTAGTAGCGCCATGGGTGACATTCTAATATCATCAGAATGGGGGAAATGGGCTTAAAATTAAAACTGTTGGCATGAGGGTAACTCTGTGGTACAGAATCAGGAGTTTTGACACTTTATTTAATGGAAAATGGATACCAGTGCCTTAAACTCTTCTGGTATTACCTTTTAAAGATATTATAAAACTATAAGAGGCATGACTATAAGAGAAGCACTGATGAAAGCCAAGGGTGCCTTGGGAAGGTGGGAGTTTGAAAGATTAAAGCACGAATACTTGGGGTTTCAAACTCTAAAAGAATGTGTTTTCCAGTTCTTAAATGAGGTCAGGCAAAGCAGACTTTCGCTTCACTTTTACCAACCTTGTAAGCTGTCAAGTGTCTGAAAGAAACAATTCATTCTGAAATGTGCTGAATCTTACAATAAAATCCCAAACAGAACTGATTTATGGTGTTTGTGCCAGTTGCATGGCTTTAAGAGTTAATTTTTTCTACCTAAAAAAACCAAAATACGCAGAAAACTGTTTTTCCTTTTCCTTTCACTTATTTTTTTGGAGTGTCCTAAGACTCCCCCCTTCCTCTTATTTCCAGTTATATAAACAGTGATCTTTGCAAAGATAGCTGCCCATTCACGAAGAGCTCTACCTACATCAGCTGGGATTAGAGTATCTGTCGTGCAGTGTAGTCCATCCGATACAGTTTCAAACATTTCGCAGCATGATGTTCGCCCCAGCCCCAAAGCCAAATGCCGTATGAGGCACATCACTTTACAAAGGATTTTCCAATATCAGTATTTTATACACAGAGATATTTCAGGCATACAAAATGTTACATCTACAAAGACTTTAACATAAAAATGTCCTGGGCTCGGGACTTACAGTAAAATCGTAATAGCAACACTAAATTAATTTCACGGTAATTTATCATCTTTAAAATTTGAAGTGGGAGGAGGTGAAGGGTCTTTCTGTCAAGCACCTTCTTCACATCTTCCGACAGGAACTCAGGGCTGAGAGTCAGTAAAAACAAACTCAAGTGCAGTCTATGTGCATGAACCTAGGAGCCATGCTTTTTCTTTCTCTAAGCCCACAGGTCAGTCCTTCGGGACATCTCTGACCAAACTAATAGATATTGAGTCCCAGCAACACTGACGCTTTCAGAAGATCTGGTTTTCAGATGAGGGAACGCTGGCTGACAGAGAGGACCTTTGGAAAGCACCAGCCACCAGCTGGAATGGCTGCCCAGAGCAAGCAGGACTCCTACACCCTGCTAGCCTGCAGGGTTCAGGAAGCTGGAGGCACTCCGTGGCCTCCCAAATCAGGGCCATGTGTGCAGTCTGCCATGTGACAAGGAAGGGGCTGTGGGGCCCGTCGGTCCCGGTCATCACAGAATGGAGCAAAGCTGTACACGAGCAGGACACAGACTGCAAACCTGGCATAGGTTTCTGAATCAGTGTCCCAGTCGGGGCTTCCCGGGGCTTCCTGCATCTTTGGTTGTATTATTCCATATGGGCATCTGACAGGAAAAACTTCCTCTTTACAAGACCCTTGAGGGCAGCTGGAAAATCATCTGCATAGTTTCACCTAGAAGTCTCCAAAGAGGACATACGTGTCCCGTGAATGCGTCTATTTATTTATTATTTATTTATTTATTGGTACCGGGGATTGAACTCAGGACCTTGTGCTTGCGAGGCAGGCGGTGGCACCACGGAGCTAAATCCCCGGCCCCTTTAAGTTTTAAGTATCTTTGTTGATTTGTCTTTGGTGTGTTTTTTAGTATAATGCTTTTCATTTTCCCCATGTGATTCATTAGTATTTTTCCTGTTTAAAGGGTTATCATTAATACCCAAATTAATAGTCACAAAAGCATCTGCATTTAGGGCAGCAGTTTTTCTACAGGAAATTGGGTTAGTTGCATTCTTCCTAACCTCATTTTGCTGGATTAAAAAAAAAATTCTAGTTTTGAAAGAGCTTTATTGTTCTTATGTTTATAAATTGAAATATATACCTACTGTCTTAAGACAACTCTCCAAATACAAAGAGGTTAGAAAAGATTGCCCATAACCCCACTTCCTGAGGACAGTATCTCTTCCCATTTAAGTTCATCTTTCTGATCCTTTTTAGGCGGTTAGAAATATAATCATTTGTATGTGTGGGGTCCAGAACTATACTCTCTCCTTAGAATATTCTCAACTGCCATGCATTTGGCTATATCTGACTTTAAATGACACCTCTCTGCTGCTGATTTTCTGATGTTTTTAAATTATTATTGCCTTATTTTTGCAGTACTAGGGATTGAACCCAGGGCCTTACATATGCTAGGTAAGCACTCTACTGCTGAGCTGCATCGCCAATCCTTCTCTTTTGAGACCGGCTCTTGCTAGTGTTGCCCAAGCTGGTCTTGAGCTTGTGATGCTCCTGACTCAACCTTCTGAGGAGGAGCTGGACTTACAGGCATAAGCCACTCTGACTAGCTAATTTTCGATGGACAAATCATAACTGTATGCATTTATGAGGTACAGTGTGATTTTTTTGATGGAGGTATACATCGTGGAATGACTAAATCAAGCCAATTATCACATCCAACACATCCTTCTCCTTTCTTGCTTATCATTTTTCATGGTGAGACATTTGAAATTTACACTCTTAATTACTTAGAAGTACACAACACATTTTTATCGACTATAGTCACCCTGCTGTGCGATAGAGCTAAAAAAATGACTCCTCTTGTCCCTTTGAAACCTTTTATGTTTGTTTTATCAAGTTACAATTCATATAACATAAAATTATTAATCACTTGAAAATGTACAATCTGGTGCACTTAGTACAGTCACGATGTTGTGCCTGTACCTTGTTCTAAGGCATTTTCATCAATTCCAAAGGAAGCCATGTACTCATTATGCAGCCTTCACCCATTTCTTCCTATCCAAGGCACTGACAAACACTGGTCTGCTTTCTCTCTCTGTGCAAATACCTCTTCTGGAAGTGTCATATAGGGCAACTCCCAGTTGTCCCATCTTCAGCTGGGACCTCGCCTCTGAATTTCAGACACCTGTATAAATCCCGTACTTGTCATCTTCTGATTCTCTAATGATCCAGCAAGCTCCTTCACCCATTTCTTCCTATCCAAGGCACTGACAAACACTGGTCTGCTTTCTCTCTCTGTGCAAATACCTCTTCTGGAAGTGTCATATAGGGCAACTCCCAGTTGTCCCATCTTCAGCTGGGACCTCGCCTCTGAATTTCAGACACCTGTATAAATCCCGTACTTGTCATCTTCTGATTCTCTAATGATCCAGCAAGCTTCATGTGTCCCCAAACAAAAGATGCTCTCTTTAGCATTGCTCTGTTTTTGTTTTTTTTTCTTCTCCGCGGTTCACATAGCAAAGCAGGACCTCAGTGTTGGGGAGGAGGCAGCAATAGGACAGGCAGCTGGCTTGACAGATCTGGCAGATCTTGTAACTGGGAGAACCGGCTGCAGGTTCTGTAGGGAAGGAAAAGGGCGCACAGGCAGTTTCTACATTGTAAGCTGTCAGGGGACAGCCTCATGGGAAGGGGCCGGCCCTGCAGTCAGGCCTGGGAGTGGGTGCTGGCAACAGCCTTGGGGAGCCACTCTTCCCAATCCAGCGTCAGCCTGTTTCCTAGGAGGCTCATTCTCCTGCAGACAGTGAAGCTGTCTCCCCTGCACCACACCTCCAAGTGGATGACAGTGCCCACACTTCAGTCCCTCTGATGGTGGTCTCTGTCATTTTTTTTTCCTTCTGGTTATGTGGCTGCGATTTGGCTTAATACCATCACTGTTCATTCTGCCTGTTGCTAATAAATCTAGGTTAGAAACAGGCCCCATTTTTCTTTTGGAATTTCAAAAAAAGTTTCACTTTTGTTTTCTTCTTCACGTGTTTCTTCAGGCTGTTCACCCATTGGCACGGGTGAAGCAGCACAGATTCAGACAGTCCTGCCTCGCGTTGCTGATGCATTTCTGTGGTACGATGTGCAAAGAACCTCTAAGAAGTAGGGGTCAATTTCACTGTCCAGGAGACTTGAAGACTTTCAGTTTGGCATCACAGGATATTTCCGATCCAGAAGTGGGAAGTGTACATGATACACATTCTTTCTTTGCATTGTAATCACTGTTTCTTTGGTAGATTAGTTGGGTTTCCTGGAAATAGAAGATTTGGGAGCATAGACTTATGCATATCTAATGAGGGTGACAGGACTCAATACACAGCATTCTAAATAACTTCAAAAAGAGTAGAAACTTATTTTAAATTTAAGAGTTAACAATATTATGAGTAAAGGGGCAGACTTTTTTTTTTAGAAAAACTTACAGTAGATTTTATTTAAGACTAAATATTTAAACAGTTTATCGGGGAAGTCTAAAGGCTTGAAATTACACATCTATGAATTTAGGTCTTGTGTTTTTGACACTTTGGGTCTTATTCTCCTTCTTTTGCTATTTTTTAACTTACTGCAACAGATGAGGGGCTCTTAAACCATCTGTTAACCTTTCTTTCTCCTTTCTTTAACCATGTAGAGTTGCTCAGGGCAAGAAGACCCAGAGCTAGCAAGACTGAAACAAAAAGCAAAGGAGGTGAGCATGGGCCCAGATCATTGGGTTTGACATTTCAAGGCTTGAGCCTATTAATTTTTTATGCCCTGCTACTTGTATATCGTTAATAAAAATCTGACGAAAAACTTTTTAGGATGTATTTGTTGCTTTGGCTTTGATCTTAATGTTTGCAAACTAATACATTAATACATGTGAAGCCTTAAGGAGTTTTTCTAAGAGAATATTTCCATACATTAAATTTTCATTTCCATTTTAGGTGGCTGAGTCTCTGTGGGGTTGTTGATGGCAGTGGCATTCGATTTTGGTGGGAAATGTATCTCTTTGCCTGCTGTTAAATGTTACTTCCCAGGCATACGAAACCTTGTCATCAATATTTTACCCAAATTCACTTCTGTAAGAGCCCACACTTCTAAGATGTGTTATCATTCTACATTCTTCATTTAGAAAAGGTACGGGAAACTCCACGCAGTTGTTTGCAATGGGGAAAGCCAGTCTCAAATCATGGCTTGCTATTTAGTTATTAAAATATCACTTGGGTTAAGCTGCGGAGACCAGCTCAACTGCATGCCATTATCTTTGCCCCTTTTTAGGTCCCACTCCCTAGCTGTGGCATTTGTGACAGAGTTGTGAGAAACTCAAAAGTCAAGTCAATTAAAACATGTCATTTTGTTGCTTATATATTATACATAGGCCTTCAAATAGAAGATCTAGTCATGTCACGACAAAATGTTCACAAAGACTTCTAAATAGCATTTGAGATTTGAGGGGCTAATGAATAATTTGATAACATTTGAAAATTTACTTTATAAAATAAGTAGATATGAAACTTGAATTATTACTTATTAAAAATGATCACTAACCCAATTTTGAACACTCGAGAGTGACATGTGGGCCAGTGGGCTGTTGAAATGGCTCTTTCATTTGTGCTTTATTGCAAGTGACTGTAAAATTCTTTGACTATTTATGATTTATATTGAGGGTAAAAATACCTTTAATAGTTTTCAAATTTTTATCTTTGTAAGTAATGTTTGAAATGTCTATCATTTTCTGATTCATGAGTGGTTAATTATTCAGGTGAATGTTAAGTACCTTTTTTTCTTACAAGAGAGGATTTAGGAAAAATTCTTCTATATAGGAAAGCAAAATTAATTCACAGTAGTGACCATTAAAATAATCACTGTCCAGAGTGATTCTCATTGGAATTTCATTTACTATTGTTCCAAAAAAGATAAAATTGTTATAAATATATCTTTAAAAATCCACTAGAGGGAGTATGCTGTACAGATGGATACTTTTTTTAGAAAAATAAAATGGATTTGTTTGTCATCATGTTGGTAAATACATTTGCAGTAATAGTTATATCCAAATTCAATAACCATGGTATTTTGGGTCTTGCTCTTTATTTACGAAAGTTGCTGGTGACAGGGAACTGCTCTGTACTTTCCCGCATTTGTCCTACTTCTTTCTCTCCCTTCTAATGTTGTTCCTTAATTTTCTAATTCCGTCTACTATCCTGAGGCAATTTTGATATGCAAATAAGCCTTAGCACTCAGAACTGGAAGCTTTTGAGATCTGACTTTCATTTTTTTTTTTTTAACCAGAGATTCTGTGTTTTTTTTAACCAGAGATTCAGTGGCCCCATGACAGGGAATAAATGATTACAACCCCACTTCTCTCGCAGCTTTCAAGAACAAGTCTTTTTCTGACTCAGAACCTGCCCCAGGACCTCTTACTGGTCTCCCTGGACAGTTTTTGCTCTGGGAGGTCACCAGGGAAAGAGAGGAGGACCTAGTTACTGATGCCAAATGATACCTTCTCAGACAGGAGAGTTCTTCTGAGACAAGGATAATAACAAGCTTCAAATGGGAAGTTTTTGCAAAAGTTAAAGAATTTCAAATAATTTGGACACGTCCTTTAAAAATGTTTAGGTCCTAAAAGCTTATAGTGAAAAAGCACAGCATCGTGCTCTCTTCTCCTCCTCTTGTGTCAGTCCTCAGCACAATCATTTTATGAAATAAAATTTTGGGTACAATTTACTTATAGTGAAATATTCAGATTTTAAGTCTTTAATGGATTTTGATAAAGACCTGCTGCTGTGTAACTATCACAACACTTAAATGCTGGTCGTTTCTGTTCTCCTAGAAATGTCTTCTTGCCCCTTCTTGTCATCAAGCAAAATTAATTTCCAACAGTGGTGGCTAAAATGACCATTGACTAGAATGATTTTTTTTTTTTTACTATTGTCCATAAAAGGATAAAATAGTAACAAATGTAGTTATAATGCAAATCCACTAGGGGGAGTAATGAAGTCCGGTTGATCAGATTTTCTTTATTGTGTTTTTGATTATTTAAAAAAAAAAAAAAAAGCCCAAGGACTAAGACTTCCTCTGGTATCTTTTTTTCCTAAGAGTTTTACATTTTTGGCTTAGATATTTAATCTGTGGTCCATTTTGGGTTAAATTTTGTGAATGGTGTGAGGTAAGGGTCCACATTTCTCCTTTTGCCTGTGGCTTTCCAGTTGTCCGAGTATCATTTGTTGAAACCACTATTCAGCGTTGGATTATCTTTCTTCCATCAGATTGTCTTGGTGCACATGTTGTAAACCAGCTGGCCATGAATGCAAAGACATATTTCTGGATTCTCAGTTCTCTTCTATTGATCTTCTGCCCATCCTTAGGCCAGTACCATGCTGTACAAGTTACGGAAGCTTTGCTATAGTAACTTAAAATTTAGATGATAAGTTCTCTATTTTGTTCTTAATTTCCCAGATTGTTTTAGCTTATCTTTGTCCTTTGTGTTGCTATATGAATTTTAGATCAGCTTGCCAATTTCTGGGAAAAAAAATCCAACTGGGCTTTTCGTAGGGATGGCACTGACTCTTGAATCAGTTTGTGGAGAATTGCAATCTTAACTATCTGAGTCTTCCATTTCATGAAGATGCAATGTCCATTTATTTGGGTCTTCTTCTCTTATTTATACTTTAGTTAAATTTGCTCCTAAATACTTGGTTCTTTTTAATTTCTATGGTGAATGAAACTACTTTTAAATTTTATTTCAAATTATTTATTGCTGGCATATACAAATACTATTGATTTTTGTATGTTGATCTTCTATTCTGTCATTTTATCAAATTTACTTACTAGTTGTAGTTATTTTAAAAGTGGATTCCTAAGGATTTTCATATATGAGATTATAATGTCTGAGAATAAAGATTCGGTAGTTTATTTTTGCCTTTTTAATCTAGGCAACTTCTCTTCTATAACCTAGTTTCCCTGACTAGAACCTCAAGTAAAATATTGAATACCTTTTTTGGTTCTTGATCTTACAAGAAAAGCATCCCTCTGCTGTGCTACTCATAAAAGAATGGCTAAAAGAATTTATTCTTACACTTGAAAAACTGCACCCAGTTATGTTACATTCTCTATGTTATAGGTAGATTATATTTTTCTAGCTTAGTTTCCCTATCTGCCTTAGCTGGTTGCTCTTTGCTCTTTTGTTCTTTTTTTTTTTTTTTTGGTACTGGGGATCAAACTCAGGACCTTGCTCTATCAAGGCAGGTGGCAGAACCACTGAGCTATATCCCTGGCCCTTGTCCTTTGCTCTTGATGAAAGAAGAAATATATTTTCTTTATTGCATTACCAGTGTCTTCTAGTTTTTTTTTTCATTACTTAGAATTCATTCCACACTCTTTTCAAGCCCACTGACTTCTGCTCAAATCTGCCCTGTTTTCACAATATTTCATGAGGTCTTTTTTGGGCTGCTGTTAGCTTTTCCTTGAGTTTCTAGTTGCTTTTCCTTTTCTGCTCTGCTTTTTTATATTCACAGATATCACAAAGCCCAGTTGTTGTCCCCCTACTGTTATCCCCAGAGACCTCCCTTCTGTAGCCTACTGTACCCCAGCTCCATTTGGGGCTGGTGGCTCCTCTGGCTGCTGTCCAGTTAACATTCTGGTGCCTTTTTCCTCTCCAACTTCCTTATTTCCATGTCGGCTACACCTCTGTAACGCAGGGCTAAATCTTTAAATAACTTGTTCAGAGGGGACACGTGGGAAGGAACTTTTCCGAGTGTTGTTTTATGGTTTGAATGTGGTCCGTCACCATAAAACTCATAGTGACACTTAAATCCTTACTGTATCAGTGTTGGTAGGTGGGGCCTAGTATAAGGTATTTGGGTCAGAGGGTGGAACTGTCTTGAATAGATTAATGCTGACTTTTGGAGTGAATCTTACTCTCACAGGGCTGGATTTCTACCCCAAGAGTGAGTTGTTGTAAAGCAAGTTTGATTTTCTCACTTTCTCTCTTGCCATTTGACCTGCCCACTTGCTTTTGCCTTCTGACTTTTGGTCTCCAGAACTGTGAGCTAAATTCTCTCTTTTCTTTTTAAACTACCCAGGCTTAGGTGTTTTGTTACTGCAACAATGACAAAAAAAAATGGACTAAAACATTTTTTCCTCAAATGTGATTGATAATTTGGCTGGGTATAGAATTCTTAGAATAAAATAAAATTCCCTCAGAAATTTGAAGGTCATATTTTATTCTCTGACAGTGTATGAGAAATCTAATGTGAGTGTGATTCTTTTTATACTTTTTTCTTTCAGGATTCTTTCTTGCTATTCTAAAATTTCACAATGGTATATTTAGGTTGGATGTTTTACATTCAGCTTGGTTAAACTTTGAGAGGCCTATTTACTGATAGAATGATCATATACCAATGTCAGAATTAACATCTACCTGTTGGTCCTTTTCTTTCTTTGTATTTGAATTGAGGCAGCCTATGGAAGAATTGACCACATAACACACAGACCTTTCAGTCCCCCTATTTCCTGCCCTGCTGCTCAATCCGTGGTTGTCAAGCTTCACCGTTCTGAGTCTAGAGCATTTCATAGGTACTTTCCTGCTCTCAGCTGCAGGCTCCCTACTTGTGTTCTAGTCGCAGTTCTCATAGCCCTGTTCTCTAGGTAACTTACACCTGTCCATTCCTTTCAACCAGCTCCCCCACCTCACCCCACCCCTGGCCATGGAATTCTCTGGTCCATCAGTTATCCCTCGCATCCATCTTTGGTTCTCTTTATAGTACAAGAGGGAATCTTTTGTATTCTTTTTGTGGCAGGGAGAGTTTACTGGAGACTGAACCCAAGGCCTTTGCCCTGAGCTACTCCCAGCCCTTTTAAAAGATTTTCATTTTGAGATGGGGTCTTACTAAGTTTCTGAGTTGCCAAGGAGGCTGGGATTGAACTTCTTCTAGTCCTTTTCCCTCAGCCTCCCAGAGTGCTGGAATGATAGGCATGGACCACCACAATCTTTTATTTCACCATTACTTTCCTGGGGTCTGGGGAGGAAAATTGTATCAGATGTCTTTCTATTTGCCTCTCCTCCCATCTCTTTTTCATTCTTTTCCATCCTTCCCCTTTGCCACACAGATACCAGTTTCCTTGCCATTTGCTTTCCATTTGTGTCCATTCAGTGGAAAAAACAACAGAAAATCAAAGGGCAAAAAGAGTGAGGCCAAGGTATTTATTCTTTCAGCAACTTTCCTGTGAGCTCACCTAGGTCTGGCGGAGTCTTAAGTAAGTGCCACAGCTCTTGCCAAGGGCTACTGGCTGGAGAGAGCCGAAGCCTCACCTTACCATGGCAAAGGACCCTACCCTATCTGGCCCCGGAGTACTGCCAATCTTTTGTGTTTTCCCTATTCCCTCCTCATCTTTGTAAGCAATCCTTTTATTAAACTTTCCTCGATTGATCCAGTTTATGGTCTTATTTCTTGATGGGACTCTGGCCTATGCAAAGACAGTATAAATCACGACTGCTTGGTGTACTACACATTGGGCCAAAGAATCTCAATTTTTAAAGCACATAATTATTTTTCCAAATAGACTGTTTTTATGTCTTTTGCAATGTTTTTGCAAATGTTTTGATTTGTCTTTTGTATGATATTTAGATCTTAATCTTCTATTACCATTCTGGTTCACTGTTTATCAGGGGATCTTGGAGTTTCATTACCATTTTACTGTTGTCTAATGTGTTGGTCACAGAGGACATTAAGGAACAGGGTACCCAATATAAAATATAGTAACTAGCACTGAATTGAATTGAATTATCCAGGCAGGCATACCAGTTATTATTATTATTTTTTTATTTTTAATCTTTGAAATTTTACTTTAAAATTTTGCCCCTGCGTCTAGGTGATGGTGACTTGTTTTTGATCACTGACCGAGGAAGAGTCTCCTCAGATGAATATCAACAAACCCAACTTTTGAATTGTTTCCCTTTCAGCTGTAAGGGGTTCAGGAATTATTTGTGGAACACTTCCCTCTTCCTCCAGAGTGATGTCCTTAATGGCAGGGCCTGTGTCCTCATTGAGTTTGTGCTGCCAGCAGCCAGTCCAGAGGCTGCCTATAGCAAGAGTGAAAAGATTATTTGTATAATGAAGGAAATTGTCCTTGGAGAGCTATAAAACCACAGCCCCAATTGAACATCTTCTCTTCTATTCCCTCTGTCCAGTTTTGCTCCATAAATTAATGACTAGGGGGCTCTGAAACCTCAACAAAGGCTATTCATCTTAGTCCACAGACCCCCGTGTGAAAGAAATGAAGCTTCCCTTTATTTCCTTTAAATCAAAATAAATTGGATTCTGAATTCCCACATGACTAGGTTGCAGGAAATTTGATCCTAGCCATTCTAGGGAGTGGGAATGGAGTGTCTCACAGGAACCTAAGCCACAGGGAAAGGACTCATCTTCACTCACCACAGTCACCCCAACAGCCTCATGGACAAGCCTCTGCCTCCTTGAAGACAGGTAGCCCTACTGCTTCTGTCATGAGCTTGGTCCTGGGGTCTCAGCTGACCTTGGAGTCTAGAGCCCAGGCTCTGGCCTTTTGGAGTCTGCCAGGCTGGTATCTCCTGAGACCTTGCCGTCTCTACTGCTGTGGCTCCTTCTGACATAGCTCTCTCCACAAGAGCAGCTCACACTCTTCTGTTCATGCCTCCTACAGGTTCCAGCAGTTGTCCTCTTGCCTCTCTTCCCTGTTATCAAAGCATCTCACTGTATGTCACAGAAATGTACAAATATTATGTGCCAGGAGAAATGATTTTTTTAAAAAGGAGATTGAGCTTCTGTAAAACAAAAGCCAGGAAGGCCACTTACCTGTCAGTTACTTCTGGTTATCCTTTAGGACAAAGTGTGAGCTCATTTCCCAGTAGATTTCTCCATCACTCTCTTGGGAAGGAAGAGTGATTGGCCAAGTTGTTTGGACCAGCTGATGGCTGTGCTGGTCAGGTTCGGACTTGCTCTGAAACCAGGCATTTGTTTTGGAGTGTTAGCCTCTTCCTTTCTACAAATTGAAACTCACAGCCCTGTTGTAATGAAGTAGTAAATGGTAGCTGAATGGTTGCTAGCAAATGTTCGTTTCCTTCTGTTCCCTTTCCTTTTGTGCTCATGACTGCAGTTTTTCTCCCAACTGCACTGCAAATTCCTCGTTCTATTCCTGTTTGTATCTGCTATCCCTGGAAAGAGGTCAATTCGTGTCTGTGAATTCAGCCCACTTCCCTTGCTGAATGTTTGGTCTAACAAGGTCTCCCTTGCATTTTAGTTGCCATTTTGTTTTACTGGGCTAAAAGAAGAAAGAGCTTCTACAGTGGACTTCTGTGCTTCAAGAAAGGAAAAGCAGCATTCACGGGTTGGAGTCTCTCCTCACTGGTACTTTGGTCCATCAGCTGTACTGGGAGGTGTGAGTGTGAGCTCCCCTTTCCTTTTGTAGCAGATGTGTAGGGGCCTCTGAACTCTTTAGTCTGTTTCTTCAGGGAAGTTTGTAGGTGCTTCTCAGTTTCTTCTGAATTGTTCAGAGGCAAATCTTCTAACTTTAGAAGTGAAGATGATTCTGAAATTCTGAGTGTAATGAATATAGCCAATGGCTTTTATAGTAATGTTTTCAGGTAATGTAATATGAATGATATAGTTCATTATGAAAAATTTGAGAAAATATACATGCTCTGTATTCTCTGTTTACACAGCAACATTTTTATTTGGATGTCTGCTGGGCATTAGCCTGCACCTCCCTGAAACCTGTACCTTCTCTGGACTTGTTTGACTTGGGACTGGGTGACTGTATTCTTCCAATAGCTCAGGCATGCTGGGATCCATTCTTTCTCTCTCATCCCCAAATCTAATCCATCTCTGGACCCCACATACACTCTGAACACTTTTCACAAACTCTGCACTTTCTTGTTCCAAACCGTCAGTAGCTCTTTTCTGGATTACTGTAGGGCCACATAGTTGGTCTTCTCCTGTGTCCTGGACTTCCTATAGTCTATACTCTGAAAGCTGCTAGGGATGTTTTAAGGATTAGGGAGGTACAGAGGCCACAAGAAAACTAAAAGCATGTCAACATATCTAAACCAATTTATTTATTTATGTACATAAGCCATACATTTGGACATACATGGGTCTGCCAGCTTTCCCTTCTTGCACAAAATGCTTGGCATAAGTCGACTTTTTTTAAGTACTAGAGATTAAATCTAGGGCCTTTGCACTAAGCCACAACCTTAGCCATTAAAAGTTTTTGTTCTTTTTAAAATTTGAGACAGGGTTTCATTAAGTCACCCAGGTTGGGCTTGAACTTGTGATCTTCCTGTTCCGACCTGCCAGAGTCCTGGGGTTACAGGTGTGTGCCACCAACCCCAGCTAGGATAAATCAGTTTATAAGGAGGAAAATTTTATTTTAGTTCACAGTGTCAGAGCTTTCAGTTCATGGTTACTTGGCCCCATTGCCTCTGGGTCTGTGGCAAGATAGTTCATTATGGTGGAGATGTACAGCAGAGGAAACTGCTCACTTCGTAGCCAGGAAAGAGGAGAGAGGAGGCCAGAGTCCCATCTCCTTCAAGGACATAACCCCAGTGACCTAATTTTGTATCCAGGTGAATTCCATAAGGATAGTGTTGGAATCATTCCGTATTTATAGACTTACCTGAGTATATTGGTTAGTTTTTCCATCGATGGGACACCTGCAATTTAAAGGAGGAGAGGGTTAATTTGACTCATGGTTTCAAGCTATGATCAGTTGGTTCTAGGGCAGGAACATAATGGTGGATGGGAATGGTGGGGCAAAGGTGTTCATTTCATGGTGATTGGGAAGCAGAGTGGGCTAGAAAGCACCATCAAGAGAGGTATATCCTCCAAAGGTGCGCCCAAAGTGACCCACCCCCGCCTGGGCCTCCACACTCAGCTGTGCACATCAGTAGAAAATCCACTCATGAGTATATCACCCCCACGATCCAATCACCTCTCCAAAAGTTTCCATCCAATCAAATTGACCAGAGTAGCTGTCTGTCTTTGTCACTTTCTCCATCAGTGGGACAGAGTAACTCACACTCACAATTTAAAGGAAAAGAGGTTGATTTTGCCTCATACTTTCAGAGGTCTTATATGGCCCTTATATGGTCAGCCAGCTCCAAGGTAGGAACCTGATGGTGGAAGGGCCTGGGCAGAAAAAGCTGCTCGCATCATGGTGGCCAGGAAGCAGAGAGATGAAGCAGGCATTTAGGAGGGAGATGCACTCTTGCTGGTCTCACTCCCAGTGACCCACCCCTTCTGACCAGGACCACTTCCCAACATTACATTCCGCTCTTGTGCCTTCAGGATCATGTCACCTTTCAAAAGCCCCACCAGGAGTGCATCAGGTTTTGGGGGGACTTTCTCCATCCAAACCCTAACACTGTCACACTGAGGATCGATGGGCTTCTCCCAATACAAAATACATCTATTGAGAGTACAGAAAATACTGTACTGCCTTGATTGCTGTAGCTGTATAATATAGTGCAGCTGACGATCAGTCTTGAAATTGGGCACGCTGATTCACCCCAGTTTATTCTCCTTTTCTAGAATTCTTGTAGCTATTGTTCTTTTATTTTTCCACATAAATTTTGGAGTAAATGCATCCATATGTTATGGCTTCTATCTAGATGTCCCCCTAAAGCCTCATGCACTCATAGGTAGGGCTTTTGGGAGGTAGCTGGATTATGGGTGTGTGATAACTGGGTCTGTCCACTGATTGGTTTAACCTAGTTCTGGGTGTGGCTGAATGGACTTAACTGAAGACAAAAGAATCACCCTGGCTCTGGCTGGCACCAACCAATAAGTATACAGCCTTAATGGAATATAAAGAGAAAGGAGGAAGGCTTGTTGCCTCCTTTCTGCCCTGACACGGACCATTTCTCCTCTGCTGTGCCCCTTCTGCCATGCTTCCTTCCCTGAAACTCAGCTGACTGTAGACTGAAATCTGTACAAACTGCGAGCTGAGATAGTTTCTTCCTTTAACTTGGAAGTGTTGGGTATTTGTTCCAGCAACAAGGAAGTAACTAAGACATGGTATAAACACAAGATTTCAATTTTTGTCTTCCATGAAGTTTTATATTTTTTTACTCATATAATTCTATCACACTGTTAAGTATATCCCTAGATGTTGTAATGCTGATAGTTGTGAATAGAATTACTTTGATGTCAAATATTTTATTAGTGCATAATTACAACATATAATGAATACATTCACTGTAGAGTAGATGGATAATATTCGACTTTCTGTGCCTAATTTATTTCACTTAGCATTATGGTTTCAACATGCATTCATCTTCCTACAAATGACTCAAAATTATCCTTCTTTATGGCTTAATAGTACTCCTTTGTGCATATACTTTTTCTTCATTTATCTGTGGAAGAACATATTTTCCAGTTGAATGTGTTTTGCTCTTCATGTATTTATTTTATAGTTGACCACTTTGAAATACTTTGTAATGAACTTTAATGATTATTCTCTTCTCTCCTCCTCCCTTTCATCTTTCTTACCCCTACCCCCTCTCCTCCCTCTCCTCCTCCTTTTTCTTCTTTTAGTTGATGCTGATTTGCTTCAGACTTCTTTGACCCATGGACTACATAGAAATTTGTTGTTTGGTTTCTAACTATTTTGAGATTTTTGTTTGTTTGTTTTTGGTACCGGGGATCGAACTCAGGTCCTTGCACTTGCGAAGCAGGCAGCAGAACCACTGAGCTAAATCCCTTCCCCTGTTTTGAGATTTTTGCTATTATCTTTTCATCGTTAATTTCTAGTGTGATCCTTTTTTGTCAGAAAACATATCCTATAACTTTTAATTCTTATTTTGTTGAAGTTTGTTTTGTGCTCCAAGATATGATCTATCTTGACCCATGTTCCACTGATACTTGAAGAGAGTATGTATTCTACTGTCATTGAGTAAAGTGTTCTATAAATGCTTATTAGATACTATTGGTTGCTTGTATTATTCAGTTTCTTCTATATCCTTGCAGATTTCATGTCTAGTTTTTCTATCAGTTGTTGAGAGGGAGGTTGAAATCTGCAACTCTGATAATTTCTGCATTTCTCCTTTAGGTTTTATCAGTTTTGCCTTTCATATTTGCATCTTTCTTGTTTAGTGCACACAATCATAATTGCTATGCCTTGCTGGATTGAATCATCAGTATGCAATGGACTTCTCTTTCTCTGATAATTTATTTTGCTTTGTCACTTCTATGATTTAGATAGGGTTTCTTCCTCAATGGTTCATGAGTTGGAGGCTTGGGCTTCTGTGTAGCATGTTGAGATGGTGAGACCTTTAACAGGTAGGGCCTAGTGTGAAGTAATCAGGTCAGAAAGTGCACTGCCCTCAGGTGGGATTAATACCAGTCTCATTGAGTGGGTTAGTTCTTTTGAGAGTGGTTTGTTATAAAGTGATTCCACCCCACATGCTTCTCTGCAGATGGTTTCTTTAATTTCTGTTCCTCTGCCATGCTGTGATTCAGTGAGGGGTCCCTCATGATTTCACAGATAGTGCTGCCCCATCTGGGACTTTCAAC
This sequence comes from Fukomys damarensis, assembly GCF_012274545.1. Classification (NCBI taxonomy): domain Eukaryota; kingdom Metazoa; phylum Chordata; class Mammalia; order Rodentia; family Bathyergidae; genus Fukomys; species Fukomys damarensis. The sequence goes on from NW_022900931.1 coordinate 55,921,094, forward strand.
CTCAGAAACAAAAACTATGAGAAAAATAAATGTCTTTTCATATAAAGCACACAATGGACTGATAAATCTACTTTATCTGATATTAAAATAGCCATTTCTGTTTTTCTTTTGAGGAGTGTTTGCAGGATACAACTCTTACTTTCAGCCTGCCTATATACTTTTATTTAAAGTGAGTTCCTAGAAGATAGCATATAGTTGAGTCATATTTTTCAATCCATTCTGCCAATCTCTGTCTTTTAGTTGGTGTATTTAGGCCACTTACATTAACTGTAATTATGATATGTTAGGACTTGAGCCTGCTATTTTAAACATTTTTGCTTTTTGTCTATTACTTTTAGTTTTTTATTTCTGTTTTCTTGTGTCCTACCTTCTTGTGTCCTTTTTTGTGTAACTTTTTTCCTGGATATCTTTCTGAGGGTTGTAATGTGACCTCACCTAGCAGGAATTACATTAAGGTCAGTTCAAGAGCTGGGAGACAAACAGAAATGCTCACTTCTAGCTATTCCCTTTAGGAATTCAGGAAAGGCTCCAAACCAAAGTTACTACAGTCTTCCAAGGAATTTTCCACCCGTTATTGAGAATGTTCCATCCAGCTAGACAAGTCCTTGGTGTAACAATCCCCCAATCTCCCCAAGAAATAAAAGCCAATCACAATTTCCAGGAGTCACAGATGAATGACATATCAAAAGCCATCAGGAAAAACATAACAAAAGTTATGGTTGAATAGCTTTCATCTAGACAGTCAAGCTGGGAGATTTCTATGAGCCCAAGTGTGATACATTTATATCTCTTTGAGTCCAAAACACCACTAATTTTAGGATGCATAATACCTTTAACAATGAAAGGAAGCACAGCAAGTTTCTTTGACATCTCATCCTCAGAAACATAAAAAGGTGGGAGAAATATATCTTCCCATTGAGGAATTACATTAATATCTTACAGGAACCCCAGAATCAGATCACAGGAGTAGGCTCAGCTGGAGTTCAGTGGTATGTATAAACAGAAACTGAAGTGACTGAACATTATAGTATAATAATCCTTTACCATCACTTGGTTATTCCGTTGCAATTTGAGGTCAAATAACTAAAACTCTGCAATGCATTATAATGCTATTGCTAAATTTCCAATTTTGCGTTCTATAGGGAATAAGCACCTTACAAAGATAAGAAACACTTTCAAGAATTTAAGCCTCCAGGGAAAATAGTAACCTAATAATATATTAAAAATCTCCCCATCTCAGAACAATCAATAAATAATATTCCTAAACCAATGATTAAGTCTGTTAAACTGTAAGTGTATAAAATGTTCAATGTCATTAGATCAAGTATCCTTATTCTGTTTTGACATTGTTTCTGTTGGGGTTTGAGTTGCTGATAAAGTATGCTGTGGTGGATTAACTAATGCTCAACTTGGAATGCCCAGCTGAACTGAATCAGTGTGATTTGGGTGTGGAAGACCCTCCTGAGGATTGTTACCAAGGGCATAAAAAAAAGAACTGGAGGGTAAGGTCATGGGCTGTTGATTTTCTAGGAGAAGCTTGCTGGGTTGGTTTTCCTAATTTGAACTTGGGTGTTCTCATCAGAGGAGCTTGGCACCTTGCTATTGCTGGGAATCGCTGCTGTTCTCATCAGGGGATCTCTGATCTTCATCATAAGCGTCACTTCCTGGCTCCAGGGTGCGTCCTGCAGGCTGGTGGCACAAATCTTTTCACCCCAAAAGAAAGGTTTTCTGGCTACCACCACTGACCTTTGGGCCTTCTGGGTGCAGATCCTCAATACAAACAAGCACCAGACATTGTTGTGGGCTAGATCTCTGGCTGGACTCGTGGAGAACATTGCCTTGAGCTCTAGGCCTTCAGCTGGACTTGTGTGGGACATTGCTGTGGGATCTAGGCCCTCGGCTGGGATTTGTCTAATCTCTTGCACTCCTCTTCATTTGGCTTTTTGGGTGGCTATTATAAAATAATCCTACAAATTATGTGTCCTGTATCAAATCTATTCCCTTGCAAACCCTAACTACAACAGATGCCCTTGTTCCCTGCCTAAATTCAGAACCAACCTAGGAGAGAAATGAGAATCTGATGGGTGGAGATCACCTCCATTACGGTGATGATATTGGACAGTGTGGCCGGGCATCCTGGGCCAAGCGGTTTCTCTGACTTGCTTTAGCCAATTTATAACTTGGATCTGTTATCTGAAGGCTGGTTTGGGTCTATAAAATAGACTCACTTAATAAGAATTTGTGCTGTGAAACAGTCCAGGGAGAAGACGGTATTTCTTACTCAAATGTGTGAATAGATCACAAGGAATATGGACCAATGACTATTATTTTTTAGAAACCCCACTCACAGATGAGGCAAGTAGGATAAAGATCAGGAGTATGTAGAGGGAAAGCTTCTTCATGGGACACAAGCACATATGACATACAAGTTTCCTAAAAGAAGTTCTTATTCACTTATTGCTGTACCCAGCTTCCAAGGTGGTCTCCAATGACCCCCACCTCCCAGTATTCAGCCCCCTGAGAAGTCTTCTGCTGCTCTATGCCGGGCTCAGTCTGTGTGACCAATAACGTGGCACAGGTGATGATGATGTGCTACATTCAAGATTATGTCATAAAAGACACTGTGGGATCCAGCTCGGGGATTCTGTCCACCTCTCTTCCTTTGCTCATTTTGAGGGAAGCTGATGGCTATGCTGGGGATAAGTTCCAAGGACAGGACTATGCAGAGAGGAACAGAAGTCTCCAGCCAATAGCCAGTGAGAAGCTGAGGTCTAACAACAGCACTGTGAATGAGCTTACAAGTGGATTCTCCAGTCCTGATCAAATCTCCAACCAACTGATGTCTGGGTAACAGCCTGACTGCCACTTCAGGATAAGCTTGATTTAGAACCACCCTGCTAAATGCTCCCAGATTGTTGATCTTCAAAACCTGTATGAGAGAATGAATTTGCATTAAAGCTCCTATGTGTTGGAGCAGTTTGTTTTGCAGAAATGAGAACTACAGCATTTAACATTTATTTCATGTATTTATCAATTCTGATTATGTGCCAAGGACCACAAGAGCTCTTGTCAAGATCTGCTTTGTAGGAGAGGTCAGAAATTTGCAAAGACTCTTCACAAAGTGTCCTATGACAACTCTGTGAAGCCACAAACTGGTTTCAGTTTTCCAGCAGAGGGAAGTATGCCTCAGAAAGATGAAATGTCATGTTCAAGGCTACGAGTTGGACCATGATGCTAAATAGCAAATAAAAATTGTTTGTTCATCTATAACAAGTCGAACATCTCATTAGTTGCTAGATGTGAAAGCACAAACAAGACTTACACTGGTATTCATTGAGAACAGGGATATGTTAGTTTTATTGTAAGGTCTAGGGGGTAACAGCCTAGTGCAGGTGCCTTGCCAGGAGCAGGGATCTCAGCTTCTGCCTTCATCTTAGGAAACCTTCTGGGGAACAGTTGTCTCATCTTTGCATTTGTGGACCACATGTTCCTTGAAAAACCTAGGGTAGCATGAGATATTGGCTGGAACACTGGAAGCCATCATGATTTAGAAATTGAGTTTAAAATAGCCCCCATTTAATAACAGCCCCGGCAACTCACAGGGGTCCAACTACTGGCTGTCTTGAGGATATCTGTATACAGAGTAGATAGCTGTAATTCAGCATCATTTAGTGTTTGATAACATCAGTTTATCTTGTTCAGTTCTTAGTGTCAACATTGCTTTATTTGCTGTTGGTTTTTAATGAGCAGCAGGATAGAAATCATACATTTAATAAATAAAAATTTAAATGCCATTAAGTGGAGTTTTGTAGGGGCAACCAAATATACCTATTAGCATAATAATTGAAAGATATGTATCCTTAACTAATTTTGACTCTTCAGCTTAATGACTACAAATACTAATCCATCACTAGTTACCAATTTTAGAAAGTGTATCTTCTCCACGCTGCAGAAAATCCCATAAGTTCAGAAAGATTCTTTCCCAGCCACTGAATAATAATTGCATTTGACAATTTTCTGAGGTTGAAGAAATTTGAATCTTTAGACAGACGGTTGCATTAGGTTTGATTATCCATATTTTTACTACGAATACATTTATTTATGAATAAATAGGTTGTATCAATTAACAGTCTAACAGCTGAAACAATAAAAGTGAAAATTAATGACTTTGCATATGATTTCTTATCCCAGTTGGAGTTTGGGGTTTCTTGAATTTATATTTCAAATTGGACATTTTGCTTATGGTAGAGGATGAAAATACAGTTGATAAAAAGTTCTGTAGGGAGGAAAAAGAGCAAGGACAGCTCTCTGAAGCTTTGTAAAGACAAATGTTACTACTAGACTATACTCAAATGGACTCCAGCACAAATTAACAATCACGTTTATAAGGAAGGATCTGTCAGCTCCTCACACCTCAGCAGCAGTCCTTGCTTTGTTTTGCTCCATTTTTGTGGGACCTGATCTGGCAGTGTTTTTTTGACGCAACTCGGAAATGGACATCTTGTGTTTCTCAGAATTTTGTAAGGAGGGCGCAACCCTATGAAGACAGCGCTGCTTTAATTTAAATGCCTGAGAAAAGATTCATAATATATATGGCTTGTGAGAAATTTCAAGACATTAATTTTTGTGAAAATTAATATTAGATTAAGGTCAACTAAATCTTTTTTAAGTTCAAATACAACAGGCCCCGCTTTATCCTCAGAAGATATAATCTAAGACCCTGAGTGGATGCTTGAGGACCACAGTAGCACTGAACATTATATACACCCTTTTATGTATGCGTACATAACCACAATAAAGTTTAATTTATAAACTAGGCACAGTAAGAAATTAGCAATAATAGTGAATGATAAAAATAGAAAAATTACAGCAATATATTGTAATAAAATTGCCAGAATCACTAGTCATGCTACTTGGAGCCTCTACTGAGTAGAACATAATATATTCATATGAATTAAAGACCAAAATAAGAACAGTAAAACTTTAAAACTTTTATAAGAAACATAGAGGTTTGTATCTTAATATTATTGATAGACTCAGAAGCATATGTGAAAGGAATATTGATACATTAGATCAGAAAAGAATGTAGAGTTTAATGACAATCATGATCAAAACTAAGGTTAAAGAACAAACCCAAGGGGCCGGGGATTTAGCTCAGTGGTTCTCTGCCTACCTTGAAAGCACAAGGTCCTGAGTTCGATCCCCAGTACCCCCCCAAATCAAATACCTAAGAATAAACCCATTAGGGAAAATAGTTTTTTGTGTTTCTATGTTGGATGAAAGATTTGTATTCAGAATACATACAGAAAAAGGGAAAAATTGAGCACACAGTAGAAAAGTGGCTAAAGATGCATGACATGATCTGGGAAGGCTGAGGGACCAATAACCATGTGAAAAAAGGCTCGATTTGCCAGTAATGAGAGAACTCAAAACAATGAAACAGCTCACACTCATTATATTATCAGAAAAACTCAAAACTCTGTCAAGTCTTTGAAACAAATACCGAATAGTTTCTCTGGTGTGAATAATCTGCAATAATACATAAATTCCTAATAGGATTACTGACATTTAGAAATGGGAAGAAAGGAGGTGGGATGGGTGGGGGAAGGGTAATAAGGGAAAAGAAAAAAATGTGAGATAATGAAAAGATGGAAATAAAGTGTTTGTAGATGGGGAGGGGAGGAGGGGGTGAAGGGAGGGCAGAGGTAAGGGGAAAAAATGAGAATCAAGACCTGTCATGTAGAGGTACAAGATCCCAACAATGAATGTAACTGTACTGTATCCCTAAAATGTACCAATAAACTCAATTAAAGCTGAAAAAAAAAAGTCACCTTGTAAGTCAGAGTATAAATTAGAACAGCTAATTGTACTTCAGGCAGCGGTCCGTACTGACAGAGTAATTTATGCATCTCTCTTGGTCCAGTCATTCCAAGCCCGGTCACACACCCACGGGGTATTCTTGAATGTGTATACAAGGGTCATGCAGATCAGGGTCTTCAATGCAGCACCATTACTGGTAATAAAAAATGGTAACTATTTATATATATTTTTTATACATAGATAGATCTTTTCTTTTCTTTTCTTTTTTTTTTGGTGATACTGGGCTATCATACTCAAGGGTGCTCTACCACTGAGCCATATACCCAGCCCTTTTTGTGTTTTCAGACAAGTTCTCACTAAATGACCCAAGTGTGACTTGACCTTGTGATTATCTTACCTCCAAGTGCTGGGTTTACAGGCATGCATCACCATATCTGGCTTTTTCTCCTCTCTCTCTCCTTCTCTTTCTCCTCCTCCTCCTCTTCCTCTTCCTCCTCCTCTTCTTTCTTCTTTTTCTCAATTTTTATGAGTATATGCTTGTTATACAAATAAAAAACATTCATCATGAGGGAGGTGGTGCATATATGTATTGTACCTCAATCATTTTTACTTTCCCTTCTCCTCTCCATCCTATCTGTCCTTATCCCTAGGTCCCCTTCCCATCCTTTCAAAGATCCAACCCTTTGATCTTTTATGTTTTTTAGTCTCAACTTCATTAATATTTTCTCTGATCTTTATAATTTTCCTTTTATTAGTTTCATATTTGCACTGTTCTTGTCTTTCTAGAACCTTGAGCTGCATTATTAGTTATTTGTTTGGGATCTATCGTTTTTATGTGTGAAATCACAGCTGTAGACTTTTCTCTTAGAAATGCTTTCATTCTTTCTCATAGGTTATGGTATGTAGTGCTTCCATTCTAAATTTTTTTCTCAATTTCTTCTGTGAACTATTGATTAGTCAATAATGTATTATTTAATCTCTGTGTGTTTGCGTAGTTTCTGTGGCTTCTTTTGATATCTAGTCTCATTATGCTATGATCTGATAGCATGCAGGGGATTATTTCAATTTTTTTGTATTTAAGAATAATTTATGGCTTAAGATTTGACCTATTTTAGAAAAAGTACTGTGTGCTCTTGAGAAAAATGTGTATTCTAGGGTAGAGGATTTATCTCAGTAGCACCATAAGCTCAAGGTCCTGAGTTCTATCCCCAGTACCAAAAAAGGAAAAAAAAAATGTATATTCTGTTGTTGGATGAGATACTCTGCAGTTATCCGTTAAATTCAGTTGTTCAATGGTGTGGTTTAACTCTGATTTTTTTTTTGCTAATTTTGTTTGGTCTGGTAGACCTGTCTAGTTGTGAGAATGGGTTATTGAAGACTCTCACTGTGATTTATTGTTGCCTATCTGTCCTCTTAAGTGTAGTAGTTTTCGTTTTATGAGGCTGAGTGCACCAACACTCAGTGCATAGATATTTACAATTTTATCCCTTTTGTCGAATTGTTCCCTTTAGCAGTATGTGGTGGCCACCTTTGTCTCCTCTAACCAGTTTTGTCTTGAAGCCTGCTGTGTCTGCAAATAAAATTGCTGCTCCTCCTTGGTTTTAGGTCTGGTCTAATATGGTGTCATTTTCTGTCTTTTCACTTTCAGCCAAGTTTCTTTTTGGCAGAGGTTTGTCTCCTGTAGGTAATATATAGTTGCATTTTTTTATTCAGTTGGCCAGTATCTGTTTTTGATTGGGGAGTTAAGATCATTGACATGGACGGTTGTTACTACAAGGTGTTTATTTAATCCTGTCATTGCATTACTTTCCCATTGCTGATTCCTTTTTGTTTTTCCTTTTGTTTAACTACAGTACAGTACAGGTGTACTGTCCTTTGGGCTCTTCGGTGCTGATAGTCTTCCTATGTCTGTCTAGGATTCCCTTAAATATTGTCTGTAATGTTGGTGTAGTGGTCATGTGTGTCTTTAGGATTTCCTTATTGTGGAAAGTCTTTACTTCTCTTTCAACTTTGAAGGATAATTTTGCAGGATATAAAAGTCTGGATTGACAACTGTGTCCTTTGAGAGCTTCAAAAGCTCTTCACCAAGCTCTCCTGGCCTTTAAGGTTTGTGTTGAGAAATCTGAAGTTATTCTGGGCTTGGCTTTTAGGTTACTTGCTGCTTTTTTCTAATAGCTTTTAGTATTTTAGCTATTTGTTGAATTTCTGGAATTTTGAGTATGATGTATTTTGGTGAGTTTTTTTCTGCTCATACTTGTTTGGGGTTCTGTATGCCTCTTGTACTTAAATATTGAGTTCCTTCCCTACATGTGGAAGTTTTTCTGCTATACATTTTGAGTCTTCTAATTTTTCCTTTATTTCTATAATTCTGAGGTTTTTGTTTTTGTTTTTGTTTTTTAGTCATCCAGCTGCTGTTGGAACCAGCTTGCATAATATCTTGTCATTTTTAGGGTGTTATTGAGTTTATGACCTACTATCTCCATGCTGTCTTGCATTTCTGACACTTTGTCTTCACAGTGGTCAAGTCTGTGACCCATGGTTTCCATTGACTTTTGGGGGTGGGTACCGGAGATTGAACTCAGGACCTTGTTCTTTCAAGGCAGGTGGCAGAACCACTGAGCTGAATCCCCAGCCCTTCATTGACTTTTTCAAGTCATTTGTTTCTGCTTGCTTTCTTTTTATTCTTTCGAATTCTCTACTGAAATGATCATTCATATCTTATCTTGTGTTATTTAACTCCATAGTTTATTGTTGTTTTCTTCTTTAAGCTCATCAGACATTCTACTAGTAAAATGCTTTCTTTGTTTAACCCTTTTGTTAAATACCTTATGAGAGGATTGAGCTTGTTAAATATCTTGTGCATTTACGTATATGTTTGTTTCTTTTCTTTATCTCTTGAAACACTTTGACCATTTAGCTTTTGAGTTCTTGGCCTCTATTGCTTCTTCTACTTTACTGTCTCTGAGATCACTTTTGGGGAGCTAGGAATTTTGGGTGCATCCTTTTCCTTGCTTTCTCATGTTTCTATTGTTTTTGTGAGCTCACAGTGCCTGCGCAGGCTCACATGGCAGACAGTGGAAAAGCAAGAGAGCTCCGTGCTGCATGAAGCCTGTTTCAGAAGGGCCTTAATCCCATTAAGGAGGGAGGAGATTTCATGGTCCAGTCACCTCTTAGAAGCCCCACCTCATAAAACTATCACATAAGCGACACCTGAATTTTGGTGGTGACATATTCAAACCACGGCACACATAACTACTGTAAAGTTACATAAACACGAACAGAAGCGAGGTACACCGATCCACAGGTACTTCTGAGGGAAGCTGGATTGGGACAAAGAAAACTGGTTGCTTCACCTCAAAGGGTGATGTTTTATTTCTTATGTAACAAAAACAGAAGTCAAGGAACCTAAAATAAGGTATAACGTTAAGATTTTTGGCAAGTTAAAACAATTAATTAAATAGGGCATTTAACAGTTCTCAGCACATAAAAACTATTAAAGTAAATTTTAAAAAGGCAGAGAGGATTAAGAGAGGGAAAGAAGCAACACATTAAACTCAGTCGATGTCCTGAGGGGTCCTGAGCAGCTGCCAGGGCTTGTGGGTGATGACAATGACATCATTTCATGTAGGAGATATTATTTTAAAAATCAGTTCCAGCATGAGTGAGAGATGATGTCTTGCCTAGGTGGGAAAGTAGGCTGAGGAAAGTAGGATAGAGCTGAATAACCTGGAGCCTCATTGGTGTTAAGACTCTTTGGGACTACAGGAGAGTCGCCTGTGCTGAACATCTTTACCCAGAATCAGGTCACACCATACAGGACCTCTGGAACTGGAAAGTATACCACGCCTTTTATGAAGCTGAGATTTCAGACTGGTTTCACTAAGTTGTGAAGTAGACCAAGAATAGATAGGTAAGACAGGGTTGACTGAACTCTAGCAAGTGGGCTCTGAATGAGGCTGACTTACAGAAAGAATGCAGGTCCAGCTGTCATAAGGTGTCCTGGGCTAGGGTGCCATTGGTAAGCTGAGAGCTGGGAGGAGAACTGCATTTGGTAGATACCTAGTGTATTAGCTTTTTATCACTGCAACAAAATTCCTGACACAGGCTGCTTATGAAGGAGTTTATTTAGTTCACAATTTTGGAGGTTCAAAGTCCAAAAAGCAAGAGTGCGGGCTCTATCATGAGCGACACAGCTCGGCTGTATTATCTCATGGCATAGGCAGCAGTGATTGGGAAGTTGCAGGGGCAAGAACATGATTGCTTCTCAACCAGGAGCAGAGAGGGTGGGAGGGGCCAGGCTTGCTCCTTTTATAACAACCCTCGTCATGTGAGAACTACCAATGCCACGCGCCGATAACCGAAAGGCCTCCCAATAGGCCCTGCCCTCAAAGGTTCCACCAGATCCCAGTAGTGCCTCCCTAGGGTCCATAGGCTCTGGCTCCTTTGTCTTGATCGTTGCACTTGCTATTTGGGACAGAAGGAAGGAAACTCCATCTGGGGTGTGGAGTCTGCTGTTATGCACAAGCAGTGTGGACACACCGTTTAAAACCTTCAACTGTGCTGCCACTGGGGGGAATCTTTGTAAAGGCATTCCTGTTTTTCAAATAACAACAATCCTGTTTTGCCAGCTATTCTACCCACATGTTAAACTTCAGGAAAACCGATTGATGCTCTCAAAAGGGAAGGGAAAGAATTCTCTTTCCTGCAAAAAGAGTCCTTCTAATAGTTGGCTGATGTGTCAGACAAGTCAGGTAGGTGAGCGGGAGGTGTCAGTGATAGAAATGGGAAATAAATCTGAGCCCAAAAGTGGGGAATCATGTGCTAATTGTATTCAGCAAGACAGTATAGATCAGTGTTCATGCTTATTAAGACATGGATAAAATAGAGATTACACTGAAAGGATCAGTTCACATTTAATAAGAAAACAAGATTATTTCTGTAATCTCAATTCCTCTAATTTTAGAGCTCTAAGTGGGAACACGAACCATGCCATGAATACTTACTTATTCCAAAATCACTATATTTTGATAGAGACCTGTATGACCAATGGTGGAATAAGGCTGTTTTTGTTGTGTGTCTAGTTTTCTAGTGATTTGGAAAAAGTAGGTCATCTATTTGAATATTTTAAGAAATATGAAGGCTGGGGATTTAGCTCAGTGGTTCTGCCACCTGCTTCACAAGCACAAGGTCCCAAGTTCGATCCCTGGTTAAAAAAAAGAGAGAGAGAGGGGAAAGATGGAGTTATAGATCTTTGTCCAGGAGCAACTTGTGTTTTGGTTCTTGCTGGTTATGGTGGCACAGGCCTGTCATCCCAGTACTCCGGGAGTCTGAGGCAGGAAGATTGCAAATTGAAATACAACCAGTGATTTAGTGAGACCCTGTCTCAAAATAAGAAATGAAAAAGGGCTAGAAATGTCGCTCAGTTCTAAGCCCTGGGTTCTATCCCCACTACTGAAAGAAAGAGGAAAGGAGGGAGGGAGGGAGGGAGGATAGAGGATAGAGGATGAAAGAGGTTCTTGCAGTACCGCTCTTGCGCTCACCTGTAACCAAGCCTTAGTGCTGGAGGCACTAGAGCTCTGTGCCCCTGGCTATTGGTGCATTCTCACATGCTCCTCCTGGCCTATGTGTGGTCTTGGTGAGCTCCTCTGGCTGGCCCCCAAACCCAGGGGAAGAAATTCAGAGAAGACTTCGAGACCTCTCCGAGGAAGGTTAAGGCTGTGGTTTAAGTATCAGTTGTCCTTCTCAATCCGCTCCACCCTTTAAACTCATGCAGTAGTTTCATCACCAAAGTCACAAGATAATGATATTAAGGGGTGGAGATGAATCCGACTGTGGTGTTCAGAGGTGGGAACTTGGGAAGTAATTAGATTAGGCCATTTGAGTGAATTCTGGTGCCTTTATAAGGAGAGGGTGAGCGATCACACAGACACAGAGCTCTGGACTCACTCCCTCCATGACATAGCACAGCAGAGAGGGGGCCTTGTGAAAGGGTTCACCGTGCTGTCTAGATCTTCAGTCTCCTAAATGGTGAGCCAAGTAAACCTCTTTCCCCCAGAAAGGAGCCTACCTGTGGTGTTCTGTTATAGTAACAAAAAACTGACTAATAAGGCACTGAATGGAGTGTTATAGTGAAAAGAGCAGATTTGAGGGTAAATTAAAGTAAAGATGCTCTTTGGGAGTTGGTAGATGTATAGTTGGAAATGAGAGAAAAAAGAATGCATTCCAGATATAAATGATGAAATCTAAAGGAACTGAATTAAAGCTGCATTCTCTGTTGTTATCTTGTCAATAAGGGGAGTTCCTGGGAAGGTCTCAAAAATGCTGTACTTCTTAGAAGCAAGACTTATCCACTCAAGGTGGATAGGGAGACAGACTCGGAGAATCCTATCAGGCGGAATCAACCCTGCTCATAGGTGGGTCTTGAACTTCTGGCCTCCGAGTAGTGAAGGAATGAATTTCTCTTGAATTTACCCACTTGGTGGCTCTTTTATTTATGGCAGCCTTAGGAAATGAATACATCCTTTGCCAGACTTTGTACCAGATAACTCTAAATCAAAACTGTACTTACAGAAAAACCACATCTTCTTTATCAAGTCTCCAACTGATGGGCATATGGGCTGTTTCCAAGTTTTCACTGTTATTAACTGTGCTGCCATAAACATAGGGGTGTACATTATCACTGTGATATGATTCTTTTAATTCTTTTGGAAAGATACCGAGCAGAGGGATGGCTGGGTCAAATGGGACCTCTAGTCCTAGTTCTTTGAGGTATCTCCATATTGATCCCAATGATGAATGTAACTGTACTGTATACCTAAAATGTACCAATAAACACAATGAGAAAAAAAAACTGTACTTACAGCAGGGTGTGGTGGTGCATGCCTGTAATCCCAGCCCTCAGGAGGCTGAGGCAGGAGGATCACTGTGAGTTTGAGACCAGCCTGGGCTACACAGTGAGTTCCAGGTCAGTCTCAACTACATAGTCAGACCCTGTCTCAATAAACAACAACAACAAAAAAAAATGCAAAAAAAACTGTACTTACAATTTACCTGGTCTCCAACATTGCTGCAAGAGCCATGTCCTAAGACTGTAAAGCCATCTGTGTGGCCCTAGGTGACTTTCCAGCTCTGGGAAATTTCTACCAGCAAGGACAAATTTTGTAGACCAAATAAGTTTTGTCTAGTGCTTATAAAAGAACTTCTTTCTAGATAAAAGGAGCATTTCAGGATGTGTATACAGAAGGCATTAGCACCAAAAGATATTCCTAAAGATAAGTTATAATTTTCTTAAACAAGTGTTTACCATTTTTCCCCAGGCATATGTTAACTGGGCCTGTTTGTTTCATTGCTTTGTAAATCTCTAAAAATTTGTTATTTTGGGATTTTAAAAAACTATATTCTAATGTTTCAGTAAGAAAATTTAGACTTCTTCTTTTTTTTTTTTTTTAAGGCACTGGGGGACTGAAGCCAAGGCCCTCACACTGAGCTATATCCTAGCCCTCTTTTACTTTTTTTGAGGCAGGGTTTCAGTTGCTGAGTTGTGCATGGTAGACTCAAACTTGTGGTCTTCCTGCCTCAGCCTCCCAGAGTGCTGGGATTATCGGTATATGCCACTATCTCCAGCACGGACATTTTAAATAATTTGTGCAAAAACGTGCTATCAATTTTTAAATGAAATTTTGCAAACCTCACAAGTTTAATGCAAAAAGAGCTGTAGGAAATTATCCTGGATGACTCACTCAGAACTGTTTGGTATCAAGCTAAAAAATGATCATCAAAGTTTGACTGAGTAAAAAACATGGAATTACACTATGCATAATATATACTTTTATCCATAATAGTACCTTCAGGTGAAATCATTAGCTACATTTCTGCAGGAGTTCTTGTTCCACAATTTCACATGCTTTTTTCCTAGACTTATATATTTTTTCTTTTTATTGAGGTTATTGGTACAATCTAGGTATACAATACAATTACATTCATCCTTAGGATTCTGTACCTTTACATAATAGGTCTTGATTTTCATTTTTCCCCTTGTCCCTGCCCTCCCTTCACCCCGTCCTCCCCTCCCCATTTACAAACACTTTATTTCCATTTTTTCAGTTTCTCATATTTTTTTCCTCTCCCTTATTACCTTTCCCCCACCCTTCCCACTTTCCCTACACCTTTAGCTCTTTACTTCCTATTTCACATTATTAATTATCTCATTAGGCTCCTGTGTACTATTACAGTTTTTCACACCAAAGAAACTATTCGGTATTTCAGTTAAAGAAATCTCTGTATGAACATTAAAATTAGGGAATCCTGAAATAAAACTAAAAAGGAAAGTAAAAGAGAAAAGGCAATGATGTAACATTAAAATAATCCTTAATTCTGGAGATGAAAATGGTCCCTGAACATATTTAAATTGCTTCTCGCTCTTATAGTCTTATCTTATTCTTTTTTTCATTATTTAGAGAATACTTTATTAGTTTCTGTAATCAAACCCACGTAGATATGACCTTACATATTTAGTACAATGTGTTACCCCTGTACACATGGAAAAAAAATAAAAAATAAAAATAAATTAACATTTCTAGACCAATATGGTTGTCCATTTCTGTACAATGCCAAGTCAACACAGTAAATTGGGATGACTTTTTCCAAAGTTGGCAGCACCGTTAAAGTTTCCCAAAATTCAATTTATATATATGTATATATATATATTTATATTTATATATAAAGACTAATAGCAGTATGTTATGCATCGATAGCAGCAACAGCTTTTCCAGGTTCTGCAGTCATCTGAACAAAATTATAGACATTCAGCACATTCCATTAAAAAAACCAAACCAAACCGACCAAACCAAAACAAAAACAAAAAAAACAAAGAAAAGAATAATATCCAGAAAACAGCAAAGTTCTGTTGCTGTTGTGGTACCTGGCACCATTTTTTTATTAGCATCTTAATCATCATCTGGAAAGAGAACATTCTAGAGTAATATCATTAAATGTAGCTCTGATAAAGCACGGTCCCTACTATGTATCATAAAGCAGGTACTAGATATTTTACATTCATAGAGGTATGATACAGTACTGTCCTACATCAATAATACTAGATTCAGTTTTGGTTTGAAATTTACTTTGTCTGCAAATAAGATTGCTACCCCTGTTTTTTTCTGGGCTCCTGTCACATGGAGAATTGTTTTCTATCTTTTCGCTTTCAGTCTGTGGGCTTCTTTTTGCACTAGGTGTGTTTCTTGTATACAACATATCGTTGGATTTTGCTTCTTATTCCATTTTGCCAGTCTATTTCTCTTGATTGGTGAGTTGAGGCCATTGACATTGCTGGTTGTAACTGATATGTACTGACTTATTATTGACATGTTATTGGCCTTTTGTTGACTCTTTTTGCTTATTCACCTTCTCCTTTTAATTTCTTGCCTTGCCTATTTGATTTGCTCTGTTGGGCCTCATGGTGTTGTTATTGCCTAGACTTATATTAATAAGTATTAATTCTGGAAGCAACTCAGTGAGGCCGATACATTTTTTCTCATTTTGTCACTGGAAAATGTTGAGACTGTGACTTGTCCGAAGGCATAAAGAATCAAAATTTCAAAAGAAACATGAATTGATGGCACCTTTTCTCTTCTCATTTATGAAGAGCAACTCTTTTGTCTAATTGTTTTGTCAGGAGACCTTCTTCTCTTGCTTCTGACTCAGTTACTGGATGCCCTTCTGCACTGAGTGCGCCGGCCTTCATTTCTTAGGCCACTGTCTTAGTCTGTTTTCTTTTGCTGTCACAAAATACCTGACCCCAGGTAGTTAAAAAAATAATTTATGGGTAAAGGGAGGGCAGGGACAAGGGGAAAAAATGAGAACCAAGACCTGTCATGTAAAGGTGCAAGATCCCAATGATGAATGTAACTGTACTGTATTCCTAAAATTCACCAGTAAACTCAATAAGAGAGAGAAAAAAAGAATATCAGTAAAAAAAAAATTTTTTTTGGTAGTACTAGGGATTGAACACAGGGCCTTCCCACTGAGCTATGGTCCGAGCCCTTTCTTCTCATTATGTTGAAACAGGGTCTCTCTAAGTCACTAAATTGCCCAGGCTGAGATCCAATTTGCAATCCTCCTGCCTCAGCCTCCTGGAGTCCTGGGAAAAAGGCCTGTGCCACCATGCCCGGTTTAGGTAATTTGTAAAGATTAGAAGTTAACTTGGCTCACAATCCTGGAGAGTGGGAAGTCCGAGAGCACGGCACTGGCATCTGTTCAGCATCTGGTGAGAGCCTCCTTGCTGTGTAATAATGGGGTAGAAGGGCAAGTGAGCTTGCCTGAGGAAAGAGTGGCAAGAGGAGGCTGTGCTTACAACAAATCCACTCTCACCACAACCAACCTACTCCCATGACATAACCCATTCATGAAGGCAGAACCATTATGGCTTAATTGCCTCTTAAAGGTCCCACCTCTTAATGCTGTTACAATGGCAATTACATCTTAACGTGCACTTGGGAGGATCTGTCAAACCATAGTACATGCAGAAAAAAACTTCTATGGAAAATTTAAAGCAGAAGCTGTCATGGAGTGTAGGACCCCAGGTGGCAGCAGAGTGGCAGTGAGATCAGCTTCTCACTTAGCTGTGCTTCTCTCTGGCTTCTTCTTTTGCCTGGTTCCCACCCCATGGCTGTTTTCAGATCTCTTTCACATATCTGCCTTAAGGTGATGTGTGAGAAGCTTAAGTCTTCCAGGGAGAGTGATGGTGCAGGGGTGACTCTGCTGGTTTAGAAGACTAAACCTGTCTTCTTAATTCCTCTCCAGAGAGAGGCGGGAAGACCATTCATTGCAAAGAATTGCTGAGTTGCTTCTTGGTGCTCGAGTGATACCGTTCACTTTGCAAGTCTAGAGTCTGGGAGCAGGAGTCTTAGAAAGAACAGGGTTGAGTAGATGCAGGCTGATTTTGAATCCAACTTCTTATTCTGCTTCCAGGGATATTTTCTAGCTGAAGGGCCCTGGGAAGACTTTTGAGCCCTTCTGGTATTCAATTTCACAGACTATAAAACCATAGTGATGACAACATCTGCTCTAAAGGAAATGGATGCTCAGCACAACGTTTGTCAGAAGAGCCAGTGTCCAGTAGGTGTTTCTTGGATCTGAAGCTGAGTCAGTATGCTCTCTATTTATAAGACTGTTCTTCTTAGCATCTGACATCTAGTCCCTCACGCTAAAAGAAAATGCCTTCCAAACTCCACTGCACGCTGCTAGAACGTGGAGGACTCCACGTTTTTCCACAGTCCTCCATGAAGCCAAACCCACAGACTACAAGGGACAGCTCCCATGAGTCCTCTGGGGCATTGATCAGGAGATGAGTGTGAACACTGGTGTTTCCACGGACACGAGCTCTTAGCACACAGTTGTACTGTGGGGACTGCAGGTCACACTCAGGCATCTTGGCTTACACGGGGAGAGAGCTGGTCTGGCAGTGCCCTCAACACCCTCAGACAGACTGATTAACAATTGAGGAAGGAAAACCTCCAGTTGGCAGAGAAGCAAAGACAGGTAAAATCAGGGCAAAGATTCAGTGAGCCAAGCCCATTGCCAGCCAGAGCCCAGTTTACCCTGAGCTGGGCTGGTTTCCCAGTTGTGGTCTTGAGGCGAGTGAACCTTTCCTTTCCACCAGTTTCTGCCATGTAGGGGTTCCTTGCAGAGTGTCTGGTGGGACTGGATGCCATCAAGTGAGTCATCAAATAGAGTTTCACATCAGTGCTGCTGCTTGGACTAAAAGACACAAAAATTAATCCTAAGTCACAAAACACAATACCGATTTTTATTTAAAGCCCAAATGCCTGTGTTTTTTAGAAAGACAAATATTGCATGAATCTACTTATAGGCGATACCTAAAATAGTCAAATTCAGAGCATCACAGTTGATGGCCAGGGTCATCCACAGAAGTGGTTGCCAGGGTCTGGGAGGGGAAAATGAGTATTTATTAATGAATAAGCCCGGAGTTTCAGTAAGCAAGATGAATGAGTTCTAGAGATCTGCTGTATAGCCTTGTATCTGTAGTTGACAATCCTGTCTTGTATACTTAAGCATGCAAATATATCTCATGTTAACTATGCCAACCACAACACAATTTTTAAAAATTAGTTACCTATGTTTTCAGAGAGCCTGGAAAGGTTACACAAACAGCCGGGGCAAACTGTCTTGGCAAGGAGTTGTCCCCGAGAATGGACAAGAAATGCACAGGAATTCTGAGAATTAAAATTAGGTGGGCTTTTTTATCCCCCCACCATCTTACTTTTTATAGTTATTTAGAAGAAATCTGCATGTTCCTCTTGGAATGCGCTGTGCCTTTGTTGGCCAGCTCTGTGCACCAGTCTGCCTGCCTGTTTCCACTGGCTTGTCATGCTCACTAATTAGAGAGCTGCCGCCTGATTCACCTTGTTAATTAGAGGGACTTGAACACGGAGGCCTCCGGGCAGTATGCGAGAGAGCCTCGCACCAGTGCCCCGAACGATGCAGTCTGTGAAGTCATTCTTCTCATCTACCTTCTATTTTTCATTTGAAATGAATAAATCATTGAGATTTTCCTTGTGGAGTGAGAATGCAAGAATTCACATCTTTGTAAGATGTAAATTACATGTGATCAATAGGAAGGAATGGCTCGTGTATTGTACTTACATGATTTCCTAATTTACTTCTTGTCAGGGTCTGAAAAAAATGGCCTGGAATATTTGTCTCCTCTCCATGAATCTGAGCCCTTCATCTGCTAAAAAACGGCGTTGGGTGACAAACATGGCAGCTGCCTTTTAGCTGTTGGCACCTGGTCCAGCGGTTTGTTGTTCCCTCCGTGGAGGGAGGGGTCCCTCTGGAAACCGGGTCTGGAGAGGCGTCCTCTGGACCTGCCTGTTCTCCCCAGTCTCCCCCGGGGCCTCCCTGCTCAGGAAGAGAAAAGGGTGCAGCAGGTGATTTCGATTGAGATATTCCTTTTGTACTAGAGAATTCCATTAATCAGAACTGAGGTTTTAGGTATATCGTGTGTCTTAAAAAAAAAAAATCTAATTTTTAAGAATAATGCCTTGGCTTGGTCAGACAATAAACCAAATCATAGAAGCAGTTGTGCCTTTAAATAGTACACTGCCTCCTTTTCCTACTTTCATAAGGACACTTTAAACACTTAGTTTCAGGGCTTTCTTTCCGACTCTTTGATTAAAACTAAGCTAGGAAAAGGCAGTCATTTCTCATTGGTGGAAAAGAGGTAGCTAAATTTTTATTTTTCCCATAAAACTGTCTTGCAGTCTCTGCTCAGGAGCCTGATTAAACAACCACATTATCACACTTTGTAGTGAGTTAATATCTTCAACACAGTTAGCTTGTTTGCCCCATCCATCCCATCTGTAGTAATTGTACACAATCATTTGCATAGGTGCTGGCAAAAGACATTTCTTGAAAGAAAGAAAAGAATTTTATACTTGCTCTTCCTGGGAAAGGCCATATGTGGACCAGGGAAGTTGTTTCCTGGGGTTTTCTGTGTACCCTCTGGGACAGCAGCTATTGTGTCCATGAGTTTGCCTTGCACGCTTGTGGTTTGCAAAACACAGCCCCACCCAGAGGGAAGCCCAGGACAAGAGCACTCTCTCCTGCTCTTGGAACCATGTGGGCAGACGCGGGCAGGAGCTGGAGAAGCAGCGATCATCAGCACACAGTGAGGCAAGTGATGGGGACCATCATGACTACACCGGAGAGGAGGCTGAAGTCACAGGGGGAGGGACAGCTGTGAGGGACCCTGGAGCATGAACAGAGCAAGCCAGGTGGAGAAGGCCTCCTAGGTGACAAGGGTGTGGACCTGGCTGGCCCATTCCAGGCTGTGAGCAGCTTGGGAAGGCAGGGAAAGTGGGGAAGGGAGGCAGGCAGCTGCTAAGGCAGGGAAGCGCAGCTCAGTTCCCAAGGGGCTGAACCTCCAGCCTTCAGATGTGACCTGGGCAGGCTTCTCAGTGCAGTGTCACTTAGTGCGTGCTTGATTTGGGCCCGGACAGGATTTCTGGCTCAGCAGGAGCCCAGGCAGTTCCGTAGGATGCCGTGGAAAGGTGCACAGCTTCTTTGGTAAGTTTCCCCCTGCACAGCTCTGGGCCTGGGAGCCCGCAGCGTCAGATGTAGGGAGTGAGGGGGAAAGTGATGGCGGATGCCGACGTGAATCTTAACAGGAAAAAGAAGCTGCCTCTGTTAGAACCTCAACCTGTTTGACCTTGAGAATTTCAAGTTCCATTTAATTTAAAAATTTTTTTTTGTTTTATTTTTTATTTTTTTGGTACTGGAGATCAAATGCGGGACCTTGTGCTTGCGAGGCAGGTGGCAGAACCACTGAGCTAAATCCCCGGCCCTGTTTCGCTTTATTTTTAATGGACACATAACAATTGTGTCCATTAATATGCTGGGCTGCAACATGATGTTTTGATACAGGTGTACACTGTGAAATGGTCGAGTAAGTTAATTAGCATATCCGTCACCCCAAATATTTATCATTCTTTGCGATGAGAATATGCAAAGTTCTCTCTTCTAGCTAATTTTAAATGGACAATACATTGTTGCTAACTGTGGTCACCCCGCCGGGACACCACATACCAGAAGACAGTAAGAATCTCTGTTGAGGATCTAGGTTGCGGCTACAAGTACTTAAAGTACTTAGCAGCATTCCTGGGTTCAGGTCTTCAGATATGATCTGAGCACCTGCCCTTTGCTAGGGTCAAGGCAGATAACCAAGGATATGCAGATGAAAAAGATTCCTTCTGCTGCCTGTAAGAAGCTTGTGAGAAGAAGACAGCTGTGGGGGTGCTCTCTGTGAGGCCGGGGCAAGAAGATTGCAAGTTCAAATCCAGCCTGGGATGCTTCATGCTTTGGCAGGGACCTGTCTCAAAAATTTAAAAATAATGAAAAAAGGCTGGGGAGGTGAAGGCGCCGGGTTTAATCCCCAGCGTCTGTGTGTGCAGAAGAGTTTTCTGGACAAGAATCTGCAAGTGCAAGAGCAAGGGGTTGGGAATGTGCACAGGGCATCCTCGGGCTGCAAAGACTCATTAAGATCCTGACTCAAGGAATGGGCTGTAAGGCGTACAGCAGGGCCGAGGGCAGAGAGGACTGGAGGGTTTGGGGCCGAGTGTAAACAGCATCAGATTTGAATTTAAAATGGAGGCTCCTGTCCCTTACTGCAGGGTTACGATGCTGATGTACTTTGCGTGTCAATTTCTAAGGCATTGTGCCACGCAGTGGTAGAGGTTTTAAAATATCCAGGCAGGCGATAAGCAGCATTTGACCAACAGAGATGAGAAGAGACTCAGAGATGGGAGAATCAGGGCCTGAATGGTGAGAGGTGAGGAGTATCCTGAAGGAGGTTTCCAGCTCTGGAAACTGAGCAGTATGGTGAATTAACACCCTTCTATTCCTGGAGCCCAGCAGTTGCCTCCTGTAGCAACTTCCTGCTTCACAGCTTGCTGGTTTACAGATATGGGAATGGAAAATCCAGCCGTATCCAGTCCACCATCCAAGTGGTGCTGGTACGGAGATGAATTCATCTCTGCTAGAACACACTGCTGTTTCTAAATTGGTTGAGAAATGCCAATTGCAGGCTGTACCATCCCCTCACATTTTTACAGTGTGCTCTTATGCCCCTTCCTTTGTGTGTGTGTGTGCATGAGTGTGTGTGTGTGTGTGTGTGTGTGTGTGTTTTACTAAGTTTCTCTTTGCCACAGTGAGTGTTCAGGCTTGCACCTGGCAGGAGGGAGCCCTCCCCTACCCAAGGGACACAGAACGAGGCCCCTTTCTAACTCAGGAATCCCTGGGCTGCCTCCATGAGGACAAAATTAACTTCTCCTTCTTAAAAAAAAAAAAAAAAAAAAGTCCTGTATGTGCGGGGAGCTTTCCAGATCACCCTGGAGGTTCTTTAGGATGTTTAAATGTTGACTTATGAGTCCAGAAGCTTAGTCTTCTCTGCCTGGGAAAGGTCAAGAGAGGTACAGATTTCGCCTCCTTGAAGGTCACCACTGCTGACGTGTTTGCCATTGTCTGGGTAAGAGAAGATGCTTGGGTTTAATCCACAATCCCTCAAGTCTACTGGGGCCTGTGCCAGCGCTGAAGTGGCTTGCACAGGGCCAGTGTGTCTGAGAGGAGTTCCTTGGGACGGGCCATGGGCTTGGGTACTGCTACTTGGACAAATACCTCCCTGCATTTAAAGAATGCCTCCATGCCAGACATTGTTGCTTTTGCAAGGAATTTGCCTCAGTAACATGAGTTACAAGAAAATGAAGAGGTGAAAGGAATAATAATTACAGTGGAATGAAAGCAGTATTAAAATAGCCTCTGAAAGCCCATAAGGTTTCTCCCGGGTGTGAAGTTCTCTTGGACCCCCAGTACCTCCCTGGACCTGGGGCTGGGCGGATAGCCTCACCCAGCTGGCCAGGTGCATCCTGATCATCCCCCACCCCCACCCCCGGCAGCCTCCGTGGGGTGCTGAGGTCCACACTCAGTGCATCTGATTCCCAAGTCTCCCACACCCCGGAGGGGAAAAGCTTGCTGCTTCCTGCTGTTCCAGAGTCCGGCAGCACTGTGGGCTCTTGGGAAACCTCTGCTAATGGCGTAACAGTTTCTTCAGACACTTCAAAAGTTTGTCATTTTGTTTGATGATAAAGGCAATGTATGTAGATGGCACACAATTTGCCAAGTGCGAAGCTGCCAGACTATTTCAGGAGAAACTCTCTTCCTTGCTCAGATAAAGTACGTGCCCCCAAACCCAACTATATAATGCTCTGCCGATTTTATTCTTTTTTATTATATACGTTTGCAATGCATAATACTTCCATTTGTTTGAGCGAATTGGTCTACACACATAAGGCATCTTGATCACTTTTACTTCCCTCCTCTCTTCCCAGGTCCCCTTCTCATCTTCAAAAACTCTACCTCCTCCTTTCCATCTCTTAATTTTTCTCTTTAAATTATTTATATTTTGGGTTGCTCGTATAAAAGAATTGAAGAGATACGTAACTTTATGTGTCTGATTTACTTTACTTAGGATTATGGCCTCCAGATCCATCCATTTTCCTACAAATGACTCAGATTTATCCTACTTCGGGCTGTGTAGTACTCCATGGTGCATTTGTAGCACATTTTTCTCCATCCATCTGCAGATGAGCACATAGGCCAGTTCCAAAATTTAGCTATTGTGAATTGGGTTGCTACACACACGTGTCTGTATGTATCTCTGCAATGTGACGACTTCAGCTCTCTCAGGAAGATCCTCTGGAGAAGTACAGTTTTTTATTTTTGGTGTCTTGTGGAAACTCTGATTTCTGTTGTGGTTTCAGTAGTTTACATTTCCACCAACAGTGTGGAAGTGTTCTTTTTCCCTTACAACCTCTCTTGTATTTGAGTTCATGATGACAGCCATTCTTACTGGAACAAGACAGAATCTCAGTACTGCATTTCTCTAGAGGGCAAAGGTGCTATACATTTATTGGCCATTTGTGTTTCTTTTTCTGAGAAAAGTCACTTTATATCAATGGCCTATTTTTTTATTGGGTCTTTTGATGTTTGGAGTCTATTTTGTGTTTTAGCTCTTTCTATATTTTAGATATTAGTCCTGTCTGAGGAGGAGCGGGTAAAATTTTCCCCCATGCTTAGGTTTTCTTTTCACTCTATTGGTTGTTTCCTTTGCTGTGCAGAAGCTTAATTTGATATAATCCCATTTATTAATTCTCCCTACTATTTCTTGTACAATTGGTGTTCTGTTCAGAAAGTCCTAACTTATGCCCATGGCTTCAATAATTTTACCTGTTTTATCTTCCAGAAGATTGCTTGTTTTTAGGTCTAAGTCATCGATATATTTTGAATCGATTTTAGAAGAAGGTGGGAGATATGGTTCTGGAGTCATTCTTCTGCACTTGGATAACCATTTTCCCCAGTGCTACTTGTTAAAGAGGCTATCTTTTCTCCAGTATTTGTTTTTATTCTATTTGTCAATGATCACGAGCCAGCGGATTCTAATACTTTAATTTCTGAGCTTAGATTCATTCCTTTGTAATGGTTATGGTACAGTGAACTCTTGCGATGGACTTTTGGGGGAAGAGGGAAAGGAAGCATGCTAAACGTGGTGGTCTCCCTTGGCTGTAAGAATGAATGTAAGAGCTGTAATCATCCCACAGTGTGATTTACCTAAAGTGACGATACTGACTTCCTCCCTGGTAGAGTCTGGAGTGCTACAGTGCAAAGTAAGGCAAAGTTGTTACTTGCAAGGCAGATGAGTGGTGTCACTGACACTCAAGAGAGTGGTGAGGTTGGCCACTCTAGGGTTGACAGATGTGGAAGAGGGGCATGTGGGTGTGTGCATCAGAACTACTGACGGCAGAGTACAGCAAACCCTGACAAATCAGCAAATGGCAAATCCGCCCTTAAAATGCAGGCAACACCTACTTGGTCCTTTCCTGGAATAGCAAACGATCCTTACTTCTAAGCCTAAGGGTGCATTTTGAGACAAGCTTAACCCAAGTTTGTATTTCCATGTTTGGTGATTCTTGTGGATTGCTATAACTCCTTGAAAAGAAAATATTTGCTGTTCATACAAATACATTCATAACCCTACAAATATAGTAGTCCTCCTTGATCTACAGGGAATTTGTTCCAAGACCACTAGTGAGTATGTGAAATCTGAGCTTGTACTGCAGCCTATGTATACTTTGCTTTTTCCTGTACATATACACCCATGATAGTTCGTGATAAATTAGGCACAGTGAGAGATTGGTAACAATGATAATCAAATGGAACAGTTGTAATGATATACGCACTGTAATAAAATCATGTCAGTGTCATCTGTCTATATGTAAGCTATCTCTCTTTTTTTTTTGGTACCGGGGATCAAACTTGGGTCCTTGAGCTTGCAAGGCAGGCAGCGGAACCCCTGAGCTAAATCCCTGGCCCTATATGTAAGCCATCTTAATTGTACCGTAGTCACCCTTGTGATACCGTGATTTTTGACAAAGTGCTTGCAGGAAGGGACAGGAAGGGAGAGAGGTAGGCATGGCAGTGTAGCGTTGGGCTACGGAGACCTGCGGACTCGTCAGGAGGAGGATCATCAGCTGCGGTAATCCTGGATCCCGGAGCCATAGCGATGTCAGTAGTTGGACATGGGACTGTGACCACTGAACCCTGCTGAGATGATGGAGGAGAGTGACACTGCACGTAAGGGGACCGCATATCTGTTGAGGGCTCCCCACCTGCCAGGTTGACGCTGGGGGACTCATCCTTGCCATTCAGGAGTCCACAGCCCCGCAGGAGGCAGATCCCAGAGCCAGTCCCGTAGCGGGACATGAGCTGGAGTGCAAGTGGGTCGCGAGAAGCTCCTCAGTCAATCCTCAGGGAGGTGGCTCAGATCTGCAAGCAAAGGAGCACGGGTTAGTCTGACAAGGACATATTGAGTCAGGAGGAGGCAGGGGCGGGGTGCAGGGAATGTTTCCAGCATGGAGAGAGGGCGGGCAAAGACCTGGGGACAAAAAACAGCCACATGCTCCAGCTGCTGGGCAACGGCTGCAAAGAGGCCTCTCTAAGACCGTCTTGTGTGGCCTGTGCAAGTTGCGGTTTCTTTTTTTAATTAGCTGCCCACATTTAAATACTGAGAGGTTTCACATTGGAAATAAAAGCCAACCGAACCTAGATTTCTGGGTTCTCTTCATCTGGCATCTGAATTTCCACCTGACAACAGTTAACTGGTCCCGTGTCCCCCAGTACACGAGGCTGCAGAGACATCTGTCCCCCAAGGCGTGTGAGGGCCCAGTGCAGAGGGCAGGCAAGATCTTGCCAGCCAGGGAGCCTGGTGTCCTACAGGCAGCAAAAGCTACCCAAGGGCTTTTAACAGGAGCTGCCTGAGCAGGCTACCTTTCAGGAAGGTGTCTCTGAGTGTAGCTGGGAGATTTCAGGGGCCAGACGGGGGATGGCACACAATACTTCAGGGGAGGGGCAAAGTCTCAGTTGTCCCAATTTTAGTATATATGTTGCAGAAGCAAGCACAGATGTCTTAATTGTCAATTTGATCATCTTGGGAGGCACCTAGGGCATTATGAAACCCCTCATTTCTGGGGGTGTCTGGGTGGGTCGAGGAGGCGTGACCTAGGGTACCTTATCTGGTCCCTAGATCTTTCCTCTCCAGTATTGTCTCCCTGCTCTGCTTATGGCCACACCTTCTATCGTGATGTGTCTGCCTTGGAGCCCGCCAACCATGGACTGCATCTTCTGAAACCATGAACCAAGATAAACTTCTCCTCCTTTGGGTTGTGGATATTATGTATGGTATCCCAGTGAAGGCAATGCTGACTAATTCGTGTCAGATAGGTGGTTGGTGAATAACATCCCACTCCAAATGTGCTACTTCCTAATCCCTGGAATAAGTATATGTTACTTTGTACCATATGTCCAAGAAAGAACTTTGCAAGTTGCGTATGGTGGCTCATTCTTATCATCCCGCCAGTCTGCAAGGCTAAGGCAAGAGGATCACAAGTTTGACTATAGCCTGGGAAATTTATTGATTTAGAGACCTTGGTCAAAATTTTTTTTAAAAACTTTTTTAAGGGCTGGGAATATAGGTCAGTGTGAAGAAGAGACCATGCTCTCCAGTCCTGCAAAAACAAAACAAAATTTTGCATCTGTGATTAAGTCAAGCATTTTGAGATGGGAGATTCTCCTGGATTATTGGGGTGGACTCTGCATACAATTGCATCCATTCTTAAAAGAGGGAGATAGAAAGAGATTTGACTCAGACAGAAAAGGAGAAGGTGATGTAACCATGGAAGCAAAGATGGGATTGATGGGGCCACAAGCCATGGAGTGCTGGCAGCCACCAGAACTGGAAGAGGCAGGGAATTCCCCTACTGCCCGCAGGACAGTGGCCCTATAGGTGTGCTAATGTCAGCCTGCTGATACTGACTTTAGACTCCTGGTCTCCAGAGTTGGGCAAGACTAACTTTCTGTTGTCTTAAGCCACTGAGTCTGTGGCAGTTGGTTATAGCAGCCACAGGAAATTAATATGAACGACGTCATTAAGATCTTAGGGGTGGAATCCACCGCTGAAGGACTGCCTGTGTTAGGTGAGGGAATAGCTGCATCTAAGGGGGCATCAGGTTGGTGCCACTAAATGCCAGTCTGGGACTCAGGCCTGCGTGCGGGAGCGGGACCCAGGGAACAGAAGGAGTACACAGAGAATGGAACAGGGACGGGAAAAAACCCTGCTGAAGAGAACAATTGAGCTGGAGACCACACCGGGCAATAGTAACACAGTCCTGCAGGGGTTTCTACAGCTGTCCCTTGAAGGGAGAGAAAGATGGGGCACAACAGCTGGCTCCTGGCTTGGGCAAGAGGTTGGGTGTGGAAGCCTCTGAGCAGAGCGAGTGACAGGGAGGGGGCAGTGCTGCGTCTGTCGGCAAGGGGCTGGGCTCACCTTCCATGGGGCGAGCTGGTAGGTTGATCCAAGGCACTGTGAAGCTTTGGAAGCTGTTGGAATGGGCGATACAATACACAAGGACAGTTCATTTTAAGAGGTGCAGGAAAAAGCATAGGCTCAAGGAAGACTTGGGAAAAATAAAGAACTTTAAAAAATTCTTGTACAGTACTAGTTACTAGTTAACAATAGCAGTAATCGTCTCTGAGAAGTAGAGTGGCTATAAAAACACACAAAGCTTCTATCCTTGGTGAATAAATGGGCAATAAAAAATAATCTCATGTTATAAATATGGTAATAAAATTTTAGATGAAGAAAAAGCGTGAAGAAATAAATGAGGATGATAGGATGGAAAACTACAGGGCCATTTCAACAAGACTGATTAAGGGAAGGCCTGAGGAAATGACAATAGTGCTGCTTTGTGGGCACTATGAAAAGGGTGGACTCGGAAGGGAATTGGGGATAGTGTGCTAGTGCAAAGGCCCTGGGGCAGGTGTTCAAGGCAGAGGGAGGAAGCTATGAGCCTGAGCAATGGAAGACCCGGTGAATGGAGTGAACAAGGCCAGTGGGTACTGGGTCACATCACTCAGGGCATTGTGAGCCATGCAGAAGGTATGGGGTGAGCCCAGTCGCCAAGTGAAGCCTTTGGAGTTCTTGAAGCAGGGAATCAGGGAATGACCTGCTGTGATTTACATTCTGGAGTGTGTGTGTGTGTGTGTGTGTGTGTGTGTGTGTGTGTGTGTGTGGAGATAGGGTTTTACCATATAGTTCAGGCTGGCCTTGTAGGCACAGAGCTTCCGAAATTATTGGTGGTAAGCACTATAACACAAGATGCTACCCAGACTGATCAGACTCCCATTCCCAGGGTTACTGAGTCACAGCAGTGATGCGACTACATGTTGCATTAAATAGAGTAGAAACCTGATACTCACCCGGC
Organism: Fukomys damarensis; assembly: GCF_012274545.1. Taxonomy (NCBI): domain Eukaryota; kingdom Metazoa; phylum Chordata; class Mammalia; order Rodentia; family Bathyergidae; genus Fukomys; species Fukomys damarensis. Next base: position 55,949,302 of record NW_022900931.1, read on the forward strand.
ATCCGTTCACAAGTAATACATTCACTCGGGTGTGTGTTAGCAGGTATGGCACTTGTTTAAGAGGACTCTATCAATTCATTAGCTGTTCTGATTGGGTAGTGGGAAATGTACCTTTAATAGGGGTAGATTTTTCACCAGTCAACCCATTACTATAATAGAATTTTCAGGCCATACGTCTCTCATAGCCGGTATAAAAGTTGGGGGCTGGAAGGCTTGTTCCTGGGGACAGTTATTCCCCACTGCTGGGCCCTCAGCACGTCCTTGGGAGGATGGAACGTGGCTCCCGATGAGGCTCTTCTTCTGGCCATGGCTGGGACTGCAGGGCAGGCAGACACAGGGACGTGGGGTCCTTGGTGGAGCTGGGCTCCCGGGGCCCCAGGCACTCCTGCAGGATCAGGATGTCAGCCATCCCCGCTGGCACACCTCCCACGGGACCCCAGATGCTGCTGGGGGGATGTGTCATGGCGGGAGGGCAGTGGAGTGATGGGCGGGGTGGGGGGCAACAGGGTCTGCTCGCCTTGTGTCCACGGCTGGGGAGGAAGGCGGGCAGGCCAGGGTGTCTGTCCACTGCGCTCTGGGAAGGCGCCGGTTGGGGCAGGCTGCCCAAGATCCCGGTGACCTCAGGAAAGTTTGGGGGGACTGTCCTGTGCTGAGGAAAAGTACAGACTCCCCCTTTTCTGTATCTCGTCAACTATTAGATGAGAACAACCAGTCCTGGGTTCAATAAGAATAAATGGAGGTGGCTCAGCGGTTCCACCTTGCAAGCGCAAAGGCCCAAGTTCAATCCCTGGTACAAAATAAAATAAAAATAAATGGAGATGTGGACAGTTGAGTGCACCAGCCTGGATGGACCCTGCAAACATGCAAAGTGGAAGAAGCCAGGTACAGAGGGCCAACCACTGTCTGATTCCATGGTATATGAAGTCCCGAGGAGGCAGCCTTGGAAACAGAATGGAGAAGAACGGTTCCCAGGGCCTGGGGAGAGAAGAAATAGGGAACTGTTCTTTAATGGACACCAAGTTTGGAGACGTGCAAAGGTCCTGGAGATGAATAATGCTGAGGGTTGTACAACATTATGAATATACTCAATGAACTCTATACTTAAAATAGCTGAAACAGTAAATTTTCTCTTACAAAAAGATGAACACCAGTGGTAAACCCATATTGGTGTTTCTGGGCTGCTGTCTGCATGGCTGCCTCTTGGCCCAGGCCAGGCTCCCAGCCACCACTGTGAGGTCACCAGAGGCCAGGGGTGGGGGACACACTGGCTAACCACAGACAGTTTCAAAAATAACGGATATGAAAGCAGGGTGCCTGCCACCATCAGTAATCATCCCTGTTAGGCTTTTTTTTTCCTTTATAAGGTTTTATATAATTTTTATACCTGGGTCTTTATAGTGGTTGCTGCTCAGATTTTTTTCATAAGTATTTTTTCTTATCTCTAGAAACCTTAATAAAACATCGAGATCACTATATAATATCTCACGTGATCCCTATCTTACATTTCAAATTGGGTCAGGAGGTTCTTGCCAGTTTTTCACTGTGTAAATGACACTGTAATCTACATCTTTTGGCAGAATCTCTAGCTGCGTCCTGTATCCCTGGGACAAATGTCTAGAATTCCCGAAGTATAAATTGAGCCCCTTTAGCTGTTTGATCCATGGTGGCAGAGTGAATAACAGACAGGCCATCCCCTCTGACATCCTCACCTGGCTGGTGGGACGCCCTCCCCTCGGCCCCCAGCCTCCCACCTGTGTCATCCCACCACTGGTTGGTATTGATTCTTTCCACAGGTTGATCCTCCACACAGGAGGTGCTGGGAGCCTTTCGGGTCACTAGGGTGTTTCCTTGAAGGGAATAGTGGGACCTCAGCCCTCTCCTCTTGCCCTCTTTTGATTCCAGTCCTATAAGGAGCAGATCATAGTGCCTTGTACTCCTGCCATGATGTGCTGCCTGCCTCTGGCCCAAAGCAACAGGGCTAACCAATCATGAGCTGAAACCTCCGAACCTAGGAGCCAAAATAAACCTGTTCTATTTGTAAGTTGATTATCTCTTGTGTTTGTTATATACTATTAAGAAATCTGGCTAACACAGCCTCAGTTTCCCATTGGTTGTAGGGGGCTGACGATACTTATTTTGGGGGGTCATGGTGAAGGTTAGGGCTACAGATATCCGAGCCCCAGAGCCAGCCCAAAAGACTAAGCAGAGTAGAACTTGCTCTTCTCTTGCCGGTAAGAGGACACAGGGAGCCTCCTTCTCTAAGGCCACTTTCCCCAGCAGGGAGCAGTGGAGATGGTGCTGGCAGGGCCCACAATGGACTGATGTTCCCAAGAGCTCTGAGGGACCCTGCCTCTCACCCTGAGGCTCTTCCTTTGTGTTCATGACCTCTGGAACCTACCTGGCCCTAAATGTCACCTCTCTGGAGACCCCACTGAGTTTAAGGCCTTTGCTTTCTTGGTGATCATTTTCAGCCAGTAGACCCTCCCCTTAATATATTCATCAGACATCTGATAATTGTGATAACCCTGATGGGTGGTGAGCAAGGCAAATTAGCCAAAAGATGATTGATTTTTTTTAATGCGCAATTTTATCTTCCACCTTTCCTAGCAACGTGCTCTGCCAGAGTAATAATTTCTTCTCCCAGGTATTTGCCAGTGTAGAGATTGCACATCTATTTACGGTTGCCTGGAAGCCTCATAATTACAATACAGACCAAGTGCCCATTTTCTTTCCCTGACTACAAATAGGGATCAATCGAATTTTAAATGACTGCTCCAGGGCTCGCTCCTGATCGTGACCTTTGTAAATGATTAGCGCTCACCGCTGTTGCTGGCTGCCCAGAGAAGCCAGGTGGGCAGTTTTTTAGCCGGCATTTCGCCTGGATGTGGGCCAACAATGTACCAGGTGAAATTCGACAACCAGTGGCCAGTCAAGAAAGGGCTTGTGGACTTTCTCTCCAGCCCACAGAGGCTTCCTGCATTTCCCACAGGCCTGCTTTCCTTTGTCCAGTTCCTGGGCTCTGCAGACGTCTGTTTGCTCAGAGCTTATTGACAGAGCCACATGAGGCCTTGCTGAGCTGGCACCTGCGAAGGGGGAAGTTGAATTCAAATGGTCTTGAGAAGCTTTAGACCAGCATGTGAAAATTGTTGTTTGCCAGAAAGAAGTTTCTTTATTTATGTTTTGAATGGTTGGATTTGATCTCAAATGCTAAGCTTCACATTGTGAAATCAGAGAAACCTGGAGGGTAAACAAATCTCACGGAAGAAGTTGAGGCCGGGTCTTGGCTTCTTCTCCCATGTATGCCCAAGTCGCCCTCAGAGCAGGGTTTTCTAATTATTCAGAGTAGAGCCAGCTGTGGCATGTTGGAGCTCCCTGAGACTCCTGCTGCCAACTGAGCCCCACCAGAGGGCTCCCCGAAATGGGCCCTCTTACTCTAGGGGTGAAGCATAGGGAGTGCTGTTTCCTATCAGTCCTTCTCATAATTACACATATACTTATATGAGTGTGGTGTGTAGGCCAGTAACCCCAGCACTCTGGGAGGCCGAGGCAAGAGGACTCCAAGTTTGAGCCCAGCTGGGGCAGTGTAATGACTTAGCAAGATGGTGTCTCAAAAAAAAAAAATAATAATAATAATAAGGCTGGGGATATAGCTCAGTGCAAAGACCCTGGGTTTAATCCCCAGTGCTGCCAAAAGTGAACAAAGAAACAAACCAAAAAGCCCCCCAAACCAAATCCAAACCAACAAAACACACTGGTGGGACAGCAATGAAAGCCATGTGGTGAGGAGCACCTGTGTAGCCCGTCATTGAGCATCCTGTGCTCTGGCTGAAAGTGCACCTACATGTCTTTGATTGCTACTTTTAGGGATGAACTTGCTGTCTTCGCTTGTGGACCAGGTGTGGATGGTGCCTCTTAAATACGCTCTTGTCAGCCTCGCCTTCTGCTATGGCTTGTATCTAGATGTCTGTCCAAAACCTCATGTGCTTTCGGAGCTGGCTGGATCTAGGGTGTGTGATGCTGGGATTAAGGATGTGCAGTACTAAATTAGTCCACTAACTGGGGCTAGCATAGTCCTGGGTCCAAAAGACTGGTGGCCTGGATGGAATAAAGGGGAAGGGCAGGCTGGCTACTGCTGCTTGCCTCTTCGTTGCCTTCGTTGCCAATGAACTATTTCTCTTCTGCAGTGCTCCTCTGCCGTGCTGCCCTACCTTGGAAATAGCTGGCTGTGGACTGAAACCTCTACAGGCTGTGTCTAAATAAACCTTTCCTCGCTTAACTTGTGGGTGTTGAATATTTTATCCCAGCAATGAAAATAGTAACTAAGACACCTTTCCAGAGCTTTATTCTACGCAATAGCAAGATGTTTCCTTCTGAGCAGTGATATTTGGACTGTGTGCCCCTAGCAATCTGACATTTCTGTGAGAATCCCCAGGTTCAATGTTGGCACCCACCCACGGTGTCTGCCTACATCCTCCCTCCCCTCTCTGGCCAGGCCAGTTTCACTCCTTAAGCTGCTCCTCTAGGGAAATCCTGTCTCCCTACCAGCCCGTCAGAGTTCTCTGTGATTCCTCAACTCCTGAGGTCCTAGGAACAGAGAGAACCCAGGGAAGGATAAACTGAGATGGGCCAGCAATCCAAGCTTTGTCCCATGGTTCACCTGCTAGTTTCTCTATACAGTGCCACTGCTAATTGAAATCTCCAGAAAGCATCAGTGCTTCATTGCCCAGAAATGAAAGCTATTGTCAAGAGTTTGAGATCTAAAATCACATGCAGTATCTCAAGCAAGCCACTGTTTCGGTGTGCTGCTTGAAGTCTCTAGAAGGTGTGTGCTGATACAGGACAGATGAAGCAAAAGGAAACTAAAAGACCAAGAGCAGAACTCACCTGAGCTCCTTTCTCCAGGCTACCCATCGATCCCAGTTTGGCCTCAGAAATACTTCAAGACCCCAGCACTAAGTGCTTCCTTTATCCTTTCTCCTTGTTTGTAGAACAGGAGATTATGTCTTACTGATTGCGGGCGGAAGTAGCTGGGCCCTTCCAGTTGCCATCATTTGGTTTCAATGTATAAATGAGAGCAGGCTCCAATAATTCAACCATAGCATATTTCAAGATATTTCTGGTATGGCTCAACCAAGGACTGTGTTTGAAGCAGTTGACTTAATCCTCAGATATCCCGTCAACCTGTAAGCTTGAGATGCGTGTCGCGTTCGGCCTGGATGGGCTCTAGAGTGTACCCCTTGGTGCAGCAGCTGGTCTGATCCTGGAGCCACGTTTGTGGGGTGGCCACTGTAGAGCCCTGTGATGTCACCCAACATCTTGGGATGATGAACCATCGTCTTGAAGATGGAAGATGCCTGGGTGCCTTTGTTTGTGGTTACTTCATTTTTGTTCACTCCCTGATGAGCAGTGTCTTTGCTGATTTCTGTTTAGGTTATTTTCCCACTATTTACATGTGTACATGTAAGTGTTTTCTAAGATGCTTACATTAGTGTCATGTTTTGCAGATGATGCATAACAGTAGGGTTTAGGTGCGAATCTTCAGTGCAAAATCTATTGCTCCTGGGAATGAAGGAAGTGCGCAGTGGAAGTGAGGTGTGATCATTGATCCCACCACAGGCAAATTGTATCTTTGGGTTTCACCTTTGTCTTGGCACCTATAGTATTAGTAATTATTCTGATGAGAATAATGACCTGCATTTGAAAAGTGCGTAATTCATACTGAAAGTTAGTTTCCAAGGCAATGACACTTCTGCAGAGTTCTGCTGAACCTATGGTTTAAAAAGATATCAAGTGGAGAAACAAAGATACCCACATACGGAAACAGGATTCGCTTGTGGACAAAAAGTGTTGGCCCCTCTTCTGCAGCCTCTGGGACACTCAAGCAGGAATCTGTGTCTGTCAGTGATGACTGATTTGGGCGTTGGTTAGTTTCTTAAATTATTTTCTGAATCCTTATGTTGAGAAAGGAAAAGTCAGGGCTAAGTGTCCGAAGATTCTGGAATGACTGACTTCTGTGATTAAGCAAAACTAGTATTTAATCTCATGCCCAGAACAACTAGCCTGGGTAAAACCAGCAAAAGAAAATAGATCTCATGAATAAGAATGTAGCTGAAGTGGGTGGTGCAGAATTCCAAGGTGTGCTCTGTAGAACACGCGTGCTACGGGAATAACTGAAAGGCAGCTCTAGGGCGGGAGGGCTCTCTTGTCACGTAAGTTCAGCAAGTCCTCCAAGACAGCAGTGTGATTGCCCCCAGCCATCTGGGCTCAAGCCTCCATCCCCTCTCACCTGGACAGATGCAGTAACATTCTACCTTCGGCCCAGCCCTTCTCTGGCTCTCCGTAATACTCCGTGAACCGCCTGAGGGAACTTTGTAAAAGACGATTTGGTTCGTGTCACTCTCCAACTTGAAACCATCTAATGGCTTCCCACTGTGTTCAGAATTGTTGCCCAAGGCTGGCCTGCCCTTGCCCCCCCTCCGCCTCTCTTGGGCGCCTCTCCGGTTCTACCCTCCTCCTTCCCCAAGGCTTCCACCACCTTAGTGTCTGCTAGTTTTATAAACACCTCCGGCCCTTACTTGCTTCAGGGCCTTTGCACTGGCTGTTTCTCTGTTCTGTACTTGGAAACTTCTTTTCTCTGATTTTTGTAGCCGTCTCTCGTCATTCAGGTCACAGCTCGAAACCACTTTGCGGCTCTCACTTCATCTAAAGGACCCAAGAGGTTTGGGAACACAAGCGCCTTTCCCCGCTCACCCAGAGACTTCTGTGTGACTCCGCATGCCACTAACCCTTATTCTTTACCGCGTGATTGTTTCCCCTTTGTCTAAATGTAGACTCCCTGGAGATAGATCTCGGCCCCGCCTGTCTCAGTCACGCTGACCCTCATGCCTGTGACATGGAAGACTGGCGGAGGGACAATCACATGATGTGCATTTATCTTGTGTGGCTCTCGGTACAGGTAAGAATAAAACCCACCATGTGAGTATGTGCAATATTTGAAAAATAGATTGGAATCAGAAGGCTCAGAGCTGTCAGGTATTAGGAAAGTCTGCCTCGCTTTCCCAAATCTGGGCGTTTTAGGAATGGCGCACTTCTGTCGCCTGGTCCTGGTCCACAGACACCCAGCAAGGAGCCACACACCCGCTGTCCTGCTGTTTTGAAGCCAGCAGAGGCAGACATCCCATGGCTGTGTCACCCATCACCGTTCCTGTCTCTGAGTACTTATTCTCCTCCTCTTTTCTCATAGTAGGCGCGCTCATTTCTAAATGACTCAAGAGTGCTAGGACCATAAGCACCCTTGAGAAGGAGCTGAGCAGAGTGGGCACGGAGACCTTGGCTACTTCTCCTCAACTGTGGGCTGTGACATCATTGAGCCTGGAACTGTCGCCTAGTTCATGAGTTTCCTACGGCAAGTACAATGTGTCAGGAGGGTTGATTGCAGCAATCATGGTGCTACAGCCCTAGGATTTCCTGCCTTGAAAGGGCCAAAATGATAATAACCTCTGGCCAATACTGGGAGTCCCTGGCTTTGTAAGATAAAGGGACCCTGGGGGTCAGTTTGTCACTTCATCCAGAGGACACCAGCCTGCCTCCCAGGCTCCCTTACATCCTTGGATGCCTGCCCGTCTCAGCAGCTGCACACTCACATACCCGCACATCTGCATACCAGCAAATCCATGTCGTAGGAGAGCCCTTCCTTTAGTTTGTGAGGAATATTTACAGATTAAAGTGTCGACTGGACAAAAACTGTGCCAGAGGGAAGCAGAGCGGCCTGATTTGTGGAGAGTTTCAGGTGTGTGCGCCAGTGGGGGAGTGGGGTCAAAAACACACGCATTTCCCGTGGTATCTGCTGCTTCCCTCTGTACCTGGCCCTTTCTAAGAGACTGAACTCTGACATACATGCCAGGAAACAGTGACTCTGCTGAATCCTCCGTGTGCCCCGGGCAGAAATGAGACCTGGGCTCCGGGCCTTCGGTAGGAAAATCCCATATCTAGCAGGGTCTCTGCAGATGTTGCTTTTGCAGTTCAAGCACCTGAGACTCCTGGAGAAAGAAACACTTACGGAAGCTGAATTCACAATAATAAATTACAAATCACCATGAGGAAGAGGCTGCTGCAGAGCCAAAGAACTGGCATTCTGTTCTCAGAACTGGAAAACTAGAACAAACTGAAAGAGATTCTAAAGTAAGGAGGTTTAAAGTATTTAGAGATATTGAATATGGATCACTTTTACTTTCACTATATGTTTGAAATCAGTTGTAAGTTTTCAGAAAAGAATCAAAGAAGGTGGGCAGTCAGTTTAAATGACAACATCACCGTGATTTTAACTAGAAATTAGAAACTATACTTAACACCCACCTCTTTCATTCTGTCCTCCCTTCTGGGTAATCAGTGCATGCCATAGAAAACCAGTTTGTAAAGCCAGGCATGATGGCACACGCCTGTGATCCCAGCACTTGGGAGGCTGAGGCAGGAGGATTTCCTCAAGTTCAAGGACATCCTGGGCTACATAGTGAGACTCTGTCCACCCACCCCCCAAAAAAGCCAGTTTGTAGTTCAGCAATCATAATAATACTATAATATTTATTTAAAACTCTTTAAACAATATGGCATATGTCTGCTCAAACAAAAATATGAGAATTTGGGGCTGTTTACTCAATCAGATGAAATTAATTGGATTTGTAAAGAATGATTGCACCTTTACTTCTACTCTACAGCAGCCAGGTACTTTCTTCCCCAGGATGCTATCCATAAACAGAGGTTTCTTGTTGCCATGGATTTCTGCTCTCAAGTTTTTTTTTTTCCCCTTGCTTTTTCCAAGATTTGAGCAAAGCCGGTCTAGCTGAGAAATAAATGAGTTATTTTTACTTCTTTGAATGGTTTTTCATGAACTCTTTCCTTCCTTTGGCCTAAGGCCCACTGGACCATCAAAGGGATTTTCATGAGAACAAAAAGAAGGGTCTTTGCTGGGCCACTTATCTCCACAACTGCCCTTCCAGCCAGAACCCAGGGAACCCCCAGGAAACAGAAGCCCTTGCTCTCGCGCATTGCTTTGCAGATGTCCCAAAGGTACATCAGTGCATTTAAATAGAGATCGGGGCTCTTCCTCATTGCTGAAGCTGGGGCTCCATCCTGACTCTTCCTCCCGAATAGGTTTGAGGCTGACTTGGAGGACCTGAAGCTCCATCTCTGGGAGGGTTTTTTTGAGACAGGGTCTCTGTATGTAGTTGAGACTGACCTGGAACTCACTACGTAGCCCAGGCTGGTCTTGAACTCACAGTGATCCTCCTGCCTCAGCCTCCGGAGTGCTGGGATTACAGGTGAGCACCACCACGCCAGGCCCTCAGGAGGGCTTTGCTCAAGGCTTCACACACCCAAGAAAAACTTTCTTTGTGGAGTTCCAAGCTAACCAGCATCTCCTTCCTCGTCTTCACCTCTGACCCAAGTAGTAGTACAAGATGAGGAAATATAATCTTGGGATGTGTCCCTTTCTTGGAATCAGATGTGAAGAAACATCAGTGATGAGAGAGAACAATAATAACAACACCCCAAACAAGTCATAATTTCAAATTCTCAGCCCACCCCCAGCCACAGCTCCCATAATGTGAGAAACAGAATGGATTTCCTTTCTCTCCTCTATGACCAGAGCTGTTCTCCCACCCTCCCTACAGAGGTGGGGATGACCCTGGAGATGGAGACCAAAGTGCCTTTCAGCGCTCCAGCAGGAATATTTCTATTCCTGACTTTCCACCTTGATAAGATCACTTCCCACATGGTCGGAAAAGAATCAGGAAATGGGAGGGGATGCAATGGATCCTCAGGAGAAATTCCTGGTGTCTCCTTATGAAAGAGGGACTTGCTGTCTCTCCAGCAAGGTGAAACCTTGCCCTGCCATGCTTGTAAACATTTGGACTTTTCAAACATTCAACCCCTTGAAGTTTGCAATTAAAAAGGGATCTTTGTGGAGCACAGTGGTGCATGCACACCCATGTTTATAGCAGCACGTTCATAATAGCGAAATCTTGGAAGCAGCCTGTATGTCATCAACAGATGAAAGGATAAAGAAAACGTGGTATTTATACACAATGGAGTACTACTTTGCCTTAAAGAAGGAGAAACGCGAATGGTTTGTATGAAAACGGGTGCACTTTGAGACCACAATATTATGTGAAATAAATCAGACACATGAGTTTAAGAGCAGCATGGTTTCTCTTCTATGAGAAACCCAAGATATAAAGAACAAAATAAAAGATGCATAATAGGAAATAGGGAGATAGACCTTTTAAAAAAGGAAGGGGACTAAGATATGAAGGGAGGGGGAGAAAAGAGAAGAGAAAGAGATGAGAAAATAATTACAGTGTGTTGTGTACATATACCAAATCCCCAAGAGGAACGTAATCCTTATGTACTGCAAACACGTACTGAGAAAAAATAAAAACTGAAAAAAGAAGTCTTCATGGACCTAAATATAAAATGTTAAACAAACTTCTAGAAAATATAGGTCCTAAATATTGGATTTGGCAATGACTTTTAGGTACAACATCAAAAACATGGTCCATGAAAGAAAAAATCGATAGGCAGGAAGGACTTCATTAAAATTGAGAACTTGTGCTCTGTGAAACACAAGCAAGAGAGTGAAAAGACAAAGCACAGTCTTGGTGGGGGGCCTGTGTAAACTGCATGTCTGATAAAAGACTGGTATCCAAAACTTACAAAGAACTTTATCTTTTTTTTTTTCCTGTACTGAACTCAGGTCCTTGCGCTTGTGAGGCAGATGGCTGAACCACTGAGCTAAATCCCTGGCTTCACAAAAAACTCGTAAAACTCAACAAATAACCCAATTTAAAAACAGACAAAAGATCTCATCAAGGCTGGATGTATTGGTGCAAGTGTGTAATCTCAGAACTCTGAGAGGCTGAGGCAAGAGGATTCCAAGTTCAAACCCAACCTGAGCAACACAGTGACTTAGTGAGACCCTGTCTCAAAATAAAATTGAAAAGGGCTGGGAATGTAGCTCAGTGAGAAGGGCCTGGGTTCAATCTCTTGTACTGCGAAACAAAACTAAACTAAACAACCAGACACATGTGCACATACGCACACAGAAAAAGCAACTGAAGTTAGGAAAGATAACCAGCATCTTATGGCATGAGAGAATTATGAATTGGAGCAGTAATGTGATACCACAGCATGCTTGTTAGAGTGTCTGATGTAGAAAACACTGACACTGCCGAATCCCGGTGAGAATGTGGGGTGACAGGAAATGCTCGTTCATTGCTACTGGGAATGCAAAATCCAGCCATTTGGGAAGACAACTTGATAGTTTCTTACACAACAAATTTGTCTAACCATAGGATTTTGGTAATTTGTTTCTTATGACTTATCCAAATGAGTTGAAAGTTTATGTCCACACGATTACTTGCACATGCATTTTTTTCTTTAAAAAAAAAATTTTTTTTTTTCAGTGCTGGGAACACAAGCACTCTGATCATCCCCGGCCTTTTTGCACAAAAATGTTTATAGCAACTTTATCCAAGACTTGGATGCAACCAAGGTATCTTTTTTCCCCATTGAGTTTATTGGTACATTTTAGGTAGACAGTACAGTTCCATTCATCATTGGGATCTTGTACCTTTACATGATGTATCTTGGTTCTTATTTTCCCCCCATTCCCCTGCTGTCCCTTCACCCTCTCCGCCCCTCCCTATTTACAAAGACTTTGTTCCCATTTTTTTCCTTTTCTTATATTTTTCTTTTCCCTTCTTTCCTTTCCCCTACCCCTCCCACTTCCCCTACTCCTTTAGACCTTTTCTTCCTATTTCACATTATCAATTATACATTTTGACCCTTATTTACACTTTTAGTTTTTCACACCAGAAAAACTATTCAGTATTTACACATGTCCTATTTATTTTACTTAAAAGTATGGCCTCAATGTGCACCCATTTAGCTATAAATGTCTCTAGTTTCTCATTCTTTATGGCTGAGTAGTACTCCATTTTATTTTTTAAAAAATCTTCCTTATCCAGTCTCCAGTTGATGGGCAGTTGGGCTGTTTCCAAGACAAGGTATCTTTTAGTAGGGAATGGTTAAACAAACTGAGGGATTCCATTCAATGAAACATTACACAAAAATAGGAAGATGTGGAGGAACCTTTCTATGAGTATGTCTGGGCATAAAAAGCCAATCTGAAAAGGTCCATAGCATGATTTCAACCACATGACATTTTGGATAAAGCAAAACTATGGAGACAGTAAAAAGATAAATGGTTTTCAGGGATTTAGGAGGAGGGAATGGCAGGAAAATGAATTGATAGAGCACAGGGAATTTTAGGATAGTAAACTTTTATATGACACTGTAATGTTGGATATATGTGAAAACCCACAGAATATACAACACAGCATGAACCCTAATGTAAACTATGGACTTTACTTTGTAACAACATATTCATAATTACTCATCAATTTCGACAAATGTAGCACACTAATGCAGGGTATTAACAACAGAGAAACTGAGGGTATATGAGTATTTCCTGTACTTTCACTTAAAATTTTCTATAATAAGGGCCGGGGATTTATCTCAGTGGTGCTGCCGCCTGCCTTGCAAATGCAAGGACCTGAGTTCAATCCCTGGTAACAAAAAAAAAAAAAAAAAAAAAAAAAAAAATTGTATAATAAACTCAGAACTTCTCTGAAAAATAAAGTCTGCTCATTTAAAAATAATCTTTAGGGCTCAAGATCTCCCAGAGTTCTTTTTGTAGCTGAAGTCTGAGACAGTTTTTAGAATTTCAGATGGACTCCATTAGCCAGAACCAGAAACTGATTAGTTGTTCCGGTTAGCTTGCCGAAAATGCCTCTAAAAACTCTAGCCTCAAAGACTAGAACATTTCTACCAGCCGTCCATTTTGCAGTGCACTTTACTAGTTTGAAAATACGGACAGAAGACAAGCCTGTCTCTCTTGAATCTGTCTGCAATGAGTAGTAGTAGCCGTCATCATAGTGGAAGTAGCAGCAATAGTATATTAGCAGCAGTAATTGTGATCATAGAAGTAAAAGAAGTAATAGTAGAAATAGTAGTTATGAGAGAGATGGGAGTATTATCAATAGAGGTAGTAGAAAGAGTGCTAGTAGTAAAGCAACAGTAGTGACAGAAATGTAGTTGCAATAGAAGCACAGTAGCAACAGAAATAGATTGCACTTGTAGTAGAATATTAGTTACAGAAATGAGAGTAGTTGCAATAGCAGTGATAGAATAGTAGTTTTAGAAGAAGTAGTAGAAATAGTAATGGTGGTTGCAATAGTAATAGAAGTAACAATAATTGCAACAATAGCAGAAGTAATAGTAGTGGTAGAAATAGTAGTAGTGCCACTCTGAAAAAATGGTATCAAGGGTATATGCTGTTGGCATGACCTTGCTCTCCAGGTCAACATAGTTTCAGGTTTCTTTACTGTAAAGTTCTTTCCCTCTTTTTCAGTTGGTTCCTGTGTCCCTTTCTTGTATTTCCACAAGTGTACTTTTGTGGATCACTTCATTACTTCCTAGCACCATAAGGTGTTCCTGGCTTATCTTACCTATATACCAGTTTTTCAAATAGCCATCTGCCCAAGGATCCCTTTATGTTAGTCAGGAGTCTTTAGAGAAAAAGAATTAACAGGCCATGATATACGAAGATAGACAGACAGACAGGCAGGCAGGCAGGCAGATAGGTAGATAGATGACAGATTTTATTATGGGGAATTGGCTTATGTAATTATGGAAGCTGAAAAATCCCAAGATCTGTAGTTAGCAAGGTGGGGACCCGTGAAAGCCAATATTATAATTCCAATCTGAGTTTAAAGGCCAGAGAACCAGGACAGCCAATGGAATGTTCTAGTCTAAGATCATTCAAAGGCAGGAGAACACCAGTCTCCCATCTCCAAGATATCTGTAGATTCTTCCTAATTCAGCACTTTTGTTCTGTAGACCAAATGATGATTACCCATATTGGGAAGAGCAAATTAGTCTACAGGTTCATGTGTTGCTGTCACCCACCGACACCCTCACAGACAGACCCCGAATAATGTCTAACCAGACATCTAGGATCTCTACAGTTTGGTCAAGTTGGCACATAAAATTAGCCAAATGCCCTGCTTTCCTTTATTAGAGAATGGTACACATGCTGCCATTGCTACTGGAGTCTTATTGCTTCTAGGCTCTCCCAAAAGACAGAGCAACAAAAATATTATTGTGTATACTAACCTGTAGCTTTGTAAGCTTTTCAATGTGTAGCCATATTTATTCCTATATGGCAAGGATGAATTCATATCAGTGTTTCCAACTCCGATCCATTACCAGAAAGATCATTCTTTCTCTCATAACTTGTTTGTAAACATCTGGATCCAGCCATCCACTGCACATGTATTTGTTCAATTCCAAAGTATAGTGATTTCATAATAGTTAACTCTTACATCTATCAGATGTAACTTTCCCAATTAGATCTGCTTATGTACAGTTCCTTACAGCCTTTAGTCTTAAGTCTCTACTCTTTTCCATAGTTAATTAGGTCCATACTATTTTTCCCCAACCTCATCAGTGAAGTTATTTCATATAAAACAAATTGAGGTACTTCCATTTAATGTTACATAAAACTAGAAAGAAAAATATATTTGAGGTATATCCCTTCAGTGTTATACAAAAATAGAAAGACAGGAAAAATATAAATATAAATATATATATAATCCAAGGCCTTTGTATTGAGCTACATTTCTAGCCCTTTTAAGTTTTTTTAAAAACACATTGTTTTTTTTTTTTTTTTTTTTGAAACAGGGTCTCATTAAGTTGCTAAATTGCCCAGGTTGGGCTCAAATATGAGACATTCCTGCCTCAGTATCCCAGAGAGCTGGGATTACAGGCTTGTGCGATTACACTCAGCCTATTTTGTGCATTTATAGTACAGTTACATTGCTTTATAACCACCTTCATTCCATTCTAGGATTCTCCAACCTCCTAGTTGATTTTTTTAAATTTGCATAATTGAGGTTCACTGTTTGTGCTGTGAATTTCTATAGATTTGATAAGTCCTATGTCCACCATTACAATATAGTACAGAATGCATTCACCACTCTAAAAAATCACCTGCACTTTCCTATTCAGGTCTACTAATCTGTTTACTGTCTATGGTTTTACATTCTCCAAAATGTCACATAAATGAAATCACATAGCATGTAGCCTTTTGGATTGACTTCTTTCATTTGGCAACAAGCATTTGCTATTCAGCCTTTTTTTTTAATTACCAAACAGTATTCCATGGAGTGGTCTGCCATCTCTACTTCTCTCATTTACGAAAAGACACGTTGGTTGGTTCCAGTGTTTGGTGATGATGAACGAATCTGTAAATACATGCGTACTTGTGTGTGAGCCTAGGTTTTCAGGTCATTTGGGTGAATTCCTAGGTGCATTACTGCCAGGTTGGATGGAAAGGTGACGTTTAGCTCTGTAAGAAGCTGCCAGACTCTTCCAATGAGGCTGCAGCACTTTGCTTTGTCGCCAGCCACGAGTGAGAGCTCCTGCTGCTGCACATCCTCCCAACAGCAAGTGGTATCACCAGTTTTTGGATCCTAGGAATTCTAATATCTGTACAGTGGCATCACATTCTTGTTTTAATTTGTGTTTCCTTAATGACAAATAGTGTCAAACATTTTTTAATGTGCTTACCACTCATCTGTATATCTTTAAAGATAATTTTATTTTTAAATAATAAAAACCTACAGAAAAGCTGTGAATACAGTTCTAGGAACTTCTTTTTTAAGGTGTGTCTTGTCTTTTATTTTTCCAACATCCGTATTTTTATTAGTGCATATTCAGTGTACAGAATATTGGCTTTTGTTGTGACTTTTTTTCCCCTCAGTAATAGAAATTAAACTCAGTTTCTTTGTACTGAGCTCTATCCACAGCCTTTTACAAGTTTTTCTACTTTTGAGACAGGATCTCACTAAGTTGCTAACTTGCTCAGGCTGGGCTTGAACTTGTAATCCTCCTTCCTTGGCCTCCCATAGTGCTGAGATTGCAGATGTGTGGTCATTGGTCTCTTCTAGTCAGAAATGTCCTTCGACCTTCCCTTGTCTTTCATGACCTTGAACCCAGGCCAGTTATTTTAAAGACCATCAGTCAATTTGCCCGCTGTCCCCTCATATTTCAATTCAGGTGATGTGGTTTGGGCAGGAATACCCCAGCGATGATGCTGTGCTCTTCTTATGGCCTCTCATTTTAGTTGGTCCCACCAGGGAAGATATTCACCTAACTATGATGTAGCTGTATGAGCCGAGCTTCTCTTACCTTTGCAATTGACGAACACTTTGTGGGAAGATGCTGCCTTAAGGCCCAGTGGCAAATTCCTCATCAAGCCCCACTCACTGATGGTAGTATCTCCTGATGGTTCTTGGATGGATTAGCTATCACTGTGCTGGTTATGAGATAACCTTCTCACTCCATCATTGCTTGCACTCTTGGCATTGTGTTATAGGGAAGCGTTCTACTTCTCTTCCCAATTACTCACGACTATAGACCCACTCATAGATTTCTTTATTTTTTAGTAGATTATTATTATTTTTTAATTGAGTTTATTGGTACATTTTAGGTATACAGTACAGTTACATTCATCATTGGGATCTTGTACCTTTACATGACAGGTCTTGGTTCTCATTGTTTCCCCTTGTCCCTGCCCTCCCTTCACCCCCTCCTCCCCTCCCCATTTATACTTTTCTTCCACTTTTTCATTTTCTCATATTTTTTTCTTTTCCCTTATTACCTTTCCCCTACCCTTCCCACTTTCCTTACACCTTTAGCACTTTTCTTCCTATTTCACATTGTCAATTTATTATTATTTTTTTTTTGGTACCGGGAATCGAACTCAGGACCTTGTGCTTGCGAGGCAGGCGGGGGAACCGCTGAGCTAAATTCCCGGCCCTTTCAGTAGATTATAATTGACCAGAGTTGGACAGAAGCAGCTTCCTCTGTGTCCCTCTGACATGTCTCCATCACTTCTGAGGCAATTTCTTTCTCTCTCCACGAGAAGATGTTACAAGTACATCCCTTTTAGTGGAGAATTATATTTAGAGAACAAGATCGGGATGGTAGGTGAACTCGTGGCTTTTGAGAAGGGCCCACTGTCTTCAGAGACTCTGAGCAAACAATATATGAATGTGTTTATATATAGTCTGTGCACATATGCATAGATTTACACAGATACAATTTATATCTACATTTGTTTTTAACGTGCATTTTTAATATATGCAGCAGTCCCCCCCTTATGTCCAAGGGATATGTTCCAAGACTCTTAATGGATGCCTGAAACCTCGGGTTGTACAAAATCTTATATACAAACACTGTGATATCGTGACTGATCGCCGAGACAGCTGCTAAGTGACTGACGGGCTGGTAGCACACACAGGGAAGCAGAGTTACTGTAAACAAAACAGGACAAGGGTTTGATTACAGGAAGTGGAGTCATGAGAGCCAATTCTACAAGTCTTTGTGGGGCTTGCAGTAGCTCAGGTGCTGGGCTAGAAATTGTCAGGGCTGGAAGGCAGAAAGGAAAGATCAAGTGAAGCGGGGGAACAAGCACAAAGGGGGCCAGGATTACAACCTGGGAGACACAAAGGCAAATTTACCCTGCATCTCTCTCTCTCGTCACCGTCACCCCCAGCGACGCGGGCACCTGAAAGGTGGTGCCCTGTGGCTTGGAGCTGGGTGGACTGGCCCAGGGCTCTGTGAAGCAGGAGATGGCAGGGGCCAGGGGAGCCACCTGCCTAGTGCTGCTCATTATCAAGTAGATGAACCAACAGGGAAGTAAGAGAGTGCCTCACCCTGGCTGGAGCTTCACAAGCGCAAACTTTTCTTCCTATTTCACATTGTCAATTTATTATTATTTTTTTTTTGGTACCGGGAATCGAACTCAGGACCTTGTGCTTGCGAGGCAGGCGGGGGAACCGCTGAGCTAAATTCCCGGCCCTTTCAGTAGATTATAATTGACCAGAGTTGGACAGAAGCAGCTTCCTCTGTGTCCCTCTGACATGTCTCCATCACTTCTGAGGCAATTTCTTTCTCTCTCCACGAGAAGATGTTACAAGTACATCCCTTTTAGTGGAGAATTATATTTAGAGAACAAGATCGGGATGGTAGGTGAACTCGTGGCTTTTGAGAAGGGCCCACTGTCTTCAGAGACTCTGAGCAAACAATATATGAATGTGTTTATATATAGTCTGTGCACATATGCATAGATTTACACAGATACAATTTATATCTACATTTGTTTTTAACGTGCATTTTTAATATATGCAGCAGTCCCCCCCTTATGTCCAAGGGATATGTTCCAAGACTCTTAATGGATGCCTGAAACCTCGGGTTGTACAAAATCTTATATACAAACACTGTGATATCGTGACTGATCGCCGAGACAGCTGCTAAGTGACTGACGGGCTGGTAGCACACACAGGGAAGCAGAGTTACTGTAAACAAAACAGGACAAGGGTTTGATTACAGGAAGTGGAGTCATGAGAGCCAATTCTACAAGTCTTTGTGGGGCTTGCAGTAGCTCAGGTGCTGGGCTAGAAATTGTCAGGGCTGGAAGGCAGAAAGGAAAGATCAAGTGAAGCGGGGGAACAAGCACAAAGGGGGCCAGGATTACAACCTGGGAGACACAAAGGCAAATTTACCCTGCATCTCTCTCTCTCGTCACCGTCACCCCCAGCGACGCGGGCACCTGAAAGGTGGTGCCCTGTGGCTTGGAGCTGGGTGGACTGGCCCAGGGCTCTGTGAAGCAGGAGATGGCAGGGGCCAGGGGAGCCACCTGCCTAGTGCTGCTCATTATCAAGTAGATGAACCAACAGGGAAGTAAGAGAGTGCCTCACCCTGGCTGGAGCTTCACAAGCGCAATTCCTTCACTTCTGCCTTCTGAATACGGCACCATTTTCTCAAGTGCTTATCCCTAAGCTAGGACCACATAGGAAAGGGACATATAGTTCTAGTTTAGCTAAATAGACATAAGAAGAAACATCCACAATCCTTACCTCAAGTCACATTAAAAACCAGTTCAACTGGGTACAGTAGCACACACTTGTAATCCCACCACTGGAGGCTACAGTGGGAAGATTGCAAGTTCGAGCCCAACCTGGGCAACTTAGCAACTTGGCACTATCCTGCCTCAAAATTAAAATATATAAAGGGCTGAGGATGTGGCTCAGTGTGAAGGCTCTCAGTTGAGTCCCTTAGTACTGAAAAAAAAATCAACATGGTTCACAGACCTCAATACAAGTGTTAAATTTATAAAACTTATAAAAGAAAGCATAGAAGAATATCTTTATAACTTAGAGTAGGCATATATCTAATATACTGGAAGCAATCACTATAAAAGGAAGAACTGATAGACTTCAAAATTAAAACCCTTCACTGGATGTGGTGTCACACACCTTTAATTCCAGCACTCAGGAGGCTGAGATAGAAGGATCACCATGAATTCAAGGCCAGCCTGAACTACATAGTGAGACCCTATCTCAAAACAAAACAAAAAAAATCAAAACCTCTTGCTCATTGAAAGATTATACTGAAAAATGAAAAAAATAAAGCATAGACCAGAAGAAATCTCTCACAAAACATATATCGACAAAGGACTGGTATCTGGGATATATAAACATCTTCACTAAGTTAATAACAGAGTCCAAAAACTGGGCAAAATATTTGAAAAGATAGGGCCAGGGATTTAGCTCAGCAGTACCACAACTGCCTGGCAAGTGCAAGGTCCTGAGTTTGATTTCTGGTACCAGAAAAAAAAAAAAAGATTATAAAGGATAATATGAGTAATCAGTAAGCACATGAAAATGTACTCAACCTCATTAATCTGGGAAATGCAAATTAAACCATAATGAGATACTAAGGCAAACCAACCAGGGTCATTAAAATTTAAAAATTGTCAACTCCATATGTTGGAAAAGATGTGGGTGGGCAGTTGGAAATTTTATGTATTTTTGCTGTGTCTGTAACTCACTTTGAAATACATCAAAATATGGGCAGTGTCTTAGTTACTTCTTCTTGTTGCTGAGACAAAATACCTGACATTAGGGTGGGGATGTAGCTCAGTGGTGCTGCCATCTGCCTCACAAGCTCAAGGCTCTGAGTTTGATCCCCGGTTCCAAAAACAAACAAACAACAACAACAACAGACCCCCTGAAATCTATAATTGAAGGGAGGAAAGATTTATTTTGGCTCAGAATTGGCAGGTATCAGTCCATAATTGGCTGGCTCCAAGGCAGGGTGGCATGGCAGAGGTGCATCATGATGAAAAATAATTCATGGTAGGCAGAAGGCAGTAAAGCAGTAAAATAACGAAGCAGCAGCAACATGAAATAAGGCAGAAGCCTCTCCCTTTTATACCTTCCAGGGTATCTGAATTTTGGGTGGTGCCAAAAGGCCTGGGCCTTCCTGTTATTCACACCCAGAACTACACTTAATCAATCAGTGGACTAATTTAGTAGTCACTCACTTTTAATCTCAGCATTGCAGAATTTAAACCCAGCATCACACAACTGAATCCCAGCATCACACACCTTAGAACCAGCCACCTCTGAAAAACACATGAGGCTTTGGGGGACATCTAAATGCAAGTCATAACAGGTAGGGAGGCAGACTGCATTTTCCAAAACTGACCACAAGAGTATTTTCCTTCCCATGTACTCTTGTACAATGAAACTATGCCATTTCCCTCTCTTGGAGTCTAGATGGGTGTCTCCCTGCTTCTACTAATACAGCCAGTGGAAGTAACTATTGTAAGGCTTACAAGACTGGGTCAGAAAAATTCTTGGTGCTTCCATTTAGATCAGTGGAGCATTTGTGCCTGGAGCCCTGAGCCATCAAGAAAGGAGTTCTACTACCTCAAGGCCACAACACTGTAAATGAAGCAAATGAATGGAGCGGCCACATGGAATCACTTCATTTAGTTGTCTTAATTTTCAAGTCATCCTCGCCCAGGTGTTCTACTCATGAGTAAGACAGGCTCCAACTGTTCATTGTCAAATCCAAAAAGAATGTTGAAAGTATCTTCTGGATTCTTTTTAGCTATGCATTGTTGTAAGATATAGACGGAGAAAGTTGGACTAAAGAAAGATATCTTAGTTTTAAACAGAATTTAGAAATCAAAATTGGCTGGGTTCAGAAACTGTTTCTCATTTCCAGGCTTTGCCCAGCCAGTGGAATATTTGCAAAGTAAAGATGAGTTCAGGTCATTGATAAAGTCCATCCAGGGCACTGACAAGAAAACATTTCAGGGTAAAGGGGAAGCCAAGTGCCTTGCCTTGCCTTATTAAGATATCACAAAATTATATAGATATTGTGAAATAGGAAGAAAGGGAGCAAAGGGAAAGGGGAAGTGGGATGATAGGGGAAAGGAAAGAAAGGAATGGAGTTAAAATGAGAAAATGAAAAATGGAAACAAAGTCTAAATAGGGTGGGGTGGAGAGGTTGAAGGGAGGGCAGGGAAATAGGGAAAAAAATAAGAACCAAGTTAGATTACATAAAGGTACAAATTTCCAGTGATGAATGTCATTATATTGTACAACTAAAAGGTACCAAATAAAATTAATTTTTAAAAAGATATCACAAAGTCTTGGGCCAGGGATTTAGCTCAGCAGCACAGCACCTGCCTGGCAAGCACAAGGTCTTGAGTTTGCTCCTCAGTACCAAGAAAAGATATCATAAAGTTTTAAGGTCATGCCTTGTAGACCTTTTCAACCAGACAAAGAGCATTTTCAGGATATGAAGATGGTATCTTGTAGATTCCATGTTAAACAACACACTCCAAAGAGTGTCAAGGGCACTGTTCCACAGCAACCTCACTGGGAGCCCAAAGTAGAGAAAAGCTTATCCTGAAAATATCAATTTATGAGTGTGATTTTTATTCAGCACAACGGATTACAAATTGATATATAAGAGATCCACAAAGTTTTAAAGGAATTGAATTAGTTGGGTACTCTTGTTTGGATATGGTTTGTGTTCCCTTCATGTGTTGGAATATAACATCTATTGTGTGGTGTTAAAGGGGGGCCTTTGGGAGGTAATTAGGGTTAGATAAAATCATCATAGTGGAGGGCTTTGGATTTAGCTCAGTGGTTCTGACGCCTGCCTCATAAGCACAAGGACCCGAGTTTGATTCCCGGTACCAAAAAAAAAAAATCATCATAGTGGAGCCCCCATCGTTATATACTGAAGGTTTTATAGGACGAGGAAGGGAGAGAGTAGACTGACACAGGTTCCCCATCTCTTCATGCAATGCCCGAACCACCTTAGAACTCTGCTAGCAAGGTCATGATCAAATGCAGCCCCTTGATCTTGCACCTACAAAACTGTGCTAAAATAAATCTCATTTCTTCATTAAGTATCTTGGTTTTAGTAATGCAAAATGGATGCATACATGTGGCCGGAAAGTACCAGAGTTAGTTTAAAATGAAAAGGCCTCTGAGAGTTCATACTTTTTGAGGCAGCAGGGAGGCTCAGAAGGCTACTTAGTCACAGTCATGGAAGACTTAGAGGCCAGAGCTAAGATTCCCAGAGTCAGAGCTCAGAGCCACGGAAAACCTCCCAAGGTACAGGAGCCCTAAGGAAACTGGCACCACATACCCCTCACATTTGAGAATCGCTGTAGTTCAATGTCTCCTGTGTACCCCTATTATCTCCCATTCCTGTCCTGCTATTGTACGTTAGGGGTGGTAGTGATGGTGGCACAGCTAATGTGTCTAGTTCAGGTCTTCAAATAGAGAAGAGTACCAGAAACCATATCTCACAAGCATTGCACACACCTGGATTTGATTTATATGAAGAAAGCTTGGACTCTCCGCCTGAGCTTCACGATTTAACGGAATAAAATGGAGGGGGGCACCTTAGGAGGGAGTGGGCATTTTGCATAAGAATGGTTGTGACCTAAGGGACTAATTGCCATCTCCTTAGATACCACAAACTCCGCAAGATCTCCCATCCCGTAAATTGCCTACCAAGTGACCCCTGCCACATCACTGGCATTTGTGGTTGCTTTGGCCAATAACTGATGCCACTGGGGGTATAGCTCAGTGATTCTGGCGCCTGTCCAGAAAACACAAGGACCTCAGTTAGATCCCTGGTCCAAAAAACGAACAAGGGTATCATTTGCTTTAAATGTACCAATAAACAAGGGGAAAAAGAGAAAAGGAGAGAACTGATGCTGTGTAACTTCTAAAGATGAATAATAAAGGTAAATTCTGCCTTGTTTGTCAGAATTCACACCTGAATTGCCACATAACAAGCCTGATTACTTTTGAGGCTACCACACTGAGAAGAGGGCCAAACACTAAACTCTCACATATGTACATAAAGGTGCCTCTAGTTGATTCCAGTCCCCAGGCATCAGTCAAGCCTGACAAACCATTATGGTTTAAATTAAAAACCTCCCTCAAAAGTCTCATGTGTTCTGGGGTGGGGCTTGGGGAAGGTGAGTGGATCACAGGGTTTTATACTCATTAGTGGCTTAGCCCATTGATGAGTTCAAAGCTGAATGTGATGTTAGGAGGAGGTAAAGCATAACCGGAGGAAGTGGGTCACTGGGGCGTGATTTGGAAGGTTATATTCTTGTCCTCAGCCCCAGTCTCTCTCTCTGATTCCTAGTTGCCGTGGGCTGAGCAGACATCCTCCGTCTGGCCTTTCCACCATACCATTTCCCCCCTGGAGCCAGCCGAACATGGACTGAACCCACTGAAACTGTGAACCAAAATAAACTTCTTTAAATTGTTGGTATCCATCAAGTATTTTGTCCTAGTGACAGGAAAGTGATTAATGGACAAACCAACTCTACTATGCCCCGTTTTAATCCCTAATTCATAGAATCACGAGCATAACAAACTGGCTGTTGGTTTAAGGCACTAAGTTTTGGGGAGTTTGTTGCATAATTGTAGCCAGAGTAGACGGACAGAGAGATGGGTGAAGGGATAGACAAACAGATATGTGACAGTGCAAACAGTAAAATGCTAATTGCAGAATCTAGGTGGCTGTTTGCTGCATAATTCTTTCAACTCTTCTGCATATTTGAGCAACCTTACAGTAAAAATAGGTAGGAGGGAAGATTTGGAACCACTGTGAATAACAGAAAAAGCACTTGCTTTTTTTTTTTTTTTAAATCATGTATTACAGTTGCCAGGTCCTACATCAAGTCCTTTTACATTCATTATCTAATTTAATCTCATCTGCCCCACAAGTCGGTGCTATAATTTTCTCCATTGTACAGATGAGGAAACTGAGGCACAGATAGGTTAAATCAGTTACCTAAGATCATGCCTTTGGAGAGGAAAGTTAAAACAACAAATGGTTTCTAAGGATGCTTAAATTTTTACATTTCACCTGTATTGGATTCTATTTTTATAGGATAAAAATAAGTTATTTAAGGCCTCTTCCTTCAAGGATGGCATTGTCTCCTTCCTAACATTTCTGACAATTCTGTAGCAAATGATAAGAAAATCTCCCTCATGGTTGGGGCTTCAAAAGATGCAAAAAGTTGTGACGCTAATTGCTGCATTTTATTCTCCCTGTACTCTGGAGGCAGACATAGGGCAGACTCTTTTTATGCATGAGCGTGCTGTGAGGCTCAGAAACTTTAAATAAGTTGTCCAAGGTCACGCAGGATTAAAGGACAGGACATATCTCTCACCCGGGTTTCCCGAGGCCAAGTCCAGTGCACTGGGCTTGCGTTTCTCTTAATTGGTCTCTAGACTGGTTTCTGACTAAACCAAGCCTGGATGGAGATTAAGGGGCGCTTGACGCTCAGGTGTCCACGGGTCCTGTGAATGTTTTCCAGACCAAATCGTGGCAGGCTCCAAACCTGAAGAATTTCCCGTCATTCGCAGACAGGGGCTCTGGTTGCCTGGGCATCTTCCTGGAAAGGGATGCTTTGCATCCAGGATCCCATTTGCACGAGGCCTCTGTGATGTGTGACGTCTCATTCAGTGATCCACGGTGGCCCACGGAAGGCCAGACACAGAGACCTGGGGGAAGTTAACTACTTTGGAGGCACTGGGCTGCTCTGCTGCATAGAAGACGCCTTGTGCGGTCGGTGGGGGCTGAGGGGCCACAGCCCGTGCAGGTCTCAGGTCCCCAACGCAGCCGGGAAAGATCTCCTGTGCGGCCCGGCTACCTGGTCCGCTTGGCCTCTAGCTCCAGCACCAAGAGGGCTTTGCAGCCTCCAGGTCCCTGAGTATCTGAGCCACTCGGCCCGACCCATCCGTGTAGACTTGGGACGAGCTGGGGCCCTCATGCCACCCAGGGCCGAGATCTCTATCCGAGACTCGATCTGGAGCTGAAACCGCGGCGCAAAGTGGTGTTGGGACCATCTGGGGAGTGGGCGCCCGCCCGCAGCCGGAGCTGGGGTCGCCTTGTGGCTTCCCCCACGCGCTTGTTTGTGCCACCGAGCAGCAGCCCGAGGTTCTTGTCGCCTGGGGTCGCCTGAGCATTCCAGCTCCGGCTCTGCAGGATGACCTGGGCCATCAGGGTGTTAACTGAGCAGAGGCTGCAGACAGCCAGAGCCTCAGGCCAGGTCGCGTTTCTAGGTCGGGGACCCCGGCTCAAGTCCTGCCCGCTCCCATCTCTGTTTGTTCTCCTCTCCCTCACTGAGGCTCCGCGAGTCACAGCCCGGGGACCGCAGGGCAGAGCCCAGGTGGGGCGGGGGGGCTATGGGCGGGGCAGGTGAGGAAGGGGTAACCTGGGACCACCCCAACCGTAGGTTGGCCTTCGTTTGTCTGACCCTGGCGGCAGCACGGAGCAGAGGGATGGGGACGGCCTCGGGCCGGGCGGTGTGACAAGTCTGTTTCCGCCCAGCGCTGCCAGCTGGGGGTGAAACGAGTCTTTCCGGTGGGGTTGCTCAGCAGGGTCCTCCCCGCCCAGCCTCCCAGAACCAGTCATGAGACTCCCAGCACCCCGCCCAGGCCAACGGCCAGCTCTAGGGACTGGCACTGGGGCAAGGCAGATTCCCGGGGTTCCGGCCCAGGTTGCCTTGAAGGCCTTTTCCAATTCCTTCCCCAGAGTCACCAAGGCAGGTTTTGGAAACGCTTTCTGAATTATTCTAACACTGGCTCAGTCCTTTATGACTTTACAGTTTGGGAAACTGAGGCACAACATGGCCACTCCCGAAGTTGGCAATCCACAAAGCCTGTGAGGAGTGGCCTGGAGGGAGCCAGGATTTTCCCAGGGCTGGAGTCCTGTAGTCCTGAGGGACAGCACAGGGGCTGGAGACTCAGAGAGGCCTGGGCACCTGTCTGCTAGATCCTGCCAGTGGTCCAACGGTGCACCAAGCTGGACAGCCCTGGAGTTTCCAGCCTCAGCAAATTAATGAGGAGGATAAAATGCCTTTCTTTCCCTAATGGAAGAGTAGCAATTCCCTTTAACTTTTGCAGTTAGCCTGACAGGGATTACTCTTCTCCCAGCCTGACACTGGCATGGACCAGAGCACACTGTAGTAGAATCCAGGCACTGGAAGTCAAGCATCCTTCATTTCCTTAGCGGGGAGGTCTCTGTTTGCCCCTGTTTTTTCAAAATCACAGCATGTGAAGACCCAAGGGGGAGGTGCCCTGGAGGATTACTTTATCTGTCCAACCTTGACTCAGACTCACCTTTGATCAGGAAAGTTGGTCAGTTTCTCAAAATGCAAAATCAGTGAGTGATTTTACTTTTTTAGTTGGCATTTCCTTGGGATATTCTCTTTCCTGAGAATGAAGATGATAAACTATTGTCTTCAATTCTGTCCTGATTAGCATCCTTCCTCAATTCAGGATTTCCCTGGAGCTAGATTTTAGCAGCTTCGGGTTTATGACTTTTTGAAAATATAAATTTGATGAATTTTTTACCTATTCCTCAAATTAGAAAATCCCTTAATTACAGGAGAAAACATTTTCAAAGAGAAAGGCCAGACTTTTAGAGTGAGCCTGAAGCAATGCTTCTGTAAAAAAATTTCAGGGCAGGCAGGCCCTTCTCAGCAAACTGGTGGGCGAAGAACCAAGCACGAATGTTTTTCCAGCAGCTGTCAAGCTCACCTTCTTCCAGTTCATCTTGGCTAAAACATAAAGAATAAATGAAGGTTTGCTTAAAGTTGCAAGAATTCCAACTGAAGAGAAAGCACAGACCTGGTTAAATTGTTTTCAAATTGGTCTCTGATGGTATCCAGGGGAAATTTCTCTTTCTAAAAGTATTTCTAGTTAATAAATGAAGAAGGAACAATGGATATACTACCACCATTTTGCATCTGTAATGAATTCATGGACCTAAGCATGATTAGCGATAGCTGCTAATTTAAAAAGAGAGAACCAGTCTGGGGATTTAGCTCAGTGGTTCCACCGCCTGCTTTGTAAGTGCAAGGACCCAAGTTTGAGCCCCAGTACCGAAAAAAAAAAAAAGAGAGAGAACCCAGAATTATGTGTATTCTAATAGAAGATTCAGCACTATGAAACAATCTAGACATCCCTCATGTCCTGGAGTCCCATGTAGCAAACCTAAATATGACTGAATTTGACATTCACTTTCTACATACAGCAAGTGCAAAGTACAGGGGAACATGTGAAACAACACTAAGGTGACATAATCAAAACAACATAGATCTTGGGAAACTGCAAGATAAATGAGCCAGTTCTTTAGTAATGCAGGAAAAATAATACATTTAGATCCTGAACCAAACAAATGATTTAAAAATGTGACATTCATAGGGCAATTATAAATTTGAATACTGATGAGGTATCATTCAATGTTTAAGAAACGATTTTAGATTTTTTAGGAATGATAGCGTTATAGTTACATTTTAAAGTCATCTTTTGAAAATACATCCTAAAATATTTCCAGATAAACTGATATGATAACTAGGATTTATTTCTAAGTGGTTTTATAGAGGGACAAGGAAAGTGAAGATATAAATAGGAACAAGCCCGGACATTATTAATACTTAGTGGTGCATGATATTATTCTGTTCCTTATCATATTTAAATATCTTTTGGGGAGTACTCTCAAGCTTGTGAATCCGGGTTGAAGTCTGGCTGAATCGCCTGGGCTGAGGCTCAAAACAAGAGGGATTGCACACTTTGCACAATCCCTTCTTACCTATTCATTCAACAAATGTTATTAAGAGTCTTCGGTTTGCTTGCACTCTTAAAATTATGTAGCTCACGCTAGAGATTAGATCAGAAAATAACAAAAAAAGAAGTCAGCAAATGGAAGCAGGGAAGGCTCTGCAGAAGAACAGACGTTTGATATGTGTCCTGATAGGCGGGAAGAAACTAGCTGCACGGTGTCAGTTCAGTTCACCTTCTGTGAGATAAGAGGGTTAGACCAGATCTACAAGGAGGACCCATTTAGTCCTAACAGATTCTGTGATAATCACCTGCTGGAAACCATTTTTTGCCTTCTACATGTGTCTCTCCAGGAAATTTAGATGCTCCCCATAGACTTCCTGTCCTTGTCAGCTGAAGCAAGCCAAGTTGAGCTGTTGGTGTCGAATCTCCAAAGTTGTGTTTGGAGGTCAAAGCATGATTGTGTCAGCCAGTCTGTGGCTTTCTTAGGAAATGATCTCTTATGCTCATTTTTACTTATTCAGTTCCCAAGGAGGGCGGGGGATTTAGCTCAGGGGTGCTGCTGCCTGCCTCACAAGTGCAAAGACCTGAGTTCAGTCCCTGGTACAAAAACAAAACAAAACAAACAAAAAAACAGGCTGGGGATTTAGCTCAGTGGTTCTGTCACCTGCCTCACTAGTGCCTGAGTTTGATCCTTGGTACCAAAAAAAAAAAAAATGTTATGATTCAGTTCCCTAGGTATTTCACTAGGTAGACTTAGCTGTGCATTTGCTGGATTGCCAGTGGTTATGCCCAGTCTTGGCAATGAAACACCCATAAGAGTAAATGTCTACAGTACATTCCTGAGCTTGCCCAACTACTGTAGCCTTCCTTCTTCCTTTTCTGTCTTCCTTTTCTATCCAATATGCAGCCCGACCTTCAGATTCACTAATTCACTCTGCTACTCTGTCATAACACTTCTAACTTTGTGCTCTGACAGTGTTTCCCCCCCGCCCCATGGGCATGAACCACTTGCTAAGGTAAAACCTACTACAGTAGCCAGTTGACAAGTAGCTGGCTCTTTCACTTCTCCACAATATTGTGCAAATATTTTTCTGTGTGTTCTGCCTATTCTTTTTATCTTCTCGTTTTTATGGATGTTTGCACTTTAAAAACAATTTCTGAAACTTTTGGATGAGCAAGATAGGACTCTTTAAAGCTGGACGATCTATGTATTTGTTGAATAGATTTACCTGAGTATGATGCAGAGTCAAACGCGGTGACTTCTTAGGAACCTGCCAAGCATCTTGACAGGTGATTCAGAGCCTGGCAGTGGACCAGGAATGATAGGAACTCCCCTAATTCTTATTGCTGTGAGTCAAAGATACAGTTCACTGTGGGAGAAAAGTATTAGAAATGTGATACATTGTACAATTCTAGAGATTGCTCAAAATCTTATACTAACTTAATTAGAATAATTTACTTTAACTGAAAGCTATAATTTTTTACTCTTTGTAACCAGTTTAACCAACTTATTCTTTTTAAACTCACCCAGATGGAATTTATTACTTCAAAGCCAATATTCTTAACCTTAATTTTTGTGCTAACCATCATTATAGGTGAGAAATTATGCTAATGGAATGCTTGAGATTTCTCCTTATATCGGAACACCAGCTTGGATCAAACAAAAACTCCCACCTCAAGTGGTTAGAACAGTTAGAAACATTTTTAATCCATTAAAAACACCAGAGAATTACCCAGGCTTGAGGGGACAAATTCCTGGAGGGAAGGGAAGCAGAGAAAGGTGGGCCTGACATTTGGCACTGGTTTCCCCTTCAAGGCATTTGCTTTTGGGAGCAGTGCTTTCAAGGTTAAGAAGCTCAGCAAAGCTTTGACTATCTCAGAAAGACCTTGGGAATGCCTTGAGTTTTGGGACCAGGCTTGTGAAATGCCACACTAATAGTAAGGACAAATCAAAAAACATCAACTCTCATAAAATCTCAATTTATGCCTGATTAACATGGTCTGCCACTGTACTAACTTCTCAACAAAAGTTAAAGGAAATCTCTGGAGAACAATAGTATCACCCACAGGGTCATATTAACTCTATATTTTTTCATAGGAAATATGTGGTATTTGATCAGAATTTACTAGGCATACCAGGTGACAAGACCAAATGACTCAAAATCAAGAGAAGTAGACAGTAGAAATATGCCCAGAATTATTGGAGTTATCAGGCACACTTTAGAATAATCTATTGATATTTTAAGGTGATAACAAAATGAATTTCAGTGAAAATGGACATATATAAAATAATGAATAGAATTTCAATAACTGAAAATATCACCAATTAAGAATACATTAGATGAATTTAGCACATATTAAACACAGACAAAGAGAAGATGAGTGAATTGGAAGATACTTCAGAAGAAACTATTTGGACTGAAATGCAAAAAGAGAAAAAGAAAGAAAGATACAGAAAGAATATCTTTATGTTGAACATAATGCTAACATAAGTGTTACTGGCACCTCAGAGAAAAAAGACAAGAGAGGCCGGGCGTGGTGGCTCATGCCTGCAATCCCAGCACTGGGGAGGCTGAGGCAGGAGGATTGCTATGAGTTCGAGACCAGCCTGGACTACATAGTGAGTTCCAGGTCAGTCTCAACTACATAGTGAGACCCTGTCTCAAAAAACAAAACAAAACAACAAAAAAAGAAGCAGACAAGGAGAAAGGTAATGGAGCAGAAGTAATATGTGAATAGACAGTGGCCAAGAATTCCCCCAAATTAATAAAAGACAAGCCACAAATCCAAGAAGCCTGTAGAACTCTAAGTAGTATGGATACAGAAAAAAGTCACATGCAGACACATCATCATAATAAAATTACTGAAAATAAAAGAGTAAGAGATAAATTTTTTAAACAGCCAAGTAAAATAATACATTACCCTTACTGAAGCTACAACAGAACTTTTAGCACAAATCACAGAAATCAGAAGACAATGAAATGATATCTTAACAGAGTTAGCTGGGGATTTAGCTCAGTGATTCTGCCACCTGCCTCAAAAGTGCAAGGTCATAAGTTCAATCTCCAGTACAAAAAATGGAAAACCAAACAAACAGTAAAGCCAATCTAGGGTCAGGGATTTAACTCGGGTTCTGCCGCCTGCCTCACAAGTGCAAAGTCCCAAGTTAAATCTCCAGTACCCCCCCCAAAAAAAAAAGCCAATCATGGATGAAGTTTAAATTAGGGTATTTTAAAACAGACCTGAAATGAGAGCATTTATCATTAGTAAATGTGCAGTAAAAGCAAATCCTTTAACCAGAGGAAAAATTGTCACCAATACAACTTTTGAAATGCAGGGGAAAAAATGAGTGCAGAAAACAGAGAGGGCAAATAAGTGGATAAATCTAAATAAAAATTGATTTTTAAAATAATGTAGGTTTTATTTAAGCAAAATGAATAGCAATTAAAACACATGACATACTAAAAGATGGGAAGGGGTGAATAAAAGACCTTAAACTATGTTAAAGTCCTTACACTGTTAAGATATCATAAAATTGCTATTTTGTTTTAGATTTTAATATGTTAAGGATGCATAATGTAATCTTTCTTTGTTTATCCTCACCACCATAACGAAATACCACAGAATGAATGGCTTACACAACAGAAAAGTATTTTTTACTTTTCTAAAGGCCGAGAAGTCCATGGTCTTTGTGCCTGCGTGGGTAAATTCTGGTGACACGTCTTCTGACTTACAGTGGGGAATGCATCCTCGTGTCCCTTTAGAAGTGCACTAATCCCATAACTCAGGGGCCCCACCCTTATGACTGCATTTAATCATAAGTACTTCCATGAATACCCTGTCTTCCGTCACATTGAGGATTAGCGTTTTTCCCATATGAATTTTGAGGGGGACACAAATCATCCCCTAGCATACTCTAGGTTATAAGTGCTTAAAGGAATAGTAAAAATTATGTAACTCATGAGCTAATAAAGAAGAAAATGGTGCGGACAATGGTTTCTTTTTGCCTCCAGAAGAAAGCAAAAGAGAAGGAAAGCAACATGGAACAGGTGAAATAAATAGAAAAATAAATAGAAATGAAGTAGATTTAAGCTCAATGTAGAAGGAATTAAATGGTCTCAATACTTCTGTCAAAGTGTAAAAAATGTCACATTGGACAAATTACTGAAATTCAACTGCATGTAGAGATACAGATTAAGCATAAGAAATATCATAAGAAGAGAGGTAGGAAAAGATAGACCATACCAACAATGACTAAAGAAGACAGTTGGGAGACAGAATGATGGCTGGGTCGCATATGACCACGTGGATTTGTCAGTATCAGTGACAGGCAGTGGAAATGTATTTTTCTAATTTTCACTGAATGAGAATAGCTGGTCCCTTGTGCTTGTGAGGCCAGACATTTTCTTCCAGCAGTTCAGAGAAAAGGTCCTATTCTGTCTGGGTCCCTGAGCCTTCTGTACTCACAGGAGTTGATGTAGCACACAGATAAAATAGTAATAATTAATAATAATAATAATGATAATCATAGGCAAACATGGACAGAAAGGACTCCAGAATCACCGAGTGTGCA
This sequence comes from Fukomys damarensis, assembly GCF_012274545.1. Classification (NCBI taxonomy): domain Eukaryota; kingdom Metazoa; phylum Chordata; class Mammalia; order Rodentia; family Bathyergidae; genus Fukomys; species Fukomys damarensis. The sequence goes on from NW_022900931.1 coordinate 55,981,966, forward strand.
TTATAATTTTAGATTCGTTTCCTTTTTTGGAGTACTGGGAATGGAGCCCAGGGCCTCACACATTCTGGCTCTCAGAGTGTGGCCTCTAGCATTAAAGTCCCAGGAGCCTGACAAGAGAGCAACCCACTCTCCCTACAGAGATCATTTCTCTGTTCCTTTCAACCTAACTAAAATATATACTGAGCATCTAGGAGTTCTCCTACAGAGCTGAGCACTGTTCTAGGCACCGTAGTTTCTGTGCTGAATAAGACACAGCTGAAGAAGTCTACAGAGAAGTGAAGGTTCAGCCAGCCCTTAACAGTGGAGTAGGTATCTGCAGGGGCTTAGAAAGGAGCCTGGTGTTTCTGGCAAAGGGTAAAACAGATGGAGAAGCACAGAGCCATGAATGAAGGGCAAGTGGGTGCCTGCCACTGGAGAGGTGGGGCTGGAGAGTCAATGCCTAGGAGGTGAGACAGGAGTCAGTCAGGGAGTGACCGGTGCTGGCCAATCCACTCCCCACCCCAACTTTCCTTCCCTCCTCAGAGACCATCCCGTCTCTCTCAGCAGCTAAGGCCCCTGTGTGAGAACCTAAATGCAGTGCCTGTGTCCACGCCCCTTCTCCCAGGAGCCGCCTGTACCTGACTGTGTCACTGTGGGTATTTGGATAGGCCCCACTTTTAGCATCACAGCCCATTTAGCTTAAATCACGGAGCAAAGGACGCCCAGAAATTCAAATCTCTTTGCTCGGCCCTGAGTGCTCTTGAACTCCTGGCTCTCTCTCTCCTCTCAGGTTGGGAATCTTTGAGAGGCTGCCCACTGCCTCTTCTTCTTCCCTGTGGGAAAAATTTCTGCAGAATATCAGTGAGCACCAGACAGCAAAGCCCTTACACACCTCATCTTAGTCAAACGGGACCTTCTTGTCCAGAGCTATGATTTTGTTTTGAAGTATGATGTTTGATCCAGGGGGGAATCTTATATCTGAATCTCACTAATGGAGTAAGCACATTGGGAGAGAAAACCAGTAATGCTGCAGAGATTCTGAAATAAATATCTTCCTCATTAAATTTTCCAGATGACAAATCCTTTGTTCACAGATGAAAAATGTGATTTTTGCCAAATTGTAAAGCAGCAACCAGATGACTGAAACCCTCTTTTCCTTTGAATAACTAACTGCATGCTGGGGATTTAGCTCAGTGGTTCTGCCGCCTGCCTTGCAAGCACAAGGACCCAAGTTTGATCCCCACCACAAAAACAAAACAAACATACAAACAAAAAATGGTAGTGAATAAACTGCTTAACAGTTGAAAATGAGTGGGGACTCTAGTAAGTGGTGTGTGTGTTAGCCCCTGGAATCTTTATGAGAATACAAGGAGTTAATATCACATTAACTTCAGTCTACAGTTGTGTGTGTGTGTGTGTGTGTGTGTGTGTGTGTGTGTGTGTTTTGTACCAGGGCTCAGACTTGGGACCTTGTGTTGTGAGGCAGGCAGCAGAACCACTGAGCTAAATCCCCGGCTCCAGTCTACAGTTATTGTAAACTGTTGTCACTGTTCTATTCTCATCCTTATTTAAAACACTTGACATAATAGCGTTTTGTTTTTCATGGAAATATTACAAAGCTGGATTCGTTTTCCCCCACTTGTCAAATGAAGAAATCGAAGCTATGAAGAGGGAAGGTGACTGCATGAGATCTGAAATAGCTGAAAGAAACACGGCATAACTGTTTTACTCCTAATGTAAAACCCAAACTAAAAGGAAAAAATGGAAACAAAGTCTTTGTAAATAGGGGAGGAGGAAGGGGTGAAGGGAGGGCAGGGAAATGGGGAAAAAATAAGAACCAAGACCTGTCGTGTAAAGGTACAAAATCCCAGTGATGAGTGTGACTGTACTGTATACCTAAAAAGTACCAATAAACTCCATGAGAAAAACAAAACAAAACAACATAAAGCCAGGCGTGGTGGTGCACGCCTGTAAGCCCAGCACCCGGGAGGCTGAGGCAGGAGGATCACTGTGAGCTTGAGATCAGCCTGGGCTACATAGTGAGTTCCAGGGCAGTCTTAACTACACAGTGAGACCCTGTCTCAAAAAATCAAAACAAAACAAAAAAATGCACAAAAGCCAAACTACTGCATAGTTCGCTTACTCCTCCTGACCTCAGCTCTACATTCTTTCCAAAATACTATTTCATCTGTTTAAAAAAGTGACTGGGAAACTTCTTTCTTTCTAGTTGATTTTGTGAAATAAACGCGCAGATATTAAAGCCAAAGTGTGGTGTGGGGAAGAAAAGGAATTGATTTTTATAGCCTCTATTATTTTTATTTTAGTTTAGTTTGGTACTGGGGATTAAACCCCCGAGTACTGTATCACTGGGATACATCCCCAGCCCATTTTATTTTATTTTGAGAGAGGGTGTTGTTAAGCTCCCCAGGCAAGACTCCAGCTTGCCCTCCTCCCTCCTCAGTCTCCTTCAGTGCACGCGCCAACCACTCGGTATTTCTGTTATTTTTTATCTTATCCACCCTTATAGAAATCTAATGGGGAAGGTGTCCATATGTTTTATAGATTAGAAATCAAGGAACAGAGAGATTGAGTAGATTGCCCCAAGACCCCAGCTTACAAATCAAGGAGCTAATCTCTGGACATTGTGTCTTTGGACTCTTGGTCTGGTCCTATTTCCAGGCCATCTAGCAGCTGGGAAGTAGAATTTCCGAAGGTCCCAGGTTTGGGGATGGCATTTGTGGTGCAAGTGTGGAAACTGAGGGAGCACATTTCAGCCCTTGTGTATGTTCTGCTCATGAGATGAGGTGCCCAGGTGTCCAGGCAGCACTGAAGGCTGGCACTTCTGCTCCCCCTTGCTCCCCCTTTCCCTTTTCCCCATCTCTGGGGACTTTGCACCAGCCTGTTGCCTGATGGCAAGTGACAAAAATCAAGCCTGGGAAGTTGGGAGAAAACCCTGGTCCTTGTGGAATCCTCAGGCCACCAGGGTGCAGGTATTTCCTTGGCAGTTTCTGGAAGGTTCACGTACTCACCAGGAACCAAATCCTGTGTAAATGTCAGCTTTGGCTGGTGCAAGGCATTCTTTTAGTCCTTTAGTTCAGCAGTGTGGCTTGAGAATCAGACAGGAAGAAAAGAAAAGACCATTCATTCGTATCTTAGTCTGCTTGGGCTGCCAGCAAAATACCACAGGCTGGGTGGCTTAAGCTGCAGAGATTTATTTTTTCCTAGTTCTAGAGGCTGGAAAATCCAAGGTCAAGGTGCCAGCATAGCTAGGTTGTAGTGAAATCTCTCTTTTTGTCATTCAGGTGGCTGCCTTTTTGTTTTATCTTCACATAGCAGAGGACTGGAATTCTGTGTCTCTTCTTATGAGGACACTAATCTCATCATGACCCCACCCTCATGATTTCATCTAAATCTAATTACCTCTCAAAGGCCCCATATACAAATGCCATCATATTGGGGTCTTCAATGTACAAATTTTGGAGGTGTATGATTTAGTCCATAACAATTGGTTTTTCACCTTTGGGCAAATCCCTCAATCTCTTACTGGTGCCATGGCATTAATGGAGCGAGCTCTGTGCCATTTCCCTGTGAGTTGGGGGAGGTCCGGGTGGGGGAGGTGGGGGAAGGTGGTGCTCATTTGTACATGCATTTAGACACTTGGACACCAAGAAGGTGGCTACTGCTCCCACCTCGAGGTCACACTATTGGTTAAGTGGCTTGGGTATCTTTATATCTTTCAAAATTAGCTCCTTTTTACACCTCTGAAGTGTGAACATCATAGATTCAGCTGTTTAAAATGGAAATTTCAGAGGTCTGCCTTAGCTTTTTGTAACTGTACCAAAAAACCTGAGATAATTATGTATAAAGAAAACTGTTTTATCTCAACTCATAGTTTTGGAGGTTCTGGTCCATAATTGATTAGTTTGGGCCTCATTGCTTTGGGTCTCAAAGATAGCACACCATGGTGGGAACATCTTGCAGAACAAAACCACTCACCTCATGGCAAGGAAGGAAGAGAATGACAGAGGAGCCGAGGTTCCACAGCTCCCTTCAAGGGTAGACTTTTGTGACTGTTAATGATACATTGATTTCATTGTATTAAGAAATGCATGTCCCTAGGTGAGTCTGCGTGGGTCATGGAGGTGTGACTCTGGGTACTATAGGGTTAGGGTTAGGGTTAGTATATATTTATATATACTGAGCATCTAGGAGTTCTCCTCTTTGGCTCTTCCTATCTGATGCTGTTCCCGTACTCTGCTTCCTGGCCACCATGAGCTAAGCAGGTTTGCTCCACTCTGTCCTTCTGCCATGATGGTCCTGCCTTGGTGCCTGCCCACCATGGCCTGAATTCTCAGAGACTGTGCGATAAGTTAACCTCCCTTTCTTTAAGCTGTAGATGTCTGGTATTGTGTCTCAGTGATGGGAAACCTGACTCTTCACCCCCAAAGATCTAATGACCTCCACTAGGTCACACCTCTTAAAGTTTCCTCCCACTTCCCTGTAAGTGTTACTGGGACGACTAATCCCCTAACATGGACTTTGGAGGGACATGCAACAACCAAACTGTAACGAGGCCACTCCCACATTTTCTGTTGGATTTATTTAGCTCAGGGTCCCTCGCTCTTATCTTGAAAAGACCCTAGCTAGTAGGTCTTTCTTCCTAGGACCCAGCCACTTCATTTCTTGTAAGACCTCACCCTGTGTGCTCTAGGTAGGAGACTGGGCTCCAGGCAGAGGCTCAAATGCCCCACCCCTGCCCCACCTAGGGTTCTGAGTCTGCACCACGGGCCCAAGTGGGGGTGTCCAAACTCCAGGACTTCTCCCTGGCTGAAGATTTCTGTTGATTGACTTGTGACTGTCTGAATGCCCTGAACCCAGGCTGTTCCTTTGACAGAGCCCCAGGCCTGGCTTCTGGTTGCCCAACCCCACCACCACTTCCTGGTGCTCCAGAACCACTACGGGACTCCTCACGGCTTTCCTGGCTCCACCTCTGCACACAGATGCCTCCTCCTACACAGAATGTGAGCAACTCTCCTGGGCCTTCCTGGCGCCTGCATTTTTCCTCCCTGTCCAGCAGGAGTGCCACCCACTGAGTGGCTTATGAGTGGCTAAGTCAAGCTTAGGTGGGCGCCTCTGCAGACCTGGTGGTTGGATTGCTCCAGTGTGGCCTAGAAACAAGGTTTTATACAACTCAGTAAAAATACGGGTCTGCCTAGTCCCTGAAGATTCATGATGGAGTGAGGGTCAGGGACGGACTCAACCCAAGGTGATGTGTTCACACACAGCCCAATAGTGAAAACCAGCGTTTTCTGTTTTGATTGTCCATTGTGGACACAGCGGCATCAAAGCAGCTGAAGCAAGCTGGCCCATGTCAGAAGCCACTGTGGGACAACAAAAAGGGCTTCATGTGTGTTATCAAAACTGTCATAACTACCCTATGGGACACACAGCACTTTTTCTGAAAATAAAAACTCAGAGGGGTTAGGTAACTTGGCCATGGTCACACAACATAGTAATGAAATGGTAGGATTCAAAACCCAACCTGCTGAATCCCAGGCCCATGAGACATTCAGGCTGGCACATACTCGGTCTGCTGCTCCTGCATACGTGCTGTGCAGGATCAGACTGAGGACAGAGAAGAGATATTTTAAAAGCTATCATATCTTTTTCTTCTTTGAAAAAAAGATAGCACTGGGATGGAGATTTAGCTCAATGGTTCCGCTGCCTGCTTCCAAAGTCCAAGGTCCTGAGTTCAATCCCCGGTACCAAAAAATGAAAGTGAGAGAGAGAGAGAGAGAGAGGAGAGGGAGGGAGGAAGGGAGGGCGAGAGAGAGAGAGCACTCTGCAGCTTAGCAAGCGTAATCCTGTGTCACAACTTTGTCAGCCTTGATGAATGCACAGTGCATAAGATAAAGGGCCCTGGCAGGTCAATGAGTAGGCAAAGCCCAGCGGCAGCAGTCATTGTCCTGCCTTGTTGCCTGCAGCTGCCTGCCCTTCCCTGTGACATGTTGAGACTCTGCTAGGCTGCCCACAAGGGCAGTGCCCATGCATAGGATGGGGTAGCTGGTAAGTAAACCTTTACCTTTGCCAAAGTGACCGAGCATCCCAAGGGACACATCTGCTCTAAATGGCAGCTTCTGAGACCCAGGGCCTTCTCCTGAAGGGAGACACTCAGTTTCAGAGACTGTTGGTGCGACAGGCAGTTCAGGATGCTGGTAAGGCCTCCCTTCCAGCCAGGCCTCTCCTGGAACAGAGCAGAAGTCTACACTTTGACCTTCTGACCTGGCTTCTCTCTCTCCCTCCCTTGACTGCAGAAAGGGCCCCAAGCCCCGGGCCTTCTGGCTGCTGGCAGCCACATCTAACCAGCCACCACTCCCAGCTTCCCGGCAATGCTGCACTGGGCCAGGGGCCAGGCTCTTTGATAGTGGCCAGCCTGTTGAGGGAACGGGGCCCGGGGATGGCAGCTACAGCTCATTGAAGTCCCTGTTTCTCTTGTACAAAGGCAGCATAATTAATCAGGCAGTAATGAATTCAGGTAACACCAGCTCCTCACCTCAAGAGATAGGTTATCTGAGAGGGCTGGAATTCAAAAGAGGGAATCAGGTCACCATAAGGGTTTTTCAGTATTAAATGCTAGCAGTAAGTGGAAGATGTATTAGAATTTGACCAAAAAGTGATCTGTTGACCTTCGTGAAGCTGTTTCCCCATTCACGGCTCTTGGGCAGGGCACCCCAGGTCGGTGAGCTTAGGGCTGACTCTGGTCCTCCCAGCCTAGGGGTGATGCTCAGTGTGGGTACCTGCTATCCATCGTTCTCTGAGGGCCAGGGTGTGGACACCAGTAAGAGTGTGGGTAATCGAGGCAGGGGCAGGGTATGGAGGCTGGGCCCTGACTCTGCTGACCTGCACACCTCTCCACTTCCAGAGCAGACCAAGTAGGGACCTCAGACAGGATCACAGGTGTGGCAGGAAGGCAGATCAGAGTTTAAAATCCCAGTCTTCCTAAGGTTCCCCTGGGAGATTTGGGGCAAGTTGTGGAGCTGTATGTTGGCATCTGTCAGTGTAGCATGATATGAGGACCTGGTGACTGGGCTTGGTTTGAATTTGCACATAGTAGACACTGTGGAAGCTTCTGCAAGGTGGAACTCCCCAGACCCTCACACCACAGGCCAAAGCCAGGGCTGAGACCAGCACATTCCCTGCTACACAGCTGTGTATGGAAGCAACATCTAGGTGGGGTATGTTCTGTGCCCTCCTGTCTTCAGTGCCAACTATGACACCAGCAGTCCCCAGACACCATGGGAATATTGGAAAGGATTCATAGAAGAGATAATTAGTAGACCCCTTTCCAAGGGTACTTGCTTATTCTTGTCCAGTTGTGAGGGCCACAAGTGGTCCAAAGCTTCTTGCCCACCTACAAAATGGTTGGAGAGCCCTCATATCCCGGCCCTTGTGAGTACGCAAAGCAGGGTGTCAGTGCTGATTTGCAAAGACAAACTAGACATCGGGGAGGCCAGCAGGGACATGGAAGGTGCTTCCCACTGCTCATCATCATGAGAAGCCCAATCAAAGTCACAATGTGGTGTCACCTCACACCTTTAGGAAAGCTACTATTCAAAACAAGTAAAGGTAACAAATGTTGGTGAGGATGCACAGAAAAGGAAAAATTGGCATACTGTTGGTGAAAATGTAAACTGGGGCAGTCACTGTGGAAAACGGGTCGGAAGTCCCTGAAAATATGAAGAATAGAACTACTCTGTGCTGGTAACCCCACTTCTGGGCATACATCTGGAGAAATTTAAATCAGGATCTCAAAGAGGTACCTGTACTCTCCCTCATGTTCATTGCAGCATTATTCACAATAACCAAGATATAGAATCAATCCAAAGGTCCATTAGCAGATGAATGCGTAAAGAAAATACTGTCCATATTCACAATAGAATGTTATTCAGCCTTAAAAAGAAAGAAATCCTAGAGCCGGGGATTTAGCTCAGTGGTTCTGCCGCCTGCCTCCCAAGCACAAGGACCCAAGTTTGATCCCTGGTACCAAAAAAAAGAATAACATGGATGAACCCAGAAGACATTTTGTTGAACAAAAAAGGGATACAAAAAAAAAGTGGCATGATCTTACCTGTATGTAGAAGCAAGAAGTAAAAGGGTGGTTGCTCGGGGGTGAGTAGAGACAGAGATAGGGAAGTTATGGTCCCATTGCCCGAAGTCAGTTATACAAGGTAAATAAGTTCTCTACAGCACAGCGGCATGGTGCCTACAGCTAAAAATATTGTATTATCTATCCCAAATTTGCTAGGAGGGTAAATATTATATGTGAAATGTTTTTACTACCATTCCTTCAAAAATGATAAAAGTAAAGGTGGAGGGAGAAAATTTGGGAGGTAACACATGCTAGATATGGCCTTGGAGATGGTGATAATTTCATGGTATTTGCTTATTCTCATCCAGTTTTGTACATTAAATAGGTGTGATTTTTTTTATATGCCAATCATACATCAATAAAGTGACTATTTGTAAAAGAGACAAACTTTTTATACATGACAAAAGAATCACTTCGTTAAATGGCAAAAGCACACCAACAGCCAACCCACAGAAGGGACTGGAGAAATGGCTTGTAAATTTATTACAGAAGAAAGAAAGCTCAGCCTTAACAAATCCTGAAGGAAATGAAAATCAAATGAGGTAGCATTTGTCATTCATCAAATTGGCAAGCATTTAGAAGTCTGATCTTCTCAGATACTGGCAAGAATATAAGGATGCTGGTAGACCATGTATGGAGGCAGCCACTTTAGAGGCCCCAGTGGCATCTTTTAGGACTAGGAAAGCAACCCTGCAACTCAACCATTTCCCTTCTGTTTTATCTACCCTCAAGAAACATATATGTACACAGAAAGAACATCACTGTGGTAGCATTTGTAGCAGCAGAAGCCTAAATACCCATCAATATCAAAATGTCGAAATAGACTGGAACATCTTCACAGCATGGAGTTTCAGACAGCAATTTTTAAAAACTGAGTTGGACCATATATATGCAAATGGCTCTCTAAGAGGTACGCTTGAGTTTAAACAAGAACAACTTGCACACTGTATATGTAATTTATGTTTTAAAAAAATCAATAAACTCATCAATAACAACTAATATTCCACGGTTCTAATGGTGTCTAATGTCTGTTGAAAAACCATAGGAAAAAATTCAAACAGCATTTATCCCTCTAGGGAGTGGATTTCATAGAAGTTGCCAAAGATGATGGGGGCCTGAGACTTTAGTGTTCTGGATAATGGCAAATGAGTTAATGTGTCCTATGTATAAAAGATGCTAATTGTGAAAGGTTTGGCTGGGAAGAGGCAAAGGAAAAAAGCTCTTGGCATAATGCGAAGAGAAAATCTTAGAGAAGGGTTGCAAAGGAATGCAAGTGAGGGGGACTTTGAACAGACACCCCTGAGCCCAAGGAGAGAACAGAGGTGGTGAGTGAGAGATCCAGGGAAGCTAGATACCCAGAAAGGATCATGAGAGAGGGAAAGTGAAAAGCCAGATTGGGCTGGGTTGGTCTGCGTACGAGACATTGCTCCTTCTTTGGTCTTTTCAGCAGGGATGAAAGGCCATGCGCTATCTGCTGCTCACATTTCCAGCTGGTACAATCAGCCCAGGCTCTTCCACAGCCCTCACCTACCCTGTCTTTAAGGTGGAAAGTTGTTTATTCTGTCACTCTCATAGAAAGTCTTGATTATTTTTGCACAAAGACTTAGAATTAAAAATCGGTGCTCCAGCTGCTGAATCTCCTGAAGGCGTCTTCCAGAGGAAGTGGACTCTGGTCTGAGGCATGCTTTCGCCACACAGGGCCACCAGCAGGACAGGATTTCTGCCCCTCTTCACCCGAAGGGAACCTGTCTGTGCTGGGTCACACTCAGCAGCCCTCAGCTGTGGGTCCTCAGCCTTAGGGGGCAGAACTGTTCAGCATCCCTGAACAGAGCTAGGCCTGCAGACTATGAAAGATAGCAAAGAATAAAATCCAACTTACCTCCAAGTCCCCATGGAGTTGAAGCTGATTTCACATCCTAGTTCAGCCTTGTGGCCAATGTGGGCAGATTTGTGCAACCTCGGATTTGCCCTCAGGGTTTCTGGGAAGGAAGCAAAATGTGTGTAATAGAGCACTCAGCTCCATGCGTGGCACTCAGGAACAATAGCGGTGGTTAATGATAATGATACAAACAGTACATCTCCTGCCTTTCCAAGACCTTTATAAACAGCAAACCAAAGCATAATATATATTTGAAGGCACTTTAACAGAATAATTTAGTGTCATGTATGAGAAAAGTGCTACTCCGGTTAACACTTTCCCCATGGTAGGTTTCTTAGAGTTTTATTGTTACCAGTTTTAGAAATCTGGGTGAAGGGATTAGGGGGGCTCAATGAGAGAAACTCCAGGCACCTGGCTCAAGAAAGGCCAGTAAAGAGGCTCTCCCTCTCCTCTGAAGGACAAGCAATGAGAAAAACAGCTTCTCCACAGCCCCTTGGGCTGATCCAGGCCAGAGTCCAGGGAATGACACATTCATTACCCCAGCATAGCTAGAACCACGGGGAGGTAAGTGAAGCACTTGCTTGGTGGCAGCATTTAAGGAGATGCCCAAAATCTGTAATAAGCTAAATAATATTTTTATGTATTTTCAAAATAAAAATGAATGCAAAAACAAAACAAGGATGACCAAAATATCACCATACTTCCAACTTCTTGCCATCTTCTTGAACCTGTCCAAGGTGCTCAGGCTCCTAACATCTTCCTGCCTGGGCTCTTTCTGTCTAGTTTTTGGGAAGGAACTAGGAAGGAGGCCTCCCAGACCTGCCTTCCATCAGAGCAGGGAGGAGCTGGAAAATTTTTCTGGACACTAACTTGTGTGTGTTTAAAATATTTTAATTTTTGGTGAACTTGTTGAGGAAATGAGAGATTTAAAACAGGAAAACAAGAAACACAAGCATTTACAGAAAAGATAAGCAGATCTGGAAAGTTTTTGAGGAAAGCCTTCCACTTCCTATTGCCTGGTCTTAAAAAAAAACCCAAGGATTTGCAAAATGAACAATTTCCACTTTTAAGCACCTTCACTTTTCCCACATGGCGCTGCTATACTAAATGCAGGTCTGAGTGAACATAGTGTCTCGCTTAGGGGATTTGGGTGTTGGATTTTTTTGTTGTTGTTGTTGTTTTGGTACCAGGAATAAAACTCGGGTCCTTGCGTTTGCAAGGCAGGCACCGGAACCACTGAGCTAAATCCCTAGCAATTTGGGTGTTTTGTGTAGCTGGTTGAAAGCTCAACTGATTTGGTCTCAGGAACACACACCCATCACAATTTTAGGCACACCCCTCCATCCTGGCCAGGTTGGGCTGGGTGCTCAGTCAGCAGGGATATTTCTATCCAGAAAGAGTCAGGAAATGGCCACAATCTAGATGTTGGTGGAACCCCCGCTCCCAGAAGAAATAAGCTTAAAGAAGAGAGGTGAAAACACAAAAAACTTATTTCTGGAAGTTGGAAGTCATCTGATGAAACCATTTTTATTGTAATGAAATCTATTTAAATCCTTTTAAATGAATGATAATATAGTTCTAAACATATTCTTTCATTTTTCTATAAATCTTTTTTAATGAATTTGAGAATATTTAGGAAATATGGCAAGCTGTTTGTGGCCAATTATAAGTGGCATACATCTAAATACATTATCAAGGGGTCCCTGTTTTGTAAATGAGGGCTAAGGGCTGGGTCAGGCATAAAGAGGGCACATCGAGAGGAGAGGAACCCTTCTTCCAAAAGAAATGGCACAGGAGGCAGGCTGAAGGTGAGTTTTGTTTCAAGTATCCAGGCTAACACTGCTTTTGAAAAATGGATTCCATAATTTGTTATATTAATGATATTCCTTAAATTATTACTAAAAACACCATCCAAGTGGATGATAAGGCAGAAATCCTTTTTGTCCTTCCCTTTATCTGGAGACTTCATTTTAAAATCTCAGTTTTTAGCACCTTGGTTTTTGTTGTTTTGCCAAAAAGTAACTTTTCTGCTCAACAGTATATTAATGCAGAATAGAAATAAAGATGCTTTAAAAAATTCTTTCAAGCACAAAAGGAGATGGTTTTCAACAGATAATTTTACATATTTACATATTTTACCTTAAGCATTTTGTAGTCTGCCTAGTGGTGAATGGATCAGATTTTTACACGCTTTCAAAATGAACCAGTTTGGCTTCTAAGCCTCTGCAAGGACGGAAATGAATTCTAACTTTTTTTTCACTTCATTTTCGCATCTTCACATTTCCTTATTTCACATGGTTTAAAATAAAATGCCTGCAGCATTATTTTTCCTTTCTCAAGAGCAAAGTGAATGTGACTTTTCGGAGGGGTCACAGGATGCCCGGGAGGCCTGTGGGTGTTGCTGGATCGCTGCCTGCTTTCAGCTTGACTGAAGGGCTTGTCAGAGTTTTCATCTCCTAAGAAACGAGCCCCCGGCGCTGGCCAGAAGCAGGAGAAGGCTGCAGCATGAGTCCCTTTGCTGCTGCTTTCCCACTGACATCGAATCCTGAGGTTTTAAAATTAATCCCGCACAAAGACAGCCCTTCATTGTGGTGCCTGTTTGAAATTAGACTAGCAATAATGACCTTTCTAAGATGTCTCCTTGTTAAAGGTAGCCCCCTGTTGGGTCTGAAAAGCTGCGGGTGGGGGACACCCTTACCTCTGTGAAATACTCCAGCACTCCGGTCAAAGTGACTCGCTGGCCTGACTGGGGGTGCTGGTGACAGCAAGATGTGCCCTTCATTCCAGGTGACTGGGCTTCCTCAGGCCCCTGTGACCCCAAACCTTGGCAATTTCCCAGGTCTGAGCTGCTAACTGTCCCTGGCTGAGAGAGTCTTCCCTCCAGGTCACACACATTCCTGAGTTTGAACCAGCGCTTTTGTCAAAAAGGAACTGGAGACATAAGCTGAACATAAGCAAAGAAAACAGCCATTTCACTAACAATGAGAAGACCCCAGGGGCATCAAATAGGGACCTGGCTGGCAGTATACGTCGAACTACCCTACTCCTTCTGGTCCCGCTTCCCCAACCCCAGTACTGAAGATTGAACCCAAGGCCTTTGCACGGAGTCACATCCCCAGTCTCTTTTTCTATTTTTAATTTTGAGACAGAGTCTCATTAAGTCACGAATTTGCCCAGCCTGGGCTCAAACTTGCAATCCTCCTTTCTCATCTTCCCAGAGTGCTGAGATTAAAGGCAGGCACCGTCACACCTGGCTTCTGGTTTTGCTCCTGATGCATGTGGACACGCCACCTCCCAGCAAAACCGCCACACACGGAACATGCTGGCAGTTCAGTGCAGCCAGGTGGGGCCAGCCCGGGTTACAGAAGCTGACTCTCCTCTCTGAGCTGACTGCAGCTTAGCACCTTTCACAGTCTCTGCGGCACCTATGGGCTCTCCACATGGAGGCTAAGAAAACATTTCTCAAGGAGAACAAACATTAACAGCAATGTTCCTGCGCATTAATAGTGAGTGAGGCTACTGAGAGCTTAAGTGGTTTGAATGTGACCTTCTTACCAAGCCCGATCAGAATAACAATTTAGTTATTTTTGATAACTGCTATTCTTTGAAACAATTAGCTATTGTAATCATTTCCATCAATGATTCCTCTCAATGTCCCAATCCAGTTACAGTGATCACTGGATACCACAGCCAGCACTTGGGTTTTAGAAACATAAGGTGAATATTAAACATTCCGTTATTTGTTTTGTACATCATGAGCTGCTCCTGGACTTTCTTGGTATTCTTATTTGGAGAAGGATTGTGTGGTGTTGGATTTTGTGATACTCTGCAAAGGTTTTATCTCATTTGAGTTGCCCCCTTTTAACCTTTAGCAATGGTTTTGAAGAGAAGAGGCATGTGAAGGCAGTCTGAATATTTTGTAAATAACTAAAGCTGATTTATCAAAAGAAAAGCACTTTTTATAGCCTAATGGCCTTTGTCAAACTCCTTTCTCTGTTCTGGGTGTTGGAGAATGTGCTGGTCTTCACATCCGGAAAGTTACAATGATGCCTCCTTCTCTGTTTTAATATATTTTACCTCGCTGAGGCAGACGGATCAGAAGCTCACAAGGAAAACCGATGCCCTTTCCCGCAGCTAAATTAACCAGAATCACGTGGAAAACAATCCAAGCCTTGTAGGAAAGGGGAGCCATTAAAATGTGCCCTGAGCGATGGACTGCACCCAATCTTGCAGCCTCATTCGCTCGGCAGCAGCAGACAGGAGGCTGCTCCCTGGGATGGAGGGAGCCTTGTTGTAGTGCCACAATTAAAATCAGCTCCTCTGCCAAAAAATAAGAGGGAGGAGGGAAGAAGGAGAACATCAAAGACAGATTGAAATGTGTAGTTAGTAATAAGAGTGGTCTCCTCTTGAACCAAAGCCTGCAGCGATTCACGGCCCCCTTGTTAATGAGAAATTTTGACCTCTGGTTTGTAAGTTAAACTTGTAATCCCAGCTAATGAAGTAAATCACTTCCAACTTGAGTCTGTTGTTCCTCCTCTGCTTTTCACACTGGGTTTGAGAGTGAGGATCCCGGTCCGCACATGCAAATCGAGGGGAAATAGAATTATTCTAGGACTGGAGTTTCCTGCATGTTGAGGATATACATAAGGTAATTTTACAGGCATGTAAATTATTTTATTGTAACCTATGTATTGATAAGAGAGAAAGCCTGTTGGAATCTGGGTTGAATGACGCTACAGGGAAGTAAGCCAGGGACCCAAACACGACATTTCTTCATTTGCTTAGCAGATAGAAGTGGGTCTTACTCAGCTCCCCATCAACAATTAAACATCTAGTCCAGTGCTTTGCATGTGATAGGAGTTGATGCCTATTTGCTGAAGAAATGCTGCTGAGTAAAGAAAAGACTATTTGGGTGATTAGGGGCTTGGAGGGAGGAAGGCACGGCTAAGAAATGTGAATCTAAGAAAGGCAGGATTTGAGGGCTTTGTGAGCTGACTTCCGGCTTTATTGAGAACTGGGAAGGAGAAAAAGAAAGGCCATTGTAAGAAATTGGATACAGCTGGGACACCAAGGGGTTTTCATACAGTAAGAGACTAAAGCTGCGAGAATGGTCTAAAATGTTACCCTATTTTAATTGTGTGAGGGCAACAGTAGAGTATTAGGCTATTGTTTTGTCTAAAAGGGATTTTTCATTCAAATTGTTGTTGACATTCTGTTTAATACTCGGAGAGGCCTATTTTTATTTGACTCAATGATAGGTCACATTCTGTTTCTCCTGTCTAGTCTAAATTCTTTCAATATTTTCCAGATTAGTTTGTAAATTATCCTTGCTTCTGCTCAGACAACAGTATTATTTCATTTTCTGCCGGGAGACAACAGAGTCACACAGTATGGCACCACCCTGGGGGCAGTGACCTTTGGGGATGAACTTTCTGAGGTAAATCTTCTGAGTTTGAGGGAAATATTATCCTTCCTTACAAGGGAAGAATGCCTTTTGTCAGCAAGGATGTTCATCCTAGGAGGACTTTACTGGTAGCAGGGAGGTGGCTGCCCCTGTCACCTGCTGGCACTGTGAGGTACTGTGGGGAAGGACAGAGTCCTGTCTACCCTTTCCGCAGTTGTGGTGTGTGTGCCAATTTAAGAGCCCATAGTAGAAAATGGCTCTTATTAAGAAGGTGAGACGCTGGCTTCCCTCCCCTACCACACCTCCGTCTTATATTGGGCAGCTTTATCCTGTTCATGTTGCAGGGCAGGCATCATCTGAAAGGTTTCTGGAACCTTCTTCAAGGTCTCTGGGCATAAGGAGAGAGTTTGGAGGGGAAGGATGTTTTTAAATCATTGGCTTCTGTTATTTCTGTTGAAGGGCACCTAGGCACAGCCTCCTTGTACGTCTCTGATTTTCCATTAGACAAAGCAAAGCATTTCAGCATTTGTCCTGTTTGTATGACCCTGCAGAGTGCTCTGGGGTGACCCCCAGGCAGGAGAAGTCACTGACCGGTGTCTGAAATCTAAGGACGTCTGGGGCCTGAGGCTGGGCATTTAGATCTACTACAAACAACAGCACTTTATACATAAAGTGATTCGAATAACCTAATTTTTTCTCTAAATTTGAGCATGTATAAAATGTTAATTTTGTCAACAAGTGGAGAAAATGCCACAGTGAATCTGTTCTCAGATGGTATACCTGATGTGTGGAGAAGCCTGTTGAGAGGGGCCAGAAAGATAATCTTGGTTTATTAGCTGCAAAGGCTTTTCCCTTTGTTTCTATTCATTTAATTCCAAGTGAAACAACTCAGCATGCAAAACTAAAATTAGCTGGGAAAAAAAAAGGTGTAAGTGAATAAATAGGCAGATCCATTAGAGTGGATGGGTTATCGGATCCCTCACCACTCCTCAGACAGCAGCCTATTAAAACTGGTAATGTCCGCCGCCAGCAATGCCCCTGGCAAAGAAAGAAGGCTGAGGCAGGCCTATTTCACATGCATCAGACACAAAAATTAAATAGACCAATGTTCCCTAAAAGACTGAAGTACATCTCTTTCTGACGTTCATCTCAGGCAAAAATTCATTGATCTCAGTATGTCCCTTGGCAATTATAAAATATTAAATCCAAGTCACACTTTTCTAGTTGGCTTAATTTTTTCTCTTTTCACAGCTTTCTATTTGATCAATTTTAACATGTTAGAAATGGCATCAAATAATAAAAAGTACAGAGTTTAAAAGTTTGTTCTTTTGACATTCTTTCCTTTTTATTTTGTTTCAAGTTTGCATTAACTTTGTGTTCCATAAAATGACTTGAATGCTATTTTAACAAACAGAAAGAACACGAGTGAGCCAGAGGTTCTTTATGGAGAATGATATTCATTAGGAAACTTCCAACGATAAGGGCATAGTCTTATTTGATTGATTTCTTTTTTTTTTAGCACATGCCCAAGCAGCCTTCTTATTGTTTTGTATTCATTAATGTTCTCTTATTCCAAAATTGCCATGTGGTTTAATCCGGGAGTATCTGGTAGGGCTAGAGGTTTGAGTATACTCTACTGAGATTTACAAAAGATATGTATCCCTTTCCCCATTTTATGCATATGTAATTTTTTAGCGTTTGATGTTTGTTAACTCAGAATGTAACATAAATGCCAGCATAGACACACATAATAAAAATGCAGGATTTGAGAAGCCTATTTTCATTAGAATATCAATATGGGAATTCTTTGGGGGAAACATTGCATAATAGTAACTTCATTCTCCAGTTCTCCTTGCTGTGAATTATGAAAGCATTCCCCTAAATTTGCAAATATATTTTATAATATCCTACTTTTATGTGAAATAATACATTTTTCTCAAAAAAATAGGATATATGGTGATTTTCCCCCTACATTTAGTTTTTCCATTGGGAACAAATATTCATTAATTGTCCACCATGTACCAATTCCTTTATTCAGTGCTTTATTTATACTTCATTTAACTCTTCCCACAAATACCGTGAAATCATGGCATTGCCTCTGCTTTTTAGATAAGAAAGGAGTCCAAGGAGCCCAAGACCATCCAGCAACTTTCCTCTCTGGCGAGCCAGGCCTGTCCTTCAGGGACTTGGTACCGCAGGATCAGAAAGGAAAGGAAGGAAAGCAGGGTGAAGGAGGAGGGGCCAGGGGAACAGTGCTGCCGACTGTTGCAAAGTGAGGCAACGGCGGTATCCACAGGAGAACCTAGGGAGCAGGGAAGGGATTAAGAAGCAATGCTGAGACCTGTGTGTCTTCTTCCCAGTTCCATGGAGATATCAGCGTGGAGCTCGCCTTACTTTCAGATTGTGTTCAGGCTGACCAATTGTGCTTCTTTGCCTGAAACCCTGCCCTGAGACTGGACCACATGGGTGATGGCTTTATAAGAACTGTGGTTCTTCTGAATGACCAATTATAAACATTTCAAAGAGAATTCAAAATAGAATTTTGAAGGCTCTAAGCCTAGTGGCTCTGGAGTCTTAATAGGCCTTGCCTGGCCTTCTATGGAACTCTAGGTACAGAGTTTTCTCTTTGCAGCTTCTGCTGTCATTTTCCTCCTGCAACTATTTTTCATACTTATACTTCCTCTTCTGTCTCACCATGCAATGGTCATGAACAGCGTTTTCCTTTCTGAGGGGGAGAGAATTTACCTTTTGAGGGAGATGATCACTGCTCCTGGGTTTCAAACTGTGCTTTGAGCCCTCTGTCATAGTCAGCTGCTTCTGGGACCCTGAAGCAAGGTCAGCAGCGTGTACAACTGTGGTGGACTCACCCACTTCTGGGTCTTCCAGAGTGGTGTCTACTCTCCGAGTCCCCAGTTCCTCCTCAAGATCTGCTCTCCCCTAGGCCTGCTGGTACCTATTTTATCACTCCAGCACCCAGAACACAGATTGACATAGAATAGGTGTCCAGGAAGGATCTGCTGAGTAGGAGGATAGATGGGTGGGTGGATGGATTACTGGACAGACAGATGGATAGAAAGGATAGATGGAAGGATTGAAGGATGGATGGATTAACAGAAGGACTGGAGGGTGGTTGGCATAAATTCATGTCAAGAACCGAACATACTGCCCCTAAGAAGTCTAGCATTCTTGAAAGACCTAAGAAGGAAGTTTCCCCCCAAATAAACATGATCTCAAATGAAGACTTCTCAAGGTGTGCATTTCCTTCCACCTCTTTGGAGAATCCACCTGAATGGCCTATTTATTTAGGTCCCTAGGATCCATCCTAGAGCCACTCAATCAGAAATGTATCTTTGCAATAGGCACCCCAAGAGATTCTTGTGCATTCCAATGATTGAGATCACTGCCCTTTAAAAGCAGGATTTCAAGCATCAAGCAGGCTGGTCTGCTGGTGATGTGGTAGAAACTCATCTGGTCATAGCACCTGCCACCTTCTTTCTGCTGCCTCATCCTGGGGACCTCTGAGGGTGAAGACATTAAGCCCCTCTGGGGGCTATGAAGTTTATCTACAGGACTGTGCAGTTCTCCTAAGAAGGGGGCCTAGGTGTCCAATCTCCCCAGATTTTATTCCCTTTGGTATGAGGGGCTCCTGAGATGTAGCAGGTGTTGGAGTAGACTAACTTAGTAATTACTTCTTAGGTACAACCTCAGCTAGCTCATCTGTAAAATAAAGGTAAAAATAATAACTTCTTTGTTTTGTTCACAAGAAGGCTGTTTGGTTGCTAGAGATCCCTCATGGACATGAGAGCCCCCTGCAAGCCTTAAAACATCTGAATATCAAGGTTCTGTGTACATTTTAACTTTGAATCCTGAAGTATATCTGGGGTGACTTCCTTCCTCCATTGGTGGAGCTGGAGCAAAGCTCAGCTCCCCAAATCTGAACCTATCTGGGCCTTGGAGAAAGCAAGGCCTCATTAGAGCTCAGTATGCCATGAAATTTTGGACAGACTTTGAGAGTCGCTGCATCTCTCCACGATCCCATTCTCCACTTATATGTCTGATTTATTATGATCTTATTATAGCAGGGATTTGATCTGGTTTGTGATCATTGTAGCCATATACCCATAAAATACAGCCATAGCCAATGTCCATGAATGGGCTGGTGTGCATGTGCGTGCATGTGCACATGTGTGTGTGAGACAGCATGTAGACTCAATGCATATTTGGAGTAGCCAAAACAGTTCTCCTATTCCCAGCTCATGTTAACATGATGTTTCTTCCTGAATGTAACAAGTTTCTGGAAATTCCCAAATCTTTCACTCTGAAACTCAACAATATGGTTATTAAAATGGTTGTGTGTAAAGAACACTTTGGTGAACTTAACTTCCCTCTAATGACATACTCATTTTAAAGGTCATGGTGTAGAGTTGCCGGAGCAGTGACCTGAGAATAACCTTTCTCTGCTACCTGTATTTCTGATCCGTGGTGTTAGCATTCGGAAATGCTCTTTTCCTCGGAGTTTCAGCAGCTAAATAAGTTGCAGCCCCTTCAGCTATACTCATAAAAATTTGCTTCCAGACAACATGGTCTGTTTATTGTGTAATAATCGAAATGGCACTAAATTGCAGTGATTGCCGAACACTTAGGAATTGTATTAACCTCTTAAGTGCTAAGTGGTTTTCTGTCATCGCTCAGCTCGATGTGCAGTGCAAACATTTTTCTGTCACTAGGCTTCCTTCAGTGTTGCAAGAGAAGTAAAACTCCTCAGGTCCAAGTCATCCCTGGGTAGCACTCTGGAGCCTGCCTGTATCCTACTAACCAGAAGAACATATTGCCCAGGCCAGGGACAGAAAGGGAGCTCTTTCCTGTTGGGAACTAGGAGAGGCTGGATTGCCCAGTCTTGTCCCAC
The DNA here is from genome assembly GCF_012274545.1 of Fukomys damarensis. Taxonomy (NCBI): domain Eukaryota; kingdom Metazoa; phylum Chordata; class Mammalia; order Rodentia; family Bathyergidae; genus Fukomys; species Fukomys damarensis. The sequence continues at coordinate 56,002,283 of NW_022900931.1, forward strand.
AAGGCCCTACTGCTACCCCTTGGCTTCAGTGCACTGTGTGTTTTGATGACAATTGCTCAGTGACAATTGCTTTCTGAGAATAGATTTTCCAAAGAGCACAGGGGGTAGCTAGTTGGTCTGCTGGAGCTGCTTTCTTTCACAAGCTCCTTGGTGACAGTCCTGGCTGCCCTGCAGGAGGCTGGGCTGCAGTGGCCTCAGCATCCCTCGGCCCTGCCTTCCCTGCTCCTGTGAGCGGCAGGCCTGGGAAGGAAGAGTTAACCAGAAATGGAGCGGCGCCGCTCCGGGGCAGGCAGCCTCGCTGCAGAACAGAGCAGCGTTCGTGAGAAGGCAAGTCATTTCCCGAAACACCGCAGACACACGGCCTCGGGCAGCCTAAAACCTTTGGAGACCAAAATGGCTCGCAGGGGTTGGAAGTAATAAGGTGTTTTTCCCTTCTTTCTCCTTCACTGAGATTCTGTGAGGTTGCTCTGCATGGCTGGGGAACAATGGTGCTGTTTTTGTGTTTTCTATGGGTATTAAGATCCATTACGCTGTGACATTTTTAAGATTGGTTATCCTGTAGTTTGGTGTTAAATTGAAGTTGTTTGTTTTGAATTTAATTCTTTCATTTTTCAAATGGAAAAAAGCAGCTCTGTGGTGTGGTGTGGGGCTGGCTCACTGAAGTATGCGCGCAGAGTCGCTTTTGAGCAGAGCTCTGTGCCATCCCGGTCCTCGGCAGAATTAGCCAGGAAGGACCATGACCCATTTCCCTACTGGGAAGTCCAAGAGGATCCTTGCAGACGACTTTAACAACTAGGAGGTAGGGGTCGTCTCCATTGTATCTCTAGAGAGAAACAGGATATGAGTTGGATTTTAACAGAATGTTATACATCCAATCTGTTATGCCTAATGCAGCCTGCATATAATTATTACTACTCTGTGTTTACAACAGCAGCAGAATCGGCTTCCATCCAACAAATGACCCAGCAGCAGTGGGCCAGCAGCCACCGAAATGACATCTGTTAACTCTTTGTCAAATGCCCTCTCCTTCTCTTTCTCCCAAACAGCTCTGTGGTTAATTATGACCTGCACATCTGACACAGTCTTTAGAGCAGAGAGACCTGCTTAGGGGCAGGGAGAAATCTGGCTCCAGGAAATTCCCTTCTCTTTCCTTAAAAAAAAAAAAGCCATAGCAAATTGTTTTAAAATAAACATTCATTCAGGAACACCAGAATAGGTTGATGGAGTACGTTTTGATTAAGCCCCAAGATTACAGGGTTACCGTACACCGTGATGTCTAGAGACCCAGGCCTTCATGGAAAAAAGAATCACACCAAATTCTTGTTAAACCATAAGAAAGTTTCCATAGAGGAGCATAGGGCAGTCATCACTACCCTTGATGCCCACAGAGTCACACATCTGTGCTACCTTTAATAACGTGGTTAATGGTAAAAGGCAGTTTCATTGTAATTAGTAACTGGAATTTGAGATGAACAATCTGATAAACCAAACTAAGAGCCCTGCCCAACTAAGAGTTATTCGACTCCCTCACAGGACCAGATTTCTTTGCAGGAGCCTGTGTTAGTGGCTAGTATCTGCTGCTGCACCTAGTGATGTATCTGAGGACCTCCTGCCCCTTGCCTCCCAGCCTGCCCTCCAGCTTCAGGAGCTGCAGAGTCCTAGACTTTCACTATGGGATCCGTAAGTCAGGCTTGAACTCAATCTGTGGACTGAGCATTCCAGCTCTCTCTTTCCTGCCTACTTGCTGGCCCCAGATTCCTGCCAAGTGTCTCTGCTGTGTAATTGCCTGTTAGCTTCTTCATATGGGGTTCAGCAAAGCCTTGGATGGAAGTGTGGCTGACCTACTCTCATAGAACCAGAGTCGTTCAAACCTGCCTGGATGCCTGTCCTTGCAAAATCCAGAATGGCCTCCCCACCCTTGCTGGCTGGAAGGGCACTAGGAGGTGCCGACTGTGCCCCAGGAGAGCCTCCCAGACCCTTCCCAGCCTGGAGGAAGCTGAATCCTGCCTGCACAGCTGAGCCCCTGTCTTGAGATGGAAGGGAATCCCTGGCAGCTTGGGAGATTCCCAAGCTTTTTACTGTAGGACTCCAGAGAGCCACTTGGTGAAGTAACTTCAAGAATAGTGCCCAGTGGGGCTGGGAATTTAGCTCAGTGGTCTCACCATCTGCCCTACAAGCACAAGGTCCCGAGTTTGATTCCTGGTACTAGAAAAAAAAAAAGAATACTTCCCAGTGGTCGTGAGTAAGGACTGTTTTCTGATTTGGGCAGCACATGGAAACTCATCCTATTTCCATTTTCTCAAACCATTTTCATTTATTTTGCCATTTCTTTTCTTTAACTCTCACCCGCTACCCACCCCTGTGCTGGAAACCAGGACCTCGTGGATGCTAGACAAGTGTACTACCACTGAGCCACATCCCCAGCCCTGTGCCAGTTCTGAAAGAAATATGTTTTAGTGCAATTAAAAAACTACAATCTGCTCAAATTCATTTTTTTTTTTTTTGCAGTATCCTTTGAGTACTGACCTTGTTGGGCTCTGAGGGCTGCTTCTAACCCCTTCCAACTGAGGAGATTATGAGCTCAACTCTTGGAAGCCATGAGAGACAGAGGGATCCCCAAAGGTCCCAGATGTAAGTCCCTTGTGTCACTCCTTCTGTGCTGCCTTGGATATGAACTTCCTCATATGCTGAGAGTTTTAACATGGCTTTGCTTAGGAATCCGGCCCAGATCAAGTGGATGGTGAGTACTGGGGAAGAGAAGGCAACCGTGGAGGTGGTGAGCATGGGAAAAAAGGACTATCTTTTCTTTACAAGCTAACTCAGCAAGGTCATGACTTGCAAGCCACCAACAGGGTTATAGAATTTGAATTAAAAACAGACTTTTTGATTCCATCCTTTAGAACTGTTGTAAATAAATATCTATATGAGAAAGGTCCTTTGAGCTTTTCTCATTTTGGACAACCGATTCCTCCAGAAAATATAATTAGATGCAAAATAAGTTATATTTAATAGAGATAAAATTTGAAGACAGTCTGGAAACCAGCACACTGGCTTGGTTCCCTACCGTTGGCTTTTGACTAGGGAGGCATGACTGTAAAATCATACTCTACACACAGCCAGGCGCTGGGGCAAGATTGTACATGGCCTTGTACCCACCTCCGATCCTTGAACCTGGGTCATTGGTGGCTTTCATCCTGCAGACAGCATCTCCCCACGTGACTGGACGAATGGCTTCATGTCACCACTGCATGCCTCAGAGCTGAGACTGTGATTGTCAGAAAGGAAGGAGACGGAGCCACTTAAAAGTCAAACCCACTCATGAACTTACTCAAGCCCCACCCTATGCTCCTGGCTGCTGGCAGGTGCAGGGGGTCATCCATAGGTGTTACCCGCACATCCCTTTCTCCGTGACATTCTACCTCCATACCGGAGCACAGGTAGGTGGGCACTGGCTTCAGGGAGGTCCCCGAAAGGTGGTCAGGTTATCCCTGAGGCCAGAGCCCTTCTCTGCCATATCTCTGGGACTGAGACTCTGGGGTCTGGGACTCAGGACCTGAACTTTCCTTTTAGACTCTGTCCTGGGGATGCACATGTGGATTAAATTAGAACAATATGTTTTTCTAACAGCATCTTGGCTGAAAAGTCAAGCAGATAAATGGAAACAAACGCGCCTTTATGTGAAAGAAAAGAGGCTAGTGGGAGGGTGGCTTCCGCCTAAAGCACCCGCAGTGGCAGGGCTGCTTTTCCGGGCTCTCCTACCCCTGCTTCCTCCCCTTGCAGCCAGGGACCCTCTGCCCAGCCCAGGAAGCCCCCTCCATGGGTCTCTCCACCACGCAACACCTGTCTCCCAGGCTTCTGTTCTAGCCTGCCTGTCTCCCGCACTCCTCAGCCTTTCCTATACTCTGTCCACAGTCTTCTCTCAGGATAGCCGGGCATCACGGTGACGAGCTCACATTCCAGAATCATGTACAAGTGGGATGATGATGCCACCCCACAGGGCTCCAGGAGCACCGAGTGAGACTGTTCACACGATGCCCTTAGCACAGTGCAGAGGACACCTCTAACATTGCTTGTGCATTACCTTATTACTCTTTTATCTTATTATTCCTTGCCTCTTCACACTGCACCCGGCCTCAAGGCCCCCTTATATCGCTTCCTCAGCTCGACAAAGATTCTCTTCCTCCCCTCCCACCTCAGCTGGCAGGGAGCAGGCCAGGGACCTTGTAACTACAGAATGCAAAGAGAGGAGGTATTTAGTGGACACTTGCTGGTAGACTGGTTTGTGACTAAGGATTTGTTGTTGCTTTTAGTAAGAGGGAAGAGTTGGCTAACCTCCCCCACAAGGGCAGCCTGTACCAACCACTCCTGGGTTGCAAGAACAAATAATATTGCCATGGAGATGCTGGAAATGGGTTCCTGGGGTCATAGGGCAAATGGATGTTCAACTCAATGAGATACCCCCTAACTGCTCCCTTCCCTAAATTTAAAATATAATTGGAAAATAAAAGTTGTACATATTTATGATGTAAAAAGAAGAAGACACTCCTGGGCCCACTCACAGGTTCTTTGTATAGACCTGTTCCCGAAGTCCTCTGGGAAAACAAAGATGGCTGCTCTGTACCACTCAGGTGGTAACTTACTAGCACTTTGAATACCTAGTCAAGAACTGATTAGTCACTGGATGGCTTAAGAACTCAGCAGTACTGTGTCAGATTTTTTTAAAAAACCACTTTTAAAAACAACTTGGCACACCTGTAATCCCAGAACTCTGGGAAGCTGAAGCAGGAGGATCCTCTCTCATTTCCACCTTGGGCCAGGGAATTAGACAGAGCTGAAGTCAGGGGCAAAAGAGTATTCATGTATGTGATCCATGTGGGCCAGCCTGCGGGCAGCCAGCCAGGTGGACAGCCAGTGTGGCAGAGTAGGGAAGTGGTTTCCACCTTTCAGCAGTTCAAAAGGGCTCTGGTCCTCTCCAGCTCAGTTGCTGAGTTTTTTTTTTTTTTTAGCTTCCTCCCAGAAAACAGGCGAAGGCAAGTTCAGGAAGGGATTTGTCAGAGACAGACCTGAAGTACATCCATCTCCCTCTCCCTACAACTCAGTTTCAGAAGGGGGAAATCCAAAGACAGGAGTTAAAATCACAGCAGGCTCCATCCCTAGACTGGTTTGGAATTATTGAGATTAAAATGCACAAAAGGAGAAAGATTTCTCTTTTAGGAAGAAGGTGTTTGTCTATAAGCCACTTGGGCACCTGTTCTTTTTGGAAACATAAGGCAGGTGGAATATTGGGAAGCTAGATTTGTTGTTTGTTGTTATTATTGTTGTTAAATTAGGGTTTGACTTTAGCATTTTAAGAATCTGAATTTATATTAAAAATGTGAAAGTGCCAACCTCAAAGCAAGCCTGTAGAGCCAAAGCAAGTAAGATGGTAGCAGAGAAGAAAAACGCAGGCGGGCTTATGAAGCGGCGGCTGCAGGCCTTATCTTATCTCGCGTTCCGCGCTCAGGTGGTGTAGGATTGGGATCCCGCGCGCAGGTCGGCCGGCGCTTGCTCAGAGCTGTTGCCACGGGTGAGGCGCGGGAGGCAGCAGACCACACATTCAAAAGAGCTGCCTGGCGGATCCGGAGTTGGGGATGGGTCTCTGCTGAGACGTCCTGGAGTCTGGAAAAGTCCTCATGGGCAGGCACCTCCCAGCTGTTTTCTCCAACACTGCCCCCTAGTAAGGAGCTGAAGTTCTTAGGGTTCAGCCACACACCCGCATTTCTCACAGGCTCTCTCTCTCTCTCCCTCCCATTATTGCTCAAATCTACATAAAACAGCATGATATTTGCACGCAACCTACTTCTGCCCTCCCATATACGTTAAATCATCTCTAGATTACTTACACATAATATAACACAAACCATTGTCCATGTGTTTGGGGAATAATGACCAAAAAAAGTCTGTACATATTCAGTACAGATGCAATTTTTCTAATATTCCTGATTGGTGGTTGGTAGAATCCATACATGCGGCACCTGTAGTAAGGAGATCAACCGTACGAAGTGTGTGCGTACACACACATTTAGAATTTTTTTTTTCCAGTACTAGGGGTGGAACCCAGGACTTTCGCACTAAACTACATCCCCAGACCTTTTTTAAATTTTAAATTTTGAGACAGGATCTCACCAAGTTCCTGAGTTGCCCAGGCTGGGCCTTTGAACTTGTGATCCTCCTGCTTCAGCCTCCCAGAGTGCTGGGATTACAGGCAAGTGCTACTATGCACAGCTGTACTTAGATCTTGCCATGTTGTTACGTATAGATCTAGTTTGTTCATTTAAATGAGTACCTCAACTCCATTGTGTGACTGTGCTACATTTGTCTATTCCATTGCTCAATTAGGGTTAGGGTTAGGGTGATCCCACTTTGGGGTTAATAAATAATTCACTGCTTGACACATTCCTGGAGCACCTACCCTGAGGATTCCAGTAAACAGCTAGATGAGGAACAGTCAGGTGAAGGGAGAAAGGCATCTACAATTTTCCTAGCTCTTGCCAAATTTCTCTTCAAATTGTTCCATGAAGCTGTACTCCCAGTACAAACACAGCATGGTTTCCATTCCTGATTGGCCCGGTACCAGCAGCTTATGTTTTTAAGCCATGAAAATTTGATGTTATTTGCACACCATTTCACAGGTCTATGGGCTATTTTGTTGCTTCACTTGTAATGTTTGATGTTGCTTTTTTGAGACAGGGTCTCACAATGTAGTCCAGGGTGACCTTGAGCTCACAGTGATCCTCTTGCCTCAGCTTCCCAAGCGCCCAGATTACAGGCATGTGCTACCATGCATGGATTGTTTTTTTTCACCTATAACTTGCCTAATGCTATCCTGGCCATTTTTCCATCAGTGTTTTTCTTATTGACTTATGATGGCTTGTGAAATATTCTGAATACTACTCTTTTTTTCAGTTATATGGGTTGCAAATATCTTTTTTCTAATTGGGGGGTTTTCTGACACTGACACAAGTATCTTTTTGATAGTCACAAGTTTTGAATTTTAGTGTAATAGAATTCTCCTTTTCTTTTGTGGCTTATAGTTTTTTATCTTATTTTATGGTTTATATTTCCAATATTTTATCTTTAAAAAACCTACCCTCAACTGTATAAAAATATTTATCTTAAACCAGGTATGGTGGCGCACGCCTGGAATCCCAGCTCTTGGGAGGCTGAGGCAGGAGGATCACTCTGAGTTTGAGACCAGCCTGGGCTACCTAGTGAGTTCCAGGTCAGTCTCAACTACATAGTGAGAGACTGTCTCAAAAAAACAAAACAAAACAAAAATCTTAGGGCTGGAGATTTAGCTCAGTGGGGCTGCTGCCTGCCTCACAAGTGCAAGGAACCTGAGTTCAATCCCGGGTACCAACATAAAAAAATTTATCTGTTTTTTCTTCTTAATTCACATTTACAAAGGCATAATTTATATACCATAAAATGCACCCATTTTTTTCAGCTTTAATTGAGTTTATTGGTACATTTTAGGGATACAGTACAGTTACATTCATTGTTGGGATCTTGTACCTCTACATGACAAGTCTTGATTCTCATTTTTTCCCCTTACCTCTGCCCTCCCTTCACCCCCTCCTCCCCTCCCCATCTACAAACACTTTATTTTCATCTTTTCATTCTCTCACATTTTTTTCTTTTCCCTTTTTACTCTTCCCCTACCCATCCCACCTTCCCTACACCTTTAGCTCCTTTCTTCCCATTTCTAAATGTCAGTAATCTTATTAGAATCTTATGCATTGTTGCAGATTATTAATAGAAACAGCAAAAATGGCAAACTGGGTGTGGTGGTGCATGCCTGTAATCTCAGCATGAGTTTGAGGCCAGCCTGGGCTAGAAAGCGAGTTCAAGGCCAGGCTGAACTACATAGCGAGACCCTGTCAAAAAAACAAAACAAAACAAAAATCTTAGGGCTGGAGATTTAGCTCAGTGGGGCTGCTGCCTGCCTCACAAGTGCAAGGAACCTGAGTTCAATCCCGGGTACCAACATAAAAAAATTTATCTGTTTTTTCTTCTTAATTCACATTTACAAAGGCATAATTTATATACCATAAAATGCACCCATTTTTTTCAGCTTTAATTGAGTTTATTGGTACATTTTAGGGATACAGTACAGTTACATTCATTGTTGGGATC
>NW_022900931.1:56011001-56015496 GCF_012274545.1 Fukomys damarensis
AGTGGTTGCACTAGTCTGCACTCCCACCAACAATGGAGAAGGGTTCCTTTCTTCCCACAACCCCGCCAACATTTGTTATTGTGTGATTTCTTGATAGCAGCCATTCTTTGTGGGGTGAGGTGGAATCTCAGTGTTGTTTTCATCTGCATCTCTCGAATGACCAGTGATGTGGAACATTTTTTCAAATATTTTCTTGCTGCTTTTACTTCTTTGTCTGAGAAATGTCTGTTCATTTCGGATGCCCATTTTTGAATCTATATTTGGGGGGGACTGATTGTTTTGAGTTCTTTATATATCCTTGATAATAGTCCTTTGTCTGAGGAACAGCTGGTAAAAATTTTTTCCCACATTGCAGATTGTCTCTTAGTTCTGCTGATGGTTTCTTTTGAAGTACAGAAGCTTTTTAGTAAGATGAGATCCCAGTTGTTGATTCTATCTGCTAGTTCCCGTGAATGCACCCATTTTAAGTGTAGAGTCCAATGCATTTTGATAAGTATGTCTAGCTATGTAACCACCGTCTACAGAAGACAGGAAACATCTCCACACCAAGCCTCCACTGCTCAAGAGTGTTCCCTCACACTTATGCTCACTCATGTCCCAGCCCCAATGACCAGGCTGCTTCTTGTCATTATTTACATCTCATGAAAATAAAATAGTACAACATATACTATTTTCTGTCTGCCTTCTTTTGCCCAGCATTATACTTTTAAGAGTCATCCATGCTACTGTGTGATAACACTAAAGAGTATCCCATTCTAGGAATATACCATACTTTGTTTTTCTACTTCTCTGTTTGGGATATTTCCAGTTTTCAGCTATTAAGAACAAAGCTGGTATGAACACTCATAGATAAGTCTTGGTATAGAAATATGTTTTCCTTTCTCTTGAGTAAATATCTAGATGTAGAATTTCCAGGTCACGTGATGAATGCATAAATTATAAAAACTGCTAAACCGCTTTACACTTCCTTCCAGCAGTGTATGGGAATTCTAATCACTCCACCAAAACGCGGTATTGTCAGTCTTTTAAATTTTAGCACATTATAGTGGGTGTTTAGTGGTATCATATTGTGGTTGTGATTTATATTTCCCTAAAGACTAATAGTATTCAACATTCTTTTATGTGCTTCTTAGTCTGTGAAATATCTGTTTAAATCTTTTGCCTGTTTAAAACTTGGGTTGTCTTCTTACTTTTGAGTTTTTGTAAGGTATTATACAATGTTTTGTTTGGTACTGGGGATCAAACTCGGGTCCTTGTGCTTGCAAGGTAGGCCACCGAACCGCTGAGCTAAAGCCCCGGCCCTATACAATATTTTGTAAGATATATATATATATATTGAGAATATTTCCTATTTTATGCTTTGACTTTTAATTTTCTTTTTCTTTTTTCCATTTAGCTACATCCCATTCCTTTTTATTTTTACCTTGAAACAGTTGTCCAGGCTGACTTTGAACTTGCAATCCTTCTGCTTGACCTTTTATTTTCTTAACGGTATTTTTAAGAGACCAAGTTTTTTAATTTTGACAAAGAAAAGAAAGTTTATCAAATAGTGCTTTTGTATCTTGTCTAAGACACTCTTTGCCTACTCCAAGTTCAAAAAAGTTTTTGCCTATATTTACTTCTAGAAATATTATAATTTTATATTTTACACTTGATTCATAATCTATTTCAAGTTAATTTTATGCAAAGGGAGACAAAGAGATGAGCTACCTTTGTTCCACATGAATGTCCAGTTCTGGTGCTATCTGCTGTACAGACTATAATTTTCCTGATGAAAGCATCTGAACACCTGTGTCAAAAATCAAGCAATGGGGGCTGGGGATTTAGCTCAGTGGTTCCACACCTGCCTCACAAGCATAAGGTCCTGAGTTCAATCCCTGGTACCAAAAAAAATCAAGCAATGGGCTAGTGATTTAGCTCAGTGGCACTGTGCCAGGGTCCTGAGTTCAATCTCCAGTACCAAAACAAACATACGAACAAAAAAATCAAGCAACTAAGCCAGGTGTGATGGCGCACACCTGTAATCCCAGCACTCAGGAGGCCAAGAAAGGAGGATCACAAATTCAAAATCAGCCTGGGATACATTGTGAGTTCAAGCCCAGCCTGAATTGCACAGCAAGACCTTCTCTCAAAAAATAAAAAATAAAAAATAAAGCAACCATCTAAAAGTACATATGCTAGTGAACTTCTGTTCTGATCTATATTTCAGAATTTATATCCATTGAAACATCTATCCTGACACTAATACACACGTGTTGCAATAATTACCAGTTTTATTGAAATTCTTGAAGGTAGTTCACAAGTCCTACACATTTCCTCTTTCTTTTTCAAAATTGTTTTGGGTATTGTAGAACTTTATATTTACATACAAATTTTACAATTGGCTTGACAATTTTGACTCAAGCAAAAAAAGTCTGTTGACATTTTGGGTGGGAATGTTTTGACAATTTTAGCAATATTGAATCTTCAATCCATGAATATAAGATATATCTCTACTTCTTTAGCTCTTTTTAAATTTAGCTCAATAATGTTTTAAGTTTTAAGATGTTGCATATTTTTGTTAAGTTTATTCTTTTATTATTTCATTGTTTTAGGTATTGTTATATATTTAAAATTTTCTGTTTCAATTATTTGTTGCTAGCACCCAGAGAAAAACTTGTTTTTTTTATATCAACTTTTTATTCTGATATTTTTCTAAATTAATTTATTATTTCTAGTAGGCGTTTGGGCATTCCTTGGTATTTTCTATGTGAAATATCATGTATGTCATCTTTGAAGCAAAAACTTTTACTTCTTCATAAGCACTCCATAGAGGGCTGGGGATTTAGCTCAGTGGTTCTGTCACTCGCCTTGCAAGCGCAAGGTCCTGAGTTCGATCCCTGGTACAAGGAAATCCATATATTTAAATTTTTCATTTTCTTGCTTTAGTGCATTGGTTAGGCTATTTAGTACAATGACAAATAAAAGTGGAAAGAGTGGATATTTTGCTATTCCTGTTATTAGGATGAATATACTAACTCTTTTTGTGGATATGGTTTACCTGTAGATTTTTCACAGATAAACTTTGTTGGGTTGAAGAAATTCCTTTCTAGTCCCAGTTTGCCAAGCTTTTTGTTTCATGCATGACAGAAGAATTTTTTGAAATGTGTCTTTTAATATTTATTGGAATAATCATGAATTTTTCATGGGGGGGGTACCTGCGATGGAACTCAGGACCTTGAGCTTTCGAGGCAGCCAGTGGCACCACTGAGCCAAATCCCCAGCCCATATTTTTCTTTATTTTATTAAGATGGTGAATTACACTGATGGATTTTGGAATGCCCTGGCTTGATTTGGTAGAGAGATGCTGGAAATAGGATCTCACTATGTTTCCCAAACTGACTTCACACTCATGGGTCCAAGTGATCCCTCTTTCTTGGCCTCCTGAGTAGCTGAGATTGCAGGCAGCTTCACTGATTTTGAAATACGAAGCAGAACTTACATTCGTAAAATAAATCCCACTGGTCATATATTGTCAAACTGAATGTGCTAATATATCAGTGAAGACTTAAATTACTAAGGTATTATACATCAGTCCAGAGTTTCCTTTGTCTCCTTTCATCTTCCTTCTTTCTTTCCTTCTTTTTTTATTTTGGTATTGTCTTATCCTCAAACTCGTGGTGCTCGTGACTCAGCCTCCCAAGTGCTGGGACCACAGGTATTCACCACCATACCCAGCTCTTTATCTAATTTTGTTGCTGGGGTTGTGCTAACTTCATAGAGAAGTGTTCTCTATTTTCTCAAAAATATATGCATGCTTGCTTATGAATGATTTCTTTTTAAAATGTCTGTTAGAAGTTCCCAGTGAAATCACCTTGACCTGGAATTTTCTTTGTCAGAAATTTTTAAAAATTATTGCCTAATTAAAATTTCAAAAGCAGATAAACACTATTCAGATTTTCCACTTCTTCCTGAGTCAGTTTTGGTAACTTTGTTATCTTTTAAGGAGTTTTTCTAGCTCATCTACACTATCAAATTTGAGGCCATAAGATTGTTTATAATGTTTCCCTGTTGTTCTTTTAATGTCTGTAGCATGCTTAGTAATGAGTCCCCTTACATATCACATGTTAGACATTTTTTACTCCACTATGTTTACAATGTTATGGATCCTTTTAGATAATCAGGTTTTTACTCCATCAATTTTCTCTGTTACCTATTTTTTGTTTTGATTTTTTTTTTACACTGGGGATCGAACTCAGGTCCTTGTGCTTGACAGGCAGGCAGTGGAGCCACTGAGCTAAATCCCCCAAATCCCCCACCCTCTATTATCTATTTTTAAATTCCATTTATTTGTGTGATTTCCTGGTTTTTTTTGGTACCGGGGGATTGAACTCGGGTCCTTGTGCTTACAAGTAAGCAGGCCACCGAACCGCTGAGCTAAATCCCCGGCCCATGATTTCCTGCTTTCTATTTCCTTTGGATTTAATTTGCTCTCTTTTTTTTTTTTTTTTTTAAA
>NW_022900931.1:56015607-56026105 GCF_012274545.1 Fukomys damarensis
TTTTTTTTTTTTTTTTTTTTTTTAAAGCTACTTAAGATGAGATCTTAGGTGCAACCCACTTTGCAGTCGCCCTTCTGTCTCTCTTAGACAGAAGCTTTCCTTCTCTCAATAAATTTTTCCTGTTCTTAACCTCCATTGTTCCTAGAATTCATTCTTCGATTTTAGAGAACATGAACTTAATGTACTGGATATCTAGGCACTCAAAATGGCTCACAAGGTGGAGCTCACTGCGTTAGAGAACAACTACAGAGAAGTCTGAAGGCTGAGAAGTCAGCAGCCCAAGGGAAACTAGAGGAGATGCAGAAGGGTTATAAGTATTTGGAGAACATATTTCATATGTACCAGGACACCATTCGTGACGGGATGGGAGATAAGCGGTCCAAGAGAAAGGCAGAGTGGGAGGAGGGCAAGAGAGGTGGAGCGGGAGAAGATCCTGCTGCAACCGAAATACAAATTGACGGGGCCGGGGGTTTTCCTTGCCTCGCCAAGCGCAAGTAAGGAAGTTCGATCCCCTGTACCAAAAAAAGAAATACAAGATGACAAAAAAGTCTGAGTTAGAGTCACAAGAGGAAAAGAGGAGAATGAGTGATTCCCACAGTGCCCTTATTCTGGAGTCGCTCAACAACACAAACTTCTACCAAACCCAGCTGGAACTCCAGAAAGAGAAAGCTGCCACCGGAAACCTAGAGAAAACACTGCAGGACAAGCTTGCTGAGGTTGGAGACAAGTACAAGGGCACCATACAGAATCTTATGGAAGAATACATTTATCTAAGGTGCAGGCACTGCTGCCCAGACGGCTGAACCATCCCAGGAGTGGGAGGCGTTTGAGTGAGGAATAGGTGAGGAAGATAAACCAGCTGGTCTTCGGGGAGGTCTGCCCTGCCGAGCCAGACACGCGACCCCTGCGGAGGTCGCGCTGTTCACTGGGGACCATTCACACTGGACATGTCCAGCTTCTCCCCCTACTGTGTCTCTCTTCTTCTTCTTCTCCTCCTCCTCCTCTTCCTCCTCCAACAGGAAATTCACCTGCTTAAAAAAAAGATGATCTCTTAAGATAATTTAATTTAGACTTTTCTCCTATTAAATTTGCAAAATTTTGCTTCACTCAACTCAACATGATAATAATTTAGTGTGTTGTGTTTCTGCATCAAGATATTTTCTAATTTTCTATGCAATTTCTTTTTGATTCATGAATTATTTAAAATTATACTATTTAAATTCCAAGTATTTGGAGATTTGCTACCTATCTTATTGATCCTTAAAAATTTGGGGGTCAGAAAACATACTCTACAATTTCAATGTTTTTAAATTTATTGATACTTGTTGGCATATAGTAGTATACAGTAGTGGTTATTTTAGTGAGTGACCCACACATATGCCATTATTAACTATGTTGTTCTATAAATGTCAGTTATATCAAGTTAGTTGATAATGTTCAAATCTTCCATGTTCTTACTGATATTCTATTTATTTTTATCAATTATTAAAGTAGAGTGTGGAAATCAACTGACTGTAATTTCACCAATTTACCTTTCTAGCTACCTCTTTATGAATTTTGAAATTTTGTTATTAAATGCATACAATTTTAGGTTTTTTAAATGTCTTTGATGAATTGATTATTTCATCACTAAGTAGTAATCTCTTTATCTCCAATAATAGTCTGTCCTAACATCTACATTATATGACATTAATAACACTAATTTGGGTTTCTTGTACTTATATGGTACTTATTTTTCTATTTTAATTTTGTCTATCTTTTTAATTTTTTAATTGAACTCAGGACCCTGTCCTTGCAAGGCAGGCATGGTGCCACTGAACTAAATCCCTGGCCCAAGTTCATCTGTATTTTTATATTGAAAATATGTCTTAAACTATACATGGTTTCTTTTTTTTTATTGTTTGAACCGAGGTCTTACTATGTTGCCCAGGTTGATCTCCAATGGGCTTAAGAGATCGTCCTGCCTCAACCCCCTGAGCAGCTGGGATGGCAAATGAACCCCCCCTCCACCCCTTAAATAGGTCAGATCCTCATCCTATTTTGTTATCCAGACTCTTACTGTCTGCCTTTTAGTGTTTAGAGTTCCATTTAATCATTGATATGATTGAGTTTGAGTCTACTACCTTCTTATTTTCTTTTTATTTCATCTTCATGGTTCTGTTTCTCTTACTGCCTTCTTTTAGATGAAGTATTTTTTATTAGCCCACTTCTATGCTGGCTGATTACTTGCACTTCTTTTTATTCTCAGTCCTGTATCTTTAACTTTTCACAGACCCCTTCTACATAATATTGTACTATTCCATGTCTTCCCCTTCTCCTCCTCCTGCTCCTTTTGGTCCTCCTCTTTCTTTTCCTGTTCCTTTTGCTCCTCCTGCCCCTCCTTCTTTTTCCCAGGACTGGGGATTGAAGCTAGAGCCTTCACACTGAACTACATCTCCAGGCCCTTTTTATTTTAGAGGGTCTCACTAAATTGCTAAACTGCCAGGCAAGGCTTGAACTTGTGATTCTCCTGCCTCAGCCTCCAGGAGTGCTGGGATCACAGATGTGCCACTGGGTACACTGTACTGTGTTTCTTCTTCTCTTGGGTTGACTCAGGTTTCCGTTCAGGCTCATGTTCCTCAAAGTGCAGAGCTTCCTTTATCTTTTTTTTTTTTTTTTTTTTTTTTTTTTTTTTTTTCATTTTTTTTTTTTTTTGTACCAGGAATCAAACTCATGACCTTAAGCTGCAAGGCGGCTGTTGTGTCACTGAACTAAATCCCCAGCCTGGTCACATGATATTGATATCTGCCTTATTTATGAGGCCTTAACAGTTCAGTGTTAAGGGAATTTAAAAAATAATCTGTTCTAGAGCCAGGGATTTAGCTCAGTGGTGCTGCTGCCTGACTCACAAGTGCAAGGACATGAGTCAAATACCTGGTACCAAAGTAAATAAATAAATAAATGAAATAAACAAATAAATAATAAAAATAACCTGTTTGGATTCATTTAAAGATGGATTTGAAAATGCATTTAAAATAGGTTTGAATGCAATTAGATTATGCTATTTGGGCAATAAACTCACCTTGACCTTAAAGTTGTTAAAAATATAGTTGCTTTAAATTTTTCTATTCTTAGCTGGACACAGAGGTGCACACTTGTAATCACAGGACTCAGGAGGCTGACACAGGAGGATCACTACAAGTTCAAAGCCAGTCTGGGGTACACAGGGAGACCCTGTCTCAAAAAAAAGGTAAACTTTTCTGTTTTCTGTTTTCACTCATTTAATTAGAATTTCTTTATAATTGTCTTACTTTGGAGTTGAGATTCTTTAATCTTTGAGTGAAATTTTTCATCAATTTAGGGAATATTTGGGCTATTATCTCTTGAGAAAAATTCTTCCTCATTTTTTTCTACATCTCCTTTTACAGATACAGTAGACTGCTTGATAATATGCATTATGTCATGGAGGTGCTTGTTTTTTAAAAATCTTTCTCCTTTAATTTGTGTCCATGCTATATTTTATTTTTGCTCTATCTTCAAGTTTGCTAAATAGGTATGCATTATCTGATGTTCTTTTTCAAAATTTCCTGTTCTTTTCTTAAGGATTCTAGTTATTTTATTATCATTCCTAGTTCTTTTCTCTTATTATTTTATACCCTTAGAGTTCTTTCAAATTACTCTCATTTTATTAGTCTTAACATCACTACCTTTACTTTTTAAATTTTTTAATTAAAATTTTTTAATAGATGTGAAAGTTATACATATTTATGGGGCAGCATGTGACATTTCATTGTGTAATATGCAAATAGTTGTTCTTATCTGGGCATGGTCCTGCATAGCTGTAATCCCAGCACTCTGTAAGGAGGATCACAAGTTTGAGCCCTGGGCAACTTAGCAAGTTGGCTAAACATAAAAAATAAAAAGGTCTGTGGATGTAGCTCAGTGTGAAGACCCTGGGTTCAATCTCCAGTACTACACACAAAAAAGTTGTTTTGTACCTTTATTTATTGTAGTCCTTTTCAGCTCATTCTTTTATCTTTTGTTCTTAGGGTCATTAGTACTTTCTATATGTTGTATCTACTGACTCTGTATCACAATGAATTAACGTCTCCATATATATATATTTTTTTTTTTTTTCTAAGACACAGTTGGGCCCATGACAGTTCTAGATAGTCAATCTTTTAACCACTCAGGACTCTATGTTACAGAGGACAAAATGCCCTGTTCAAACTTGCTTTGGACAGAAAAAGAAAGTGTAGTTTCTAAGGGGTGTCTGTGGTCTGAGAATTGTGTCCTCGACACTTTCAGGCTGTGTGAACGTCTGAGAACGAACTTGTGCACGCCTCGCTGGTGAAGCCTGCCATACACGGAGGCTATGATCCTGTGCAGGCTGTTGCTGTCCTGCATGCTCTCGGCAATTCTAACACAATGGCAAGTACTTGGGTATCTAACACATTACCACAAACTCATGAGTAGTGAGTTGTGCTGAGAACTTACGAAGGTTACCATGTCTCTAGGGGGGAGGAATTTTCCAGCTTCATTATAATCTCATGTCCCAAATACATGGTGACTTTAATTTTTTAAAAAAATTTATTATGGTAAAAGACACATTGCCCTTAATTCTCCTTAAAATATCTGCACCCACTTTAAATACTTTTATCCCATCCTTCCCGGTACTTTCTGAAGCGCTTCTGAAAGTCCTCCTTTGTGGGGGTCTTCATAAGGTATAATCAAAAACAGTGTGCTGTTTCTGCTGTTGAGTGGCATCCGATGAAAGGGGAGGGTCCTAAACACGTCACCATGTGTCCTCTTCCACTTTATTCACCAGATCTGGCCCTGTGCAACTTCTGGCTCTTCCCCAAAGTCAAGATGACCACGTAAGGTAAAAGTTTTCTATCAATTCAGGATACTGAGGCCACCGTGAAAGTGCAACTACAGACACTCACTTCCACAACTGTTTCAGACAGTGGCAAGGATGATGGGTTAAGTATGTTCAAAGCAAAGGAGAGTATTTTGAGGGGTTACTAATGGCAATGTGTCTTTTACTGTAATAATTTTTTTAATTTAACATTCACCATGTTTTTCTTTTTCTGTTTGTTTGGTTTTTGTTTTTGTTTTTGGAGACAGGGTCTCGCCATGTAGCCCACGCTGGCCTTGAACTCATGGCAATCCTCCTGCCTCAGCCTTCCAAGTACTGGGCATCACCATGTTGGCTCACCATATTTTAACTCACACTATGTATACACAGTCTGTCACTGGCCATGATGCTGTTACACATTTCATGACTGTGCATTTGCTTACATAACTGAAAAGCCCGGAGGCCTTGAAGCAGGTGGCTTCAGACACGGCTGGAGGCAGAAGAGATCCCCATCGGGACTCAGCAGCCTTCTGCAGTCCCCAGCTGTCTCCACTGAGCATTGATTTCCTTCTCAGCACTTTCCAGTGGCCTGGGAGTGGTCAGCAGCTGCACAGAGGCAGGGAGTCCCACGCACATGCCCACAAGTCCCTCTGGACAGCTTGGGGAGCAGTCTGCTCTGAAGCAATTGTAGTGGCTGCGGAGGGAGACATACTCCTCTCCTAGTCATGCTCCCTGGCCAGAGACAGGCCCATTCTGGGGCCCAAGGCCTGAGCTGAGGGGAGAGGTCTGTTCTGGAGTCCTGTGTGCAGGGCCCATGGAAATGCCTGCTCAGAACTCTGCTCCCACCTCCTCTAGTCTCCTTGCATAGAGTGCTCTGCTCTGGAGCCCTTGTCGTGAACTTGGCAGGAGAGAAAGAAGGGGATGCCATGGTAAGGACGAAAGAAGAGGGAGAGATTGTAAGATGGCCCCCACTGCCCGTCCACAGACGGAGCATACATCCCCAAGTGTAGGGAAGACATGGTGGCTGGAAACCAGAAAACTGCCCTTCCTTGAAATGCTGGCCACTGCTGAAACACTGAGAGGCATGGACAGCTGCCACCTGCCAGGGCCGAGCCTTCTGTCATGGTCCTGTGGTGGCCTCCCCAGGCTTGCCTCTCTGCCCACCTCCCTGCCTCCAAATTTTAAACATCCCTCTTTCATGGGTTCATGTCTTTGCCCTCGCTGATGGATTTCTCCGAAAGCCTTTGGTACACCCTCTAGGAAGTGGGGAACGAACCGTGCATGTCTGCAGCACCTCAGCTGTGTGTCCTTTCACCTCCCAGCCTTCACTGAGCATGTCGGGGAGCAGATGGGCTCCTGACTGGTGTGGTCTTCCTGCGTGCCAGGCGGCAATAGTGTGAGCTCTCTGCCATCCCTCACCCTCCTGTCGGTGAGTCCTGGAGCTGACAGGCATGAAGAAAAACGCAGGCTGGAGAGCTGGGCTTCCACTCAGCCCTGAGGAGCCCCTATCCCTTTGTATTCTTGTTGGGAAAATATTTACAGAGCATCACATAGGTGTCAGGCACTGTGTGAGGGGCACAGGATAAAACAGAGAATCGCTTCCAGAGAGTAGAGATGCCTGAGAAAAGGCATCGAACATGAGGAGAAGCCGCTCGCTTGGGCTCAAAGCGTTAAGTGCTATACCACTTTATCACCTAGCATAGCTTTATGTGGCCAATACCCCAACCAAAGCTCACAACTGCTCCATTTTCACAAGTCTCCCTTGTATTACCCTTCTATATACATACCCAACTATTAATTGGCCATGGTTGTGTGGATTTATTTTGACGTTCCTTATTCTGTTCCATTAATCTGTTTTTCTGTCCTTTATGCTTTTCCAGTCTTCATTACTATAGCTATGAAGTCAAATTTTAGCATCAAGTTGAGTGTTTCCTCTCGCGATATTCATCTTTTCTTAAATTGTTTTTGCCGGGTGTGGTGGCACACACCTGTAGTCTCAGCACTCTGGAAGCCTGAGGCAGGAGGACTGCAAGATCAAGCCCAACCTGAGCAACTCGGCAACCTAGTGAGACCTTATCTCAAAATAAAAATTAAAAAAAAAGAGCTGGAGATGTAATTTAGTGTGATAGTCCTGGGTTCAAACCCCAGTGTGGCAAAACAGTTTTTTAAATGAAAAGAAATAAAGAAAATACAATTGTTTTGGTCAAGCTGGGGGGTCTGTGTCTTTCCATATAAATTTTAGAATAAGCTTGTTATTCTAAAATTTGTTTACAAATTTGTTAAATTTCTTGTTACAGAAGAAAAGTCTTGGCCCAGGGACTTAGCTCAGTGTACCACTGCCTGCCTTGCAGGTGCAAGGTCCTGAATTTGATCCTTGATACCAGAAAAAAAGAAGGAGGAGGAGGAGGCTGGGGGGTCTGTGTCTTTCCATATAAATTTTAGAATAAGCTTGTTATTCTAAAATTTGTTTACAAATTTGTTAAATTTCTTGTTACAGAAGAAAAGTCTTGGCCCAGGGACTTAGCTCAGTGTACCACTGCCTGCCTTGCAGGTGCAAGGTCCTGAATTTGATCCTTGATACCAGAAAAAAAGAAGGAGGAGGAGGAGGGGGAAGTGGGGGATTCAGCTCAGTGGTGCCGCCGCCTGTCTCAAAAGCACAATGACCTGAGTTCGATCCCGGGAACCAAAAAAACAAAAAACAAACAAACAAAAACTTCCAATTCATGAACATAGTAAGTTTCTCTGAGTATTTAGGGGTTTTTTTCATTAGTACATTATAATTTTAATCATACAGATCTTGTGTATGTTTTGTTAGACATACACCTAAATGTTTAATTTTCTTTGGATTTTGTTGTTGTTTTGGTGTTCACTTGTTCATTGTTCATTATACAGAAATGCAATTAACTATTGTGTGTTGTACCCATTGTGCTGCAACCCTACTAAACTCTATGAACTTTTTTTTAATTAATTCTGAGAATTTTCTGTAGATTATTTGGGATTTTCCTTGTAGACAACAGAGATTGACTTCTTCAATTCCTATTTGTATGCTTTTTATTTATTTACTTGCCTTATTTCAGTAGCTAAAACTTTCAATACAATTCTGAATAAGGATAGTAATAGTGGGTCTTTATATCTTGTTTCTGACCTTAGGGGAAAATCATGTAGTCTTTTACTATTAAAAAGATGATGTAAGCTTCTGGTTATTGTAGATTTTTTAATGAGGCTGTAAGAGTTTCCCTCTATCTCCAGCATGCCAAAAGTTGCTAACATAAATAGGTGTTGAATTTTTCAAATGCGTGTTCTGCATCAGTTGATATGAACACATGATTTTTCTTCTTTAGCTTGTCAGTGGGGTGAGCTATGTTCATTGATTTTGAATAGTGAAGCAACTTTGCCTACCTAGAATAAAATTATTCCATGAAATTATTGTACATTATTCTTTTTGTACATTGCTAGTCTCAATTTTCTAAAATTTTGTTGGGATTGTTGTCTATATTCATAAATGGTATTGGTCTTCTCTTGGGCTGTTCTTATGAGGTTTTGGTATCAGGTAATGATGACCTCATGACCTCAATAAAATGAGTTCAGATAGGATCAACCCACTTCTGTTTTCTGAAAAAACTGTAAAATTTGTGTTTATGAGTCTTTTTTTTTTTTTTTTTTTTTTGAGACAGGGTTTTACTATGCAGTTCAGGCTGGGCTTAAATTCATTAGATAGCCCAGGCTGGCCTCAAACTCATGGATCTTCCTGCCTCACCTCCCAAGTGCTGGAATTACAGGCGTGCTCCACCACACGAGGCTCTGAGTCTTTAAAAACATTCACTCTTGAATCATAACATTCTCTGATGAAACCGTCTATGCCTGATGGTTTCTTTTTTAGGAGCTTCAGAATTACAAATTTGATTTCTTTAATAGTCATAAAGCTATTCGTGTTATCTATTTCAACATGTCTAAATTGTATAGTTTTTGAAAAATTGGTCCATAGTATTCCAATTATACCCATTTAAGGGCTGCAAAATTCTGTGCAATATCCCGTTTCATTCTTGAAGTTGGTGATATATGTCTTCTCTCCTTCCATCTTTGTTAATCTTGCTAAAGTTTTATCAATTTTATTGATTTTTTTTGAAGAACTAGATTTTGGTTTCTGTGTTTTCTCAGTTTTCAATTTTGCTAACTTCTACTCTTGTGTTTGTTATGTCCTTTCTTCGGTTTTCTTTGGGTGCAATTGGCTCTCCTTTTGTCTAAATTCCTGAAAACTCAAGGTGATGGATTTGAAACTTTTTTCTAACATAAGCATTTAGTGCTGTAAATTTACCTTTCATCTCTTCTTTAGCTGTATTTCACTAATTTTTATATATTGTTTTCATTCTCACTTAGTGATGTGCAATTTCTAAATTCCTTGGAGACTTTCTTTGTGCCATGGATTACTTAGAAGTATGTTGATTAATTTCAAAGTGTTTGGAAATGTTCCCATTGCTTTACTGTTACTGACATCTAGTTGATTCCATTATAACCAGAAAACATACTGTGTATGTTTTCAATAATTTTTTAATGGGTTAAGTGTCAAAGTCTATCTTCTGTTACTATAACAAAATACCTAAAACTGATGCTGGGTATTTGTCAAGTAAGAAGGCTCACTGGGCTCCTTCATTTGATTCTGGCTGAAGGAGGATCCAAACAGCACAGCACCGACATCTGGGTGAGGCTTCTGTGGCTGTCTTAGAACATGGTAAAGAAGCAGACATGGAAGGGCCAGGAATTTAGCTCAGTGTTCCACCGCCTGCCTTGCAAGCAGAAGAACCCAAGTTCGATCCCCAGTTCCAAAAAAAAGAAAAATCAAGGCAAGAAGACAGGGAAGTGGCCATGCACAGAGGGGTCATGCAGGTAGACTGGGCTGCTTTATAACAGCCCACTATTGTGAAAGCTAATCCACAGGACAGTGTTCATGCTTGGGGACACAGCCCTATGGCCTAAGTATTTTCCACTAAGCCACACCTATTAAGTTTCCACCACTCCAACATCACACATTAGGAATCAAGATTCTAACACATGAAACTTTTGGGGGAACAAACCGTATCATTAAGGTTTGTTTTATGACCTGAGATATGGTCTATCTTGGTGAATGTTTCATGAGCACTTTTAGATTGTATGTGTTCTGCTGTTGTTGGGTGAAATGGCTTACAGATGTCAACTGGATCCTGCTTGTTGATGCATTTGTTCATTTCTTATATAGCTAGGTGATATTTTGATTAAAATCATTCACTGACATAGCCAGGCGTGGTGGCTCACGCCTGTAATCCCAGCACTCGGGAGGCTGAGGCAGGAGGATTGCTATGAGTTCAAGACCAGCCTGGGTTATATAGTGAGTTCCAGGTCAGTCTCAACTACATAGTGAGAACCTGTCTCAAAAAAACAAAACAAAAAACAAATAATACTCAACTGTAGAGACCAAACAGATGAGCCCGACAGCATTTAAATTATCATATATTCTCATGGCCTGGGGGAGGAACACAGTCCATAGGGGATTCTACTCAGTATTCAGCACTGAATGAACAAGCGGAGACTGTGGAGGCAAGTTTTGTCGCATCAGGAGGGTAGAGCACTCCCGTGTCTGTAAATGAAAATGTGATTGGCTTGGATTCCATGGACTAGCAGGACCCC
>NW_022900931.1:56027168-56033781 GCF_012274545.1 Fukomys damarensis
TTTTTTTTTTTTTTTTTTTTTTGAGACAGGGTTTTACTATGCAGTTCAGGCTGGGCTTAAATTCATTAGATAGCCCAGGCTGGCCTCAAACTCATGGATCTTCCTGCCTCACCTCCCAAGTGCTGGAATTACAGGCGTGCTCCACCACACGAGGCTCTGAGTCTTTAAAAACATTCACTCTTGAATCATAACATTCTCTGATGAAACCGTCTATGCCTGATGGTTTCTTTTTTAGGAGCTTCAGAATTACAAATTTGATTTCTTTAATAGTCATAAAGCTATTCGTGTTATCTATTTCAACATGTCTAAATTGTATAGTTTTTGAAAAATTGGTCCATAGTATTCCAATTATACCCATTTAAGGGCTGCAAAATTCTGTGCAATATCCCGTTTCATTCTTGAAGTTGGTGATATATGTCTTCTCTCCTTCCATCTTTGTTAATCTTGCTAAAGTTTTATCAATTTTATTGATTTTTTTTGAAGAACTAGATTTTGGTTTCTGTGTTTTCTCAGTTTTCAATTTTGCTAACTTCTACTCTTGTGTTTGTTATGTCCTTTCTTCGGTTTTCTTTGGGTGCAATTGGCTCTCCTTTTGTCTAAATTCCTGAAAACTCAAGGTGATGGATTTGAAACTTTTTTCTAACATAAGCATTTAGTGCTGTAAATTTACCTTTCATCTCTTCTTTAGCTGTATTTCACTAATTTTTATATATTGTTTTCATTCTCACTTAGTGATGTGCAATTTCTAAATTCCTTGGAGACTTTCTTTGTGCCATGGATTACTTAGAAGTATGTTGATTAATTTCAAAGTGTTTGGAAATGTTCCCATTGCTTTACTGTTACTGACATCTAGTTGATTCCATTATAACCAGAAAACATACTGTGTATGTTTTCAATAATTTTTTAATGGGTTAAGTGTCAAAGTCTATCTTCTGTTACTATAACAAAATACCTAAAACTGATGCTGGGTATTTGTCAAGTAAGAAGGCTCACTGGGCTCCTTCATTTGATTCTGGCTGAAGGAGGATCCAAACAGCACAGCACCGACATCTGGGTGAGGCTTCTGTGGCTGTCTTAGAACATGGTAAAGAAGCAGACATGGAAGGGCCAGGAATTTAGCTCAGTGTTCCACCGCCTGCCTTGCAAGCAGAAGAACCCAAGTTCGATCCCCAGTTCCAAAAAAAAGAAAAATCAAGGCAAGAAGACAGGGAAGTGGCCATGCACAGAGGGGTCATGCAGGTAGACTGGGCTGCTTTATAACAGCCCACTATTGTGAAAGCTAATCCACAGGACAGTGTTCATGCTTGGGGACACAGCCCTATGGCCTAAGTATTTTCCACTAAGCCACACCTATTAAGTTTCCACCACTCCAACATCACACATTAGGAATCAAGATTCTAACACATGAAACTTTTGGGGGAACAAACCGTATCATTAAGGTTTGTTTTATGACCTGAGATATGGTCTATCTTGGTGAATGTTTCATGAGCACTTTTAGATTGTATGTGTTCTGCTGTTGTTGGGTGAAATGGCTTACAGATGTCAACTGGATCCTGCTTGTTGATGCATTTGTTCATTTCTTATATAGCTAGGTGATATTTTGATTAAAATCATTCACTGACATAGCCAGGCGTGGTGGCTCACGCCTGTAATCCCAGCACTCGGGAGGCTGAGGCAGGAGGATTGCTATGAGTTCAAGACCAGCCTGGGTTATATAGTGAGTTCCAGGTCAGTCTCAACTACATAGTGAGAACCTGTCTCAAAAAAACAAAACAAAAAACAAATAATACTCAACTGTAGAGACCAAACAGATGAGCCCGACAGCATTTAAATTATCATATATTCTCATGGCCTGGGGGAGGAACACAGTCCATAGGGGATTCTACTCAGTATTCAGCACTGAATGAACAAGCGGAGACTGTGGAGGCAAGTTTTGTCGCATCAGGAGGGTAGAGCACTCCCGTGTCTGTAAATGAAAATGTGATTGGCTTGGATTCCATGGACTAGCAGGACCCCCCCCCCAGAACTTGAAGATAAAAACCTGCTCGTGGTCCCCCCAGAAAGGAGGGGTTTTTGGCTAGAGGGCCTTGTAAATGTAAATGGGAGCAGAATGAGGATGGGAACTTTATTTAGGCTTCACACAACCTCCTCAATTTTGCCAGATGCAAGATAACATGTGACACTGAGTTTTCTTTTCAACCTCATAGCACAGGGAGGAGCAAGAAAAAGCATCACCTTTTTCCAGAACCAGAGTTGAATTTTACCTTTTCTTTCTTTTTTTTTTAATTCATGAGACTTTGTATTCTGATCCAGGTTTGTTTTGATATAAATGTTCTTCTCCAGATCAGCTATTAAAATTGTGGTCACCTTCTTGGACCATCAGTATGAATTCTGAGCATCCTGTGTGCAGCTTGAGATGATTTAGAAAGTACAACATAAGTTATGCTTTCCTTGAAATATATTTTTAATTGAAAAGCAAGACAATCGCATTACAGATAATTTGGAAAATGAAGAAAAGAAAAAAACCTTCATAAGTTTAATTCACAACCAGAACAATTTTATAATTTTAGTTTAATTCTTAAGAGTTTTCTATTTCCACATAAAATTTTAAAACTGAAGGGTGTAGAGAAGAGACGGAGAGGGAGGGGTGCTAAATGGATACAGGGTGCAGTTGGGTAAGAGGAATGATGTCTAGTGTTCAACAGCACAGAAGGGTAACTATGGTTGACAATTTTTAATTATGAATTTCAAAATAGGGCCGGGAATTTAGCTCAGCAGTTCCGCCGCCTGCCTTGCAAGTGCAAGGACACGAGTTCAATCCCCAGTACAAAAAATAAATAAATATACATAAATACATAAATTTCAACATAGTGAGCAGAGAGGATTTTGAAAGTTTTCATGACAGAAATGATGAATGTTTGAGGTGATAAATATACCAATTACCTTGGTCTGATCATTACATATTACAATATATTGAAATATTACATTGTGGCCCTTAAATTAGTATGTATCAATTAACTTTTTTAATTAAAAAAATTTTGACTCTGGGGATTGAACCCAGGGCCTCACGCATGCTAAGCATATGATGTACCAATGAGTCACATCTCTCGCTTCTAAATTTAAAAAAAAAATGCATATGGTCTATTAATCTGCTTTTTGTTTTGTTTTGTTTCTTGAGACAGGGTCTCACTAGGTAGTTGCGACTGACCTAGAACTCACTATGTAGCCCAGGCTGGGCTTGAACTCACAGTGATCCTCCTGCTTCAGCCTCCCGAGTGTAATCTGTTCTTGATGCTTGATTTATCAGTGTTCTTCCTCTTTCTGTCCTGAACAACTCAGATCAGATTTTCTTTCTTTTTTTTTTTTTGAGACCAGGTTTTATTAAGTCACACAGGCTGGCCTTAAACTAAAGATCCTCCTGCCTCAGCCTCCAAGTGGCTGGAAGTATAGGGCTTGCATCCCTGTGCTCAGCTTCACCCCAGAATTTATAAGGTGAGTCTGGGCAGGAGAGGAAGCTGCGATGGTCCAGGAAAGAGTTTGCAACCTGAGAGATGAAGAGGACACCTGCTCAGGAGAGGAGCTCTGAGCAGGGTGGGGGGAGCTTTTGCACAAGGCTGTGATCCAGTCCCTGTCGGAGGAGACTGAGCAGTCAAAGAAGGCATCTGAGTGTTTGGGGGGGGTACATTTTAAGGACACGGGAGCCATGATTCTCAATGCTGGAAAAGAGAGATACAAACAGGAAAAAGAGAACGCTAGGCTGAGACACAGGTGTTCGGTTAGAATTGTGAGTATCGACAGCCAGGGGTGGGGGTGCACTCCAGGACTCCCAGCACTGGGGGGACTGAGGAGGGAGGACAGCAAGTTCAAGACCAGCCTGGCAACTTAGTGAGAACTTGTCTCAAAATGAAAAAGAGTTAAAGTGGGGAGGGGACTGGGGATGCAGTTCAGTGCGAAGGCTGTGGCTTCAATCCCCAACCCCCTCCAAAATATATGATAAAAAATACAAAAGAATCAGAAGTGTTGGTCAGAACTCGAGATTTTCTATAAGCGCAGAACTGTAGAAGTATGAATGAAACCAGGAATACACGTGTGTGTACACGCACACCGGTGTTTTCTGTGAAGGAACCGGGAAGAGCTGACACCCTAAATGGCAATGAGCACACCTAGCCCCGTCTCTTGGCTGCCATCCAGCAGAAGGAACCAGAGGTCCCTGTAGGAAGGCCTGACCCTGAGGCTGGGTCATAGCAAATGCAAGAGGAGCCTGGATAGTTTGTGCCGAGAAGCAGGGAGATACTCAAGAGAGGATAGGCCGGCGTGGTGGCGCATGCCTGTAATCCCAGCACTCGGGAGGCTGAGGCAGGAGGATCGCTGTGAGTTCGAGACCAGCCTGGGCTGCATAGTGAGTTCCAGGTCAGTCTCAACTACATAGTGAGACCCTGTCTCAAAAAAACAAAAAAGAAAGAAAGAAAGGAAGGATAGAGGCTTGTTGAGAAAATAAGAAAGGCCACAAGAAAGAACCTCCCCCTGCTAAAACCTGGAGCAATTAAAGCACTGAAATAAATAATAAAAACAGAAAAAAGTACAAACAATAGGTTATGACCCATTGAAAAGAATAGAAATCAACGAATAGATTCACTGATGTTGATAGACAAGTAAATAGACAGGAAATATGTTTGTTTTACGGTACTGAGGATGGAATCCGGGGCCTTTGCACTGATCTGTTCATTCATTCCTGCGTTCGCTCAGTGACGGGGTCTCACTGAGTCACCTCACTGTCCAGACTAGCCTTGAGCTCGCAGTCCTCCAGGCTTAGCCTCCCAGGGTTCTGGGATTACAAATGTGTACCGTCATGCCTGGCTTACCCAGACAGTTGGATGAGGAACAGGGTCTTTACAAGATACCCACAAAGTATTTAATGATCGCCCAGATGGAAGGAGCAACTCAATGGAGGAGAAGCCTTGTAGCCAGCACCTTCACCTCCTGACCAAACTGTACGTCAGTGTTAGTCAGCTTCCCATCACTGCAACAGAATATCTGACCGGAACTACTTACAAAGAAAAAGAGCTGAACTGTACTTAGCTCCATTTTGGAGGCTGAAAGTCTCCATGGCGTAGCGCGGGCACCGCCACTGGCTTCAAGGCTTCGTGACACAGCTGGTGCTGGTCGGGATGTGGGTGGCAGTGACTGCTGACACCGTGAGTCGGGAGCAGAGAGACCGGATGGGGCTGATCTTGCTTCTTTCATCACAACCCTCTCACCCGTGGGAGAACTCAAGGGTCTGTGAGAGCTACTGATCCCCCTAGGGCACTGCTTCCAAACCAAACCTCATTTCTACCTCCCCGCCGCATTGCAGCCTTGAGAACCAAGCCTCGAATCACAGGACCCTTTGGCCATAGCCAAACCATAGCGGTCAGTGTCACCTGACAAGACGCAGTACGTAAGCAGGCATCCTACTAAGATATTCCTGCCAAAGATGAATCACTTGATTCTTTCTCCAAAGTTGAGGTGAAATTCACATTATAGAAATGAACCCATTTTCATTAAAACTGAACAATTCAGCGGCGTTTCATGCTTTCAGAATGTTGCACAACTACCACTTGTATCTACATTCAAAATATTGTCATGAGCCTCAAATAAAACCCTGCATTCATTAAGCAGTTACTCCCTGCTCCCCCTCCTGCCGGCCCCAGCCATCAGCAGTCTGTCTTCTGTCTCTGTGGATGTGCCTGTTCTAAATAGTTCATACAATTTGTATCATATCACGTGTGACCTATGTGCCTGGAGTTTTAAAAGAAGTTGGAAGCTTCTCTGTGTTGTAGTATGTGTCAGTGCCTCATTCCTTTTTGTGGCTCAGTAATATTTCACCATATGGGTATATAGCACCATATTTGATTTTTTTCCATCCATCACTGATGGGCATTTGGTCATTTCCATCTTTTGGTTGTGATGCATAAGCCTGGTATGAACTTTCATGTACAAGTATTTATTTGGGTACCTGTTTTCAGTTCTTCTGGAGAGAATGAATAAATGGATAGACAGATAAGTATTGTTCATCACATAACCTGATCTTTCATGAGAAAAATATCAGACAAGCCCAAATTAAAGGACATAGTCTACAAATGACTGACCTGTAAGCACCCAAAGGATAGAATCCTTCCAGACAGAAGGTCCTAAGGAGTGGTGACAGCTAAATGTGTATGAGTCCACCCAGTTGCTTTGCTCCCAAGAGTATTACCAGGACTGGGAAAACACAGATAGGCCAGGGGAGCAGACATTAGTGATACGTCAGTGTGATTTCCTGAGGCTGATTACTGCAGGGCACTGAAGTAAGATAATGCCCTCATTTGTAGAAAACACTGTTTGGGGGTGACAGAGCTTTACATCAGAAAAAATACCACAAAATGATTCATCAGAAAAGTTTTATAACAGATTTGCAACTCTTCTGTAAATTTGAGATTACTTCAAGATTTTTATTGGGTTTTTTTTTTTTAACCGGGGATTGAACTTGGGTCATTGCGCTTGCAAGGCAGGCCACTGAACCACTGAGCTAAATCCCCAGCCCACTTCAAGATTTTTAAAAAGTTAATTGGAGGTTAAAAAAAAAAAAAAAAAA
>NW_022900931.1:56033873-56044192 GCF_012274545.1 Fukomys damarensis
GAAAAAAAAAAAAAAAAAGAATGATATCTCATGATTTGTGACAACGGGGATGGAACGTGGGAAATGATGTTCAAAGTGAAATAATCCAGGCCCAGAAAGACAAGCTCCGCATGAGGTCACTCATGTATGGAATCTAAAACTTTGATCTCATACACATTGAGAGTAGAATGGTGGTTACCAGAGGCTGGGGAGAAACAGCAGAGACAGGGAAAGGTGAATCAATGGATGCTAAGTCATAAAGGTTAGGAGAAAGAAGTCCCATTATTGCACAATGCAGTGATGATGGCTAATGATATGCATTGAACATTTCAAAACACGTGAAGAAATAAATGATAAATATTTGAATAGATAGGTTTAACTTGATTTAAACATTGCACAATACATACATGTATCTAAATATTAAGTGCTAACCCATTAATATACACAATTTTTATGTTTTCATATTCCAGTTTAAAAAATTGAAATTGAATTAGAATATTTGGGGCTAGGGATTTAGCTCAGTGGTTCTGCTGCCTGCTTTGTAAGCTCAAGGTCCTGAGTACGATCCCTGGTACCAGGGGTGGGAGGGCTCTTTCAAAGACTTCTGGCCCCTTCTTACCTCTGCTGGTTTCTAAACGTTGAGGGGCAGGTCTCTGTCCTGGGACCTCTTTTTCTTCCTACACTTATTCTCCGGAAACCTCATCCAGCCTTGGGTTTGAATACCACCCGTCTACTCACGACACTCAAACTTCTTGCAGTCTGGGCTCCTTTCTGGATCCCTGGTCCCTAACAATTGGCCAGCTCAGCCTTTTCCCTTCCTGCATCTAACGGAAATCTCAAGAAACCCCAAACTGAGCTTCTAGACTTCATCTCACTCCACAATCCTCATTGCGGCAAAAAATAATTCTGTTCTTCCTTAGTTCAAGCCAAAACCCCAGTGACTCCCAGCAGTGTCTTAGATTGGGATGCCCCAGAGTCAAT
Organism: Fukomys damarensis; assembly: GCF_012274545.1. Lineage (NCBI taxonomy): Eukaryota > Metazoa > Chordata > Mammalia > Rodentia > Bathyergidae > Fukomys > Fukomys damarensis. The sequence continues at coordinate 56,034,834 of NW_022900931.1, forward strand.
GCTGAGGCGAGGCCTTGAGCACAAGAAGTACATTTGCGAATGTCTCAGGGAATATAGGTGATCCCAGGAATATGGGGAGAGAAATAGAGAAAATGGACAGGGAAAGGACGAAAGCCAACACTGAGAATATTGTTAAAGGAGTTACCGTGTGAGCAACTGGAGTTCATCTGGACTGGGGACCTCAGAGAAATTTCCCAGAGCGCATCTTACATTTGTCAATTGCAAGAGAGAAGATGCCTGGGTTTTTATTCAGCAGTTCCACATTGGTGTGAGGTACTCCCAGGTGCATTAACTCCCTGGTCTGCCCATACACAAGAGTCTGTTGCACAGCTGCCATCAAAGAGTCTCTCACTGAAAGCTGTATGAACAGTAGGAAGCCACAGGGTCTGTGGGTGGCTGAAGGGTAGGCAGTATAGGTGGGGAACTGGAAGTACCTTCTTCAAAGGTCCTCCTACGTGGTCTAGCTTCCCTCCTATTCCAGGGACCCTGTGATCTCAACTGCTGCCACTCCTTCTTCCTCTGTACTCCAGCCACAAAAACATCTGCTTCTTGCTGCCTCTCAAACATACTGTAGATGCTCCTACCTCAGGACTTTTGTACTTGCTGTCACCTCTACCCAAAATGCTCTTTCATCACTGGGTATCTGCATCTCTCCTGCCTTACCTCTTTAGGGCTTTATCTAAATGTTACAACTTCAGCAAGGCCTTCTTAGTAAAAGGAAGATGGCATCCTCTGATTAGGTGATATGAGGTAACTTTAATAAAGTACTCTTCATAAACGTATGTCAAGGCAAGATATGGTGGTAGATGCCTGTAATCTCAGCACTTGGGAGGCTGAGGCAAGAGGATTGCTGTGAGTTCTAGGCTAGCCTGGACTACATAGCAAGATCCTGTTTCAAAAAATTATCTATCTATCTATCTATCTATCTATCTATAGGGAGAGAGGGAGAGAGGTATCGGGGTACAGGGAAATAAGAAGGGGTAATGAGGTTCCCCTGGTCTACTACAGCTCCAGACCTGAAGGCTTGAGGCAAGAACAGTGTTCTCAGAGTCAGGTGCTCTCAATAGGAACAGCCTCCTGTATCGGCTGAGGCTTTTGCAGGAAGGATGAGAGATGCTGACCTCACTTGTGGCCCCCTCTGCCCTCTTGCCTCCTGATAGGAGGCACACCCCAAAGCAGCCACACCCAAAGCAGCCCAAAGGTAAGCGGGGCCCTTCATGATGTTCATGTCAGCCTCCAGGAAGAAGGTGAGTGTTGGGGGTGATGGTGGAAGATATCCAACACGCAGTCTAAAATACTGACATACGTACTCTTATTTCTTCTCCCTGCTTTATTTTCTTCCTTCGCACTTCCATCTAAACTGTGGTATCTTTCACTTGTTAATTTTCCATCTCCCTCCACAAGGTATAAACTGCACAAGGACAAGGACTTTTTTATCTTCATTCACTGCTGTATTTCCAGCAGCACCCAGACTGATGCCTAGAAAATAACATGTTTTCTTGTTTTTACTTTTCATTTTACTGGTACACTTTAGATGTACATAATGGTAATATTCAACATAGGGAATGTGTCCCTGTACATGATATATCTTGCTTCTTTTTAACATGTCTTCAGTTAAGTGTTTCATTTTGCTTTATGAGATGGGTTATGCAGGCTGGCCTCTAATTCCTGGGCTCAAGTGATATTCCTGTCTCAGCCTCCTTTGTGCTGGGACTAGAGGCATGCACCACTATATCAAGCTTCAATAAAGATTTTTTTCTAGCTGGGGATGGTGGCACATGCCTGTAATCCCAGTACTTGGGAGGCCGAGGCAGGAGGATCGCTGTGAGTTCAAGATCAGCCTGGGCTACACAGTGAGCTCCAGATCAACTACATAATGAGACCCTGTCTCAAACCGCCTCCACTAAAGATATTTTTTCTCTACTGGGGATGTAATCTAGGACTTATGCACTGAACTGCATCCCCAGATTTTTTGTTTTTGAGACACAGTCTCTCAAAGTTGTCCACATTGGGCCCAAACTTGGAGCCCTCCTGCCCCAGCCACCCAGAGTGTTGAGATTACAGGCATGTGCCACCTCACCCAGCTCAAAAGATTTTTTTGAGTAGAGAAGGTTGTTACCTTGTTGTGACAGGCAGAATAATACTCCTGAGTAGATTTACATGAAAAGCCTTAGAATCTATGAATATGTTTGCTATGTGGTGCAGGGAAATTAAGGATGCAAATGAAATTAAGGTTAATCTCATGACCTTAAAACAGGGAGATTGTCTTGGATTATTTTAGTGGACCAAATGTCCTGGAATAGACAATTGCTTTTATCTATATGTCCCCCTAAAGCCTTATGCAATCACAGGTGGGGAGTCATGAAGGTGGCTGATTATGGTGTGTGAATGTGGATTAAGGGTGTGATACTAGAATTAAGGGTATGGATAATGGAAGTCCCACCTTTGGTGTGAGTGGCATCGATCAATAATACAGCCTGGATGGCATACAAAGGGAGAGAGGAAACTAGGCTGGCTGCTGCCCCTGCTGCTTGCTGCCTTCTGCCTGCCCTGCCACACCATGAACTGTTTCTTCTCTGCCATGCTGCCCTGTCTTGGAACCAGACAACTATGGACTGAAACCTTTACAAACTGTGAGCTGAAATAAATTTTTTTGCCTTTAACTTTGGGTGTCTAATATTTTGTCTCAACAATGAGAAAAGTAAGACAGAATCAGAAAGATTTAAACATGCTACACTATTGCTTTGAGGATAGAAAGGTGGGGGCACAAACCAAAGAATATAAGCAGCCTCTGAAAGCTGGACACTGCAGGAAAACAGATTTTCCCCTGTCTTAGTCACTTTCTTGTCACTGAGAACAATACCTGACACCTGCAACTTGTTTTGGTTTTTTGAGACAGAGTCTCACTATGTAGTTTAGGCTAGCCTTGAACTCGTGGTGATCTTCCTGCTTCAGCTTCCCAAGTGCTGGGATTATAGGCATGCACTACCACACCTGGCTTGACACCTGTAATTAAAGGAGGAGGGATTTCTTTGTCTCATAGTTTCAGTGGGTTAATTTCATGGTTGGCTGGCTCTAAGGTGGAAACAGCATAGTGGAAGGGACCAGTGGAGGACAGCTGCACACAACATGGTGGTCAAGAAGCAAAGTGAGAGGAGGAGACAGCGACAGGGATACACCCTTCCAGATCATGCACCCAGTGATTTGTGTCTAGCCAGGCCCCCACCTCCTAATAGCACACTCAACTGCTAAACTCATTAGTGGGTGAATCCATGGATGAGTATATCATCCCCATAATCCAATCACCTTCTAAAAGCCCCACCTCTGAATGCATGATAGTTTTGGGAGACATTCTAGATATAAGCCATAACGTTCTATCCCACACGCTCAAAAGACTCATGTACCTCTCCATTCAAAATGAATTTAGTCCATTTCTAAGAGTATCCTAAGTTTCAGCATTGCTGAAAAGGCCAAGTCCAAAGTCTCTTCTGGGACTCAAGGACAACTTTTAGCTTTCTTTTTGTTTTGCTTTTTTTTTGAGGGGGGAACGGGGATCGAACTTGGGTCCTTGCTCTTGCGAGACAGACGCCAGAACCACTGAGCTAAATCCCTGGCCCTCAACTTTTAGCTTTGAGCCCCTATAAAAATCAAAAGAAAGTTAAATATTCCTAACATACAATGGTACAGGGTAAACATTCCCTTTTCAAAAGGGAGAAATGGGAGGACAGAAAGGAAACAGACCACAGTAAGATTGAAACTTAGCAGGGAAAAATGTTCAATCTTGTAGCTCCAATCCAGTACCCCGGGCAAGTGGTGACAAGATATGAACTCCAAAAGGCTTGAGCAGCCTCTCCTCTGTGGTGTTTGCTTTACTCTCTGCCTACAGCTTTCCTCAGATGTTCCACATTCCTGTTATCTCCAACTTCCTGGGGTCTCCACTGTGGTTTTTTACCTCATTCTCACAGATTCACACACTACCCTCTCAGGGGCACAATGTCTGGACTTCTGGGCCTTCTAAAATCTGAGTGGAAGGCTTCCTGACTTCATAATTCTTCTAAATAATGCTTTCTGCAATCCCGTAAAACCAGCACCATGTGGATGATGCCAAGGTCTACCACCAGCTTGAGAAGTAGCCCCTTAAGATCATGACTGCAGTGACCTGAGTGCCTGGATAGCTGAGCTCTGGGAAACTTTTCCCTAGTTAGGCCTGAACAAGCTGGAGTCCTGGGGTACTCTTCTCAAAGCAGTCTTTCACTTTTGTATCCTTGAACCAACAAAGGTAGGATCTTGCTGATTCCTGAGATGCCCTCAAGGCATCTTCCCTATTGTCTCAATGCAAAATACTTGGTTTCTTTTTAATGTTAATCTTTTCAACAATAATGCCTTAATTTCCCCCAATTTTGCAGGTACTTCCTTTCTGTTGACACCACACTTATTGCATCTTTTGGCTCTAATATTTGCTCCTAATTCTCTCTATAAGCCTGGTTGAAAGCAGGCAGAAGTATCCATGCGATAGCCTGAACATCAGGTTGTCTTGAAATTTCCTCCAATAGATTAATTAGTTTACCACCTTTAATCTCAGTCTACCACTGAGATTTTTTAAATTCATGAATAAAAGGTAGACAATTTTTCTTTCAAGCATATAACACATGATCTATAGCCCAAGTACCAATGGAGCCTTTGTTCCCAACTGAAAACTTCTTCTACTGTTTGCACTTCTACCACTAGTCTGGTCTTCTGAGCTCTAACCAATATCACACACTAACCACTGCTCACAGTATTCCAGGGCTTCTCTAGCCTGTGATAGAGTTATCTACCAGACAAAATGGCCCTAGTGGTCCTACATTCTAAAATGGCTCTCGTTCCTAAAATGGTTCCCGCTTAGGGAAATGAGCCACTTTGGAAAAGTGAGACCTACCCACTCTGGAGAAGCAAAACCCAATTTGTTGCTCCACCTGCTATCCACGTGGTCCTCTCCTTCCAATCACGGAGGGTCCTGTTGCTCAACTCTCATGATATTTTCCCCACTGCACTACACTATCTAAACACCACCCCAGTTAGTCTTGCCCTCTCTGGCCATTGTTCGAGGTAGCCCTGCAGCTCCTTCCCAATAAAGCCTTGCCTCAGGTGCTCCTGTGTTGGCTAGTTTTCTTTTCTTTTCTTTCTTTCTTTTTTATTGTACCAGGGATTGAACTCGGGACCTTGCCTTTGTGAGGCAGGCCGTAGAACCACTGACCTAAATTCCCAGCCCTAAATTCCCAGCCCTCAGCTCATTTTCTTTCAGCCTGCTTGTCCAAATTTTTCCAAATTTCTCCCACAAACAAGTTCCAAAGGCTTCTAAACCACATGATCAGGTATCCTCATGGCAACGACCCCACGTCTCTCTAAAATCTGTTTTATCGCTTTTCTTGTGAGTGAGACATAATACCTGACACCTGCAACTTAAAGGAAGAGAGGTTTATTTTGGCTCACAGTTTTAGTGGGTTCATTCCCTGGTTGGCTGGCTCAGAGGCAGAAACGGCATTGTAGAAGGGGTCCAGTGAAGGGCAGCTGTTCATAACATGGTGGTCATGAACAGAGCAATGGGAAGAGTCAGGGAGAGAGATACACCCTTCGAGGCCACACCCCCAGGGACGCACCTCTCACCAGGCCTTACCTCAAAGGATACTCAGCTGTGAACTCATTCTGGATGAATCTACTGATGAGTATCATGCTTCCTGAGCCAATCACCTCCAAAAACTTTGCTTGTGAGCACATGAGAGTTTGGGAGGACATCTTAGATCTAAACTGCAATGCTCCCCTAAGTTCAACAGAAAGGAACATGGCTCTATTGACAGCTTGATTTTAATTCAAGGAGACTGATTTTATTACTTCCAGCCTCTAGAACTATAAGATGAAAAATGTGTCATCTCAAATTTGGTATTGTTTTAAGACACTGAGTCTGTGGTTATTTGTGGCAGCCATCATAGGAAACCAATACACTGGCCTTTCTTTTCAATAGCAGAAGCACAGGCTCTGGGGACTGCTGGTGCTATTCTTCTGCCCCTCCTTAGGGAGGGAATTTACACTTTCAGTTTCTGTGTAAATGCAATTATGAATTGCTCCTTCCCCACAGATGGTGAGTGGGTGCAGGTGGGTGGACTGGGTGAGCTGAGGATACAGGTAACATCCATGGCTTAGAGCCTGGCCTCCTGGAGACCCACTTCCAGGCCACAAGACCTGCAGGTGTGGGGCAGGTCACATATTTATAGAGTGGTAAATACTTTTCATCAAATGATGTTCTAGAACTGAGGATTTAGCTCAGTGGTTCTGCTGCCTGCCTTGCAAGTGCAAGATCCTGAGTTCGATCCCTGGAACACCCCCCCCACCAAAAAGATGTTCCATAATAGAACATCTATTTTCTGTTTTTAGATTTCCCCCTATAAGTATTTATTTATTTATTTCTGGAGGTGCTGGGGATTAAACTGAGAGCTTTCCCACCGAGCTACAACTCCAGCCTTTTATTTTATTATTTTGAGATAGGGTCTCACTAAATCACTAAGTTGCCCAGGCTAGGGTCAGACTCAATCCTCCTGCCTCAGCCTCCCAGAGTGCTGGGATTACAGGTATGCACTGCATGGCTTTCTGACCATTATAAATAAAATTTGATAATCTCTTTGTGCATAGTGATTTTTTTTATTAGTCTTCCTACTTCTTTAAAACAAGAGCCCAAGCTGGGTGTGGTTGCGCATGCCTGTAATCCCATCCCTCGGGAGGCTGAGGCAGGAGGATCACTATGAGTTCAAGGCCAGCCTGGGCTACACAGTGAGAGCCAGGTCAGTCTCAGCTACATAGTGAGACCCTGTCTCAACACCCCCCACACACAAAAAAAAGAAAGAGCCCAGTGGGCTGCAAGGCTCACAAACACACACACATGTGCTGTAGACAGGGGCCCTCAGAGAAGCTACTCAGCTCAGTGGCACCTGGGCACTGCCTCCCATGTAGCAGCTGGGTGGGGCTGGAAGAGGCGAGTGAAGAGGAGGCAGAGGAGAGGCTGTGTCTGGAGGTGGCCCCGTGAATTCTCTTCTTGGGCCAGGCCTCCACAGGTTCTTCCACCAGGGCATGGGAACTGGAGTAGGCCTCAGGAAGGCAGAGCCAGGAGCGTGAGTGGTGGTGCTGGAAACTTCTCCCTGATGCAAGATTGGTGTGGAGGCCAGTTCAGCAGCTCCGGGCTGTGCCAAACAGGGTGAGTGCATCCAAACCTCCCTCCCTCCTGGTACGCATCCAGGATGGCTGCTCCCCAGGCCCAGGAGGCTGCACACCCACAACCTAGGCAGGGAGGCCGGGCTTCTCCACACATCTGGGGAGGTGGGAGAGCCAGAGCCCTGAGTGGGCAGCGGACAGAGGAAGCAGGAAACTCAGCTCCAGCCTTCTACCGCGCAGACCACTCTGGAGGAGCACGTATTGCCACCTCGGTGCGGCTTCCAGCTGGTGCCCTTAAGACCAGCAGGACCTGGGTTTGCAGGGAAGAGGAGGGAGGGGGTTGTGAAGTGAAGCCAGCCTGAGAACAAAGGAGGCTTTGCGGAGAGGGAGGCACCTTCCACTAAGGCCTCAGGGCCTGGGGAAGTGACTCACTGCGCCCCCGGGATGGACCCACCCATGGGGGCTCCGTAGGGCAGAGCTGCCCAGGCCTCATGGGGTGGGGTAGGGGTTGGTGGTCAGGCTCAGGCGTCAGTGGGTGGGGCTCCCCCCCAGCTCGGGACCTGGTGTGAGTCCAGCCCCGGGCGTTGGGGAAGGCCCCGTACCTCATTAGGCACTGCCAGGAGGGGCTGCTGCCAGTGCCGCCACCGCTGCCCGGGGCTGCAGGCGTGGTCCCCTCCTCCCTCCCGCGCCCAGCAGGGAGCCGGGCTCTCCAACTCCCCAGAGACACGTTGCCCCTCTGTCAGAGCGAGGCACCAGTGCCACCCGAAAGTGGCGTCCTGCTGTCGCGAACGCAATAGATGAGAACTTGCTGAGAACTCGGAGAGCCTCACCGCTGCACGCCTCGGCTTCTCTGGCAGTTGCACAATCTCCTTTCAATTATTCTCCGTAGAGTATGTGGCAACCGGGCGAGAATTCCAGGACCTTGTACTTACTCGTACAAAGCTGCCTTCCTGCTGTTTGGCTGCCGGGCCAGGCGTGGCTCTGTGGGCCCCGGGAAATGGGGGTGTGTTCTCGTCCAAGAGGGCGTGGCCCGCGTCCGCAGCTGGAGCCGCCACCCTGCCCCGCTGGCTGGCCCCAAACCGCAGCTTCTTCGGGAGCCCTGGACCAGGGCCAGGACACTGAGGAGGAAGCTCTGGTGACATTCTCGACATGGGCTTTGAGCAGCAGTCTTGGCCTACAGCAATCCCCAGCTAGTGATTTTTTTTTCCTTCTTTTTTTAGTGGTATTGAGGATTGGTATTTTGCCTTGAGCTACATCCCCTGTCCTTTTTATTTTGAGACAGGATCTGCTAAATCACTAGGTTTCCCCGGGCTGGGCTCAAACTTGTGATCCTCCTGCCTCAGCCTCCTGCATAGCTGGGATTACAGGTGTTCACCACCATGCTTGGGTTAGCCAGTGATTTCTTTGTAAGTAGCATCCCAGGGTCAGCTCCTGATGACCCAGCTGTTACTTTTAGGCCATGGCTCTGGGTCAAGGAAGGGCATTGTCCTGCTCAGCCAGGGGGCCAAAGGACGGCTGTCAGGACTGGCTGTTCTGAGTGATGGAAATAAAACTCCAAATGCAGCTGTCCTGCTGCCCCTGTCCTTTGTGCTTTCCCCAGGGAGTGTGCCTACCTCTTTCTCTGGGCCTCTCATTAGAATTTCTGAGAAGCCTCTTTTGCTGTGGAGATGCTAGTGTCCAAGCCTCAGAGATTGTTGGCTCTATAAGCAAGTCTTGGATCCTGGGGTGATCCATGTTTGGTGTTGGAACAAACTTGGAAACTCTATTATGGTTTTTCTCCTGGATAACTTTACAGAGCCTCAAGTAAACACTTGAAAGTGAACAAGTTAGCCCTGTGGACTGTCACCATCTGAGCCCCTACAGTGGCTGGCACAGGCTGGCTAACAGTAACTGGAGCTTGCTTTTGCAGTGCTCCGGGAAGATAAGATCTCTGTATCAAACAGGGACCCTTCGGATAACTGATGTCCAAAATCTCCATGGCCACCTCAGCCCACTTTTCCAAGGCACAGTTTTATGACTGGCTCCCAAGTAGCATACATTCTATCCAGCGAGTCTTTCCTCTGGAGGTGGAGCTGAGAGTAAGGGTGGAGGTGACAGAAAGGGAGGCCTCTTTCCTGTGGCCAAACAGCTACCAATGGGCAGCTGTGGCAGGATGCACACCCACCCACCCCACCCCA
>NW_022900931.1:56044222-56061961 GCF_012274545.1 Fukomys damarensis
AGCAGCCTCTTCCCTCGGAGGGAGCCCTCCCCCACTCCACCTGTGACGCTGAGGTCTGGGGAGCTCAATTTGCTCAGTCACCCCATTTGCTCCGCTTTGGGGCTTGAGGGAAAGGAGTCCCCATCTAGTGCTCCCAAACCAGATCCAAGGATTACCTTTGGATGGTGGTGTGAGGTCCCCTGGGGCACTGGCAGCTCAGAGAAATGGTCCTGGACCCATCGATGTCCTGATGGTGAGGACTGAGGCCATGGCAGTGAGGTCCATGGAGAAGGAGGTCAAATCCCTGGATTGATCTCTCCTTCTCTCCCGCACCCCCGCCACCGCTCTATCTCTCAGTCTTCCCTCCCTCCCTGCTTTCAGTATGGGAGATTGAACCCAGGGCCTTTTACACTGAACTACATCCCCGGCTTTTTGTTTTGTTTTGTTTTTGACACAGGGTCTTGCTAAGTTGCTAATTTGCCCAGACTGGGCTCAAACTTGTGATCCTCCTGCCTCAGCCTCCCATAGTGCTTCAATTACAGGTGTACACCACTATGTCTACCTTCAACCCTCTTCTTCAGACCCTCAGCCCTCAATAGAGCTGTGTCCCGTTCGGGTTACCTTAGAAAACTGTGATGCTTCTGAGAGAACGTTACTGCTAGCCTTATTCCTGGCAAAAAGCTGTCTTTATCTGCCACTAACACCTTTTTCATTGTCTTGTTCTTTGCAAGGTTACCTGTTAAGTCCTCTGGAGAACACAAGGCTGCCCAGAATCCATTGTCAGGAATGAGTTCTTCTCAGAAAAGTATTCTGCAGGGAATGTGTCTCTTCCTCTCTGCCCAGTCTATGAATTTAACAGTTTTATCTAAATACAGTTATTACTGGATAGTTTCCTTCAAGCTGGTGCCCTTGACCATCTTGCTCAGATCCAGACGAGGTTCTGAAATACAGCAGGGAAATCGTCCTGGGCTTTATGTTGGACATTAGAGCTTTATCTTTTTAACCCCTTTGTAGGTTTCCATGGATACTGACAACAAACCTTGTTTGGTCTAATGAGAAATCTCACACTTAATAGAGGCAGGAGCTACATTTGACGGTACACATTAAAACCATTCCTCGACACTTACAATTAATTTTAAGGACATCTATTTGTAGATAATTTTAAAATGTGTGGCAATAAACAGAGCAGGCTTCTTCCCTAGATAGTGACCCACATACTTCAGTGTAGCGAACAAGTTAAAGCCCCCACCAGCCTTCTCTCTACAAGGAGCCACCTGCTCTGGGTAGAGATAGAGGGGAGCAGAAAGAGGCCCAGCTGTGCCCTCATCACACAAGAGACAAGACCAATATTACCTGGCTGCGTCAGCCTTTGCCCACACACTGTAAAGTCAACTGAAGTGAAGGCCATCACACTGTGGCTCAAGGTCAGTAGCTGCTCTCTCTGACCAGTAACTGTCCCTCCAGCTCTATCTTTAACTGCAAGCCCCCTAGCAGCTCCCTTTTTGTACGTTCTATCTTGTCATCTATCCTGTGTGTTTCAGTGTATCTTCCTGGGCCAGTACAACTATTCAGCTGTCTCTGCTGCCAGAGCGAAGGTCAGGGCACGATGGAATGAGGCCATCTTAGCAGGCAGCATTCTCAAGGGAACACAAGTCTGCCTCTTGGGCAGGGAGGGAGGGCAGGTTCTGCTGCCCTCCGCCAAAAGCAAGTCTTCTCTTGGTTAAGGGTTTGATGGACATTGTCTCCCTGGTTCTCACACGTGTGCTTTCTCTGCCCCTTCTCAAATGTCTTAGAGGCTTGGCTTGCACATGGCTAAAACCAGCACAGTGTCACAGGTCCACTGCAAGCTAAACCCTAGGAGTCCAGGATTAGGGCTCTGGGAGATGTGGAGTCTGTCATTTCTGGGTCAGACAACAGGGTGCACAGTGGGTGTTGGGGGACCATGAAACTGCTTAGGACCCAACCCTCACCAGGGCTCTCAGAACAGGAAGCTCTGGGATTTGGACTTGGGATACTCAGGATCCTATTCTAAGGCCAAGCCAAATCCCAGGTAGTCATGCAAGCCAGAGTACCTTCTCATGGCTGCCTCCACGGACTAGAAACAAAGCACTAGAGCAGTGTGTAATTCATAAAATATCCTTTATTTATTCTAAGGAACACAAATAGTAGCTTAAAACACACACACACACACACACACACACACACACACACACACACTTCATAAAAAGATATTATTACTTGTGACCTGGCTTTGAGCCCATGTGATCGGGACAGTGGCAGAATCTGCCGGCTGTGGCTTTTACCCGGTTCTCTGCCCTGGAAGAGGTTGGGTGGGGAATGGAAGCAGCACTGGCCAAGCTCTCTGTCCAGTTGCTTAATTAAGAATAATTAGTCCTGAGGTTGATGGAAGAATTGAAGTAATATTGATGGTAGGTCCTCAAAAGATTATATCCATTCCAGGAAATGCAAAAATGCTTTAAGGAACAGATACTTCGTAGTTATTGTCTGTGGAGGGTAAGTATATTGGAATGGTAGCATCATGGGTAGTATTTCCCTACAAACTCAGAAATCCCCCAGCCGATGTAAAATCGTACTACTTGCTTTTACTTTAAAAGTAAAGAAATTGGTCACATTTGGTTAGGTAGAATTACCCCCCCCCCACTTTCTTTTAGCACAAAAAGATGGCTTGAGAATGGTAGTCTCCAACCATCAGCACCCATGCTGGCTATGATGCCAGAAAAATCTATAAACATTTGCAGCATTGAGCTGTTTTCACAAGACTTCCTTTCTAATGAACACAACACTTTCTCCTCCTCTCAGCTGTAAGCCTGATGCCAAATGCAGAGGTGCCAACTGTAGGTGCATTGAGTGGAGAAGCCTAGCAAGTTTGTCCAGCAAATTAGGTTGTACAGTGGGCTGGCATCTGCTTTGTGGCCTTGAGGTGAAGCCGCTGCTCATTGCTCTCATGCCCTGAGGCAGGCAGAGGCTGGTGGCCCTCAGCAGGTATGTAAAAGGGTCCTCATGGGTTAGAACATAAACGCTCAAGTAGAAATACAGACTCATTAAAATTGGGGGTTTACACGACACACACCCTTCCCTTAGAAAGTCACAGAGATTGTTTGCTCAGCTGATCTTCAGTTGGCCACGTGGCTTGTCCCCCAGACTGGCCTAAGCCACAGCCTGCTACCTTCTTATACCATTGTGTGTGTTCTAAAGAGAACATTACCTGCAACCAAAAGATGGTGAGAAAGAAAATCCCCCACAGTTAAGACTGGGTTCAAAAACCCCTGAAACCTGTCTGCCTTTTCCTGTTCACATCTGGTTAGGGATTGTGAATCAGGATTCAGAATCTGTGCTGCCCAGAGGGGACAGGCAGAAGCAACAAAGAAATACCCAAATGCAATAAATAACACCAAGCTCAGGACCCTAGTCCCGCCCCTCTCCCAGCCACTGCTGCTGGTTCTTCCTGGCTTTGAACTGAAGGAACCGAGGCAGAAATTCCACCCCCAAACCTCCCTGCACATCAAATGTGGGAATCCAACTGCTACTTCTTCTGCATAGGACAGAGCCTCAGTCTTTTGCTTCATAGCATTATTTATGGCATGAACTAGGAATGTAATGTGTTTGCACAAACACACAATTGTACATCAGCATCTTTACAATATTAAAGGAGTCATATACAAGTCTACAGGCATTATACACAGGGTGCTGGCCCAGGTTCCCCACCCACCAGTCCTCTGCATTTTCCCCATCCAGGAGGGGCCAGCACTTGGGAAGATTGACAAGGCCCAAGGTATCCGTCTTTGAGCCTGTTGTCTGGGAGGCAGCAGGTCTATGAGGATCCCCTCAGGGTCAGTCCTCCCTGGAATCCAGGGTCAAGAGCGCTAGGTATGCCTGTGTCCAGGTTTTACCGCCAGGCTAGTATAACAAGTTTAACTAAAACTCAGTGTGCATATTAGTGTGGGAAAACTGGAGCTGGGGTGGCTCCCTGAGCTGGGGACCCAGAGGATGCTGCTGACAGATGGGCCCCTTCATGGTGAGGCCCATTCTTGAGGTAAGGTGCAGCCCCCATGGCTGGTCCTGATGGGGACAGATGAGCCCAGGTGCGAGCACACAGACAGGACTGGAAACTCCTGGGCATGAGCAGGGCAGGTGACCTGCTGAGCGCAGCCTGAGCCTTGGATGGCAGCAAAGGAGAGGGTCTGAGATAGTCATGTGGGCCATCTGACCCCCGCTCCACCCCTCCTCCCAGCAGCCCTGCCCGAGGCCCCTGCCTCAGCTCCTACAGCACCATCCTGCCCACATCCGTCCCCCCAGCCCTAGCTCTACAGGCACCTGGGCCTGGGGGCCCCACAGCTCATCCACCTCATGGGCCTGCTGCATTATCTGACTGAGAACTGAGCACCAGATGAAGAAGCATGGGTCCTTGGCGGCCTTGCTGCCTTGTGCAGTGACAGTTACTTCCATTTTAAATACTATAGAAAAATAGGCCATCTCTGATGCAAGGAGACCCGCCAAGAGTCTGCCACACGCGGAGAAGGATAAACAGCTGCTCAGGAATAGCTGGGGATGCCTCCACTCATTCTGCCTCAGCAAGTAGAAGACTCCGCACCGACCACAGAGCACGGGACTGGGAGAGCTGGCAGCGGAGTTCTGGCTGTGGCATCTCTGGTCACAACAGTTCTTCAGTGGGCAGGCCTTCAGCCTGCCACCTTCTGTTGCCATGACACCTGGGGGCCTGGTGTGCCCTGGGATGGCAATGGACCCTCCAGCCCCACCCTCTGTCTCGAGCCCACTGCTAAGTACACAGGCAGGACTCCCCAGCACTGTTTCCAGGTCTCTGGGAGCGACACCAGGCCTCAAGGGGCCTTAGGTGGGCACTGAGGCAGGGCCTAGTCCAGGGGCTCCTGCTTTATCCGGACGGCAGTAGGGGTGGGCTGTGGTCGCCGCTCCTCCCGGCAAAGCACGTACTCGCTGAACTGGGAGGAGTCCACCCCACCTCCGCAGGATGCAGCCACACTGAAACCCCTCTGGAAGAGCCTTTCCAAGACCTGCCGAGGAAGAAAGAGGGGTCAGCAAGGTTCAGCTGCAAAGTTTGCCTGGCCTGGCTGGTGGGCAGCTGGGTCCTAGATAGAGCTAATCACCTCGTCCTGCTAAGATCTCAGTAACTCACCAACAAAGCTCCCTGCTTCACCAACGCTGAGGCCTGCTGCAGGATAGACAGGTGCAGACAGACCCAGGGGCCCCTTCAGTTATTGGCCCTGGGTGTGCTAACCAACCTGAGCTATTATCCTGCTGCCCTCAAGGTGCACAGCCTTGGGATTTGGACAAGCAAAAAGAGCCCTTGGGCTGCTTCTCTCTTCTCTAGGGCAGAACTAGCACACATATGGCTCCAGGCACCCTATCAGTCTCTGGTCCCAATAATGGAAAGCCCCTGCCCTCCGCCTCTGGGCAGCCACCTGCTTCCCGGAGCTGTGAGTCCCAGATGCCTTGATGCCTGGGGGCTCAGCAGTTCAAAGGAGCCCTGGGTGGAGAATAGGGGGTGGGGTTTGCAGTCTCCGCAGGCCTCCCGTCCTGGTGGGTTTGTGCCTCTGTGAAGGTGGGGTCGGGTCACCGTGTCTGACACCTGTGTTCTCCAACTGGCACGTTCGGACCCGTAGCCAATGGGATGTGTGCATAAGGGATCTTTCTCCACAGTCCATTCTGACCTAATCCCAAAATATAAATTCGCCCCTGGACATAGTGGTGCATGCCTGTGACCCCAGAACTCTGGGAGGCTGAGGCAAGACAATGAAAAGTTCAAGTCCAGCTTGGGCAACTTAGCGAGACCTTGTGCCAAAATAAAAAGTGCTGGGGATGTAGTTTCGTGCAAAGGCCCTGGGTTCCATCCCCAGCATAAGGGAAAAATGAAAGTTCCCCTTGTGTGTGGGAAGAGCTGTTAGAAAATGAACCACCATTCCATCTGAGCTTCTGAACCTTTTGACTCATCCGGGAAAAGCCAGGCAGAAATGCTCTGGGCTGTGATTGGGTGCCTGTGGCCCCCAGGTCAGCAAGGTGAGGAAGGGGCTCCAGGCCTCTGTCTCACCTCTCCTGGTGCCTGAGTTTAATTTGAATCCAAAGTCAGACTCTGGGTGTCAAAAGAAGCACACTTGGTTGAAAATACCCTGGGCCATTTTTATAGAACATCCTTTTGGGAAAAAAGAAAAAGTACAGATCAATTTTTTTAAGTCCATCCCCCAGGCTCCATCATTTAATTATGAGCGGGACATAAATTATGCATCGACACATTGTTGCCTTTTCTGTAAGATGGCACAGAGGGCTTCACCATTTCAGGGACTGCGCCTCCCTCCTGCTCGCTCGTGTGCTCTGCTCGGAGAGGGAGGCGCAGTACCAGGGCCCACAGCCCTCACCTGCACAGAGTTGAGCCGGCAGTAGCCATTGAGAGGGAAGCGGATGACATGCGTGGGGTCCTGGTTCCAGCCTGCGTTGACGGAGTTGCACATGACATCCCCGGTCTCGGGGAAGACCTCCTCAATGAGGGCCTTCTCGCCACTGAGCGCAATGCGCTCCCCCAGGTCCGGTGTGACTCTCACCACCAGGCAGTCACAGGCCCGGCTGCGGCGTCGCTGCTCCTGTTCCTGCTGCCAGCGTTCCAGCTCTCGTACCATGGGCTGCAGCTGGTAGTACCGCGCCTCCTCGTACAGCAGGCTGAAGTCCTGCAGACATGTGTGCATGGGGTTGAGGGAGGTGGAGGGTGGGAATCTCCCCTTTCTGTAGGAACCGTGACCCACAGGGCAGTGTTAACGGGGATGGTTGGGCAAATGAGGCTCAGGAGAATGTGTGCAAAGAATCTAGCTGCTGTCAGGTGTGTACCTGTGCCCTTCCATCTGGCCCTAAGCACTGGGTGACCTCATCCTCCTGGAGCAGAGAGAAGCTTATGGAAAGACCAGAGAGCTACACTGCAGGAGTGAGAGGCTGTACGTATGGCTTGAACCTGCTGCCTTCTTAGAACCCCACCCAGATAAGACATCAAACTGGTAACTCAGCTTTACTCAACCTGGCAGAGTTTACAGCCCAGACTGAGTCAAAAAAAAAGTCTTTAGAGAGCCCTACACAGGTTGGAATTCAAGCATCACCTACCAGGCTCCAAATCCATGAAACTCACTGACTTTCCCTGACCCTCAGTTTCCTCCTCTATAAAATCGATATAAACATACAACTCAAAAAAGGAGAATGAGGTTTGAAGGACAAGACCTGCCCAGTGCCTGGCCCTGCCCCTACTCAACCAAGCACAGAGTATGACAAGGTGCTCCAGGAGGCCACCCTAGACAGGCAGCCCACTCCTGGGCTGGTCAGGATCATAAAAATTGTCCCTCAGCTCTGATACTGGCCCCTAGTCAAATACATGGCCACCCACATAAGCCCCAGTCCTGAGTGGTCTAGGCCTATGACTCATGCTACCTACTGGGGCTTAACACACAGGGCTGGCTGGCAAGCCTGAGAGACCCTGGAGGAAAGGCAAGGAAGCCCAGCTCCCAAATTAGGGCCCACCCCACATGTCTTAAGTCCCTTTCATCTGCTGTCCCTCTCCTGTGGAACTGCCCCAAGGGAGGCTCAAGTCCTCCTCATCTTCTGAGCCTACCTTCCGTCAGGGAGCCCTCCTAACTGTGCAGATTCCTCTGGGTCCTGTCCTGACCTTCGCTCTCCCCACTTTGATCAGCTCCTAGAATTTTATATGACATCTTTGCACCAAACAACCCATCTTTCCTCACAGCCAGGGATACCTCCAGCTGACTTTCCACCAGCTCTTCCATGAAGCAGTGGGACACCAAATGCCACCAGCCTGTCTTACTTGACCCAAATCTCAAGGGAAAAGCTGGGAGCAACTCCACTACCCACTTCCCCTGCCAACCCACACCCACATCTTCTCCCTAAATATAAGTTCCTGCCTCGCTCCAACTTCTCTGCCTCAACCCTGGTCCAAAGCATGCAACAATGTAACTGGAACTGGGGAAGTGGCCTCTTCCATAACTGGCCTCCTGCTCACACCCCCGCCCTCCCTGCATCCTTGTCTACACAGGAACCAATGCAATCTTTCCTATTGGTAAATCTGATCATTCTTACCCTACTCCCAGCCCTCCCATTGCCGCAAGGTAAATTTCCAAATGCCGAGCCTCTCACCAAGGTCTTGATGTCAAAGAGCAGCCTCCCTTCCTGCCTGCCCCCTCCTGGTTCACAAGACCCCAGGTCTGATACCTTCTCAGTGCTGGAATAAACCAAGCCCTTGGCCACCTACACCTTCTTACCAAGGCTCATATACCTGTCCGCCTGTTACTCTCTCACAACCCAGCAAAACATCCTTTCTTCGAAGTCCTCCTGGCCGTGTTCCTCCATTCACTCAAATCCTCACTAAATTCTGAATGATTGGTCCCATTGTAGTCATGGTCAACAACTGTTTTCCCACAAACTTTAAGCATTGTGGGGCAGGACCCAGGTGTGTTCCCCGTATGGTCAGCTCAAGTTCAGTAGTCGGCACTCAGTAAATGAGTTGGGTAAAGGAAAAAAAAAAAGTGCTCCAGAGCTACTGGTCCTCTGGGTAGCTGCAGGAATGAAATAGGAAGCAAAGAAGAAAGGACAGACATTTGCTAGCAGGAGCCAGTAAGTAGCCCAAGCCTGAGTTTTCTTCCTCCTAAAATTCCTGGTCTTTGGAGGGGCTCAGACTAAGGCAGGAAGAAGGAACTAGATCAGCTACCCAGCGAGGCTCATCCTGAGACCTGGGGGCGACCTTCTGTTGAAAGGGTGTATGTCTGGATCATCGGTTTTCCCCCTTGCAATTCCCAACAAGGAGTGCAATTGTGAACCTCTAACTTCCATAAGTGCAGCACACAACAGTCCCTAAACACGACAAACATTAAACTGGGGTAAATGCTGCAGCTTAATTGTTGTTACACCCTGATAAATAAGCTAAAAATGTGAGAAAACAAAATTAGTTAAAAAAAACTGATTTAGCCCTCGGCTCCATCGTTTAACTTTTTATGGTTGCCATGACAACCATGGGTCCATTTATTGAGTCACAGCGTCCCCTGTGTAATGCCATGGCACAGGCAGCACAGGGGGACTGCTGGCTGTGGACTCACCTTGAAGTCATCCGGAAGCAGCAGTTTGGACGTCCGCAGGAAGCTCAGGACATAGCGGAAAATCTCCCCATCCCGGTCAATGAAATAATGCTGTTTCAAACTGTCCAGAACGATGGGTTCAGTGCCATTGAAGAGGCGGCTTATTCTGAGAGAGACAAGGTGGGACGTAGGAACAAGGGGCTGGGTCCACGTGTCCTGTCCTTACTCCTCAGTGCCCACCCTGCTGGAAGGGACACACTTGAGCAATGTTAAGACTGTGCCAGGTCTGAGCTGTCTGCAAGAAACTGGGGCAGCCAGATCACTGTCATACAGGACAATGGGGCAGCCATAGCAATGCCACCTCCACATACAATCCACAGAGGGACAGTGACACACCCAGCTGTACACACCAGCCAGCTGACACATGTTACCAGCCTGGAAAACTACAGCCAGACATGGGGACATCAACAGGTCACGGAGCTGGCACACGTACCCTCACCAGGCAGACCCATCCAAAAAATGCGCAACCACCACCCAGTACCCCAGCCAATAGCCACATACCTGGTGAACATATGTAAATCAACCAAGACAGTCACAGAGGACACACAACCTTCTCACTCAACCCATGTCAACAAGCAATCAGACACAGTGCTCAGGCAACAGGCATAGGTCACACGGTTCCCTCCCTTGGAACCCACAGATCTCAGGCAGTCAGACACATACAGGGAAAGACACACCAGTCAATGCCACCCAGCCAGAGATACAAAGTCACAAATTCCCCACAGCCACTCAGGGAGGCACAGAGGCAGACGGAAGGGACAGTATGTGTGCATGTGTGCCACAGCACACACACAGTAATGCACGTGCACTCCCACAAGCACACATCCATGCCACAGCACGTGCACACCTGGTAGGGACTAGGACTAGAAGGGAAAAGTTGCCAGCACCCTGTTCACAGAAGAACTGTGGTTCTAACAAATGCAGGACCTGCAGGAAGCTCTTGGGGACAACCTGATGCTGATCCCTACCTATTCCAAGGAGAAGGAGGTATAGAGCCAGGGCTTACACCTCCCAAAGCCCAGGGCAGCGGATTCTGGCTTGGTCAATAGCCCTGCAGACTCCAGGCTGACTTAGGAGCCACAAGAGGGTTAGGGACAGCCAAGAGCTTGGCTCAGGAAGAGGAGGGATGTTGGCACTGAGTCCCCAGTGATAGCACTACCAGACCTTCTCAGGGCTTCTTTGAGGGCAGGACCACATATTCATGCCCAACTGGACTCTACCAAGGTAGCAACTTGTCCACAAAAGTGGTCTGATCTGGGACTACCAGCTCAACTTGCATAAACTGGAGACTAAATGCCCCCACTCTGCCTGCACCTGCCCACACCCCTCCAGAGATGTTTCCCTGGTCCCCACAACA
The DNA here is from genome assembly GCF_012274545.1 of Fukomys damarensis. Lineage (NCBI taxonomy): Eukaryota > Metazoa > Chordata > Mammalia > Rodentia > Bathyergidae > Fukomys > Fukomys damarensis. Next base: position 56,054,735 of record NW_022900931.1, read on the forward strand.
GCCCACTCCTCTGTCCATTCCAAGCCAGCCTCTCCCGAGATCCTACCCCACTGCTGTCATTGTATACCCAGGGCACATCAGGAGGACAGATCCCTCTTAGGACTTCCCAACAACAACAACTATGCTCTAGTGAGTGGCCTGGCCCACTTCAAGGAATCAGCCATGAAGATTTGCACAGCACAGAGAAGCTATGTAGTCACCTGTTCTCATTCTGGAGACTCGGCCATTGGGCCAGGGTAAAGGGCAAGGCTGCCTTATGGTTGGGCCGGCGCTGTAGTATGTAGAGGACTCAAGTCGGGAACAAACCTGTGGCCACCCAGATACTCTCAGGGCTCCAAAGGCCATTGAGCCCCATCAACCTCCAGGCTTAATGATAGTGGTCCCTTAAGACACAGTCCCTGTTGGAAAGCCCTGTGGGTTCCATGATTTCTCGAAACTTTCAAAGCACCCAAGGCCTGGCCTCATAGAATGTGGACATTGAGCTGTCAGAGTGAGGGCCACCCACCATCTCTGTAGACAGATGTGACTAAGCAAAATGCCATGGGCAGTGGCTGACAGGCAGCTGAAGGTCCACTGGCACTGGCAGGAAGAAGTAAGAGCCACATCCACAGGTGAGTCAGCAAATCCGAAGCCTCAGACCGCTTGGGAATTCTCTCCGCCTTTCCCGGCTGCTTTCAAACTCTCTGTGCAGCAAGCAATGTGCTTGGCCTGGCTGAGTTCCAAATCCTTCTGATGTCACGGCTGGCTGGGGCTCCAGAGTGTCCTGCTGGTCTACAGATTTTGGATGTACCCACAACTAGCTGGTTCTACATCTTTTCATGATTCAAGATCTGTTGCAGGACCAGCTGACAGCAGGGTATCTCCACATAGCACACAGGCCTTGCATGCCCCTAGAACCCACGCCTACCAAGGATGTGTGCAGGCTGAGGCAGGGTTTGAATAATCACCATGAAGGAACCTCCAGCCTCTTGCAAGGTCTTAAGAACAAGCTCCCGCCATGACCTCCTGGGTTGTTGGTGGCTCCATGTGTCCTGTGGAAATAGCTGCAGGCCACCTTTTGAGGGGAGGCCATAGGATGTAGGACAGCCAACCTCAGACGTCCTCTGTGGAATAAGTGGATGAGTTCGTATTTTGGCAGCAGGAACCCTCAGGGTCAGAAAGGGCACAGTCCCATCACTGGCTTCCAGTGTGAAAGCGAGGCATCACGTTGTCTTCATCTTCTTTTTTAAAAGCTCTGGCTCCAATTTCCTGAATGTTTCAGTGCGAGGTTTTATTAGCTCTGAAGCTCCTGGCCATTTCTGTCTGTTGCTCCCCACAGCCAGGATGGATGTCAGTGTGGGGCTGTGCTGATGGCAGCTAGGTGACGTCTAGCAGGCCAGACAAAGGGGAGCCCCAGTCCCAGCCCCAAGTAGCTGTGCTGTGTGAGGACTAATGGCGCCTCCTGGGAACTGCTACCAGGCTCTCAGCACCCAAGCCACTTGGATGAGCCAAAAACAGGCATCAGTGAGGAACAATGACATCCAGAAACCCTCTGGGTGAGGGATTGATCCATTTTTCCAGAGTTGTTAAAGAATAGTTTTAAACTGTAGTAACCCACTAAAAGAACGAGAGATCCAAGAGGCCCTTTCTAGCACAGCCTGGCAATGAGCTTCTCAGACCCCACCTGACCCCCTGTCCTCTAACTGTCCCACAGGTCATGACAGCCCCTGGTCACTAGGCCAGAGCTTTAGGCTCTATAATGAACCAGAAGCAGTCCAGGCAGAACAACAGATTCACCTTGAGGCCCAGCCCTGGGAAAGAATGCTGACTACCAATCCTCCTGGGTACATCCTGCTGGCTGAGGGTCCCACTTGACAGGTCAAGGGGCCATGGGGGGCTTAGTACCCCAGCAAGATTACATTCCCGACTGCAAAGCTGGGCAAGGATGAACCACACTGTGGCCTGGGAGGGGAAGTCCACTGGTCCCCTCCCAACTCTCAGGCCGGGAGACAAAATAAGCAGGAGGCCCTCTTATCTCCCCCCAGGCCTGGGCTGTGATTGCTCCAGAAAGGCAAATGTCTCATTTCAGAGAACACTCTTCCAAGATGGTTGTGGGCAAAAGATTTTATAAATCTCACAAACATCGTCAACTGATTAAAGGATGATCTATCTCATACAACTCAGGAATGCCGCAGAAGGCAAAACTGAAATTAAATAAGCAGAATCCATCGCCCATCCTAGATAAGGCTCTGCAAGTGAGCACACAGGGTGACATAGTCTCATGGTTCCTGCCCTCCCCGGCCTCAAGTTCAGTAAGGGGACCATGTGTAGTCTGTCAGGCTGTGGGTGTGAAGCCCCAACCACCAATGGTACCCAAGACTCCCCAAATTCTGAACTGAAGTTTGATGGGACACATTTGTCCTTGCAGAGGGATCTATCTGACCCTAAAGAAGCTCTGAAAGCAGCCTGCCCTGTGCACTGTAAACTTCCATGCTTTGAGCCACCACACCATTGACAAGGCAGCCTGACACATGAGCTCCCCAGAGACAATCACCTGGTGTCTAGGGGATTAGTTAGTTCTTATTTTAAATGTATAAAACCAGGGCGATGCCCTGCAGCGCTGGCTCCCTCATCTCCCAGCCCTCAGTGGCCCCAGAGAATGGTGGCCACATCTCTGCCGTGCCAGGAACAAGCAGTCACAGGCTTAGCAAACAGCATGCTGCTCCAGGAGATGCTCAGAGACCCAGCTAACCTCCGTCAGCCCTGCTGCAGTGCCAATGGGAATCCTGGTCCACCCTTAGGAGGAAAACATCCAAGAGGCAACAAGGGAGTCAGCAGCACCCAGCACCCTGCTTCGGTCAGGAGTTAGGGCAGCCCAGCATCAGCAGCATGGGTGGCTCCCTCCAGGGGACTGATTTACAGACACTTAATCTACTATAGGGTATGAGGCACATGCTCAGCCACTGCCTCAAATGTTCCCGAACACCTTGGAAGACCTAGAAAGTCACTGTAACTTCTATCTCTGAGGGACGCCTGCTAGCCCTTCAGGTCTGACAGTGCCACCCAAACAAAGAGGGCAAACTGCAGCTCCTCCTCTGTCCCCTTACACATGTTCACAACAGGAAGCAATTGTTTACACACACACACACACACACACACACACACACACACACATATACATACACATATGCTCCAAGATGTGCTTGGCATCCTTGGCTCACAAACAATGCTCTGCAGAGGCCAGGCTGAGACTTACTGAAGAGGAAACTGAAGGTTCACGAGACAGATTCTCCAGCTAGCTGCTGGCCAGGCTCAGAAGGGTTGCCTCTGAACAAGTCTAAGCCTCTGCCAGTAGGTCTGGCACTCCACCTCGCATGACCAATGTCACCAAAGCATGGTTCACAAGACCTGTTTTAAAGCTGCCTTTAACAAGCGAACTCGGCTTCCCAAAGCCTCAGCTCCAGGGTCTGCATAGGCTGGTGTATGATGGAGAAAGCCTGTGTGGCAGCCGGCGAGGGAGACAGGCCCTGCTGCAGCAGGCTGCAGCTGTTGCTCTGCAGAGCCACAGGCCTGGCGCTCAGAGAGCTTGCCTTACCTGGAGTCGGGGTACTTGGTGAGTGTGGCCAGGCTGCTGGTATACATGTGGCCGCCCACATCGATGTGCACAGGTGCGTTGGACTTGGTCAGCTGAGCTGGCAGTGGGATCCCCTGGGCAGCCAGGGGAGACACAGGCGACCGGGTGAGAGACAGCCGGGACATGTTTCCTCCCTCCTGGAGACAGAAACAAGGCAAAGACACAATAGTTTTCCAACAACACAGCCGTACACTCCCTTTATTGTGAGTGTGATCACAGATCTAATCAGATCACTTCTGCCTGTGCCTGATCACATATTCAGCTGACAAATTATGGCCACCACTATAATTAAGTGTATTTGCATCATTTTCTTCAAAGTACCAGGGGGGAAAAGAAAGATGCTTATTAGCAATAAGAAATCAAGAAAAAAATTTTTCAAGGTGTCAGCCTCCAGGGGCATAAAACAAACTGCAAAATTCTAATTAAAGGTCGTGGGCTTATGTGTTAGATGTGAAATATCCCCTGACAAACGAATCACCAATTTGTGAATTGGGATTCAGGGGTTTTTGCAAGTTTGTCTCAGTAACGAGACACCTCTAAATTAGTGACTTCCTCAGCACCTAAGGCGTTGGGTTTTATACATGTAGTAAATTTCACATCAAATTAAGAGCATTTTTGTTTCAAAAACATACATAATCATACAGCCAGTCAACAGTCATTTCTTGAGTGCTGGGGAGAAAGGGCAGCCCGTGAACAGGCACCTGAGAAAAGGACAAGGTGGGGGCCACGGCGCTGACTCAGCCTAGCCCATACCCCACAGGCTCACCACGGTGCCGGCGCTGCTGTAAGTGTGAAGCGAGGACCCACTCGGCCGCTCCTTACGGTGAGGCATCTAGGCTTCCATCTCTGCCCAGAGTATCTGTGGGAAGCAGCGACAAAACCGGAGGACTTACTCTTCAGCAGTGGTGGCTGCCAGGCCTTCCCTGGAGTCAAAGATGCTCAGATTTTTCCTTTCTTCCCACACTCTGGGAACACACGTGCACCACGCAGCCCTCCCAGACCTGTCTCCACACCCCAAAGCAGACTTCCTGGACATCGCTTTTTGTGCACATGTGTGTGCATACACACACACACCCACACCCAAACACATACACTCACACATGTGTTTTCTGGGCAGTTCTGTCTGCTAATTTGGCTAATGACAGTACTGAAACATATGCTCACCATTATTGCCCCAAAATGTTTCAGAACAAATCTGATTTTCCTGGTATTTTGGTTTACAGCCATGTTACCAAGCGTGTCTCCTCTTGCATCAGCGGAGAACCCTGTAGACTGCAGCTCAGGAAAAGATCCCCCACCCTCTATGGGCCAAGGAGGCCAGGACTTTTCCCCACTGTGTTTTGAGTGGCGAGTGGCGTGGCCAGACTCAGGAAGGCACCAGAGGAGGGAAAGTCACTTCAGAAGCTACCTCTCCCCTGATGCTCAACAGGAGAGAAAGCCTGTCTTTGTTTGCCTATCTGCACCTCCCAGTTTCCCAGCAGAAGGCAGAGCCAGAGGACTGAGGAGTCTGAGTAGTCAGTGCCTAACGTATTCCAGGCCCCCTCAGGATCACACACCCTGGAGGCATTAGAGAGCTGGCCAGACAGCCTTCAGCAAATGGACCTTTTGCCTGCTTCCTCCCCAGCCCTACTTTCCTCTGTGCCACAGCCACCTAAAATAAGACTGCCCTTCAGTCCCAAGGAGCCACCCCCAGGGCATTCTGCAGGCTCCAAGCAGGAAGGCTGGAAAGTGGCAGTTTTCTGCATCCCCTTCCACTGACTTGGGGCTGTCTGAAGGGGGAGGGAGGGAAGCTTCACACACACACACACACACACACACACACACGTGTACACTGGCTTCCACAAACCTGACCTGGACTTCTCTCTTCCAGGTATAACCCTTAGAGAGCAACCAAATGACTTAATGACATCCTGGAGACCCAAGAGACTGCTTTCTCCTGCTAAACTTTGGCTTCTCAATTTGTGTCTTGAAATTCAACATACAATTTTAAAACAAGGTCCAAGAAGCGTCAAACCCTGTAAATGTAAGTAGGCTTCCTTGCTGAGGTTTGTTCTACCCTCAGAGTCCTGGCAAGTGCCCTCACCAGAAACAGCTCCAGGTGGGGTAGGGGTTATATCCTCACTGGGGGCTGGCTGCTCCACCCCTCTGCTTTTGCTGTTCCTGAGTTCTGGAAAGCTTAAAAAAAAGAAAACCAGGTCATTCATCTCAAGGAAGTTCTGAGAAACCAAAACAGACCTCAGGAATGGATTATCCTGCCCTGGGAGGCTCTGCTTGGGGAGGAGTCAGGGAGGAAGACACTGAGGGTAAGCGGAACTGGAAGGAATTCTGACTGAAATTCTATCAAAGCCTGCTGCCAGATGTTTCTCACTACCAAAACACAACTCAAAAGTGCCACATTAACGCCAAGCACCCATCAGCCAAGCTGATCTGTGCTGTTCACATGCAGCGTCTTTCCCATCCAGAGCACAACCTGACGCTCATGGTAAACCAGAAACTCACCATTGGAAGCCCCAGGCGTTATGCCTCCACCCGAATCTCCACTGCTCCCTCGGACAAACGTATCTGTGCCGGACAACGACCTTTTCCCCGAGACCACTGCTGAGGGAGGTCAGAAGCATAAAAGTGGACGCAGTGAGAAACAGTTCATTCCACCAACAGCATCAAACCCAGTCCCAACCCCAGCCCAGAGCGCACCGGCCCTCCCAAGTCTCTGCCAAGCTGCCTGTTGCAGGGGCCAGAGGCCCGCGGGTTCGCAAACGGTCCAGTATTGACCCGCTTCTCTGAGCTGCGGCAGAAGACCCGGGTCCCGAGCCCGCCTGCAGCCGAGCCCCGCCCGCCTGAGCAGAAAGGAGAGAGCAGAATGGCACGCTCATTTACACACAAAATGATTTTGTGTCCCATTGTGCTCGCAGTTGTTCAGCTCTCTGGGGGTGATTAAACTGGCTGAGCTGCGGCAGCTTGAGACGATTTCACTAAATCGCTTCTTCGTAAAGTCGCTTCTTTGCTAAACTGTTATTTTAACCATAAAAGGTAAACAGAAGGCGCCTCGCGAGCTCCCTTTCAGCTCCACGCCCTGGGCGCCTGCCCGAGGCGAGAGTGCCAGGGCCCTGCCGAATGGTCCAAGGGGTGGGCTGGAAAGCAGGCAGGCAGGCCGGCCACCTGGTGCGCGCTATCCCCGCCGCCAAGAGGCCGCAGGAGCCGGCTGGGCCGAAGCTCTAGGCGCCGCGGGGCGGGATGGCAGAGGCACCCCAAGCGCCTGGCAGGAAAGGGAGGGGTGTGCAGCGGAGGCGGGGACAAAGTTAAATCAAGAGGCAGACACTTCGAGACCACAGATGGGAAGCTCGCCTAATTAAGGACGTAAAAGCGCTTTTGTTCTCAAAGTTTATTGTTGCCGGGATTTAAAAAAAATTAATGGAAACTAATGCTGGTATTCACTGGTGCAGTTAAATTCCTTCATGCACATTTGAGACACCGAGTGAAAACTTGAAGCTGAAAGCTTTCTGCAGTCGGGGGCTTCAGGAGTGCAGAAAGGCGCTGCGGCGGCGGGCGGGGGCTCGGTGGAGGACGTTTGCGGGTGTGTGCCCGGCGTGCGCACCCAGGTCAGGGGTGCCGGT
>NW_022900931.1:56061971-56062365 GCF_012274545.1 Fukomys damarensis
AAAGGACCGGAGGCGGCGATAGGGTGGGTCTCACCGCGGCCCGCTCCGGGACCCCTACCCGCGCGCCCAGGACGCCCACCAGAGCGCCAGCCCCTCCCGCCTGGCTTCGGACTCGCGGGGTGGGCGTCGGAGGACGCACATCTGTCCCGTTAGAGACTTTTTCTTTCTCAGATTTGGGCGCCAAGCCGGGCCCTGTGCACATCGCAGCCCAGCTGCGACAGCTCGTTTCTAACCCCGGAAACTCGCCGGCTCTGCAGGGCACTCGGCCGGGTACTGGGACCAGATGAGTGCAGGGAGCTGCAGACACACGGCGCGGCAGGAAGCCTGGAGCCAGTCCGCGTGGGGAGGGTCCACCCGCGCCCAAGACCAGCCCACGTGGGCACCCCCCCTCGCG
>NW_022900931.1:56064053-56070330 GCF_012274545.1 Fukomys damarensis
GGGGGGGCGCTGGGGCCGGCCGAAAGTCGAGGGCTGGGAGAGCTGGAAGTCGGGGTCACCCACCCTGGACTGGGGAACCGCTCGGGCGGAAAGAGCTTCCGGACCGCGATCCTGTAACTTCACCACGCGGGGATAACCAGAAACTTTCTTCCTCCTAAGGGAGGGTTTTAAAATTTTATTTATTTGGGAGCTCGAACTACTGGATAAAGGGGAAATTTTCTCATTAAAGTTACATCCCTGCAGTTACTTCAATTACTTGATATATGCAGAAGATGTTGTAAATTTATAGATTTAAATAGCTTACAAAGATGCCGCAGGCCCCATCAGTTAATTTCCTTAATTTATGGATTTTAAGCTACTCCTCCTAGAGAAAGAAGGCTCTGGAAGTAGGTCAGGGATCTGTGTAGCACCGCTGCCCACTCGGGCCGCCATGCTCCGGAGCCCCGGGGCTCCTAGCTCCCAGCTTGGCTAAACAGCCCCTGGCGCTGGGGGGCCCGGCCAGGGAGGCCTGCTCAGCTGTGTGGCTGACTGGCCCAGCCTCCCCGATGCTCTGCAAACCCCCCAGCAACAGCAAAGCTCCTGCACTGAAGAAGAAACGGGCTGGGGTAAGAAGAGAAGCAAATACCCAGGTCCTGCAACCTTCTGAAGTCCCTCCTAAATCCTGGCTGGGCTCACCAATGGAGAGGTTGTATGTGAGTGCCCCAGCTTCGTGGACAGAGCCTTTCCTGTCCTTTGAGGAGGGGACAAAGAAAAAAATAATACACCAGGCTTCGAGGAACAAGGACTCAGGGAAAACTTGCTTAAAGCCCTTGTGGCCCCCAGCACCCCTCCTTTTTTTTCCTAGGTGGCTGCTGGTGTGTCTTTGTTTTGTGTTCCATATGGATGAATATATACATATGAATTAAAACTTAAAAGGTCGGTTACCTACGCTGCTGTTTTAGGAAGCCACATGGCAATGTGATTAGTATTGGTATTCATGATTTAACATTTCTTTTCCCCCTAGATGAAGTTTCTAGGCTTTGCAAGGTACATGTCAAGGACTAGTATATAAATGGATTTTTATTTATTCACAACTCCAAGACTAATTGCTTCCCTTTGCCTCAAGGCCACGAGATTGGTTTTAATATGACACTTCAAAAGTATTCATAGAACTACAGAGATGCTAAGTGTCATTGTTTAAGAGACAAATCTCACCATGGTACTGATGACCCTGAAAATAGGATGTTTCCACTTTATTTTAAATTCCAACATGTTTTTTTTTTAAGAGTTTCACTTTATACCAACTATATTAAAGATGCACGGTTTAATCAAAACAAGAACTGACCATTTTGAAAGATCTTTATTTCCTTAGTACTGCCGGGGACTTTGTTCTCATATGCTGAATCCTTTTATTAAAGAGTTGAACTTTATATGTGGCATTAAGAAGAGTAAGTTTAGGTTATAATTTATTCTCAAGTGTTTTAAAATGTTAGTCATGCTTTATATCAAGAGACAGGGACATGGCCTGTGATGGTCATTTAATGAACTGTGGCATATAATGCAATGGTGATGTATTTTTTAATTGAAGATGTATAATTAGGACTGAAAACATATTGAGACATCTTGCAGAATACATCATCATCTTTCATTGCTATGGTTGGTCCAAGAGACAAAATTGGATATGAATCTAATCAGAATTTGTTCTATTGTTAAGATTTCACTGGCACAAAGCCATTATGGTTCATAAAAAGCAGATTCAGACCTGTGCTTGCTTTGATGTTACTCTGTTACCACAGTAAGCACAGGGCAGGGCAGGCAAGTCATCTCTAGGATGTAAAACCCAGGGCAAGCAAGACCTGAAGCTTCCAGATGTTTCAGGTTGGCTTCCAGTGTGATTTTGCACTTTGTCGTTATTGTTGTTTACAGGCCATGTTTAAAAATTAGGACCTTAATGAAGAGGATAAGAGCATAGCCTCCCTAACCCAACCTGCCAAGGAAGGCTGTGACTAGACCAACAGGTAAATTGACTCCCACCACCAGGCTGCACCAGAGTGAGACCCTCCTAGGCCTGTCCCTACCTCCAGACTCAGGGATGGTCCCTGTCCATGCTGGGCTTGAGCCTCACTGGCGCAGAGCTCAAAGGTCTACTTTGGAAATCCCCTTCAATCTTCCCTCCTGGTTGAAAGCCCAGAGAACTAGGGTCCAAAGGGAGAGATGAAATGTGGGACCCTTACTGCCCTGTCCCTTCCAGAGCTCCCTTGCCCATCCTTGAGGAGAGTAGCCCAAAACCAGCCAACACTTCCTGAATTCTGCTTGGTAGCCATGATTGGGACGTTTAGGATTCCTGGTGGGGCCCCAGCTGTCTGCAAGGGCTGCAGGCCACCTCTTCCTTTCTACCTTCTGTGTGCAGCCCAGAGCCAAACTAAACTCTGCCCTCCTAAGAGCCAGCACTGGGGTTGCCAGGATCTCTTGACCTGATGTGGTGGTCTGTGGATGGGTCTTAGGGAGCCAGAACAGCTCCCTTCGAGCTTTTTTTTTTTTTTTTGGTACCGGGTATTGGGACCTTGCACTTGTGAGGCAGGCACATTGCCACTGAGCTAAATCCCTGGCCCTCCCTTGGATTGCTCTGTGCTTGAGCTATTTTCCAACAGTCATGTCAGTGTTCTCTCCGAATTCTTAAGTAGGTCTATGTGTATTTGAATTGAGCAAGTAGAAGAGGCTACCTCAGAGTGACTTCATGAGGAAAGTTGGTTCCCTCCCACAACAGCAAGTAGAAGGAAGAGTGACCCTGGAGTTGATTCCATGGCTCTGCTGTAGATTTCTGGACCTGGTCTTCCGGCTTTCTCCTGAGGTTCTCAATGCATTGATCTGTCCTTCTACCACCTCTTCTCTGGTCTGAGTAATGGAGTGGGAAGCCTCACACCTACTTAGACCCCTGTGGAGAGCGAGGCAATCATCCCATCCCACCCCGTGTTGGGCCAAAGGGGATCCCAGGTCAATTTGAAGGCCAATTGCTGGAAAAGGTCCTTGGCCAATCAGGTTTATGCCCTGGGGCAGGTGGGGCTGGGGTTCCTTCCTTGAGAGGAAGGCGGCTTCCGGGCAGAGATGGGCTCTTCCTGGGTGGAGGAAGAGAGGATCAATTTCATGTTCAGGGCCGAGTCCCTGAAGTTTACAAGGCACCGGCCAAGACAGGCCCCAAACCAAGGAAGTTTAAGACACCCATGGCCGCCTCTGACTTCCACCCACACCTTCAAGAGATCATAAGACCCAAACTTGAGAGTTGGCGCCAGAGCCAGGCCCCTGGCCCCTGGCTCTCCATCTAGGTTCCTCTTGGGGCTCATTTCTCTCTCCTGAGCTAGATTGTTGAGAGCCTCCAGGTGGCCCCTTGGGGCATGGGGGAGGAGGCTATTCCTGGTTAACAGCAGCCAGGAGAATGAGAGCAATGGATCTTGGTGCCTGGCTTTGGGCAGAGTCCCAGAAGCAGCCCCCAGGACCCATAGTTTTGACTGCAACTAAGAAGACTGTTGGAAAGAGGAGACTGCTGAGGTAGGGGGTGCTACCGAGGCGCTCTCCCGGGTCCTCCATTTTTCTCAATCAACACAAGCCCATTCTGCATTCGTACCCCAAAATGACTGCATGTGGATGCCAGGCTGGATCCAAGTGACCACCGGACTCACAGCACACAGGGCTCTCTGCATGAGTCTTGGGGAATTTTTCATACAAAGAGCTTATTTTGGATGTTGAGGTGTAGCTCAGTGTAGAGTGCTTACCTAGTGTACATAAGGCCCTAGGTTCCATCCTCTGTACCAAAGGGAAAAAAAAAAATGCTAAAATTGAACCTCATGGGCTGGGGGTTTAGCTCAGTGGTTCTGCCACCTGCCTCACAAGAGCAAGGACCCGGAGTTGGATCCCTGGTACCAAAACAATAAATTAAACTTAAACTTCATATTGCCTGTGTAGTGGCACAGTTCTGTAATCCCAGCACTCTGGGAGGCTAAGGCAGGAGGATCACAAGTTCAAGACCAACCCAGGCAATTTAGCAACTTAGACCCTATTTGGAAGGAAGGAGCAAGCCAGGGATGTAGCTCCATGTGAAGGCAGCCCTAGGATGGATCCCTAGTACCCCTCCCAAAGGAGTCGTCGTGTGTGTGTGTGTGTGTGTGTGTGTGTGTGTGTGTGTGTGTGTGTGTGTGTGTGTGTGGTGGTATTGGAAAGCGAACTCAGCACTCTACCACTGAGCTGTATCCCTAGCAGCTCTTTGTGTTTTTCATTTTGAGACAAGGTTCCACTAAGTTTTCCAGGCTGGCATTAAACTTTCAATCTTTCTGCCTCCACCTCTTACAAAGAGTTTGGACTGTGAGGGAAGTGGCCTTTGGTCATTTGGCCTTGCCCCAGGCTTCCTTCCTGGGACCAAAGCCTGGCACCCTGAACTCCCCTTGTCACAGGCGATTCCTTCTCCTTGGGTGCAAATGGCATGAACTTAGGGGCGAGATTCCACTGGGTGAGCTGGGTGACCTTGGCCTTCATCGCTTGGAGTCTCAGTGTCATAACGTGTGATACAGATGCTGAGACAATTACTTTTTTTTTTTTTCTTTCTTTTTTCAGTATTGGAGATTGAACCCAGGACCTCTACACTGAATTATAGTCCCAGCAACTACCCCCGCCCCACATTCAAATTTTGAAACAGGGTTTTGCTAAATTGCCCAGGATGGACTAGTATAATTAAGATAAGCATGTATACTTTAAGGTGGAGAGTGTAAAATTTGCCTAACATTTAAAGATAAAATACAGAGTTTCAGAAAAATGTCCTCTTTGCTTTGGGCCATGCTCTGAGCCTGTCCTCAGGCTCCTCTGTCCTCAGGGCCCAGGAGTCAAAGGACAGCAAGGCTCCAGGGAGGAGCCCTGCCTTTAAAAAGTGTAGTGCTACAATGTAAAGTATTAGCAAGCTGGGGGAGGATAGATAAAAGGATGCTGGGTTTGATCAGTGCACACTGCATGCTAACATTAAAATATCACACTGAGCCCCATTAATGTGTACAACTGATGCATGTTATCAAAAATAGAAAACATGATATTGTAAACAAAACAAAACCAAAAACTCGCCGGGCCTGTAATCCCAGCACTCCGGAGGCTGAGGCAGGAAGATCACAGTGAGCTCAAGACCAGCCTGGGCTACCTAGGGAGGTCCAGGTCAGTTTCAACTACCTAGTGAGACCCTGTCTCAAGAACAAAACAAACAAACAAAAACCCAAAACTCAATGTTGGTGCACATCTGTAATCCCAGCCCTTGAGAGGCTGAGGCATGAGGATCACCATGAGTCCAAGGCCAGCCTGGGCTACATGGTGAGTTCAAGGCCAGCCTGGACTCCACCGGGAGACCTTGTCTCAAAACAAAACAAAAAACTCAATAAAATACACAAAAGGAATATAAAAGTCCTATTTCTGGGCCGGGGATTTAGCTCAGTGGTTCCATTGCTTCACAAGCGCAAGGTCCCATGTTCCATTCCTGGTACCAAAAAAAAAAAAAAAGTCCTTTTATCCCTCGTAGAGGGACTATCAAGGATTTGCTTCCATTCTACCGATTCTTTTTCCTACCCGTGTACACACAGATGTGCCCACCGACCCATAATCACACAGATTCACGCCGATACACACACTTGGATATACATGCTCAAGAGACACACTGAATCACAACCACGGACAAGTGACACAGGCACGGGTGTGGAATAACAAACACGGGAAGGCACCCCCCAGGCCACACAGTATAGTTGTACACATGCAGGTGCGGAGGCCCACATCTCATGGTGACAGACACAAACACGACTGTACACATACTACCTCTACGTAATGCTGTGCACACACCTGCAGCCGCAGAGACACCCCTGAGCGCACGCACTGAGTGACTTTAACATGTGAGATCAAACTGTTCATTCTCATCCACAGCCTATCTTTCCCCCACGGTATCTTGCAAACCATAACAGCAGACAGCCAGATACCACCCATATGAAACAAACATTATCACGCATGCTTGTTTCAGATAGCTTTTTAAAATTCAAGCAAAGTGATACAGTTTCAACTCCTCCCTTCTTCCTCAGTGTACAGTGTATCACTCCTATGCACGTTAGAGTACTTTTTGCAACATAGCAATGGAGTCATAACAGCTGTACAGCGGTTTGGACGCAGGTGGCTTGGCAGTGCCTCTCCTCTGACCTCGTGTGTTGGGCTGTCGCCTTTCTTCCCTCACTGGGCGGGGTAGGTGCCCGCCCCGCCTTTGATCCACCAGGGTCCTCTAGCCGGG
>NW_022900931.1:56071484-56106248 GCF_012274545.1 Fukomys damarensis
GGGCGGGGTAGGTGCCCGCCCCGCCTTTGATCCACCAGGGTCCTCTAGCCGGGAGCCCCTCCCTCAGCCGCCCCCCTTCTCCCTCCTTTTCCTGTCCCTCCCTCCCTCCCTTTCCACCTCTGGGCGATGCAAGCCTCTGGCTGAAAAACTGGAAGGTCACCCAAGGAAATCCAAAAGAAAAGGCATTTTGATACATTCCAGAATAATATCTTCCTGCACATTTTCCCACATTTTTTTTATTAGTGCATATTGGTTATGCAGATTAATGGGTTTCATTTTGGCAGATTTGTACGTGTACATAAGATATTTTAATCATTTCCCTCACCACCCCCTTGCCCCGCCTCACCCCCATTTTACTTTTTTTTTGGTGGGGGGGGTGTCAATGTGTATAATCCCTACACCGTTTTACAATTCTATTTTTATATTTCTTTAGGGCTCTTGTCTTTTTAGAATTAACTGTTGCATAGGGTTTGAGATCTGGATCTAAACACGAATGCATTTTTCAAAATGGCTAGCTTGCCTTCCAGAGGAATCACAGCGTAAAGATTTTCCGTGAGGATTTTGACTAGAATTGAGGAACGAATGAGGGCTTCTTCATTTTGCTTTATTACAGAAAGAATATGAGAATACAAATAAGTTGTAAAAAATTTAAACATCGATTCTTTTAGTAATTAGAACTAATTACAAATTAATCCCCCCTGCACCCTGGCAATCTCATTCGCCTCTTCCTAGGGAAGCTCGGTGTGGTCTGTGAGGTTAAATTATTAATTTCAGTTTTCTCTTGCCCTGTCCTACCCAGAGACAGCTACACCCTTGGCATGGCTTTATGGGTTGGCAGAAAGATCTTCACACTCAGTGTTGGGCTTCACCAACGGGACTTTATCAACGAACTGTGCTTCTGGCTGAGCTTGTCTCACGCTTCCTGGAAAGAAAATACCTCAGGCAGCACCTTCGGGCCCTGCAGTCTCAATGAGCCCAGAAGGAGGGGTGGGGTGGGGCCAAGTAGCCACCTGCAGATACCGTAGAAATCAGGGCCTCTTGTATGCTGCTGAGATTTTGTGTTTCTTTCTTTTCCTTTTTTTTCTTTTTTTGTTTTTTGGTTTTTTGAGACAGGGTCTCACTATGTAGTTGAGACTGACCTGGAACTCACTATGTAGCCCAGGCTGGTCTCGAACTCACAGCGATCCTCCTGCCTCAGCCTCCCGAGTGCTGGAATTACAGGTGTGCGCCACCACGCCCGGCTTTGGTGCAACATACTGGGGAATATAAACTATCTTCTGTGCATGGATACAGATACACACATGCAATTGGGATGTTGTACATGTCAGTCTGTGATTTATAATTAGATAATATTTTATGTATAATTATACATACTATAAATATGATATAAAATGATGCACATGTTTATTTCATATCCTGGCCTAGCCCTAACATTTTCAGGGCCCAGAACAAGAGGTGATTCAGACACTATATGCCCAAATATTTAAAAGATATAAATCAAACTAAGAACTGTTTAATCAAATATGTCACATTCCCTCACCTTGACAAACACCCTCATAATGACCCGGAAAGCCAGGTTCAGTCTGGAATTCTCAGATACCTCTGAGTAGGACACTGGAATGAGGTGAGCTGTGCCCGGCCAACTCCTCTCTGTCACCGTGGCTGGCTCCAGCGTCCATAGTAGGGATCTCATGTGTGCACACAGAACTTGCATATCCAGGCTCTGTCCCCAGACCCCAAAATAGCCCCTCTAGCACACGCTGGTGGATACCGGCCATCATAAAGGAAGGGGCCCCCAAGGGCCTGGGAGCACTTACGACCTTCTGAGCAGATTTCAGGGGCCTGGTACGTGAGGACAGGCAGGCTATGTGTCCTCTTACTATGGAGACCATCCCTTCTTCCTCTCGTGTAGTGGACCTTACCCTACTCCAGTTATCTCCCACGAACAGCGCAGTTAAACCCTAGCCTTGCCTGGTACTTGGCCCGGGCCCTGCCTCCCGCAGCAGCACCAGCTGACCATATGGAGCGAGGTCCAGTCTTCCATCTCCTCCCACCTCCCAGCCGCTCCCAGGCTCTTCCCAGTCTGCCTTCCGGGCTTTGTTCCTTGATGGCTCCCAAACACCCTTTTCCCAGGCCACGGAGGGCCTTTCTGTCACTTCTCAGCCCTCAAGTTACTAGGTCTCCCTGCAGCATTCGGCTCAGATAGCCCACTCCCTGCTCTGGGCGCTCTCTCCTCAGGGTGTGAAGGATCAGCTGATCAGTGCTACCCAAGATTTCCCCACTCTCTTCCTCTGGGGCTTCTGGAGCAACTGTGGCTTCCCTGTCTCCTGTGAAATACGAGCCATTGTAACTTGCTTGCCAGTGAACTGGGAGGTTAAGGGCCTGCTTGGATTCCCTGGTTCCTTTCCTTGCTGGGCAATTGAGGAAGCTACTTCAGGATGGAGCCTCCTCAACCTGAGTCCTGAGGGACCCGGATGATCAGAGTCCCTGTACACTCATGCTGGACCTGTAGAGGGAGGGAGAAGAAAGAGATGTTTGTCTTTATAGGTCTTCAGCCTGTTAGGGATATTTATTTCTGCAGCACAACCTGTCCTATGCTGACTGCTGCTCCTCTTTTTCCAGCCTTGCTGCTGCTTTGTGTCTTACCCTTATAGTCTGCTTTCCCTCTTGCAGCCAGAGGATGCTTCAAAAAGTCCTCTCAACTGACAGTTGTAGCACTTGACTGCTTCATGTCAAAAGTGGGTGAAGGACCAAGAAATACTCATGTGCAGCCGGGCGTGGTGGCGCACGCCTGTAATCCCAGCACTCGGGAGGCTGAGGCAGGAGGATCCATGTACCAAGGAATACTCATGTGCAGCCGGGCGTGGTGGCGCACGCCTGTAATCCCAGCACTTGGGAGGCTGAGGCAGGAGGATCCTGTGAGTTCGAGACCAGCCTGGGCTACATAGTGAGTTCCAGGGCAGTCTCAACGACATAGTGAGACCCTGTCTCAAAAACAAACAAACAAACCCAAGAAATACTCGTGTGGATAAACCAGGTACCAAACAGATTTCTCCATTGTGGGTGGGAGTGCAGACTGTGCAACCGCTGTGGAAATCAATCTGGAGACACCTCAGACAACTAGGTTAGAAGTCCTGTTTGACCCAGCCATCCCTCTGCTGAGTATTTTCCCAAAAGAATGAAAAGAATCATACCACAGTGATATATGCTCTCCCATGTTTATAGCTGCATGGTTTGTGACACCTAATGCTTGGAAACAGCCCAGTTGCCCATCAACTGGAGACTAGACAAAGAAGATGTGTTTTTTTTTTTAATAAAATGGAGTACTACTCAGCCATAAAGAATGAGAAACTAGAGATATTTATGTCTAAGTGGATGCACATTGAGGCCACACGCAAGTGAAATGAATAAGACACACGTGTGTAAATACCAAATAGTTTCTCTGGTGTTAAAAACTAAAAGTGTGGGCCAGGGATTTAGCTCAGTGGTGCCGATGCCTGCCTTGCAAGTGCAAGGTCCTGAGTTCGATCCCCAGTACCAAAACAAAAACAACAACAACAAAAAAACAAACAAAAACTAAAAGTGTAAATAAGGATAAAAATGTATAAATGATATTGTATGATAGGAAAAAAAGGTCTAAAAGAGTAGAGGAAGTGGGAGGGGTAGGGGAAAGGGAAAAAGGGAAAAGAAAAACTATGAGAAAAGGAAAAACATTGAAACGATGTCTTTGTAAATAGGGAAGGGTGGAGGGGGTGAAGGGAGGGCTGGGGGATGGGGAAAAATAAGAACCAAGATAAGAAGTGTAAAGGTACAAGATCCCAATGATGAATGTAACTGTACTGTATGCCTAAAATGTACCAATAAACTTAACTTTAAAAAAAATCCAGATTTCTCTCTACCCCATTGCATAACAAAAACTGTCACTTCTTCCTGCTGGCCAGGATCCTATATCCCTGCCAAGAGGGTGGCTCTTCCTGCTTGTGTGTGGAGTCTAAAGTGCCCAGGCAGTGGGTCAAAGAGACTCTTGCTGGTTTCTTGACAGGATCATTCCTCACGTGGGACTCAGGATCTCCAATCCCTTAGGGCCCAGAGCTGTAGGGAAGGGAAGCTCCACCTCACAGGTAGTTAGGAGTGATGGGAGGCCTTGCCTCCCAGGCTCTTCTTACCTGTGGCACAGCGTATTCGTTTCCTCTTGCTGCTGTAACAAACTACCATAGGTTTGGCAAATCAGAGCAACATAAATTTCCTGCACTTCAGGAAGTCAGAAATTTGAAATAAGCCTCACTGGACTAAAATCGAGGGTCGGTAGAATCATACACCTTCCAGAGGCTCTTCAGAGAATTTATTTTCTCGATTTTCCGGTGCTTAGAGGGTGGCTACTTCCATGGCCAATGGCTCCTCTCCATTCTTAAGATCAGCAACAGCTGGTTGAGTCTCAGCCTTCATCAATCTCTCACTGACTCTCCTGCCCACCTCTTGCACTTAGAATCAACACTGGCCCCATGTGGTTTATTCAGAATACTCCTCCCATCTTAAAATCCTTAACTTAGTCACACCCTACCAAAATGGTCCATCTTGCTATGTAAGGTGATCTATTTGTAGGTCCTGGGAATTAGAATGTGGATATCTTTATAGTTTTTCATTTATTTAGATTTTTTTTATTTTTTTGGTGGCGGTGGCGGTTGGTTCTTTTTGAGCCAGGTTCTTACTATGTTTCAGGATGGCCTCGAACTAGCAGTGATCCTCCTGCTTCTGCCTCTTGAGTGCTGAGATTAAAGGTTTATGTACCATGCCTAATTAGAAAGTGGACATCTTTTGGGGTGTCTTTGTTCTGCCTACCATACATGGATAGACTAATGTTTACCTATTATTTATTTAAGATTTGAGCTTTGCTCTAGAGAATAGCACCTTATCTTTGCAAAATATCAACTGTAAGCTAGTGCTCTTTGGCTGTGATCTTTTTTTCCATTACTGGGGATTGAACCCAGGACCTTCACACTCAGCCACATCCCCAGCCCTACCCTCTTATTTTGAGATAGGGTCTTAACAAGTCACTAAACTGCCCATGCTGGGCTCAAAATTTGCAATTCTCCTTCCTCAGCTTCCCAGAGTTCTGGGATTATAGGAGTGAGTCACCATGCCCAACAGTTAGCCGTGCTTTTATCTTTTTTATTATTTTTATATTTTTTAGTATGAGGGATCGAACTTGGGTCCTTGTGCTTGCAAGGCAGGCAGAGGAACCACTGAGCTAAATCCCTGGCCCCTTAGCTGTGCTTTTAAATAGGTGCTTCTGTTGCTTTACCAAACTGGCAGATTTGGGGTGACATAGTAGGTGATATGACCAATATATCTTTGTGTGTGTGCGTGTGTGTGTGTGTGTGTGTGTGTGTGTGTGTATGTGTGTGTGTGTTTTGAGACAGGGTCTCACTATGTAGTTGAGACTGACCTGGAATTCACTATGTAGCCCAGGCTGGTCTCGAACTCACAGCGATCCTCCTGCCTCAGCCTCCCCAGTGCTGGGATTACAGGTGTGCGCCACCATGCCCAGCTTCCATGTTTTCTTATATATGAGCAACTTAAAAATAAATAGAAAGAGAGAACGGGAAATCAGGAGGTAGACTTCTAGAGCTAGGAGAGGGGAGAAGGTGGTAATGGGACTGAAATAAATTAAAAATGTGTTAACTGCATATATCAACTTCCTCCAATAAAGTCCTTCATCATGTAATATATTTTTTTTAAAAAAAACTTGTAGATTGTCACAAACTGATTAAGTTGGTGATTGCCTGAGTGGCTGACACCAGAATATCAGCAGAAATATGGATGACACAGGCCATTCTGATGAAGTTTCAAGAGGAAGTGAAGTACAAGTTTTGGAAAGTGGAGCAAGGCCACCCTCCTTGTACAGTTGCAAAGAGCGTGATACAATTGTGTCCCTGTCCTGGGACTTTGGTGAAGGCTAATGAACTAGAATTCTGACCAAATCTAAGTAGCAGCATGTTTATGATGCTTCTTGGACACTTTTGGCTCCTTACAGTAAAATGGGAGAAGACAAATGATTTAAAGATAAAATTTATAATGAAAACGGAAGCAGAAATGAGAAGATTTGGAAACTTTGAGCCTGACTGTGTAAAAAGAAGGAAGGAAGAAAGGAAGGAAGGAAGGAAGGAAGGAAGGAAGGAAGGAAGGAAGGAAGAAAGAAGAAAAGAAAGAAAAAGAAAGAAGGAAAGAAAAAGAAAATGCATGTTTAGGAGAGCTGGGTGGTGATACAAGCCTGTAACCCTAGCGCTCTGGGAGGCTGAGGCAGGAGGATTGCAAATTTCAGCCCAGCCTGGGTAATTTAGCATTTTAGTGAGACCCAGTCTCACAATAGCAATAAATAAAGACCTGGGGATATAAAGGCTGTTTTTAATCCCCCATTCCCACAAAACAGGACATGTTTGAGAGACAATAAGAAAGGTGTAGCCAAGGGATCTTTGCTAGAGAAACTAATAGGAACAGAGGCAGCCGGGTTCCATTGTCAGGACAGTGAGATGAGGACCCCAAGGCATTTCTGAGATCTTCCCAGCCAGCAAAGAGCCCTGAGGGCAGGGATTCCAGAGAGGAGCCTGCAGGACCCCTGCAATCGCCGTTTGGGGCTGCCCGGGGGCTCTGATCCCTGCATTCCAGCCCGAGGCAGCCGGGACTCCAAGTCACTGGCAGTTGAGGGAGTGCAGATCTGGGGCCCCAGCTCTGCGGGGTCTGTGCATCTGGGTGGAGCTGATATTTCAAGGCCCAGGCAGGAACTTCCTGCAGGGGTAGTCACTGCTGAGGCAATGCCTCCTGGAATGGGGTCACCTCGAACACCCCAGAACTTTGGAGTTAGCAGTGTGCATCTGCATCCCGGGAAAAACACTGCCGTGAAGTCTGGAAGAGCTGGTGGATGGGCTGAGCCCAGCAAAGCCACAAGGAGGCAGCTGCCTGAGGCCTTTGGGTTCAACACCCAGCACTATGTAGTGTCAGAGGAGATTATACTCCATTTTTAAAACTCAGCCTTCGCCAGGTATGGTAATCTCAACACTCTGGAAGGCAGAGGCAGGAGGATCCTAAAATCAAGCCCAGCCTGGGCAATTTAGTCTCTTAGGGGTAATTTGTTTTAAAATTTACCAGGAAGAGCTGGGTGTGGTGGCGCAAACCTGTAATCCCAGCACTCACTACCCAGCCCCGAATTCGTAATGATCTTCCTGCCTCAGCCTCCTGGGTGCACCATCAGGTCTCATTTTGCTTTCACATACCAGTCCAGCACAGATGTGAACCCAGCCCTAGCAAGTCAGACCCCACATTACAGCCATCAAGCTGCACTGAGGCGGAGACAGAGACCCTCTGCTGCCCTGGGTCAGCAGACATGGTCAGGAGGGAGTCCAGCTCTGCCCCTCTCACACTGCTCACACTGGCTCCCGGACGCACGGTTTCAGTCTTGTGACTGAAACATTGCTGGGTCCGCTTGACCTCTGGCCATGGTAGCTCTGGTGAGACTCAGATCATGATGCAAGGTCAAGCCGCGTTGTCGCTTGGTACGCTGTGATAGGGGTCATTATACCAGGGTCCAGAGTGTGCCAGGAGCTGCTCTCTAAAACCTTTATAATTTCCCAAACTGAACGGCTGTGACAGAGCTTCAAAGGTCTCTGTGGTAATTCTCCCTTTGGGTCCGGCCCACAAGGCTATGTGATGCTTCCCCCAGCACGGATTCCCCTGATGCCACAGGGTCTTCTGCGTCTTATGGCCCGGGAGTCAGGACCTCTTGTACTCTGGTTCTACTCTGCGCTGACTTGAAGCTGGCAACTTTTTCTGTACCTTCCGGTGTGGTTTGTGTTATTCTTCCCTGTGCAAGATGCCTTAGAGCCCAGAGCAGTCCAGAAGATTGGACTTCAATCTTTAAGTTAGGAGGTAGAAGAGGCCATTCTTTGCCCTTCATTTTGCGTGTTTTGACACGTCCCCCACCAAGGGAGGACTTCATAGTTACACACACACACACACACACACACAGATATAAGTAAAGCTTGAAAAAAGAAAAAACAACCCAGCAGATGGTATCAAGGTATCCAGGAACTCACCACTTCTTGCTTGTCCATTCTGATGATCATGTGGTCATCGATAAGCCAGACGAATGCAATGTCCTGCAGGCCGTCCGCCAGTCAAGGTCCTTTTGGATTGTGACTGCACACAGGGCTGAAGAGTTAACATATTTCTGGGTCGAGGTTACGCATGTACACTGTTATCTATTCCAGTAAATGCAAGCTGTTCTCTGGTGGGGGTGGCCAAATAAACACTGAGGCCAGGAGAACTTGGTCTTTTGTATTTCATCAGTAGCGTTTGCACTACATAATGACTGCATTCTTCATGGGAGTCGCATAAAGTGGACTTCATGCACTTTATGCATAAAAGTGGGGCGTTGCTGTGCCCTTCTTTTTTCAGCCCAGTTCCCGTCCTTCCTTTCCCCTCTCCCTCTATTTCTTGGTCCCCTCCCTTTTGGCAAAAGATCTGTCTCCCTGTTTCCTCTTATCTACCTTTTATTTTGCTTTTATTTCTTCTTACCTATCTTTTACTTCTATTTTGGGTCTCTCACATAAGAGAAACCATGCAGTGTTTAAGCTCGTGCGTCTGATTTATCTCCCTTAACACGATGGTCTCAAGGAGGCCATGATAACTTGTGCAAGCAAGGAGGCCCTATTTGGAAAGCGGTTTTACTTTGGATCGCTTGGCTGAATTTTCAACAGTTCGTTGTTATCCTTCAGACGCTGCCTGGTTTGCATGGGAGCCAAAGTGGTCAATTCAGTGAATATATAACAATGAGTCTACCCTTGTATCCTTTATGTCTTGAAGTGCAGCCCTAATATCTGTCATCCCATTAGTAGTGCGATAATATTTTTTATTTACTACCTCGAAAGAGGCCAGAGGACGGTTTGAGAGCCTTCTCCTTTGTTTTCTACTACAAATCTCTCACCCTATAGGCCAGAGAGTCAGTGTGAGGATCAGGGCAACTACGAAGACGCCTGTGCTGATGACACTTGGGCTCCAGGGAAACAGCCATGGAGGGAACCTATGGCTTAAACTTGCATTTATTACCTGGCCCTATGTGTCCTTTTTTACTGGACAGAATCCAGGATACAGCAGGTCTCGTAGTAGTTGAATCAACTTAGAACTATCCAACAGTTATTTAAACTTAATTAAATATTCCTTTCTCCCCTGAGCCCCTTTTGGAGAAGATAGGACACTATTATTATAAATAATTGCTTTGCTGTTACTGGGCAAGCAATCATGACTTTTTTTTTCTTTTTCTTTTTATGATGCTGGGGATTGAAAACAGGGCCTCAGGCATACTAGCTAGGCAAGAGTTTGGCCACTGAATAGTACCCCCAGCCTTCATGACACCTTCGCCCTCCTCCTGCTCCTCCCCCTTCTTTAGACTGGGATGATTTCCACTCTTGAATTCTTTTTCTTTTCTTTTCTTTTTTTTTTTTTTTTTTTTTTTTGAGACAGGGTCTCACCATGTGGTTGAGACTGCCCTGGAACTCACTATGTAGCCCAGGCTGGTCTTGAACTCACAGCGATCCTCCTGCCTCAGCCTCCCCAGTTCTGGGATTACAGGTGAGCACCACCTATACCCAGCTCTCTCTCTCTCTCTCTTTTTTTTTTTGGTACTGGGGATTGAACTTGGGACCTTGTACCTGTAAGGCAGGTAGGTGGCCGAACCACTGAGCTAAATCCCTGGCTCTTAATTTCATTTTGATTTTGCAGATTGAGTAGTACAGCTGTTGGCTAACTATCCATTTTGCCCTCAGGGAAGGCCTTGTTCTGTTAACCACAAGGTAGCCCTGTGTAGGTCAGCTGACTGTGGCTAGCACTATGATCTTGCCTCTCATTACATGCTGCTATCCACCCTCTTCCTGACGGTTACCGGTCAGCCCTGGATTTATGCTGTTTCACTTTTCTTGACCTCATTGCTGTCAGCAATCCCTGTCCCATGAGAGCCTCTCCCCCAGCAGCACTGGCGGCAGAGATGAGCTCCACCCTACCTCTTCCTTGCCGGTCCTTTTCACGTGAGATGTTCCTTGTTGCATTGCTTAGTGGCATTTTCTATGGAGAGCGTGGCTCTCCCGTTTATTTCCTGGCTTTGTGTGTATTTTTGCTTGGGTGTGCCCACTTCACTGAGCTCTTTGACCCTCTTCTCCACCACTAAACACTGCAATTCTAGCATTTCTAGTTACTTCTAGTCTGGGCCGTTACTCTTTCCGTGGCTTTTCTAGGCCATCCTAGCAGTGTTTTTGTACCATTCCTGTGAACCCTGCCAGATACCGAATCCCGTGTCTCGGGAGAGGATTCTCATATCGATAAACTTTCCAAACTACCCCAACCTTAGGTGCGCCCTAGAATCCAGTCCCTGGCTCCTGCTGTACATGTGGGTTGTAGGTCCTGAAGCTCTATGGGCCTCAGACAATTGGGGGATTTAAAATTTTGCCCCATCCCCAATGTCAGAGTTCCAGTTTTTCCCAACCAGGGTGTGACCTAGCCAAAGTAGACTTGCGTAGGTGGACAGTTCACCTTTACTTGGCGCTTGCTACAGCCCTGAGGTCCCGGGCTGTCTCTGTCCTCCAGGTCGGAAGAAGCCTCTTTAGATACCTCTGATGAACACTTCTGGCTTTCACACTTAGTTCTTCCCTGCTTTCAACCTTTTGTTATTTTCTTTTTTGCAAAGTGTTAGCCAAGTTGAACAACAACCACCGCGTGCTCTGACTTTTCTTCCCCTTCATGTCTCTCCAATGCCTGATAGGTTTCCCCCACCACTGCCTAAGCTGTCCCAGCTCTCCAACAATCAAAATCTTGACAGTTTCCCTGTAGCCTCATGTCAGGGGCTGCCTGTTCCTCCTACCACTATTGGCCGGCAACGGTGAGCTGGAGGATGAAGGTTCCACCATCCCACCCAGCACGAGTCTGTTCTCTCAGCCTATGACAGGCTGGGTTTCCTGGGAGCAGACCTTGGTAGGCATCAGCATGCAGAAAGGCTGAAGAAGTTGACCTATAAATATATATATATATATATATACTGTATTAGTTTCTTATTGCTGCTGTAACAGCAATGTTACAATCACAAAATGTTGTGGCTTAAAAGAACACAAAATGTTTAAATCGCACAGATCTGGAATTCAAAAGTGCAAAATGGGTCTGCAGGGCTGTATTCCTCCCTGATGCTCTAGGGAAGGCTCTATTTTGTAGATGTTCCCAGGTCTCAGGGGCCTCCTACCTTCCTTGGTTCTTCCATTGCTCTGATCTCTGCATTGTCTCATCTTCTCTGACTCCGATTTTCTTCCCTCTCTCTTACAGGACCCTTGTGATTACATAGCACCCATCTAGGTAATCCAGGATCATCTACTCACCACGGTCCCCAGTCACATCTGAGTAGCTCCTTTTGCTAATAGGGGTCTGGGTGGCCCATCTGTGACACCGTCATAGTGCCTCTCCTCTCTTCTGGCCACACAGGCTTTCACCACAGGACATTGGCACGCTCTTTCCTTCCAGGGATAGGCCAATCTTGGCTCCATACTCACTTCCTCCGGGAAGGCTTCTCCAACTTCTGTCAAGGCCATTTCCATCAAAGCTACTACACTTGAGGACATTTACCATTTATGTTTACTATTAGAGTCGAACTCCCTCAGTGGACTGAGTTTGGCAAGGTGGGGACTGGGCTAGATTTTGCTCGGTCTTCTGTGCCTTGCACTGGGCACAGCGGATCTTCCACCCGTTAGTGCTCAGTGTGTGTTTGTTGAACAAAGGGAGGAGAAAGCCCTCTGCTTTCTTTGTGAGTGGCTCCACTGTATTTGGTAGTCTGGATCACGCATTGTGTGTGGATTTCGCTGCTGGTGAATACGTAGGCTGCGTTCACTGCTTTGATAGTTCACACACTGCTACAGGGATTGTCTCCAGGCCTAGTCCTTCCCTCTACCTGCACTTTCTGGAGGACAGATTTAGGAGGTGGAACTCCTGGCCTCACAGGTCTCTGGGGCTGGGATGCAGGGAGAAGAGGCCAGGCCCCCCCATGTCAGTAGAACCCATTGCGTGCTCCCTGGCTGTGTTCCTGCCACGGGCCCAGAAAGAGCAGAGGAGGAGGTGGCTCTGCAGTAGGACAGAGGCACACAACAGCCCACTGAGGCAGCAGAATTGACCCTTACAGAGTGAACCTTGGTGGCACTCAGGATTCCAGGCCTTGGGTTCCTGCCATCCAGCTGTGTCTGTCCCTGTCCTGTTGGAGCTTCTTCACCTGAAGTCCGTGCCATTGATTTATCAGTTTTCTATATTTGCTACCAAAGGCACCCGCTGTAACAAGTTCTTATTCTTTTTTTTTTTGAGACGGGGTCTCACTATGTCATTGAGACTGACCTGGAACTCACTCTGTAGCCCAGGCTGGTGTTGAACTCACAGCGATCCTCCTGCCTCAGCCTCCCAAGTGCTGGGATTACAGGCGTGAGCCACCATGCCCAGCTACAAGTTCTTATTCTTACTGTCATCTAAGATGTGACTTCCATATTCTCTCCTTGGAAATTGGCTGAGGTGCATGACTGTGTGTGTTGGGGAGTGCTCTGCAAGATGGATGTATTCTGTGGGGTGCAAAATTATATTTATGCTAAATATTCTCTCATTAGCTTGAGTCCACTTGTGGACCTTGGCCCAGGACCCCCTAGGTCTCTGTGCTTGGCTTTGTTTGGTTCACAGCAGGGTGGGCTGGGCTTTGCAAATTCTGAAGAGTGAAGAGAGGAAGTGCAGACAGTGGCTCAGGCCTGGGGCCAGACCCTGGACATGGGGCCTGAGAGGTTCATGGCCACAGCAGCGGGGATGACCCAGTAGGGCAGAATTGGACATCGCTCACAAAGGCAGCCAGGGCAAGGGGGAGAGGAGGTGAGGGGGAGCAGCCTGGGGTCTGTGCAGCTGCCAGGGTTTGTGTCTGAGGCTGCAGCAGGGGCCAGTGTCCCCTCAGGGCAGTGGAAGCTCTCATGACCACCAGGGGGCTGAGGGCAAGTGAGGAATTCCCTGCCTCACAGCGGTCTGGGCGGCTGGTACCAGGTTCCAGGCTGGGCATGCTGGAATACGCCTGTAATCCCAGTCCTTGGGGAGGCTGAGTCAGGAAGACCACAAATTGGAGTGCAGCCCGGGCAACTAGTAACTCAGTGAGACTCTGTGTCAAAAAGATTTGCAGATGTAGCTCAGCGTGAAGGCCCTGGGTTCAATCCCCAGTACCCGCCACCCCACGTATCACAAACCAGGAGATGTGCCCTTAACCACACCGGATGTGCTGGCACCTTTAGCCCGGACTCCAGAGCTCTGCAAAATCCTTTGCTGTTTGATCCACCCGGTCTATGCCATTTTATTTAGTCCCAGCAGCCTTGGGAGGACTGAAATAGATATCCAGCTTCATTTCTGATCCTTTCGGATGTGGAAACTTGATCGCTGTTCCCCTTCTCAAAGCCCTTCAGTGATTTTCCGAAGAGAACCCAGTGGCCTTATCGTGGCCGGCGAGGTTACACTTCAACCCTTTCTCTCCTCATACCGCGCGGGGTGCACACAGTGGTCCCCACAGGGCTTGTGCTCGCTGCTCCCCCAACCGGCGCCACCAGGTGTCCCAGTCGCCAGAGCCTCACCCCAAACGGTGCCTCTGGGTCACACCCAGCTCCCCTGCTCAGTCCTCACCGACTCCCTTGAGCCGGGCAGCCCCTGGCTGCAAGTCCAAGGAGAGCCAACCTCTGAAAAATGATGGCGAGCCCGGTCCCCGTGTCATTAATCCTCCCGTGGCCGAGGCCTTTCCCCCAGGGTGGGCGCGGTGACAGATCGCACCTGCTCTGCCACTTGAGGACTTTGGCCCGTGGGAGGCATCGACAGCGTCTCCGAGTGAAATGCCGCGTGGAGATTAATGACCCCTGGACGCGGCTCTGGGTGCGCCAGGGCCAGGCCTGCAGGGCTGACCCCCACCCGCACCCCGCACCCCGATCCGCCCGGCCCCTCAGAGGGGCAGAGCTGCCGCGTGCTCGCCTCTGCTTGGGTTCTAGGATCTCCCAGAAATGGTTGTCTCAGCTTCATGCCTGAAACCTCAAACACAAATAATTTTCAATTTGCCTGGGAGTTTCAATCGCACAATCCAATGTTAAATAATAGATTAGATGCCTCCGGGAGAGAAACAGGATTTAAGAAGAAGAAATAAATAAAAGGAAAAGCAAAATTCAGCCCATGGGTTTGGAGACTAAGAAGTCAGCTTCCCCTCCTGGCCCAGACTCCCTGGCCCCCTCCCTTCTTCTGGGGATGGGACAGCAGGTCTCCGAGACTCTGGGCTTTAGGTCCACCCGCCTCTGCTCCACCCCAGCTGCTGGTGGCCAGCTTTACTCACTCCACCCTGTACCCCTGCCCCAGGCCTGCACCCCAAGGACAGCCCTGCCGTGTAGCCCTGGCAATCACCACCGCCCAGGCAGACAGGAGGCAGGTGAGACCCAGCAGGAAGCTAGAGGGTGGCTTCATGCTCAGGGTGATGAAGAGGATCTGTCTGTGGGATGGGACCTGACCGCCCTCCCTGCAGCCCGGCGATCCCCAGCCGGCGGCCCTCCCTCTGCCCATCCTAACCACCCCACTGCCCGGTCGCCACGGGAGCTGGCAGCTCGTCTGTGGTCACAGACGCCCTCCTGGCCCTCGCTCCTCCTCTCCGACCCTTCCTTATCACACACAGCCCCATTCACGAGTTCACCTGCGCCCGGGCCCTGTGTTCCCAGGTGGGCGTGCCTTCCCCTTGCTGCAGTGACCACGGGCTGGGACACCTGGTAGAGAGGGCTGGGGGAGTGGTGATCACTTTATAATCTGCTGTCAGAAACCTTCTGCTCCTCGGGGCCCCAAAGAGGCAGTAAGCCCACTAATGGGTCAGAACAGGCACCCCAGGCCATCAGGGCTGGGCTTTGAACCTGGGACATTACCTTAAAAGCTGTGTGGCCTTGGACAAATTGTTTAACTTCTCTGTGTCTCAGTTTCCTTATCTGTAAAAAATGGATAGGATAGAATTGTAGTATATCGACCTTACAAGGATGTAATGACGTGTGAAACCTATAATGGTAAGTAAGATCCTAATGGTGTAACTGACAAGGTGAAATAGGAAGAAAAGGACTAAAGGTGTAGGGGAAGTGGGAAGGGTAGGGAAAGGAACTAAGGGAAAAGAAAAAAATATGAGAAAATAAAAATGGGAATAAAGTATTTGTAAATAGGGAAGGGAGGGCAGGGACAAGGGGACAAAATGAGAACCAAGACCTGTCATGTAAAGGTACAAGATCCCAGTGATGAATGTAACTGTGCTGTGTACCTAGAATGTACCAATAAACTCAAAGAGAAAAAAAACAAGGATGTAATAAGGATCAAATAAGATAACATATATGATACAAATATTTAGGTATATAATTTAAATGTAATATAATTAAAATAGTTACATTTTAATTATATAATAATTTATAATAAAATCATCCTACATAATTTAGATTTAAAATTTAGATATATTTGGACATTATATAACAATGTGTAATATATAAACAAGATTTTATATGTAACATCTATTTCAAATATATGTGAAATGCTTGGAGTAGCACCAGGTAAACGACTAAATAAGTGAATAGCAGTTTTGGGTTCAGGGCCCAAGCCAAGAGGTAACAGTGGCTTGTGCGAGGGTGGCCGGCCTGGAGAGGGGGTGAGGAGGAACCTGGGTTCGGGGCACCCTCAGGAGGCGGGGTGAAAGGAGGAACACAGGGTCGGTGCCGGTGCAGGCTTGGACAGCCTGGGGACAGCGGGCGGGGGTGCCCTTCGGGTGGGGCGAGGAAGCTGAGAACCCCCAGACATGTTCGCGTGGTGCGGCCAGCAGAGGGGCCAACTCCGGAATGCAGCACAGGGCGTACTGAGCTCCCCCAGGGCGCGTGTAGGCGGGGTGCAGGTGCGGGCCGCGCGGTCCAGGATGAGGTGCAGCTGGAGGTGGGCAGCAGGGTAGAAAGGTTGGCCATGGCGGGGTCCCCAGGGTACCGGAGGCTGAGGAGCGAGGCAGCGGGGCGTTTGCTGGGAGCTGAGGGCAGGAATGGAGCAAGCGCTGGACTGGGTGCGGGGCTGGTGTTTGCTGTGGGCATAAACACAGAGCCTTCTCATGGGGCTACACCGCCGCCCTTTAAATTATTTCTTTATAGACAGGATTTTGCTAAGTTTCTACGTTGCCCAGGTTGGGCTCAAACTTGTGATCCTCCTGCTTCAGCCTCCCAGAGTCCTGAGATAGCAAGCATGTGCCACCACACTCAACTTGCTTTTTTGTTTTATAAAGTGGGGTGATTCCTGCTTGTTTCCCGCTGATGGGAAAGCCGGAGGAGCCTGGGCCACGTGCCTGGTGATGCTTCTTCCAGGAGACAGTGAGACTGGGGCCCAGAATGCGTGGGTGTCGGTGTGTCGATGTGTACGACCACGAGCACCCGCGTCTGTGTGTGTCCATCTGTCTGTAACTGCCCACATACCTGCGTGCATCTGTGTGTGATGTGTGTGAGGTCAGAGGAGGCCTGGATCCCGTCCTGGGGAGTGGAGGGTCCTCCCCAGATTGGGGTGAGGGGCGCTGGGCGGCTTGGAAGCTTGGTATTAGGGCAGGAGGTCCCCTGGAGCTGGTGGGCTCGGGAGTAACTTCCGGAGTCTTCCCAGAGACACTGGAGAGGCCAGATCTGAGCGTCCATGGTGCTGCAGCTGGGAAAGCAGCCTCTTTCAGGCCCGGGGATTGTGCCATCCGCCTAGAGCCGCGCACAGCCGGAGTGTTGCCGCCATCTCGTGGCCATGTCAGGGATTGCCGGGCCCTGATCAGGCGCAAGCACTTACCTCCACCTGGTGGCCGCAGAGAGTTTCTGCACCTGCGGAGGCCGCAGGCAGGCTGAGTGGAGGGGAGCGGGTGGGCCAAAGAGCTGGGGACCTCAGCCACACCTCTCTGGAGAGCACTCCGGCTCTAGCTCCAACTCCCGAGGCTTCACAGCTCTTGCCAGGCCACTCGGTGCCCCGGTCTCCTCGTCTGTAAAGAAAAGTGAGGCATGTATGGACAGGGCCGCTGGGAGAAACAATGCACCGAGGGCGGGGCCCGGCAGCCACGCGCTTTGGTTATGAGTGACTTAGGCAGGCACCCCAGGCAGTGGGGCAGGGCCGCCGAAACCCTAAGACGGAATGGCTCACGTGTGACCTCTGCACCAGGCTTCAAGTCCTCTTCCTGAGGGTGGGCGTGGCCTTGGTTCCGCCCCGCCCCCGGCTGCCTCTGCTGTCCGCTCACAGACTAATCCCTCTTGGGAAAAGATGAGCAGTGGGAAACTCAGGGATCAGGGCCGGTAGCCTTCTGCGGAGGCCAGGCCCACGCAATGCCCTTTCCCCATACCCAGGGGCCTCCTTGTTCTCCATCTCGGTGCCAGTGTATCCACCAGCGTGTGAGTCCGCAGAGAGGGGACCAATTCCAGGCCACCCCACTTCCTGGGCCCAATGGGTCAGCACTGAGGTTCCCGCACCCAGCTCTGGGACTCCTGCCATGTGGCAGGGAGGGGAGCTGTGAGGGACACCGAGAGAAAGTTCCCTGGTTGGCCATGGGGCTCCCCACAGTCACAAGGGCTAAGGGGAGATGCGGGGCAGGGAGAGGAGGTGGCCTCGGGTCTCAGTGCCACAGGCTCTATGTGCGGGCTTCTGTCCCCAGAGAGGCTGCTCACTCAGAAGATCAAGCGGGCAGGTGGGCACTGTCTGCCAAAGTGCGGTGAGGGTTCTGGAAGACTGTGCCCTCAGGACAGACCCTAGGCTTTGGGACATCTGTTCTCTTTACCTATCAGAGAGTAGGACCCCCATCCAAGGAATTGTAGCCACTCAAAGACAAAGGTCCGGTAGGAACTTCAGTGGAGGTTACCCCAGAGAGGCCCAACTGGGGGACCAACAGGGGGGCCACTAGGATTTGGGTAATTACTCTTTTTTGATTTTTTGAGACAGAGTCATGCTCTGTAGTTCAGGCTGGCTTTGAACTCACTATGTAGCCCACACTGGCCTTACACTCTGAGGGATCCTCCTGCCTCAGCCTCCTGAGTGCTGGGACTACAGGCATGTACCACCACACCTGGCTGGTGTGAACAGTTATTCTCTCAGATAGATGGGCCTGCTTAGCTTGTACTCAACCTTACTTAACCTGCCTATGGCCTCTTCTTGAGTGCTTAATCAAATGCCCCCTCCAGATTTTACCTGCAGCAGGGTGAGTAAATAGGACAGGGCAGAGCAGGTAAGAATGAAGAGTAGGGTAAGGGGCGGTGACATGCCAGACAGTCCCAGAGGGGAGGGAAGATCCCGGCTGTCCACAGCCCTATCCCAGTCACATGTACACGGCTCATACATGTACACACACCTCTCTCCGAAGCAGGGATACTGTATAGACACACATACACATGTATGCTGGCTCACACACTCACACCTACCCACCCCCAGGCCCAACCTTCCTTCCCCACCCCAGAGAAACACATGTGTGCACACACACGCACACAGACACACACACTTCCTCGTGTTGGCCTTTCTAACCCCTGTGAGGCTCTGGCTGGGCTTCAGTAGGGCTGGACCTGGCCCACCTCAGCGCATTCCAGGCGAGGCTTCAGGCAGAGGTCACGCTGGGGGCCACCAGGGGCTGACATGGTCATTGCCTGGCCCATGATTCTGGTCATCACCACCCGGAAAGGAAGGCCTAAGATGGACGTGTCCGTGTGTGCAGGCCGGGTTGTCCCCGAGGCGACAGTGACTAAGGGTTGTCCTGCCCCTGACATGCTGCACATGCACACACTCACGCTGTGGAGCTGGCCCAGGGCAAATCCTCACTGTCTCTGAGCAGCAGAATGGGGAGAGGCTGCCCAGCGGGGCCTTCAGATGTCCCTGTGCTGAGCGGATGACGTGATGCTCTGCTTCAGGCTTCACCAAGTGTCCCCAACACCAGGGACACTTCTGCTGCACCATGAATTCAGTTTCACTCTGTGAGGGCCAGATCTCAGGGGCAGCTGTTTCTGGGTCACCATCAGCCGGACCCCTCCCGGCACCTTTCTCATGGCGCCTGGCCCTTCACAGGTCAGTCTCGTGGCTTTCTGAGCGCTGGGCATCTGCCTTTCTGCATTCTGTGAGTGCCGAGTCCCTCAGGCCCTGCCCCACCTGTATCAGGTTCCAGAGCTGGGGATGGGGCAGAATTGTGAACCTGGCTGTTTCCGGCAATACCGTGGTCTCCTTTCTAGCACCAGGAAGCATCTCCCCAGGCCAGTGTGAGCAGAATGAGCATACGCTCCGGAGGACCCCACAAGGACCCCCAGAAAGATGGAGAAGCTGGGCAGATACTCCTAGCAGACCCAGGCAGAAAGAGCCTCAGAGTCAGACAAAACTTTCCTGGGGTTTCAGACAAAAATCCACACACTGCCATGGTCACGCCCATACCCTAAATTCCAACAGACACTTTCTCGGACCTTTCAGTATCACAGTGGCTTTCGATAAACTCAGAGCCATTTCCGGCGTGAAGGTCTGCGCGCCTGGAGGAGGAGTTTCCTCTACTTCTCTTTCCCCGCCCCAGAGCTGTTCAAGGGGAATGGCCAGTCCCGCAGCCCTGAGGTGGTCTTGGCTGGCAGTCAAGGTGAGATAACAACTCTAGGCCAAAGCCCTGCTTAGTTCAGGGGTTCAGCCTCACTCCCCAGCCCAGAGCGCCTGCCCTGAGACCCGTGCGAGTGCCGGCCCGCAGCTTGCTGAGAGCTCAGGGGGCACGCTGCAAAGGTGCAGTGACAAGAAGGGACGCCAGGGGGCTCCGTGTGGACAGGACCTCCTCCCATACAGCGTGCTCCTGCCCTGGGCTTCCCCTCTCAGAGCCTGCAGGTGCCTGGCCCAGGCTGTCCGGAGAGGCAGAATGTCCAGAAAGCCTGGGACAAGGTCCGCAAGTTCCCACCACACCCCACAATAGACACTGCTGCTCCGAAAACCAAGTGCTTTATTCAGAACCTCCCCAACGTCATAGAAAAACTGCAAACCGCGTGGTTTGTACAAGGCAAAGGCTAAGGGACTGCACGACCTCCCTGACAGCTGGGGCCCTTGTCCCTGGGGCCTCAGGCTTCCCTGGTCATCGCAGCTCTTAGCCGAGCTCCCGGGGCAACGGAGTCCTCATACCTCCCTCGGCCAAGGAATGAGGAAGTGGGTATGGGACAAGGCCGGGGTCCCCATCCAAGGTCCCTGTTCCCCTCCCAGAGCCAGCTACGGCTCTGGGCTGCAGCACTAGCGGGAAAGATGGTCCTGCGCAGGCGCGCGGGGCGGGGTGGGGCGGGGCGTCCTCCCCAGCAAGCCCCGCCCCTCGCTCAGTACAGGTCTGCGAAGGGCTTGGAGTAGTTGAACATCAGGTAGTCCATGTAGTAGAAGTCGTAGGTGCGTTGCCGCTGCAGGGCCGAGAGCTGCGCGAAGTACTGGTGGGTGATCCTCGAGGTCGTACGCGCCTCCTGTGAGTGCCGGTCCTTGAATCGCGGGAAGGTCAGGTTGCGCGGCGCTCGGATGAGGCTCAGGAAGAAGTTGGCGTCGTCCTCCACGCTCTCGAACTTGCCCACAAAGTCATAGTCGATGAGGCAGGGGCTGCACAGCCGGCTGACGTGGTCCCAGTGGATGTCCATGCCCACGGGCCGGTGCACGTCCAGCAGGTACTGGACGAACTCGGGGAAGCGCACGAGGCTGCCGTGCCCGGGGGATGTCCATGCCCACGGGCCGGTGCACGTCCAGCAGGTACTGGACGAACTCGGGGAAGCGCACGCCGGAGCCCGTCCGCAGCGCCTCCCGCGAGGCGTTCGCCCGGTACCGGGCCAGGATGGCCTTACCAAAGACGGGGTGGTAGTAGCTGTTCGGGTGCTCGAACTTGTCACGGAAAGCCGAGACCAGCCTCTCGAAGGGCTCGCGCACGAAGAGCATCTTGGTGTAGGTGCCCAGGCGGTGCAGGATGCCCTGGCGGTCGAAGGTGTCCAGCCGCTTGAGGGCGCTGCCGTAGTGGACCGTGTTGTGCTGTATGTCCGCCGTGGACGACGCCAGCCCGGCCAGCACCATGAGCACCCGCTTCCAGTTGGAGCAGCCCGCCTTGGGCACCTCGCAGTAGAGCACGCGGTGGCGGTCCTCCACAGGCCTCCCGCATCACCCGCTTGCGCTCCTGCTGACTCTGCTGCAGGCTGTCCCAGTGGCTGTCCTGGGTCTGGGGTGGGGGGACAAAGGTCTCGGACGAGCCGTTGGCCACGACGGCCACTGCAGAGGGCATCTTTTTGATGAGCAGCCGCCGCCGTCGCTGACGGAGTCGTAAACGGGTCCCAGTCTTTGGATGGAATCGAGGCTGGTCAGGCACGTGCAGTTTGAGGTCCCTCGGGGCCCGGCTGGACAAATCCCGTGTGACTCTATCTGTGGGTACCTTCACGACGCCATCCTGGGAACCATCTGGTTGGAGGTCCTGGGACAAGAAGGGAGATGGTCACCAAGGTGGACAGGACAGCTGGGCACAGAGGGTCTGACAGTCAGACTGTCGCCAGGATTAGGGTTTCTGCCCCCTCTGCAGCCTGAATTCTTCCTGGGACGAGGGAAAAGGCTGATCCTGCAGGTGTGGCCCCCTAGTCTGAGTCTTGGTCCGGCTTACATTCGTCGGCTATAGTCTGGCCACCAGAGTGGGACTCAAGGTGGAAATGCTATTTCAGCCACAAGATGGCGCGCTCCTCACAGGAACCTGCCAGGGTGGGCGGGGCGAGCCGGTGGCCCGAAGGAGGCTGGCTCAGATTTACTGTGTCTATTAGCACGATCCAAAGGAGCCATCTAACAGGAAGGGGAAATTCATGGATACAAAGCCCTGGGCTTTGTTCCCAAGGCTCCTGGAAAGGACCGGACACATTTTTCTTTTTAAGAATGGAGTCAAATTTTCTTCCCTGCCCTCCCTGTCTCTAGGCTGTGTGTGCTGAGATTTATCTGATTCTCAGAACTTACCTTGTGGGGCTGCTGTGGCCTGATGTTGAACTTTATTCCTAAAAAGCAAACAGAGCAAGATTAGTAGCGGAAGTGCCATGTGGCTCTCAGGGACCTGCTCACAGGCCCTTTCCCTGTGGACACCCCGGGCGCAGGGAGCTTGGATTAGGCTCCAGGAAAGGGCAATTTGGGACCCTTTGTTCCCTTATCCTGTGGAAAATGAGGTTGCAGCTCCACTGGCTCCCAGCTGGTGCTAACTTCTCATCTCACACCTGGTATGGCTTGGCAGCTGTGGGCAGGTGCCCTGTCCAGGTGTACCTACATTCCTGCCCCGTGGGAAAGTCAGAGTCCTCAGACCATCCTCACCGCACCCCATCCTGCCACTAAGTCACAGAGAACGGACCCTTCTGAAGGCTCTGTCCATCCTTTCTCCACATGCCGTCAGCCATGCCCTGCTTCTAGTGGATGCAGATTCTCTGCACTTGGAACAAGACGCATTTGCACTCAAGCTCCTGAGGTGACCATGTGGTTAGAGAGAGGACACTGCTTCCCACTCTGGTTTGTTGGGGTGGGCAGGAATCTTCCCTTGGTAGAGTGTATGCAGTAGCCTGGGCCTCTTTGCTCACCGCCTGCCTGGCCCACTGGGGCAGCAGGGGCTCTTTCTGCTCTTGTGCCACGTGAATGGACATTTGTGCTCTGAGCACTGCCGAAAGCCACAGTCACAATCAGAAGCAGCCACCCCTTAAAGGAGCTAGAACCTCCAGGCAGCAGAGAGGGGCATGGTGCCCAGCTGCACCTGACTGAGTCCTGGCTGCTGCCCAGGGCATGGAGGGGGCCATTCTGATGGCCAGCATGTCCCTGTCTGTGTACTGGGCTGAGGTCCAGCGGCTGGAGCCCAGCTGGCTAGGGACACCAGGCCTTCCCTGACCCGAGCCTCCTCGATTCCTCCACAGGGTCCAGTTTCACAGAGTGCCATGGCTTCGACCCTGTGCTGGTCAATCTGAGGTTGTGCCTGTGCATCGAATTCAGTTGTTAGCAAGCAAGCAGGGAGGACAAAGTTTATATTCCCTGAGCTTTCTGTGAACTTCTTTAAATCCTGAGAGATGGAAACAAAGGTGGAACTTGGACATGCTGCCTGAATTTCCCCCACCCTGTAGTGGGGATTGAGCCTAGAGCCTTTGCACCAAACCACATCGCCAACCTTTATTCATTCTCTCATTCATTCATTCATTCACAAAAGGGTCTCAATATGTCACTGAGTTGTCCACACTGGGCTCAAACTTGTGGTCCTCCTGTTTCAGCCTCCCAGAAAGCTGGGATTACAGATGTGCATTACCATGCTACCTCTTTCTTCTGTGGATTCCTTTGGGCTGGGAGGTGTGCCCTTCTCTGGGCAAAGCCCTGTGCGCCTTCCTTTCTGGGCATTCCTGTGGCGTGTGTATGTGTGTGTGCTGAAAAGCTTGGAACAGGCCTTTTAGTGCCTTCCAGAGACTGAAGGGAAGCTTCATGTGGTGCCAGGGTGAGCAGCAGGTGCTGCTCTAACAGGGTCCTTTTAGACGGTGGCCCCTCAGCCCCATAGCCCATTTCCTTCCTCACCAGCTGCCCTCCGTCCCTTCCATCCCCCTTGTCCTGCAGACACCTCCAGCATGAGCTTCCAGAGCTCACTTGTCTGCCATGCGGGGTTTTCTCCTGCAGCCAGTGATGACAGATCTCCTCACCAGAAGGGAGCCGCTGCAGCCGCTCAGTTTCCCTCTACACCACCGGGATTCCTTAATTATTTTCTCCTGGTGATGGCAGCTGGCTCTGCTAAATCACCTCTCCTCCTCAGACTCAGATACAGGAATTTACTCTGCTTGTCACTCCTGTCAACCTGTCACCGTGTGATGGTGCTTATTTGTATTCCTTTTCTGGAGCAAATGAGTCATACTAGATCTGGCCAAGAGTGGAGCTGAGGAGCCACTTCCAAAGGTGTCCTGCCAGTCTGGGAAGTGGGACAAAGACGTTCTCACCAAAGTCGCAGCCCCTGTGGCACTGGGTCCTGCTCTATTTAATCACTGTGGACAGACAGAAGGGTGCTGTCTCCTGGACTTCCGGACTCTGGATCTAAAGAAGTTTCCCCTCTGAAGCTAGCCAGTTTAAAGGAGCCCTTGGCATAGGCTGGATGGAATGTTCCAGGCAGGGGTGAGTTCTCTGACTTCCTGGCCACATCTCCCCATAAAGCCAACCTTGCTGTCACCGGCCCCTCTGAAAAAGCATCTTGTAGGAAGTAACAGATAGCTAGGACAGATCATATGGGGAGCTCCATGTCCCCAACCTTTAAACTATGGCAGATCATTTAGGCAAAGATGAATCCTGTCCCCACAGAGCCTTTCGAATAAAAACAGAAACTTGAAATGAAAAGGACTTTCTCCTCTGCCAAAGATTCAGCGCCCCCCCCCACTTTTTCTCAGGAAAAGCTGTTTTTTTTCCTTCTATGTCTTGCTCAGATAATGGCTGAAACAAAGGCCTCTCAGGAACCCTGGGTGTGCAGAGGTTGGTGTCTGCACGCGCCCGAGCAGGAGGTGGGGGTGGCGCGCGCGGCGTCGTCAGGACCCTGGACAGCGCCCCGGAGAGCCCTGGGAAGGGCTGGGGGAAGGCCCTGCCTCTGCTGCACCCAGGAGGACCAGAACCTGGGCTGAGGAAAATAGGGGTGGTGGTTTTTGCCTCAATACAATCAGCACCAACGTTTCCCAAGCCCCTAAATAAACACAAAATTTAGATCAAAACAGAGAGCTTGCTGAGCAACACAAGCCGCAACTCCCAGCCTCCTCTCCATGCAATACTCTGCTCCCCACCCGTCACCTCGCCCAGGGACAGGGGGGCCCCAAGGTCAGTCAACACTCGCTGCCTTCTCGGTGTCTGGATCGTCTGTCTCCTCCTCTCAATACGACGTCAAAAATCTGCAAAAGAGATCCACCACCCCCCACCCTGCACGGGAAGAAATAAACAACCGCTTTCTCTTTCTGGACAGATGACATTCGTAGGGTGGCTGGAACACAGACAACACGATAAGAGTGAGCGCTGGTGAGAATAAACAAGGCGTGAGTTATGGGGACTGCCACTGTGCTGTGTGCTCTGAGCTCTTCATTGGCTGAAGGCTTTTTCTCTTGGCGTTTGAAGCTTCCTGGTTACCCCCAAGGGGAGGTGAAGGCTAACGATGCTGTGCAAGGCCAGTTTCTTAATAAGCAGTGCGTGCAGCCCAGGTCTGAGGAAGGGAGAGAGGGCGCTTCTCCACTGGGCTACTGAGGAGAAGGATCCCTTGCCTCCTCCTCTCCAGAGACATAGGGAGGCCACTGGGTTCCACACAAACCCCCAGTGCCCAATGCTCAGACCCCACTAGGGGTGACAGTTTTTGTTTTTTTTTTTTGTACCGGGGATTGAACTCAGGTCCTTGCACTTGCGAAGCACTCACCAGAACCTCTGAGCTAAATCCCCGGCCCTTGGGGGTGGCAGTTCTGATCAAGGCTTTCGGATGGGTGTGTAGGAATACAACAGGGATGAAAAAGCACCTCACCGACTCATGCATGCTTTACCTCCCAGGCCCCAGGGGGCTGAGGCGGGGGGGGGTGACAGCTGCTCTGACTGCTGCAATCCCAGTCCCAGGCCCCGATGGGCAGAAGCGAGAGGTCCTGTTGCTCTGCATGCTACGGCCTGGCAGAGACAGAGCTATCTGCAAGGCGTAGCAGGGCATCAAACCCACAGAGGGGCAGGTATTGGAGGAACTGCAGGGCCGGGAGAGGCTGTGGGGGCTGCCAGCTCCAAGTGCCTGCCTATGTAGAGCTTGACTGCTGCATCTTCAGTCTCCTGAAGTTTCCTGATCAGGCTGTTTCCTTGGCCATTTTTCCATGTCCTGGATCTTCAGGTGGCTGAGCCAATGTGGCCAGATACATCACATGTGCACTGTCCTTCTCACGTCCACGTAAAGGGCTTTGCTTGCTTCCCTTGGCTCAGGCTGGCCCAGGTCAGAGCAGACACTGAAAGCCAGGCCCTGGCTGCAGTCTAGTTCTCCCTCAATGTGTGCAAGAGCCTCAATCCAAGCCTCAGCCCCTGAGGAAGGCTGAGTCACCAGGCAGCCCCGCACAATGGCCAGAGCATGCAGCCTCACAAAGCAAGGCGAGCAGAAAAGCAGCCGGGAGGACACGCTGCCCACTGGGCTTAGGGCACAAGCCCTGAGGGCATGGCCAGACCCCCATGCACAGGAAATATGGAAGGGATCTGAATGAGAAATGTATTCATTAGGGTGCTGCAGAAAAGCCACAGCCAACAGAAGGCAGTGAGTGAGGGAGTGGGAAAAGGGAGGGGAGGAAAGACAGGAGAGGGAAGGTCTCACTGTGCAGTTCAGCCTGGCCTTGAACTACATAGCCCAGGCTGGCCTGCAAATCCTCCTGCCTCAGCCTACGGAATGCTGGGATTATAGGCAGGTGCCACCTTACCCAGCAAGAGGAGAGATTTTAAGGCACTGGCTCATAGAATAGTTGGCAGACTAAAATCTGTAGGTTAGGCCTGCAGACTGGAGAACCAGAGAATTGATATTGTAGCTCAAGTCCAAAGGCAGTTTAGAGACAGAATTCCTTCTTCATCTCGGAACCTCAGTCTTTTAAGGCCTTCAACTGTTTGGGTAAGGCCCACCAAAGCATGGAGGGTTAGCTGGTATCTTCATTGTCTACCAATTTACATGCTAATCACATTTAAAGATACCTTATCAACAACATCTAGGATGGTGTTCGCTCAAACCACTGGGTCCCAGGGCCTAGCCAGAGGGTACATACAGGTAACCATCATGGGAGGTATCTTTCTTTACTGTGGTGACTACAACAAAGTTTCACAAATTGGGCAGCTTAAAATAACCAACATGTATTCTGGCACAATCTAGTTCTGAAGCCTAGAAATCAGTCTATAAACCACGCTGCCTCTGAAGCCTCCAAGAGTGGATCCTCCTGCCCATTCTAGCTCCGGGAGGCCCCAGGTGTGCCCTGGATTATGGTAACATACGTTTAATTCCCACCTCTTCTTCACATGGCTGTCATCGCTCCTGTGCATGCCCCTTCTCTTATGAGCACACGCGTCACACAGAAATAGTCACCTAGTGACCTCCTGTCACTTGGAAATATAAACAAAGGCCTTGTAAAGTCATAACCAAGGCTACTGGGAATTGAGATTTCAGCACTGTTGTGGCACAATTCAACCCAGAAGAGGGGGTGATGCGATTTCAGGGGTTTCAGAGTTCAGGGGGCAGGAACAGCTTACTGGGTTGGGTCACCAGTGAAGTATTATCACTGGAGCTCAGTGTCCTTAGGGCAAGGACCATGTCTTGTTTATCTGTGTTAGTCTGGCACATGGCAGGAGCTCAGTAAATGCTACGGCAAGGCCGATGCCATCCAGACTGAGGTGAAAGGGATGCTGGGCTTCTCACAGCAACTCAGGTCAGGTTTCTAGCCGTGGCCAACAGCTTCCAATAGGAGCTCCTCCAACTCAGCACCTCACAGCCTGAGAAGGGCCTGCAAGGCAGGGTAGTAAGTGCCAGCCTGGTTGGCCGAGAGAAGAGAGAGAAGCAGCCTGAGCTGAGGAATCTGCCTCTCCCCAGCCCTGGCTGGGTGGTCATGAAACCCTGGTGTCCCTTGACCTTGAACACCGCTGCTCGCTGCCTCTTGCTGCCATCTGAAGCACGTCAGGCCAGGGCCTGCTCCTGGGATGCGGACTCACCGTGGGGCCCCCTCCTCTGGCTCTTTCCCAACAGCACCGACCCCCAAGGTGAGGGGCAAAGTGTCTCCTGGGCCTCTGACTGCCTCATAGTGCAGTGCTACCTTCATCCAGGCAGAATGTTAATGTATGCAGATTAGATGCAAAACCGAAGATCAACACACTCAGCAATGAGAGGGCAGCCTGGGCTCCAGGCGAAGAATTTGGATAGAAGAAGCCTCACTAAAAGGTCTTAAATACTCACTTGTGTTCACAGACAAATTCAGCTTATTAATTTCTCTGCTGAGTTCCCAGGGCACAGCCTGGACACAGCTCAGTCACGGTTGTGCCACCCTGATGCCCTGGATGTAGGTGCAGCAGGGGCCCTTGGAAATGGAGTTCCAGGCAGTGGGGCTGCCCCAGACCCAGGTGTCAGTGGCTCTTGGACCCTAAAGGTGGTTCTGTGCTCAGTGCGTGGACCCTGGGGAGGCGGGACAGGACGTAACGTCTGGGTCTGTACAGCGGCCCTTTGCCCGTAAACCTTGAGCCTTGGCCTCAAAGCTTTTAACGAAGGATCAGAATATTAAGAAAGAAGAGAGAGAAAGAGGGCACACTCCTGGGTGAGCTCAGACTTGTTCCTCAGCCTCACTGTGTTTATTTCCCCCTCTGTGAGGTGTGTTAGACCTGCTCATCTTCAAGTTCACAAATGTGCATATGAGGTGGGGCACCGTGCTGGGCACACTGTGAGCCTTCTGGACAGAAAATGCCAGTTCCAGGGGCTCTCATCGCGCTTCCCCTCACAGGAGCGTTCCTGAACCCGGTTCTTGCCTCAGGTGCAGACTCTGAGGCAGGCCAGTGAGGGAGCGAAGTCATTCTGTCTCGGGCTGATGGGCCCCTGACGACTCTGACCGCTACTTGTTTTGTTTAGTGATTCCATTCCTTCGCTTCTGTGATTAGGATCCACGATTCAACGCAGTACTTCCCTGTCAGCCCAGCCTCAGCTGTGAATTCCCTTGGAGCTGTCAAAGAGCCGAGCATCTGAGCTGCCTGTCAGCCAGCCGGTCAGCCTGGTCTGCAAGCGCAGCAGCTGTCCCGCCTGCCCCACACCCACCCACCTGCCCATCACTCGCAGAAGAGGGGAGTCCAGGGCTTTCCTCCTGCCACAAGCCTCGCTTGTCTCAGGGAGGGGTCCTCAGCTCCTGTTTCAAAGCACTTGTCCTTCAGAGCCTGCAGTGACGCCCACCATGTTTGGTGTGTGTGGCCCCAGCACACGGGCTGTGCGCTGCACTACAACTTGCACGTGTGAGTGTTGGTGGGATTGAGTCCGTACGTCTTAGGGTCTGATACACCACACGTCACGGGGCCGAGCCACAGTGCAGGTCTGTGCTGCACAGGTGCGTGGTCTCTGCTGTATGAGGTGGGCATGCTGTGGGGAGCATGCACATGTTCACACCCCCATGTGGTCTTGGTGAGTCCACAGCACATGAC
This sequence comes from Fukomys damarensis, assembly GCF_012274545.1. NCBI lineage: Eukaryota > Metazoa > Chordata > Mammalia > Rodentia > Bathyergidae > Fukomys > Fukomys damarensis. Next base: position 56,100,708 of record NW_022900931.1, read on the forward strand.
TTAGAGAAGACCACGTCTTATCTTTCCATCCAGGTGTACCGGGGATCAAACTCAAGACCTTGTGCTTGTGAGGCAGGCAGCAGAACCACTGAGCTAAGTCCCCAGCCCTTCCATCCAGTATTCAACAGAGACAGGCCTGGAAGGATCAGCAGGAACTAGGGAATGTTGCTGCAGGGCAAGAGCAAACTTCACACCTGCAGGAACACCGTGTAACCCTGGCACTTCCCATCTCGGTCCCCTATGCAATGTGCTGGTAGCCAGCTGGCCCACGACCCAGAGCCCACCGTGGCCTCACAGCCATGCCGTCCCACAGGGCAGGGACGAGAAAGCAAATGGTTCCAGCAAGGGCTCTAGACTAGGGGTGGCGAACCTACAGCACGCCCGGTGCAGGGGGCTGTGTCACTGAAAGCTCTAACCGGCTTGCCATCATTGCTCTCTGCACTTCATCATCTAAGGCCCAGGGAAGCCTGGAAGTGCTTGGAGCTGTGGAGTTACTGTGAATGTAAAGACCACGGTGCGATGAAAGAGCAAAGTCAGAGCAGCCAGGTAGGTCAGGAGGTGCTGCCATTGCCCAAGCAGGGGCTGTCCGAGGGCTGGACGGTAATGAGAAGGAGTGAGGAGATGTGAAGGGTATTTCAGGAGTCACCAGCACGGTCAGCAACAGGCCCTTGTCGGTGGTATCACCTCAGGACTTGGGGCTGCTGGGAGCTGACTGAAAACACTGGTTTTTGGCTTGAGCAGCTAGCTGGTGGATGCTGCCATTTCCTGAGCAGGGGGAGAGGTTGGTCTGGAGTTTGGGGTGGCAGTGGGTCTCCCATGTGTACACGTTCCAAGGGCATGCAGGAAGAGGAACAAGGTCAGAGGAGCTGGGAACAGCACATCTGGCAACCCACGGCTCTTTGGGGCCAGGAGGGCTTGGGACCAGCACATCTCAGAGGGAAAGCGGGGCTTGGAAGGCAGGGCTGAGGAAGTGGGCCTGGGCCTGAGTCTTCCTTCCTCTGGGGTCCCTGAGGAGCCACTCCCTCTCAGCACAGTTCCCAGAGTGGGTCAAGTGTTTGGGGGAGAGCTCCAGCCAGCTCTGTAGGAAGCGGCCTAATCTGCCCTAAATAATGCTGAATTCTTTCCATGGGATTATCAAGAGATAACTGAGTCATGCTGGAGCCTGAGAACAAGGGGGCTCCACAGAGGAGCCATTTGCCAGAAAAGTGCCAACCACAGCAACTGGCCCGGCCCCGAGTCAGGCGCTCCAGGGACAGACATGTGCAGCACATCCTTCACTGGACCAGAGTCAGGCCATCGGAGGCAGCCAGTGGGGCAGCCTCATTACTGTGGTGGCCTGAGTGAAAGATAATGATCTGTCCAGCTCTAGCTGGCCTCTGGATGTGTGGTTCCAGCAGCAGCGTCAATTACTGAGCTGGCCTGTGGCTGTCAGACTTGTCATGGCGATTGTCTGTGACACCCTGAAGAACCACAAAAGTAAATCCTTCTTAGCGGGTGCTTTTTCTTTGAAGTGCCCCCTCCTCCCTCTGCCCTGCAGGCTGCTCTGTCCTGAGAGCAGCACTCCAGACCCCCTTGGGGACCCTGAGGCTCCTGCAGGCTGAAAAGGATGGCTCAGGGGCTCAGGGGTGGATGCTGTGACCCTTGGCAGAGTTCCTCAGATGACCACGCATGGTGGTCAGTGCAGCCCCTCTTCAGAGGGGTCCTCGAGTCTAGATAGCACCCCTGCCCTCTCAGTCCTGATTCAAGCATGGTGAATGGGCAGCTGAGCTCCTTTCAGTCTCCAGTGTACTCTCCAGCATTTGGAGAGCACTGAGAGGCAATGCATTTCAGGGGTCATGTGGTATGCTCCCCCCGAAAAACCCCAGCATCTTTGGCAATGCACAGATTGCAAAGGCAAGGCCAAAAGCTGCCCAGAGGACCACAGGGGGATTGCAGGCATGGCGAGGGAGACAGTCCAGCTATTCTCTGCCAAGGGTATGGAACACTCCATATTTGAGAGAAGAGAGGAATCTCGCAGGGCAGGGTCTTGAACTTGAGTCAGGTCCAGGTACAGGGTGGGAAGAGAGGCTTAGGGAGCTTCTGACTGAGGATTTGGCTGGCTTCTCTGAGAGGTAAGACCTTTAAGGACAGATATTGCCAAGGGCTTGGCATGGCTGGCTGTAGGGATACCTTCGTCCCTGGCCACCTGATCAAGAGTCCACATCTCCTTTCTTAATGACCAGCCCTTGCTCTGCCCAGTACAGCTCCCTGTAAGCAGAACTCTTCCATCCAGCAGCAAACCCCACTAGGCCAAGCAAATGGACTTACCACAGTGGACCCAAGACCATTCTGGGGAGCATCCATAGCCATCCTCCACACCTACATCACACACTCATTCAGACCCACAGTAGCAGCAGATCCAGGAGAGGTGAGCAGGTCTGGAGTGCAGACTACCTGGCTGAGGTAAGGGAGGAGGACTGAGGGGCCCCCAAGGGCTGCAGGTTCAAAGGATCTTCTGGAGGCCCCCCAGAGACAGCTGATGGTGGCAGGAAAATGGACAGAGATGATGACATCAAGATGTGAGTGAGGGGTCGTGAGGCCTGAACTTAGGAGCATAGACCAGAACAAGGGGAGGGTAGATTGTGTAGAATCCCCAAGCAGGAGGCCCTGGTGACTCAAGAATGTGAGGGTTGAGGGTGGGAAATATCTGGGAGACCCCTCCAAAATACTTCACCAGTACCCTTCACAGAGGGAGGTCTGGGGGGAATGGAGAAGCCAATATGGGCAAAGACCAACCCTGGGTCACACTGAACCTGAGATACAGGCTTGAGAAACACCTGTGGGAAGAACTCTCAGCTGGCAAAAGTACAGAGTTTGGGTGCAATTAGTGTCTGTTATGGCTTGTATCTAGATGTCCCTCCAAAGACTCATGCGGTCGTGGATAGCAGTTTTCAGTGGTGGCTGGATCTAGAGTGTGTGATGCTGGGACTAAGGATGTGATGCTGATAGTGATCATGGTGCAGTGCTAGGATTGAGGCTGTCCCACCTTGGGTGTGAGTGCTACTTGCCCTAAGGGTGGGTAGCCTGGAAAAAGCTGCTTGTCTCCTGTCACTTGTTGGTTGCTGCTTGCTGCCTTGTGCCTGCCATGAACTCTTTCTCCCTTTTGGTGGCTCTCTGCTATGCCATCCAGCCTTGGAGCCAGCCAACTATGAACTGAAACCTCTACCAACTGCGAATCAAATAAGCCTTTTCTCCTTTAACTTTGAGTGCCAGATATTTTGTCTCACCAACAAGAAAAATAACTAAGACAGTGTTTGTTATCCAGTTCTGGGCCACACATCCCGGCTTTGGAGGCTGTACAGACACAAACCACACAACCCAGCCAAGTGACTTCCAACAACCTCGAAACACATTAATATCACGGAATAATGCCACCCTCATTAGCTCTGAACACAAGAACATTAAGAAGAACCAAACATTGGAAATGTCATCCAAAATTTTCACACTTGTCATGTATACTTAGACCGTGCCAAAGTCTTCTTTCCTCTCCAATATTTTGGGGATGTCTCCTCAATCTAGAGAGGCATTGTCTGTAAGAACTTGATGAGAGTTTGCCTGGAGGGGGCAGGTGGGCTTCTGGGTCCTGGAAGACACTGTCAGAGGTCCCTGAATATTCCTTTCAAGGCTCAGCAGTTCTCTTCTTAGCCTATCTATCTGCACATCTGCAGCAAAGCCCCGGAAATTAGACCTGGCTGGCTTTGCAAATAGAATATGCTCATTGTGTAACAGTTTCCCAGAGATGACTGGGGCCATCATGAAATAAGAGTTAAAGATGTTCTGAGCTGTTTTCCTGCTTCCCTTGAAATCCAACCAGAGCAGGTTGCTCTCAGGATGAAGCAAGAGATCACAGGCAGGGAGGTGGCCACTCCCGCCACTGCCTGCATTTCTAGAGGAATTAAAACTCCAGTCTAGATCACCAGGCAGGTGTTTTGGGCCCCTCATTGCAGTTGTGAAATGTGCTATTCCAGGAAACAAAAGCAGCCTGGCTCATGTTTTGGCCTTCCACACCTGAGTGCAGTGGAGGTGCAGAGCCACCCACCACTGTGTGGGTGGGGCCGTCCTCTCTAGAATTAATGATTTGCGAACACGGTGAGAGCTGCTCAGCCCACCGAGGCATCTTCTGCAGGATTAAACATCACTCCTTCTAATGACTTGATTTATGTCCAGAGGTTTACAGCTCCAAACAAAATATTGTGATGATGGCAATAAATCACAAAGGGGATGCTTACAACAGTGACTAGCATGTTTTCGGTTTGCTTGAGAGTTGATTGCAAAATGAGGGGCTGCTGGGTAACAGCATGTGTGGCAGGCAGGGTGAACACAGGACAGAGATAGTGTCAGGCAGTAGGGAACTTCAACAGAGGCATCAGAAAGCTTTGAATGCTTGAGGCTTTGGGGAAGGATCCCTGGTTGAAGAAGCTAGAAATTGATAGGAAGGCACTGTTCTGAGCTCTGAGGGCTGCATGTGCTGCTGAACACCCTGGGAATGTCATTTGCAGCTTTTGGCCAATATTCCCTGGGGCATCCCCAAGTGAGAGACGTCAAGATAAGCCAGGCTAGGATGGCTCCGCAAGGCTGAGTTCCCTGGAAGAATGGGGACAGGCTGCAGATAGGTGACCTCTTGTCTGGCATCTTAGATGATTAGCGGGGTTGAGGGCGTGTGGGAGATCCCTGCAGACCAGGGTTAGGGCTCAGAGGAGTTGAAATCCACTTCAAGGATTGCCTCCACCACAGATCTGGGTAGAGCCCAGCTGGCTCTGGCCAGAAGTCTGGGAACATATACTCCTCCTAAAACTAATCTTGTCCTTGGCACCAAAACAGAGGGAAAGGGGATAGGAGGAGGTGGGACTAGGGTCGAGCTTCAGACCAAGGTCTACTCATCCTAGCAGAACACAGCTGCTGGCCGACAGATGTGTCCCTGAAGAGTCCCATAACCTAGAATGCTGCAGCAAAGACAATGTGCCCATAAGAGGTCATGGTCCAGGGTGACTGAAGAGTGCTGGGCTCTGGGAAAAGTGAACCATGATGAAACATGTGGCCTTGACCCTAGCTCAGGATGCGTTTAACTGGGGGATACGGGTGGGAGAATCGAGGTGGGGTTCAGACGCTGCATGGGGAGTGTCTTCCATGTCAGGTGTGAGGGAGTGGATGGCGGGGAGCTGCACCTCCACAGCAGGTGGGGTGGTACAGGGGTTGTAGGTGGGTGGGAGGGTGCATGGGTGGTGCACGACGTACAGGTTGCGGGTGGGTGGTTTGGGGGTGCGCGTGATGGTGGGTGGATGATACACAAACGGTGGGTGGGTGGCACACAGAGGTAGGGGATGGCGATGGGTGAGGGTGGAACTTGAAGTCCCACCCCACCCCGCACCCCTGCCCTACCCCTGTGCAAGGAATTTAACTCAGGACCTTGTGCTTGCCAGGCAGGCACAGTGCCACTGAGCTACATCCCCAGTCGCAGTACTTGAAATCTTTTTTTTTTTTTTTTTTTTTTTTTTTTTTTTG
>NW_022900931.1:56106677-56135452 GCF_012274545.1 Fukomys damarensis
TTGGTTTTTTTGAGACAGGGTCTCACTATGTAGTTGAGTCTGACCTGGAACTCACTAGGTAGCCCAGGCTGGTCTCGAACTCACAGCGAACCTCCTGCCTCAGCCTCCCGAGTGCTGGGATTACAGGTGTGTGCCACCATGCCGGGCTTGAAATCTTGAGGAAAGGATTTAAAATGGAGATCCACAAGGGCTGGGACTGTACAGGTAGGCAGCAGGAGGGACACAGAGCCTGGACCAGAGATGTGAAAGCCACACAGCCACAGACCCCCATTAGCTCTGAGCTTAAATCTTGATTGGCAGGAGGGCACTGAGTCAGAGAGAGGTTAAGAACTTCTCCCTTGTTTGCACTGCTGGCTCAGTGGGCAGCGGAGGCCAGGTCTACACCAGATCTGACTCTGTACACTGGCTCTAGCCTTTACCTGATACCTCCTGCCAGTGTGTGGGGATAGGGGCAGGAAGAGGATCACAGAAGGTCTCCTACTACTATTCCACCGGTCACACAGTCATGCGCCTAGCTCCAGCCTAGTCTCACTGGCTGAAGGTGCAGACTGTGCCATTCTCATGGGTCAGAGTGACAGGAAACTTGGGCCTCCCTGGCCTCCTCTGACCCTCAGAAAGGAAGCATGCGTGACAAAGGAGAGGAGGGCCCCTCGGAGGGCCCCATAAGCCTTTAGTGTATATATCAAGCTGCTGAGAAGGACATCACTCCTACCTCTTTAAATACGGAGAGCAACCTGCAATGTCGGAAGACAAAGCTTCTCTCCAGCTTTGATTAAAACAGAACAAGGAAAAAAAACATTGTTTGTTTTATAAAGTCTGGCAAATTTTGATAATGAAACCTTTAGAATATATAATTCGGAAACCTTTCTAATTCCATGCAGATAAGGAATAATGGTAACGTATGTCAACTTCAGAAGCAAAAATAACCTTTTATCACCTAATTTAACAATGTTGCTGGAGAAATATGTTCGGCGAATGTAGAATGCTATTTAAATGATAAAATATGCTGTCTGGGATGGCAAGGATTTTAATTGCCACAAGCAGAGTCCAAACACACTTCCATGCCAGCCCAGACAGACACGGCTGATGACAGGGCGTCCACAGTGAGCAGAGGCAGAGAGGGTCACCCCGATTTCCGCTGTGTCCCCTGGGAACGGCCCACGCCCGACGGCTGCCCGGGTTGGGTGTGGCGTCCATCACATCCCTTGTGAAGTACGAACTGGCTCGGACATTAATATTAATCTGCCGACACATTAATATTAATCAGTCAATATATACTTCCCATGACAACAAGAGATAAAGGAATCTTATTATGTGGCGGATCAGGGAACACGGAATATCTAAGTGGATTTCCTCGGGACGCACAGCATAAAGAAGACTTAGCCTCTTAGGCGTGTTATCTCTGCAGAGAATGGAGCTGGGCTCACACGTGGGCAAAGTAACAAGCAGGGAAAGCCTGGTGGGAGCGATTTCCTCTCCATAGGCAGGGGCGGTGCTTCCCCCAGTCAGGAAGTTGGGGGACTGGCTGGAGTGGGGCAGCTCCTACATCCCTTCCTCTCAGGGTTTGGGCAGTCAGGGGGCCAGGCCAAAGACACAATGACTCTACCCTCTGTCTTGCCCCCCCAGCCTTTGGGGAGGGGGCACATCGATGCTGTGGTTTTTCAGCTGAGTACACAGGGTGGATAAAGAGAGGCTCCCCGCTTTGAGGTGCCTCAGCAGGGTAAGTCCCACCATCCCTGTTCGGCAGGAGGGCACAGAGCTGTACAGAGGTTGGGTACTTCACCCTCCCCCACGCTGCCGGCCCAGCAGAGCCAGATCTAGACCACTTCCGACATCTGTGCTGGTTCTAACCTTCAGCTGATGCTGCCTGCCAGTGCATGGGGACAGGGGTCCGGACAGGCAGGGATAGGATGGAGACAAGGGGTCTCCCACTGCTACTGCACCAATGTCACAATGGGCACAGGGTCTTGGCTTTGGGCAGCCCACGCTGGGGTCCCCCGCGAGGCCGGCCTGTTGCGGGGAAGGGGAAGAGGCAGAGGATCGTCTCCACAGGCAAAGGCACATCTGAGCACAATTAACATTTGAAGCACTAATTATTTTAGTTGGGTGTCTAAGTCTGAGGATCCTTTAATTTCAGTTTAATTGGAGAAAAATGGTCATCAGTTACTGAACAGCGGGAGGGCGGCTCCATGCGTCCCTTTACTGCACAGAGCGGGAATGTGCCCAGCGTCTGAGGAGCTACAGCAGCTGGGACGGGCGAGGGCACAGTGGGTGCAGTGGGAGGGTCTGGGGCCCCTGCTCCCATCACCCGCGACGTCTGCTGAGAAGGCTTTCTGGCCAAGTTCATTACTCGCCTTTTTGCTTTTTTCATTTTCTGCAACAGCCTCTGTTGCAAGAGAAACAACTGCAAGAGGAAGTGGGATTCTTTTTACAAGGACAGCTTACGAGTTCCCCATCACCCCCCCTTGTATGTGATAATCATCTGAGCTCATGATGAGATTCTCAGGTCCTCCCCTGCCAGGCTGGCAGAGCTAGCAGGGGCGTGCATTTGCCTGTCGCTGAGGGGCAAGTGTGCTGTCGCGGAGGAGAGGTTGGGTCTGAGGGGCACTGGAACCCTTTCTCTGTTTCTCTGACTTTGGGCTGGGCACCTGATGCCCAGGATCTCCTGGGAGAACGTAGAGGCTTTGGTGCTGACACTGGAAAATGAAAAAAGAATCTTTCATTTTGCTTTTGATCATTTTTACCCTTTGGTCCCCAGGGGTCACCTATTAAGAGAATCAGTAGTCTAGAGCCGTGGTGGGAGGGAAGGTGGCCCCCAGGGACCTGGCTGCTGGCTTCTCTGGTGGCCTTTGGGGATGGCCTGGAAGGTAGCCTGGGGACGCAGCAGGAGTAGACAGGGGTGGTCCAGGACACAGAGGTGCTAGGTCTCATGGCTTCTCCTCTAGATGGTTCTCAGGCCCAGGCCTGTCATCACGGGGATAGCCACACAAGAAGTGAGCAAGAAATGCCCACGGTCTGCTCTGTGTTTCCTCTGCTGGTGACTAGAGTCCCTGCAGCGGCATGGAGTTTTGGGCCCTGGAGAAAGAGAACTCAGCCATGACCCCACCAGGGCAAACAACAGATAACAGACCCCTGCTCAAGAGCACTTCCTCCCAGCTCTAAATCTCCTTCAGTTATGTCCTCGGTGGCTTCTATGTCCCATGCTGTCCACACCCCCGAGGGACACTCCCAACCCTCACCCTGCTCTGTTGCCTGCATCTTCTTCGGAGAGTTCTCACCTTCTCAGGGTTCTCCCAGCTTTTTGATCCCCCAATCATGCCAGCTTCCTGGACTGGCCCTAGCAAAGGCTCACAGGTCTTCAGAGGACCTCACTTCCTGCAGAACTCAGGTGAAAGTGTGTGGACAGGTGCAAGGCAGCCATCAGCAGGAGAAACAGAGTGCCTGCCAATGGCAGCTGCATAAGGCTTGCGATGGCATGGGCACTTGGTGAGCCAGCGGGCAGTGCCAGGCAGAACCCCCACGGTGACCTGCTGAGTGACTGTGGAGTGTTCAGAACGCAGGGGCTCTTGTCTGTACTCAGAGCACCCAGCCCCACCCTCTAACGACAGGGTTTCTGGAGCTGGGAGCTGCCTTGGCTGCTCCCCCTTTGTCTCCTATCTGGTGCCCGCAGGAATGTGAGCTCCCAGCTTGGTTTCCTTAGACTTGGATCTCTGTCTTTGGTCCTGGTGCCTGCACCTCCCTCCTCCCCTGGGGCTGGCCACACCTTTCCCTGGGAAAGGTCCCTCCAAGCTCAATGGCTATGCCAATTTCCAGGTTATCGAAGGTACCCCAGGGAAGAAAGTCTGAGCTGTGATAAGTCCCAGGGAGTCATGCCCAGCAGAATTTCACCCACCTTCAGCCTCAGTTTTACCACCTCTGTAATGGGGATGCTTGGGCTTTTTATCCAAGGCCATGTGTATCTTCTGGAACAGAGGATGTGGACAACCCGGCCCAAGGCTTGGTAGCCCTTCATCTTCTCTCCCCAGTGAGGACCACAGCCAGAGCTTCAAGAAGAAGATGAACCTCAGGTCAGGAAGGCTCTGGTGAAAGGAACCTGGGGCTGCTGGAGGGGTGGAACTGTGAGCCTGCACAGTGGTGCCAGGAGCATGGGTGTAGGACCAGCCACTGCAGCAGAAGCTGCGGCTCCATTTCTCACCGGCCTGAGGCCTTGTGTAGGTCTGGACCTACTCAGGCCCTGCAAAATGGAGGTGATGATGGGGGTGGGAGTGGGTGGAGATTACATGAGGTGGGAATCAGACTGCCTGGGCATTTTCAGATTAAGCCTATTTGAGGGCCTAGGTGGTGTTGACCAGGCAGTGGGAATGACCTGACTTTGACAAGTGCCGCTGGGTCAGAAGAAAACTGGCTTTGGGTGAGTGGGGGCAACATCCCCTGGGCCCACGGTGGTGGGGGATCTGTCGGCAGCTTCCAGGCAGCAACTCCATCTGCCTCTCTCACAGGGACTTGAATTCCTCACCCATAAGACCATGCTCCTTCTCACCCAGAATGCACCAGGAGAAGCTCTGTAGTCACAGAGGTGGGCAAATGCGGAAGGAGTCAGGATACCTGTCCTGTCTTCAGCAAATCCACGTCCTGTATGTGCCACTGAAACCAAACTCGAAGCTTCCAAGGCTTCCTTGGAATTGTTTTTGTCATGAAACATTTCATTCATGCAAAGGAAAATATGTAATGTATAAAATATACATTATAAAGTATAACAACAGGGCTAAGGGTGCATAGCTCAGTGGTAGAGCCTAGTCTAGCACTCATAAGGCCTACGTTTATTCTCAACACCCCCTTAACACTCTCAATAGCAACAATAACAATAACAAACACACCCAGGGATTCAGCACTCAGTTGGAAAAAGTGTCGCCGAAGGTATCTCTGTGTCCCTTTCAGAGGTCTTTCTCCTGAACCTGCCAGGGGTAATCATTGCAGGATTCTAAGGCCATCATTCCTAATTTACTTATTTTATTTTTTGCGCGTTTCTAGCCCTGAGTGACCTATTGCTTATTTTTTACATGGCAGCTTAGAACTGGATGTAGTGGAAATATTTACACCACAGAAATTGGCAAATCTACAAATTGAGGCTTTCTTTTTCTCCTCATCCTGCCTCAGAGAATGGGTTTACCAGTGTGTGAATGGTAGGCCATCTCCAGAGGAAGGTGTCTCTTTCCAGGAGAGGAGGCTGCTGTCAACTGAGGTCAAATGTCTGACTAGGGGTGCAGCTGTGAGTCTCTGAGAGCCCGTCTACATTCTGGGTGGCGGAGGATGGGGACAGCCATCTCCAGCTTCTACTACAAGAAGTTACAGCAAGGTCCAGGCTAGAAGTGACCCCACAAATCTGTCCCCCTCATTCATTATTCTATGGTTCACTGTACTTACAGGCCACTCCCTGGAGTCAAACACATGCTTACCAGAGCTCTTCCCAACTTGAAATTATTTATGACTCGGCATTCAAGGAGGAAAAGCAATTTTCTCAAAATGTCTGATGTCATAATATATAGTCTGTTTGACATGCATGTGCCAAAATGGATTGCTCTGCAGGTCTGCCCCTCAATTACTATTACCCCGAATTAAAAAAAAAAAAAGAATATTGCCTGGCAGGATGCTAACTCAAGTAGCATCCAAAGAAAATGTGTAGAGCATCTTATAGAAAATACAAATGCCTTGGAAAAAAGAACAGAACGCACTAGTTGTTTGGACAGATCATTGTTGCCTGGAGCTTTTTGCTATGTGATGCTGGAGTGAGGTCTGTGCTCCTGGTTCCTGCAGCCCACTTCCTAGTTACCTTCCAGATGCATGGCTGTGTGTACACCTCTCCTGTCTGAGCTTCACTAGGGACAGGCATGCTGTGATAAACTGAAAAAACATGTCCACCAAGAGGTGAATGGATAAATGAATTATCTATGCAACTTCCCCTACTACTTGTCCATAAAAATAAATTACCAATATAAACACCAACATAGTTGAATCTTTTTTTTTTTTTTTTTTTTTTTTTTTTTTTTTGAGATAGGGTCTCACTCACTATGTATCCCAGGCTGGTCTTGAACTCACAGCCATCCTCCTGCCTCAGCCTTCTGAGTGCTGGGATTACAGGCATGCGCCACCACGCCCAGCTAACATAGTTGAATCTTGCAATCATTTTAGTGGGCAAAATAAGCCAGGCATGAAAGAGTACATACTGTAGGATCTCAATTATAGAAAACTCAAGAAATGTGAAACTAATTTCTGGCAATCGGTGGTGGTTTAGGCGGGTGGTGGGGACTTGAGGGAGCAGAGCATGCAGGGACGTTCTGGAGTGAGGGAAATGCTTTATACCTCCTTTGGGGTAATGCAATACATTTGTCAAAACTCACTTACAATGAATGTGTTTTCTTGTTTATAAATTATACCTCAATTAAATTGACAGAAAATTGTGTGAACATATTTTAGAACTCTAAAGTGCCATGTTAAAAAAATGCTATTTCAGTTTTTCAGAGATCTTGCTTGTATCTCAGAAACCAAATGGCAACACTTGGAAGGAAAAGGCTTTCTATAAAACAAACAAACAAAAAAAAATCAAAAAAACAAAAACCAAGCTACCGTTAATTTTCAGTGATCCTCAGCCATGCAAAGCAATGCGGAAAAAATCCCCCCGCCATACAAAGGAAGCCTCAGTCATTCCTTGTCCGGTGTGGGATGAAGAAGGCAGGTAAATGGGTCACTAGGGGCTAGGAATGAAGGGTGCAGGAAGCCTGGGACCAGGTAAGATAGTGGAAGCAAGGGCATGAGGCTCACATTTGAGTCTCTCTCCCAAGATCACTCTTGGCTGGAGAAAACCAGCCCATCCAAAGTTGCACCTCCTTCCCTGGGCTGCCTTCATCGAGTGACTGGTTGAAATAGGATATAAAAGGCCAGTCCCCTGCGCACCCATTCAGGACATCTCTGCAGCACCATTCCAACTCTGGGGTTCTATGTGGGATTTGCTGACTAAATCACAGCCCAACTTCTGCCTCTGCCTACTCCTGCTCCCTCCCCTCCCCTCACAGGTGTTGACTCAAGGGCACCTCCCAGCCCATCACCCCATGCAGTCACTTCTTGCAAGTCCCCTGAGTCTGCTGCCAAGGGTCTGAGAGGGCAGATGCTGAGATGAAATGTTAGGGTCAAATCACTTGCTTGTCAGTAAGCAAAGGGGGCCTAGACCTGATAATAGGTGGGGCACGGAAAGCTCCTGGCAAGAGGCAGTAAGGTAATTATTAAAATGCTTGAATGAGGCTGAAAATCAGAGGAAGGAAAGGCTCTGATGTGTATATCAAGGTTGAGAAATATGGGGCAAATACTAATTTGGTAAAGGGGAACCTACAAAGAGATTGTAATCTGTAGCAAGAAGAGCAGTCCCAGCACTTACTGATGAGTAGCAGCACTTCAGAAGGTGAATTCTTGGCAATGTCGGGCACCTGGCTGAGAAGGAACAGGACCCTCAGAAATGGAATGAGAGTGTCTGGGTTGACGCATGTGTGACCCTGGATTGTCCAGATTTCCCGGAATCTTCTGGGCTGCAGAAGCATCCCATCTTGCTGCAATAAGGGCTCATGCTCAACCTTTAACTAAAGGCACTGCAGATCTTTCTGCTGTACAAATACACATCTCCCACACCCGAGCAATAACTATAAAAGGTGACTGAAGAATAGGATAAACGTTTACATTTTAGAAAAACATATTACAGTAAGATACATATTGCCCCACATGACAGAATACGTGTGTTCAAAGTGGGGGAGAATTTTGAGAATGTTGAGGAGGGTTATATGTAGTACACTTTTTGATTTAAATATTGACTGTCTTTTGCTCACCCTTCATTGATCAAACATTTATGGCAATTTCTGTCAAATAAAAACATTACAAGGGCCCGGGACTTGGCTCCATGGTTCCGCTGCCTGCCTCGTAAGGGCAAGGGCATGAGTTCAAACCTCAGTACAAAAAAAAAAAAATTACAGAGTGTCCTCATCAACCTTATTCATTGGATCTGGCACAGTGCAACTTTTGACTCTTCCTCAAGGTCAAAATGATCATGGGAGGTAAATGTTTTGCATCAATGTAGGACGTTGAGGCAGCCACAACTGCAATAGTGCAACTAAGACACAAAGAGGGGATCTAGAACTGCTTCAGAAAGTGGCAAGGACAGTGGGCTTAGAGTGTTAGAAGTAAGAGGGGGATATTTTGAGGGAAATTAATGGCGATGTATCTTTTGTTGTAATAGATTTTTAAAAATTTAAATTATTCACTGAAGTTTTTGAAAACCCCTCGTATAGTTAAATTACAACAGGAAAAGTGCTGGGAAAGTGCTGGGTTTGTAAGGGAAGAAAGGAACAGCATCCTGAGAGAGGCGATGGATCACAGAGCAGAGCACACATAGAGCTCAGCATTGAGACTGCGGGGTTAGAGAGCAGAGCACAAAGCTGGATACGGAGGAATTAATTGGGCAGCGTTCTCCTGGGATATAGGATTTAAAAGTCCAGCAAGGACCCCAGAAGATAATGCAGACGTGCTGCTAGGATGCTTCTTATAAACTGAGAAAGTAATGGCCCACACTAAATGAAGCTGAAAGGAAGACTGAGTGGCTATGGAAGATATAAGAGGAAAAGCAAGATGTTCACGAAAGCGATCATGCCACAGTGGACACACTATGCATTATAAAAAACAGAAAGCCACTGCTATGTTTTGCGAGATACCTGGCATTGCTTCCTTTTGTAAAGCAATACAGCAGGCACTGGTGAGAGGGGAGCCAGCATGAAAGACAAGGTCCTGTGGGGGCCTCTCCTCATCAGGACAGGGCTGGGGGTGGAAGATGTCATCACAGACCTGGCTTCCCTGATACTGAAATGATAAAAACTAGATGATGGTGGCTGGCATCATAACCCCAGTGTGCACACTTATCCCAGGGGACAGCAATGTCAGTCAAGAGCAGCTGTCTCACAGAGCTATGAGCTGTTTAGTAAAACACGGTAACCCTAAGGGCCACAGAGATGGGCAGCCAACAAAAGAAATCAGGGAGGGATGATCAGGAGGCAGATGGCAGATGTCACAGCAAGGGCACAACTCCTTGCCCAGCTTTCAGATCCAGAGCTCAGCAACCAAAGGACAGATCAGGCCCCAGGAGGAAGTGCTGCATGACATCATGGCAAGTGAGCAGGTAACATTTCCCCAGTCTTCCCCCCAAGTGACTGGCAGTTATTTATTTGGATAGGTGTACACTAGGGAAAAGAGAACACGTAAACATTTCTAGATTTTGGTCCAAGTTGACATTTACACCAGGGGACTTGGCCTCAGGGAAAAGGAAGGATCACAATGGCTTGTGGTAGAATTACAACACATGGGTCAAATAACAAATGGTCCAAGTCTAGCTCATGCCGAGTTCACAGACTCCTGCCTGGTGATCCTTCTCCCATGTCCCTGGATGTATAATCACAGTGAATGTATATAATACTTGGCAGAACTCCAAGGCCTTTGACCTGAGGGATAAGAACTGCAAGAGTAAGTAAGCCTTTGAAAGTGACCCTTTCTCTTGTGTCAAAATATTAAATCAAACACAAATTTACTTCTATGGAACATTGTAGGGATTTGTGCCACTTTAAAAGATCTAAAGGACACAGGGGTAGTCATCATCAAATCTCCATGTAAGTCCCTCATCTAGTCCTCACAAAAGACAAATGGCCCTAGGAGAGCACCACAAACACTAGGAAGCCAGAGCCCCAACTGCAACCTCAGTATCATGTGTGCTGTCTTTGCTAGGGAAGATTTACTTGGCCACAGGTACACGATGTGCAACCACTGGTCAAAAAGAAGTATCAGAAGTGGTTCACAATGACTTGGAATGGATAGCGGACATATATATTTTTATTCCAGCTTTCCACTCTCATAACCCAGTTCTAATAAACTTCAGAGTTGTGAGGGCACACATCTCTGCCTCAAGGTCTGCCTTCCGAGAGGATCCAACATTCGACAGACCGAATAGAAATACAGGTTTGAAGTCAAAGGCCAAGCTTAGTTCAGGCACAGGTAGGACTAAGGTTATAGGCAGAGTTGACTCAGGCAGATTCATAACAGACAGCAAGGGGCAGATTCTGGATAGGGTCTAAAATGGAGCGACAAGCAGAGCAACTGATACTTAAGTGATCAAAACCAAGCTGAGGCCTGGTACAAAAGAATCTGTGGCGGGGTGGGGGTTTGTGTGTGTGTGTGGCTCAGCCAACAGAAAGGAGGCTCTTTTCAGTACCACGGACAGCGCCGCTGTGCCAGGCAGGGCTCTAGGGCGGGTCCTGCTCTCTGGGATAGCAGGCCCATAGAATAGTAAGGTGTGAGGTCTTCAGCACAACGGACATTTATATGAGCTTCTGGGTGTAGGAATGATTAGTTGATGTGACTACAACTGGCTTAGCATCAAGACAGTTCCTTATGGTCCTAGTGTTTAGAAGCCAAGATTTTTACATGCACATCCTACATTGTATCAGTTCTGGGGCCTATACAAAAATAATTTATCTAGAGAGGTCCAAAAAATAATTCTCTCTAGGGAGGTTCAGTCTCTAGCGATAAAGGTGGGTAATATGAGTTGGCCTGAAAGGGTCCCTGAATCTCCTTAAGTGGTGGTGGGGGAGGGAGGGAGGGAGGGAGAGAGAGAGAGCGAACGCAAAATACTAATCCACTCCTTCAGATCTTGCGCTGAAACTCTGCTGTGATTTAATCTCAGGGACCTTCCAATCTGGGTGTTTCAGAGAGATTCTCTTCTCCATGAAAAAGTAATTTTCACTAATGCTCTGATGTGACCCAGTCCAGTAGGGTCTTTGTCCCAGAACCAACTTCCCTTGGCACATGACTACTCAGGCCACAGAGAAACCTGCTGGGCTCCTTGGCCCAGCAGGTGCTAACGCTTTGAATTTAGTATGGCACATAGTTTGCAAGTCACGGTTCTGCAAGCTGCAGATACCTGCAGCTCTGAAAAAGGTTTCTGTGGGTCAGTGGAGAGGTCAACAAGGAATCCCACAACTCATTTTCAGTACTCTTACACGGACTGTGTGAGGTTTGATGTTCTCTAGTCAGAGCTTCTAAGGTTTACTGGCAGTTACAGCACAGGCTTATATTTGCATCTAATTCCAGGACAAGTTGTAGGCATTTATTACAAATATTTTAGAAAATATTTTCCCCCCTCTTCTCAGTACTGGGGATTGAACTCAGGTCCTTGCGCTTGCAAGACAGGTGGTGGCACCACTGTGCTAAATCCCGGGTCCCTAGAAAATATTTTTAAATAAATATTTTTTCTTTTGTAGTGCTGGAGATCCAACCTAGGCCCTGTGCATGCTAGCCAGTGCTGTACTACACAGCTATGCCCCCAAGTCCCAATATTTTCTTTTAAAAACTAGATGTGATGGTGTACTCTGTAATCCCAGCACTCTGGGAAGCTGAGGCAGGAGGATTATGGTTGAAGTCCAGTCTGGGCAATTTAGAGACACAGTGAGACCCTGTCTCAACATTAAAAAAGGGTTGGGGCTGTAAGTCAGTGCAAAGGTCCTGGTTCAGTTTGCTGTACTAGAAAAAAAAAAAAAGGAGTATATAAAGACTTATTAGGAAAGTGACAGGGTTCTCTCTGTGCCCCTACTTGAAGAGTTGTCCTTCTTCAGTGCAGCAACCTGTATCATCACTGCCTCTGGCACCACTGGTTTTGCTCTTTGCGGCATTTTTATTTGTCAGCTGAGCCCTCACCAGACCCATGACTGTCTCTTCTTGAGTCTCAGAGACTAGATGTCAAGGAAAAGAAAGGTCTCATTTTCAACTCTTACCTAACACCAGCAGATATTAGAAGAGATGTCTAAATGCATTTTTGTAAAAGTCGACAAGTACACGTGAACTCTTGGGGACTATACTTGGGGCTGATGGAAGGGGTCTCAAATTCCACTCCACACGCAAGCAGATACAGTCACACACCTATGCATTCACAAATGTAAGTACCACCGAGTCCCATGCTGTGACTAAAAGCAAAAAGTAAATGAATGGCTTCACATCTAACTATTAAGTCGCTCTGGCACACAGGATAAAACAAATTGTAGTTGGGATGAATGGAGGCATCTGAGGATGATCAGATCCTTAGGGGAGAAGACAACTGGTCACTCGGCCTTAATGGAGGGAGGGAGGGATGGTTTCCTGCTTTCTTGACTTCTAGAGGACGGGCGAAATTGGGATGGGGAGGGTGGAGTTAACCTTCTCTGCTTGTTAATACTCCATCCTGTGGGAGTAGTAAGAACTCAGGCTGGTAGCAGCCACGGCTGGGAGTAAGAAGGGGATGAGATTTAGATGGTTGGAAATAATAGTTCAAATGAAACCCTGAATCTCCATGAAACTCAACTTTTCCTTGCTCTCGCTTCTCTCTCTCCTCACACTCTGCAGGTGGAAATGGAGTAAGGAGTCAAGGAAAATGCTTTAACTTTCCATGGTTGATGGGTTTCTGAAAGAGGGCATGGCTGAGGTGAAGAAGTTTGGCCTGATCTCCATGGACACAGCCACACCAGGAGGCCCTGCTGGGAGGCAGAGGGAGACAAGGTCCTTAATGAATCCCAGCAATCTTTTCACCTCCACTATCTCTGTCTCTGGTCAGAAAGAGTCTATGCACACGTTCTGAAAAATGTGCATTCCATCTCTCCAGATGTCAAACAAGAACTAATATTTATATCAGAATAATGGCACAAGGCCCCTTAACTGGATTTCGGCTTCACTTAGTCGATTATTCTTTGCTTCTGAGAGGACTGTGCTTTGAAGCAACATGGGCATGTGCTTAATTAATCCTGCTCTACCTGGGGCCACCTGGTTTGTGGCATGTTGCCAAAAGCCCCAGGATGGGGCCTCCAAATGACTGCAGATTCACAAATCCTCCTGCTTCAGTAGTTGTTCCGTTTTCCCAACTAACGATTCAGCAAAGGGCAGAGATCAAATACAAAAATTTTCCAGGCAAACATTTGCAGGGCCTTCTAATTTAGCCAATCTATGACCCCATACTATCAGACGGGTGGGTGGTGAATGAAGGCAGAGGGTGTTACAGATTCCCCCAATCAGCCCCGGGGAAGTTCTGAGCAGGCAGGGCTATGATACATTTATCTAGCAGAATGTTCTAGCTGCATGTCATATCCTCATCAAGAATGGGAAAAGGGTAATTGGATTTAAATGTCAAGATGTTCCCAGTGTAGGGTGGAAGGCACACATCTATTTTCTCAGCTACAGTTTTTTTCCTCCTTCTTGGTCTTAGGAAAATGCAAACTGCAGCCACTTGTAGCTGAAGATAATAAGAAAAAAATTCTCTAGGACTTGGAGATAAACACTGGATCACAACCTAGGGGCCAAGCCAGTGGCTATCAAATGCAGAGGCAATGTGACAGGCAGTCTGGGGAAGAGTGAGAAGCCCAGGGCCTCCCAAGGGGAGTGAGCACTTGCAAGGCAGGCGGCAGCACCACTGAGCCAAACCCCTGGTCCCATGTATTTTTTATTTTGAGATGGCATCTCCCTAAGACATTAAATTACTCAGACTGGATTCAAACTAGTGATCCTCCTTCTTCAGCCTCCTAGAGTCCCGAGATTGCAAGTGTGCACCACCACACCTGGCCAAGCAGTCCTCTCTTTAAGGACCTCTGCTAGCTGGTGGGATGGAGCCTCAGAAAATGCATCCTTCATTAGAGACACATGGGGAGCTTGTTCTGTTCCATTTACAGGCGTGAGTGGTCCTGCTGGTGGAAAATGAAAATGTGATTTTCTATAACCGTTGTTAAGACTGAGGTGTGTGTGTGTGTGTGTGTGTGTATGGAGGTGGGGTGAGGAGTCACACACACACAGACACAGAGAGAGAGAGAGAGAGAGAGAGAGAGAGAGAGAGAGAGAGAGAGACCCCCTCTGGCTGCCAGTGGGGCAGGAGGCAGGAGGCAGCGGTTTCACTGCAGGCAGACCTTGCCTGGGAGGTGTCTGACTCCTCTTCCCTTCACTCTGCAGAGTTCTCTCCTCAAGCTCAGTTGCTTGCTCTGCCTGAGAGGCACGTTTTCAGCCTGGTCTCAGTGGATGGGCCCCTTCACTCCTCTCTATGCTTTGAGGCAAGGGAGGCTGCGAGCCCACCCGCTGAGGAGGGGCCCGTAGCAGTCCCCATCCTTCTCCTCATCTCTTCCCAGCCACGCTGTTTCTAGGGATGGGATTTGTTCTCTGCCAAAGCCTGGAATTTTCTGAGCCAAAGCCCGGCCTGGCACTGGTGCCTGCCAACAAACACATGGTTTCAAAACGATGCTCCCTTCTCCCCTGGGCTGGGGGCTTCTTGCCCGCCATTTGCTACAGCCTCTGAGATTGGCCAGGGAGGACCCTGCCCCAGCCCCGCCCCACAGACACACTGTTTGATCTCTATTCGGCTTGACGCGGGGCGGGGGTATCTCAGGGAGCAAGGTAGGGAGGAGACGTGGCTCCCATCAGACCTCATTCCTAATTCCCCTGCTCGTCTCTGCCCACACTCTCACCCCCAGCCTGGGAGTACTCAAGGGAGTATGCTGGTGTGGGGCAGGGCAGCTCTGGGGACAAGAAGGTGGGTCCCAACCCCAACAGGCCCAGCTATTGGTGCCCTGGCCTGGGTACAAGGAAAGTCTTTCCTGCCTTTCTCTCCCCTCATTGAGCCCCTGCAGCTGGGGTGACACAGAAGGACATTCTTGGAGTTGGGAGCCTAGGACCTGGCCTAGCTGGCTACCACTTCTGGCCTTCATCCCCAACCCACCTTAGGGGTAGCAGCCCTGAGTCATGCAGTGCAGTTCCTGTCGCTCTCTTCTCATAAAGAAAGGAGGCTTGTCCTGGAGGATCCATAAGAGCAAAGGCTGAGGTCCATGGGTCTCTACTTCCACAGCAGGCTGAGGTGTGGTGTGGGGACCCTGTGAACTGGATGTTAGGTGTGACACATAGGAGACAACTCAGCTCTTATATTACATGTTCCTTTGGCTCTGAAGCAAGGACCAGCCATTAACGATCTAGAATGCTCCATCATATGCAGACAGGGTATAGGATGGCACGCATGAAATGTGGGACCAACAGAAGAAAAACAAGGAGTCACAAGATGGGTTTGGAAGGAAGCAGAAAGCTGCATTCACAGCCATGTATTCACTTGGTGCCATGATTCAGGTAGGTGTTCCCCAAAGAACCGCATATGAAGGGCTTGGTTCCCACTCTGTGGTGGAACCGTTGAGAGGTGGGGTTTGTGGAAGGAAGTTAGGTCATTTAGGCTGTGCCCTGGATGGGGACATTTGAACCCTGGTCTCTTCCTCTCTTTTTGCTTCCTGGTGGCTGTGAGGTGAGTGGCTTTGCTGTACTACACACTTCCTGTCATGATGTGCTGCTTCACCACTGGCCCCAAAGCAATAGGGCCATGCATTCGTGAGCTGAGACCTCTGAAACTGTAAGCCAAAACAAACCTTTATTCATAAGTTGATTATCTCAGGTATTTTGTTACAGTGATGGAAAACTGCCTAACATACGTTTTGAAGGTCTTTTCTTTTTGGTACCAGGGATTGAACCTGGGAACTTGCACTTGTGAGGCAGGCAAGTGGCACCAATGAGCTAAATCCCTGGCCCACCATACAATACATTTTGTATTGAACTGCTGTAATCAAGAACTTCTCTGGAATCTGTCCCTTGGTTTCTGACACAGAGCTGAAAATCTCTTTGAATTCCCTTAGTGATGAGTGTTTCATTATGTTAACGAACGGACCTCCTCACAGCACTGGTGTGGTCCTAGAGAACTTCAGGATGAGAGCTAGTGATCAGAAACATCAATCCCCTGACAGAGGGTGGGAACTTTCAGTGCCTGACCTCTGAGGCACTAGGAATCGAGTTCAATCATGTGACCAATGAGTAATCAATCTTGGTTGCTCATAATCATTGAAGCCACAATAGAAACTCCTGGCAACAAGGCTCAGGGGAGCTCCCAGTTGAACACACTGATGTGCCAGGAGGATGATGGTTCCTGACTCCAGGTGGGGAAGAACACGGAAGCTCTGTGTTCAGGACCCTTCCAGACCTCACCTTCTGGATATGCTTTCTAATAAAACTGTAACTGTACATAGTGCATTTTCTTTCATTCTGTAGATCTTTCTAACAAATTCTTGAAACTGAGGGGGTCACACAAATCCTGGAATCTATAGGCAGTTGATCAGCAGTGTAAGTGGCCTGGGAACCTGCCTTGTGGCTGGTGTCTGAAGTGAGATTGGTCTTAAAGAGGACTCTGTCCTGAACTTGTAGGGTCTGATGCTAACTCCAGGTGGTCCATGTCAGAATTGTATTGTAGCACAGCCCAGCTGGGGATAGAAGAGAGCAAGGGCTCATGCATTAGACATGAGCCTCCCCATGGCTGATGCAGAGCAATGATTCCTGGTATGGGGACTAGACAAGAGGATCTCCCAAGTAACGGGCAAATGTATTTGACCTCATCTTTAAAGTAAGGGCAACCATGCGCTGCAGGGGGCTGTTTCTAGACCCTGCAAAGAAAGAGGCAACATCACAATCCAGCTCCCAGCTGAACTCACAGGCCAACCTCATGCAGTGGCAGACCTGGCTGGAGGAGGTCAAGGCTCAGCTGGAGATGAAGGGGGCCCCCTTCCCTTGCATCTCAATCTCTGCCCCTAAGGACTAAACCACTAACACAGGCTCATTTGTGCCCCCCAAGGCTGTGGGAAGCTCTTGGCAAAAACAAGGTCTTAGGCAGCTTGCAAGGAGAACAAAGCATCTTCCTCTTTTCTCTGCCCATGATCTTCCCGGAACAAACCAGAGAATCCAGTTGCACCTCCCACACAAGGCCACACAGGAACTTGTCTTCAATCAGCGTTCACACTTATGTAGACACAAAAAGACGCATCCAGGGGACTGAAGTGGGCAGCAGCACAGACCCTCAGAGACAGTGATTGCTCATCTAAGGGAAAAAGATCACGCACCTGCCTGGCCCCATATTGAGCATGGCCTCCATATTAACTCAGTTCTCACAATGCCCTCTGACGTAGGTTCTATTATATATAGTCCCCAATCTACAACAGTTCAACTTACGACTTTTCAGCTTTATGATAGAAAGCAATGCGCATTCAGTAGAAACCATACCTTGAATTTTAAATTTTTATCTTTTCCCAAGGTAGTGATATGCAGTACCATATACTTTTGTGGTACTGGGCAGCAGCAGACAGCCATACGATCGATAGGGGAAATGACTAACACTCCACAGTGTACTATGTTGCTAAGCTATGATATTCGGTAGGCCAGGTGTATTAAATGCATCTTCAACTTAAGAGATCTTCATCTTGCAATGGATTTATCAGGACATAACCTCACTGTAAGACAAGAAGCATCTGTATTAATCTTACACCATCTTATAGAAAAACTAGTTTCAGTGAAGTAATTCCTTACTCAGTGGTCCGCCTTCATTCTTAAACCACTTCTCTACCTAACAGCAGAGTGACCCTTTTATACCACCCTTGATCTTAGCCAAAAGGCCGAGAAGCATTAAGTGACCCTATTATACAGTAAATCAGAACATGTGACCTCCCTGATAGGTCGTCAATTGCACAACCACAGGTAGGCAGCATCCAAGATGGCACCCAATGGTCCCCACTGCCTGAAGCTTCTCTGTAATCTCCTCCCTACAGATGTTGGCTGGACCTAGGGACCCGCTTCTGATGAACAGAATACAGCTACAGTGATGGGCCGTCACCCCGGAAGTTAAGTTACATAGCCACTGTGGCTTCTTCTGCTCTTGTTTCCCCCTCTCACTTGCTCATTTGGAAAGAAGCCAGCTCCCATACTGTGAAAGGAACTGGGGGAATTCTCTGGCCAACAGCCTGAGAGAGGAGAGAGTGAATCCTGCCAAGAGCCCCTTGGCTGAGCTTGGAAGCAGATCCTTCCCCAGCCATTGAAATTTTGGGAAAGACAGAAGCCCCAGTGGGGCTCCCACTGGGTTTTCATCCAGGAACCGAGGTCTGGAGCTCTTGGGATTCTCAAACTGTAGAGTATTCTTATGCAAGCTTGGGAAACCTTGATCTCTGAGAAGAGCTCATCTCCCCTCTGCTCGCTCCTGCTAGAGGTCAACGGAGCAGCTCCCCATGTCAGGTGTCTCTCAATGTTCCCCAGATGTTCTTATTTATGCCCAGCCCCTCCCACAGGACTCAGATGTGGCCCAGAGAGGGTGGGGCCCGAAGATGGACTACAGCATATAGAATGTGAGCTCTGTCCTAGAGAAAGCCTGCCTTATGGTGTGTAGTATTTCTCTCCTGCCCTCCTTCCCAGCTTCTCTTGCCCTGGGCTCCCAGCTCTCCCAGGGAGCTCTACCTGTGAGGTTTTCCTTCTTCCTGCTCTGGGCCTCCCTGCTCTCTCTCTTTCCTGAGCAGCTATACCCTGGGTGTGCCTGGCTTCCTTCTCCATGGGCTGGAAGCCTGTTGAGGGCAAACACGTGCCTGGGTGCCTGTGGACAGTTCAGCCATGCTGATCAAAGCAGCCCCAAGTACTGTGTCAGAGGACACAAGACTCTCCCGGGACTGTGTGAGGCCTGCAGGGCATGGTCACAGGAGGCGCTGCTGAAGGTTCCCCTTCTTTGCCTGGCACCAGCTGGCCCTGTGTCCTTTGTTCTGGCAGCAACCCTGAAAGATATCCACTGCTGAAGTGGGAGATCTGTATTAATCCATTTTCTGTCACTATAACAAAATACCTCAAGCTGCGCACTTATAAAAAAAAAATGCTTATTCAGCTCACACTTTTGGGGAGGTTCAGTGGAATGGTGTTGACATCTGCTTGGCTTTTGTAAAGACCCATTAGCTATGCCACCTGAGAGAGAGCAGCAGAGCAAGTGAGGAGAGATCACATGGCAAGACAGGAAGCCAGAGGGCAGGAAGGGGCCAAGCTCGCTCCTTCATAACAACACACTCTCTGCGGGTCCCACTGGAGCTATCCTAATCCTTTCAATGCCTGCAGTGACCTAGCCACTCTCCAATAAGACCTTCCTCTTAAAGGTCCCACCAATTTCCAACATCACAACACGGAGGGACCAAGCTGCTAACACACGAATCTCGGGGACACACTCAAACCAAGTCAAAGTCGCAGCAACCACAGTCCTGGGCAAAGCCCAGCGACTGCTACCCAGGAGGCTGAAGGACAGTTTCCCTGCTACAGGAGCCACCCAAAGCAGCAAATACACAAAACCAGACGAAGGACGTGCACACCACCTTACTTAGGTCTCTATCAGGAGGGAATTCTGATCTAGATGAACCAAAAATTTAAGAACTATTCCAGGAAAAAAAATGTCCTGCCTGCCATGCCAGACATGGGTGGCTGTGAACCTGCCACGGGTGCTCCGAGGCTTGCTGGAGCCCCCTTGCTGGTGCTCAGGCTGCCCAAAGTCTGCCCTCGGCCTTCCAGTTGAGATGGAGAAGGGCACCACCCGAAGGCATGTGCCTGTGCCCTGTACAGAAGGGGTGGGTACAGTTTAGCTGTGTTCAGGGCTCAGTGAGGCAGCAGGGTCCAGGATATAAGAGCACTGGGAGGGAAGGCACACAGGTTTAGCAAAGATCACAGAGGCCAGAATGCAGCCACCAGCCTGCGAGGGCTTCTCCAGGGAGTAGATCCACTTGGCACCTGGTCACGGTAATTACCGCTGAACTTTAAAACCTAACACAGCAAAACTGCAAATATTTAACATGTGCTTCTCCTCCCCGGGGGGCCCCAAGGAAACAGGAGCAAACGGCCAGACTCACAACATGAACTTCCGACTCTGTTCACAAAACAGATTAATAAAGAAGCCAGCTGCAACGAGAGGCACGACTCCCCCACGCCCAGTAGGCCTGGCTGCAGCTGACACTGGACCCCGCTGGGGCTCACTCTGGGACTTTGAGGCACACACATGTGCACCGACACTCGTGCATGGGTGCACACGGCCACAGGCTGGCAAGGGCAGGAGCACACGCTCACCTACACCCCTGCTCCCAAAGGCTGCCCTGGGTAATGCTGGGAGCCTGATCCAGCCTCCCAGGTTGTCACAAGTCGTGGGCCTGCCTCAGTCTTCAGTCTGTCTCAAGCCCTGCAGATGCGGTGCTTCTAGGAGGGAGTGCCTGAGGTTTCCCATGGGCAGGAACACAGGGGCAGGTGTGAAGGAAGGTCATGCGAGAGGGACTCTGACCGGCCTGCATCTTGGGAGCCATCCCTGGCTTCCGTGTGGCCCTGGAGGAAGCCTTTGGCACAGAAAGAGTCTGCAAGGGGCAGCAGCTGCCTTGGGATCAAGAACAGGGGCTCTGAAAGGTGGGAGGAGGGGTGGATGGAGAAGCAGGATGTGCAGGAGCTGGAAGGGACCGGTCACACTGGCAGTTTCAGGGGAGCTTAGCAGTGAGGGTGGCATTGTGGGGTGAGGTGGGGCAGAAGGGAGGGCCAGAGGGGACAGAAACACCTCCAGTCAAGAACCTCCTTCGCAGTGTCTCCAGTGGGCAAGTCCAGCTCAGCCCTGGCTGTCGCCCCTAGACTCTGTGCAGGGCCAAGCTACTCTGACCAGAGCCTCCCAAAGCGTCTACCACAAGATGACAAGGCGACACAGAAGACACGGAAGGGTAGATAAGGTGCCACTTAAAGCTGAATATTCCAGCCCGTTCTCTGGCCCACAGAGACAGCACCCTTTCTTAAGTCACGCCTCTGTGCCGGGACCCCAGAGGTCCTGGTCTGGGGAGGACAGTGGAGGCCCACAGTGGGAGAATGCATCCTCCGCTGAGTGGCATTTGGAACATGGGAAGGTGCTGAGGCAATGGGGGTTCCCAGGGCTCAGGGCAGAGCACAGGCAGAAAAGCCAGCATCACTTCCTCTTCCTTGGCCCCATCAGGCCCCGCAGGGACTGCCACAGTGACCAAGAGATTAATGGCCATTTGTTTTTAATTTTTCACCTTTTGTAAATTTCACCACCAGGAATTTCAGGTTTGAGAGAGTAGGACGTCAAGCTCAGCTTGCCTGGGAAAAGCCCATGATAGGAGCAGGTGGGAAGTACTCAGGTACAGGGTGTCCCTGAGATGTCAGCTGGAGAGGGAGACAGATGTCCTTCCTGACCCTGATCAAGAATCTCTGACTTACAGAGCCAGGTAGGGAGACTCAGTTATGTTCCACCATCACACAAAGCCACACAGCTCTTAAGGCCTCTGTGGGAGCTGTTACAGCCCTTGCAGCATGCACCCGTGTCCCGCATGACAATGCCCTTCTACACACGCACACGTACAAGCACAACTGAGCCGGTGTACCTCCCCTCTACCCCCACTCCCCACCCGTGCCGCCTGGGGATAGATCCCAGGGCCTTGCACTGGCACTTCTATTAGCGAGCTACATCCCCAGACCACCTTTTAAAAAATTTATTGTGTGAGCCTGGTGTGGTGGCACACACCTGTAATCCCAGTACTCGGGAGGCTGAGGCAGGAGGAACACTGTGAGTTCGAGATCAGCCTGGGCTACATAGTGAGTTCCAGGTCAGTCTCAACTACATAGGGAGGACCTGTCTCAAAAAAAAAAAAAACTATTTTGAGATAGGTTCTTGCTAAGTTACTAAGTTACCCAGGCTCAGCTTGAACTTGGGATCATCCTGCCTCAGCCCTCCAGAGTGCTGGGATTACTGGCGTGTGCTGCCACGCCTGGCTGAGCTAGTCTCTTGATGGAAGCCATGTACTGTAGACGGCCCCGTGGAATTCTGGGAAACACTACTTTCCACTCCCCCATCATGCCTTGAGTCATTTCTTCAGGGACCCACCTTTGAACAGGTACAAGAGCAGATCTGGCTTCTCAGCCTGGGCCTCTGCTGGGGAATTCCCAGGCGTAGGCTTTCCCTCTGGCCACAGCCCACCCCTGCAGCAGACTGCCAGGGCTCAGCGGACAGCTCCTGAGAGAGAGGGGGGTGCCTGAGACTGCCCGAATCCAGGCCTCCCAAGCCTACTCTTCTCTTCCCCAAAGCGGGCGTCTCTGCGCCACCCGGCTGGGGAGCTCTGTGCTGGGTTCGTCACGCCTGCCGCCTGCAGCAGGTCCTCCGGGCTGACCCTTTCCTGCCCTGAGGTTCTCTAAGCACAGGGAGAAAAAGGAAGGTGAGAAAGGACAGAGGACAAGGGTCAGTGGCCAGCCTGGGCCTGGCCTCCACCCCCCGCAGGGCCATCCCTGGCAGAGGGGCCCCAGCCAGCAGCTCGGCCGGGCTTGCTGCTGCACGGCGGGGGAGGGGACGTCCTCCAGGCTGCAGACAGGCATTTTAAGGTGTCTTCAATTATTCATGGCGACTTGGAAGAACCGCCTGCCTGCTGAGAGCAGCCCGCAGCCACACTGTGCAGGAAGACTGCTTTCAGTAACTCCGGCTGCGCCCCATGGGACCAGGCACATCTGCATCTAGGAATACGGGGGCCACTGAGGAAGACGAGGCCCCCCATGATGTTCCTGACACCGTGGAGGGGAAGTCACCCCCTACCTAGGCTGCAGCTCTGTCTGGGGCAGGGTCTTTCAGGAAGTCGGGTGGGTGACAGTAGAGGAGATGGGCTGGGCCTGGCCCAGGAGTCCAGGCAGTCTGCCAGCCAGCCATGGCAAGAGGGATGGCCAGGCTCACCCAAAGCCTAAGGCCAGAGCAGATGCCCTCAACAGGGGCCTGCAGAGTGGCTGCCACTAGCACTCATTCCTCACCTGGTGAGGGACTGCCTCACTGGTAGTCAGGGGAAATCCAGGAGCTAAGTCTGGTTCTCTGTAGGCCAAGTCTGGTAGTGCCTAGGACAACAGCCCTCACCCCAGGGAGGAAAGTCCCCATGTAATGGACTCACTGCTCTGCTCCCTGACCACTTGCTTTTGCTCAGAAAGAAAGGCACGCTTCCTCACTCCTAACCCTATGGTCTACATCAAGCGACACCATACACACCAGCATGTGCTCCAGCGGGATCGATCCACTTCGTTCATCCCCCAGCCCCAGCAACTGAGTCAGGGATGATCAGGTGACAAAGATAGGGTGATAATGGAGGCCTGGAGAAGCCAAGGCCACCCCTTTGGGGAAAGGCTGCCTGCGACTGAGGCAGCTAAGTTCTGATGACACCAGGGCATCCCATGAATGCAGGGCTACATGATGCTGTCACCTGCAGTGAAAACACCGCTGTCCACAGGCCGGGGATTTAGCTTAGTGGTTCTGCTGCCTGCCTTGCAAGCACAAGGGCCCAAGTTCGATCTCCCGTACCAAAACCAAAAAGAAAACACTACTGTCTGACCCATGTCCTCCAGATTGCCCTCCTCTCAAGGGCATCTACTTTTCTGCAGCAGAAAGGGGAACAGCAGGTGAGCACAGGCTCTAGCCTCCACTCCTCCCCTGCAGGCATGAGCCAAGTGGGGAGCAAAGCAAGATGACTCAGGTCAGGGCAGCCTGAAGGGCACCCTCTGTCCTAGGCAGAGGACTTGGGGTACCCAGGCGGTGGCAGCCTGTGGCACATAAAGCAGCAGGTGACGCTCAGCACGGGCCTCAGCACACACCCAGGCAGAGGAGGCACGCCTCGCACCTGCACACGTACATCCGCATGGGTCCTGACAGGTAGGCACAGAGATGCACAGACACCCACACTTACAAGCACGCATATTCGCAAACAAGTACTCAGGTGTGCACCCAGGCAGGGGCAGGCTCACAGGCACACACCAGAGGTCAGGCATCCAGTCTTCAGGCACGAACACACACAGACCTGCTCACGCTTGCAGATGGGAGCTTGCTCACTAGCCCGGGATGTGGACACAGACAGGGTCACACACAGGAGACAGGTGCCTTCTGAATTCCCCAAGTGGGCCTGGGATCAGAGCTGCACTACTGATCTTTGGGAGGTGAATGCCAGGTGAGGAATGATTAGCTGTCATTTGGTGCTTGATGGATGCAGCCCCCCTCCCCTCCCTTAGCTCTCGGCAAAGGGCTGACACGTTATTGATCCACTTAGTGTATTCATATCAGCAGCTGCTGAGGCTGAGCCAGGACCAGCTAGAGAACATAAAAGCAAGGGAGGAAAAGCCATGTCTCGGTGAGGGCAGAGAGGAGTGAGGGCCAAAGGGTGCCGCTGCCGGGCTGCTCCAGCTCCCAGGAGTCCTTGCTGGGCAGCAACCTCATATCTAGTCCTATTCTTGTCAGGCTCATGGTACCAGTCAAGCCAAGGCCTATGTGAAGAGGGGAAGGGGTCCAGGGAACAAGAAGGTAAGAAAGAGTAAGGCATGGTGGCAGATATCTGTAATCCCAGGAGGCTGAGGCAGAAGGATCACAAGTTTGAGCCCAGCCTGGGCAACTCAGTGACTTAACAAGACGCTGCCCCCCTGCAAAAAAAAATTAAAAAGCACTTGTAGCTCAGTGGGAAGGGCCCAGGTTCAATCCTCAGTACAAAACAGGGAGACAGAAACCTGAAGACAAGGCCACAGGAATGCTCTGAAAACCCCATTAAGCTGCTCCCTAGTTACCTGAGAGAATTTAGTCCACCCCAGGGGCTGTGGCTTCAGTCTATCCATAAACCTCTGCCGAACCTCTGTTAGGGTTGGGATCTAACATGTCCCTCCAAAGGCTCATTGTGTTGAAGGCTCGGCTGCCAGCTGATGGGCTTTAGGGGAGGTAACTGACCACGAGGGCTCTGACTTATCCAGGGGATTCATCCATGGATAGAGTCATAATGGGATGGCATTATTGGGAAGTGAAGAAACCGCAGTGTGTGGTTTAGCTGGGGGAAGACGTCACTGGGGCTGTGTCCTTGGGCCCTACAGTCTGTCTCTGGCTCCTTCTGCTGGCTCTGTCATCTCTTTGTTCCCTGACTGCCATGAAGTATGAGCAGCTTTCCTTCACCACACCCTTCTGCTATGTTTCTGCCGCACTACAACCCTCAAAGCAAGAGAGCCAGCTGACCATGGACTGAAACCTCTGACACCATGGGCCAAACCAAACCTTTCTTGCTGTAAATTGATTTTCCCAGTTATTTTGTCACAGCAATGTAAAAATAATACAATCTCACCTTGCTTAATTTGTTCTTTTCTTCTTTTTATTTGCAGTACTGGGGATTGAACTCAGGGCCTTTGCACTGAGATACAGCCCCAGTTTTTATTATTATTATTATTTTATTTTGAAAGCAAGGAAGGAAAAGCCATGTCATGGTGAGGGCGGAAAGAAGTGAGGGCTAAGGGGTGCTGGCTAGGCTCAAACTTGCAATCTTCCTGCCTCAGCCTCCCGGCATGTTGGATTTACAGGCATATGCTACTACACTGAGCCTTACATTATTTCCACACCGTCTTTGCCTAAGTATCCATCCATCCATTCATCTGTCTTCCTATCTACCCATCCATTCATCTTCCTCTCCATTTGTCCATCCAATTGCTGCTTAGAAGAAAGGAGACGATCCATCCATCCACCCATCCTTCCACCCACCCCTCCATCCATCCATCAAACCACACACACGCCCCTTCCTCCATCAGTCCATCCGTCCCTCCACCCACCTACCCATCCATCCACTCACCCACCCATCCATCCACCCACCCATCCACCCATCCATTCACCCATCCATCCACCCATCCAACCACACATCTATCCACCCACCTACCCATTCATCCACCCACTCACCCACCCAACCTATCCACCTATCATCCACCCATCCATCCACCCATCCAACCACACATCTATCCAAACATCCATTCACTAACTTGCCCATCTGCTCACCAACCCATCATCCACCCCTTTACCCTTCCATTCACCCAACATTTATAAAGCACCTGGCACGTGACAGACTCTGTACCAATTGCGGCCATAGGGTCTTGGGGAGGTGTATGGGAGTGAACAAAGACAGGAAGAGACTGGGCCCTGTCATGAGGAGTGATGGAGGATGGAAGATGGATGACTGTGGGCAGACAGAATATTATGGGCTGGGCCAGGATGCCCTCTGCTGGTATCAAGGCAAACACATACATGGGAGCCAAGAGTCTCTATGGACCTTAAAACACAACTTCTAGCCCCAGCCCTAGAATGGGACCCCAAAGTCTGCCAGCCTTCTCTTTGGGCCATGTCACCCCCACAAAGGTTTCCTTTGTGCACAAGTGGACTTTGGGTTTCTTGTTTTCACAGGCCAAGGACTCTTAGGAATGGCTAAGAGTGCAAGCAGAAAGTATCTTGGTCAGACCAAGTTTCAGCCAGGCTTGGACCAGGCCTGAGTACCATTCCTTCCTGGGTCCAGATGGGGCCATGCTGAATTCCCACTCTGCTCTCAGCAATGACGGGCAAGACCCTCCCTATTGAGGAGGCCTCCCAGCCCTGGCCCTAGCTTGCAGACTAGGGTGACTACACAGGGCAAGGAACTGAGGGACAGGAGCAGGGATTTGCCCTAGGCCCTGCCTCCTGCGTCTCCTTGGCTTTGCAGTGGAGAAGATGCCCAGATCTCATCAGTGGGCTTTGCTGGGTTACTTGTGGGGAGGGGCCCCTCCACAGAGAGCAGCTGCCAGGCTTGGCTGATGAGAAAACAAACAGCACCGATGCTCTGCAGTGGGCAGGCAGAGCCAAGTGCCCCCCGTGTTCCCCCAGACCTCCCATTTTCATCCAGCAGCTGACACGCTGGGTGTGCAACCACAGTAGGGCACGGTCACAGGACAAGTCAGCCTCCCTGGCCAGCAGGACCATCTCACAGCAAGAGTCGTGTGACACATTCACATGGAGAGCCAAGGTTTGGTGTGAACATGTGAGTCTTACTGCACACGCTTTGCTCTGGGTAGCTCAGAATAAGCTGTTCCAGGTCCCCATCCTGCTGAAATAAGGCCCACCCACTTAAGGCTCCCTCCTTCAGAAGGTCCTGTGAAGCTACCTGGGCATAGACACTTCGGGGTATCTGGGGGGACCCCTGCCTTTGGTCCTCTTCTGTCACTGAAGGCAGTGGTAAGTCCAAGGCTGAGGCCACAGTCCAGTCTTCCTAGATGCTCCACGCTGACCTGTCTCTCATTGCTGACACTTCCCCCGGCCCGTGGTCCACGCCTAGGGGACAGTCCCATACCCGAGTCTCTGGCAGACTCCCTTGTCATTTCAGTGAGAGCACTGTACCTGCCTCACCTCTTTGAGAGACACTCCTCACTCCTCTCTCTTCCTTCCCAGAGAGAGCGGCTCCCTCGTGAGCTCCAGCTTTCTCAAACAGAAGCCAGAGTGGGGGTGTATCCTTGGATACGAAGCCCACTTCCCAACAGGGGCTCCAGAGAGGCCTTGGAGGGAAAAAACTCAAATTCTAAGCTCAAATTCTTATCGATGTAAATGATCTTGGCTCCACTCTGCTGCCCATTCCTGTCTGTCCTACAGACCCCCACCCCTCACAGACACAGGGACAGGTTCATTCAGGGACTTTCCCTTCTGCCCTGGGGACAACCAAGGATCCTAATCAACTTTGATCCTGCCCCTAGAATCGGGGTTCTCCTACCCCGCCCACCCCCAGTTGACAGAAGGTATTTGCCTTATATCAAGAGAAGTGTAAATGTGTTTTTTTTTTTTTTTAAACATTTTAGCAGCTTCAGCGACAGTTTGGAAAACACATTTTATTTTGGAAGTGGCAGCCGCTGCCTGGCTGCCTGGTCTCTGGCTGTAGAGAGTCACACCTGTGACATCACTAGTGGGGATGGGGAGAAGAGACTGAGGTGAAAGCAATCAAATAAATGAATGCACAGACAGCTGTCCAAAGTCCAGAGCGTGCATCTGCAGGGCAAGAGCTGGGCACCTCCTGGGGTTCAGGAGGCAAAGGGCAGGTGAACAATCCCCCACTCACACCCCCGTCCCTGGCCTACTAAGCCCAGGTATCTCCAGCCTCTGTGTCACCACTGGATCCAAAAGGCCTTCCTTATGAGCTGGCAGCCAGCCTGGGCAGGTCAGGGCTTTTTACCTCTTCTTGGGGAGAAGCCAGAAGGCTTTTGGGTAAACACAGTGGACTGAACATATACTTATCTCTGCTTCCTCCCAATATCCCAGTATAATGACAACACAGAATAAAACAGGCCCACGGTAACAAACAGAACACAGGGCAAAGAGGGCATGCTAGCCAAGCCTGTGTGTTGAGGAACCATTTGCCCCACAGAATCCAGGAAGGCACAGACAGGACTTGGAAGTACCAGGCCAGGCAGATGGCAGGGAAGAAGGGAGGGCTTGCAACTCCAGCAGCCTGGCCACTTTTCTCCACCCACCCCTGGCAGGAGACAAGGGTTTTCATGTATTTCTAGGAGACTTGGGGAAGTGGGGGGGACACAGAAATAAGGAGATGAACTGGGAGACTCAGATGGAATGCAGAGCCCCAGGCTCCCTCTCCATCCTGCACACAACTGGAGGGCTTGCTCAAGGCTGGAGGTTGTAAGTCTTTCTGTGATGGGCTTGGCTGTGTCCTTCCCCCAGATTCCAGTTTTTAACTCCTAACTCTCAGTACCTTACAATATAACTGTATTTGGAGATAACATTTTACAAGAGGGGATGAAGTTAAAGTGACATCACAAGGGAGAGTCCTAATTCAATATGTCCATGTCCCCATAAGAAGGGGACAGTAGGACAGAGACACACAAAGACCACATGAAGACACGGGGAGAAGAGGACACCCCCAAGCCAAGGAGAGAGGCCTCAGAAGAAACCAGCCCTGCCAACACCTTAATCAGGAACTTTCAGCCTCCAGGAATGTGAGAAAATACATTTCTGCTGTTTAAGCCACCTGTTTATGGTACTTTATACT